>NC_091966.1:1257500-1882500 GCF_036711975.1 Onthophagus taurus
TTGTTGTAAAAGTTTTTCTGTATCATGCTCCGTATACCGATTTCTTTTATACTCATCCAATTTTCATATTTTCGAAAAATTCTCAACATCGATGCATCTGGGAGCAAATGTGCTATAAAACATTGTGTTAAGGGTACAATTTGCTACAACTTTTGTTGTAAAAGTTTTTCTGCATCATGCTCCGTATACCGATTTTTTTTATACTCTTCTAATTTTCATATTTTCGAAAAATTCTCTACATTGATGCATCTGCGAGCAAAAGTGCTATAGAGCATTGTGTTAAGGGTACAATTTGCTACAACTTTTGTTGTAAAAGTTTTTCTACATCATGCTTCGGACACCGATTTTTTTTATACTCTTCCAATTTTCATATTTTCGAAAAATTCTCAACACCGATGCATCTGGGAGCAAAAGTGCTATAGAACATTGTGTTAAGGGTACAATTTGCTACAACTTTTGTTGTAAAAATTTTTCTGTATCATGCTCCGGATACCGATTTTTTTTAACACTTCTAATTTTCATATTTTTGAAAAATTCCCTACATTGATGCAACTGGGAGCAAAAGTGCTATAGAGCATTGTGTTAAGGGTACAATTTGTTACAACTTTTGTTGTAAAAGTTTTTCTGTATCATGCTCCGGATACCGTTTTTTTAACACTTCTAATTTTCATATTTTTGAAAAATTCTCTACATTGATGCAACTGGGAGCAAAAGTGCTATAGAGCATTGTGTTAAGGGTACAATTTGCTACAACTTTTGTTGTAAAAGTTTTTCTACATCATGCTTCGGACACCGATTTTTTTTATACTCTTCCAATTTTCATATTTTCGAAAAATTCTCAACACCGATGCATCTGGGAGCAAAAGTGCTATAGAACATTGTGTTAAGGGTACAATTTGCTACAACTTTTGTTGTAAAAGTTTTTCTGCATCATGCTCCGGATACCGATTTTTTTTAACACTTCAAATTTTCATATTTTTGAAAAATTCTCTACATTGATGCAACTGGGAGCAAAAGTGCTATAGAGCATTGTGTTAAGGGTACAATTTGCTACAACTTTGGTCGTAAAAGTTTTTCTGTATCATACTACGTATACCGATCTTTTTAATACTCTTCTAATTTCCATATTTTCGAAAATTTCTCTAGATTGATGCATCTGCGAGCAAAAGTGCTATAGAGCATTGTGTTAAGGGTACAATTTGCTACAACTTTTGTTGTAAAAGTTTTTCTGTATCATGCTCCGTATACTGATTGTTTTTATACTCTTCTAATTTACATATTTTCAAAATATTCTCTACATTGATGCATCTGCGAGCAAAAGTGCTATAAAGCATTGTGTTAAGGGTACAATTTGCTACATCTTTTGTTGTAAAAGTTTTTCTGTCTCATACTCCGGATACCGATTTTTTTAACAGTTCTAATTTTCATATTTTTGAAAAATTCTCTACATTGATGCAACTGGGAGCAAAAGTGCTATGGAACATTGTGTTAAGGGTACAATTTGCTACAACTTTTGTTGTAAAAGTTTTTCTGTATCGTGCTCCGTATACCGACTTTTTTATACTCATCCAATTTTCATATTTTCGAAAAATTCTCAACATCGATGCATCTGGGAGCAAAAGTGCTATAGAACATTGTGTTAAGGGTACAATTTGCTACAACTTTTGTTGTAAAAGTTTTTCTGTATCATACTGCGTATACCGATCTTTTTAATACTCTTCTAATTTCCATATTTTCGAAAAATTCTCTAGATTGATGCATCTGCGAGCAAAAGTGCTATAGAGCATTGTGTTAAGGGTACAATTTGCTACAACTTTTGTTGTAAAAGTTTTTCTGCATCATGCTCCGCATACCGATTTTTTTTATACTCTTCTAATTTTCATATTTTCGAAAAATTTTCTACTTTGATGCATCTGCGAGCAAAAGTGCTATAGAGCATTGTGTTAATGGTACAATTTGCTATAACTTTGGTCGTAAACGTTTTTCTGTATCATACTGCGTATACCGATCTTTTTAATACTCTTCTAATTTCCATATTTTCGAAAAATTCTCTAGATTGATGCATCTGCGAGCAAAAGTGCTATAGAGCATTGTGTTAAGGGTACAATTTGCTACAACTTTTGTTGTAAAAGTTTTTCTGCATCATGCTCCGTATACCGATTTTTTTTATACTCTTCTAATTTTCATATTTTCGAAAAATTCTCTACATTGATGCATCTGCAAGCAAAAGTGCTATAGAGCATTGTGTTAAGGGTACAATTTGCAACAACTTTTGTTGTAAAAGTTTTTCTGTATCATGCTCCGTATACCGATTGTTTTTATACTCTTCTAATTTACATATTTTCAAAATATTCTCTACATTGATGCATCTGCGAGCAAAAGTGCTATAAAGCATTGTGTTAAGGGTACAATTTGCTACATCTTTTGTTGTAAAAGTTTTTCTGTCTCATACTCCGGATACCGATTTTTTTAACACTTCTAATTTTCATATTTTTGAAAAATTCTCTACAGTGATGCAACTGAGAGCAAAAGTGCTATAGAGCATTGTGTTAAAGGTACAATTTGCAACAACTTTTGTTGTAAAAGTTTTTCTGTATCATGCTCCGTATACCGATTTTTTTATACTCTTCTAATTTTCATATTTTCGAAAAATTCTCTATATTGGTGCATTTGCGAGCAAAAGTGCTATAAAGCATTGTGTTAAGGGTACAATTTGCTATAACTTTGGTCGTAAACGTTTTTCTGTATCATACTGCGTATACCGATCTTTTTAATACTCTTCTAATTTCCATATTTTCGAAAAATTCTCTAGATTGATGCATCTGCGAGCAAAAGTGCTATAGAGCATTGTGTTAAGGGTACAATTTGCTACAACTTTTGTTGTAAAAGTTTTTCTGCATCATGCTCCGCATACCGATTTTTTTTATACTCTTCTAATTTTCATATTTTCGAAAAATTTTCTACATTGATGCATCTGCGAGCAAAAGTGCTATAGAGCATTGTGTTAATGGTACAATTTGCTATAACTTTTGTTGTAAAAGTTTTTCTGTATCATGCTCCGGATACCGATTTTTTTTAACACTTCTAATTTTCATATTTTTGAAAAATTCTCTACATTGATGCAACTGGGAGCAAAAGTGCTATAGAGTATTGTGTTAAGGATACAATTTGCTGCAACTTTTGTTGTAAAAGTTTTTCTGTATCATGCTCCGTATACCGATTTTTTTTATACTCTTTTAATTTTCATATTTTCGAAAAATTCTCTACATTGATGCATCTGCGAGCAAAAGTGCTATAGAGCATTGTGTTAAGGGTACAATTTGCTACAACTTTTGTTGTAAAAATTTTTCTGTATCATGCTCCGGATACCGATTTTTTTTATACTCTTCTAATTTTCATATTTTCGAAAAATTCTCTAGATTGATGCATCTGCGAGCAAAAGTGCTATAGAGTATTGTATTAAGGGTACAATTTGCTACAACTTTTGTTGTAAAAGTTTTTCTGTACCATGCTTCGTATACCGATTTTTTTATACTCTTCTAATTGTCACATTTTTGAAAATTTCTCAACATCGATTCATCTGGGAGCAAAAGTGCTATAGAGCATTGTGTTAAGGGTACAATTTGCTACAACTTTTGTTTTAAAAGCTTTTCTGTATCATGCTCCGGATACCGATTTTTTTTATACTCTTCTAATTTTCATATTTTCGAAAAATTCTCTAGATTGATGCATCTGCGAGCAAAAGTGCTATAGAGTATTGTATTAAGGGTACAATTTGCTACAACTTTTGTTGTAAAAGTTTTTCTGTACCATGCTTCGTATACCGATTTTTTTATACTCTTCTAATTGTCACATTTTTGAAAATTTCTCAACATCGATTCATCTGGGAGCAAAAGTGCTATAGAGCATTGTGTTAAGGGTACAATTTGCTACAACTTTTGTTTTAAAAGCTTTTCTGTATCATGCTCCGGATACCGATTTTTTTTATACTCTTCTAATTTTCATATTTTCGAAAAATTCTCTTCATTGATGCAACTGGGAGCAACAATGTTGCAGAGCATTGTGTTAAGGGTACAATTTGCTACAACTTTTGTTGTAAAAGTTTTTCTGTACCATGCTCCTTATACAGATTTTTTTATACTCTTCTAATTATCACATTTTTGAAAATTTCTCAACATCGATGCATCTGGGAGCAAAAGTGCTATAGAACATTGTGTTAAGGGTACAATTTGCTACAACTTTTGTTTTAAAAGCTTTTCTGTATCATGCTCCGGATACCGATTTTTTTTATACTCTTCTAATTTTCATATTTTCGAAAAATTCTCTTCATTGATGCAACTGGGAGCAACAATGTTGCAGAGCATTGTGTTAAGGGTACAATTTGCTACAACTTTTGTTGTAAAAGTTTTTCTGTACCATGCTCCTTATACAGATTTTTTTATACTCTTCTAATTATCACATTTTTGAAAATTTCTCAACATCGATGCATCTGGGAGCAAAAGTGCTATAGAACATTGTGTTAAGGGTACAATTTGCTACAACTTTTGTTTTAAAAGCTTTTCTGTATCATGCTCCGGATACCGATTTTTTTTATACTCTTCTAATTTTCATATTTTCGAAAAATTCTCTTCATTGATGCAACTGGGAGCAACAATGTTGCAGAGCATTGTGTTAAGGGTACAATTTGCTACAACTTTTGTTGTAAAAGTTTTTCTGTACCATGCTCCTTATACAGATTTTTTTATACTCTTCTAATTATCACATTTTTGAAAATTTCTCAACATCGATGCATCTGGGAGCAAAAGTGCTATAGAGCATTGTATTTAAGAGTACAATTTGCTACAACTTTTGTTGTAAAAGTTTTTCGTTATTTTTTTTATACTCTTCTAATTTTCATATTTTCGAAAAATTCTCTTCATTGATGCATCTGCGAGCAAAAATGCTACAGAGCATTGTTAAGGAAAGAGGTTGCGTTATCAATTTTTGTGAAAGACGAAGTTTCTTGGAAGGTTATAAATGAAGGATTAGTAGAGTATGCTAGGAAATATAATAAGGAGAATTAATTACAAATGCAAGTTGCTTATTGAACCAGTGATGCTTGTTTGCTTGAAAAGATTATTTTGGATATAAAGAAATATATTGAGGGAATCAGATTTTTGGAAACTTGTAAATGAAGGAAAATATAATAAAAAAAATTAATAACAAATTTTGTCTTTATAATTTAATAAAGTTATTATTTCAATTATTGTATAAAAGCATTATTTAATTCACATTTTACAACATTTATAATCTGCATTCACAAAATAATTATAAATCTGTACAATAAATACAACTTCACCTCTCGAAAAATACAAATCACAAGTTCTTATTTACGGGACTTCTCATCGGATCGCTATTTAGCACGCAAAGCGGCCTCCTCTATAAAAAATAATACAGCAATATACAGCCTCGAGTGACTAATTTGGGCTTCAAATTGATTGATCCAAAGATAAAGTTTATAATAATACATTTACCATATAAATTGGTATTAAATATAAAGTGTGGACTAGCAAAAAAATTCCCATCATTCAATTAATAAAAAGAAAAACGCAAATGCAACGCATATTTTGATAAAAAAACTATTTTCGATCTAAAACTGAAAACGTTTCTGAACGGTTTCTAAACTAATCAATACCCTGCCTATCCTGAAATTCTATTTAAATGAATTTTTTTTATCAAAAACGTGATTATAACATTTATTTTATTTATTACAAGTTTTTAGAAGGGGTGTTAAATGAATTCCTTTTGCAAGCATTTTTTCTTCAAAGTCGCGATCTTCCTCACAGTGCCTGAAACATGTATAATTTATTAATTACATTAAAACCTAATTTAAAACTAAATAAGAAAGTGTTAATAACGATTAATTCTTTGTGACATTTATATCCTAACATGCCATTAATTTATTAGAACCCAAAACTTATCACAATGAACAAACAGAAATTGCAACACAAGCTTTTTTCCTTATTAAAAAAATAAAAGTTTTTTATTTCAATTTAATTTGTTCTAAAGCACCTCAATCTATCCTCTTCAAGAACCGATATCAATGAGTCTCTTTTTGCAACGATTTCCATCATTTCCTTTATAATACTCCCTTCAATTTCAACTTCTTCCTTCGATTTAGGTTCTGCTATAATCAATAATTAATTAATCTTTAATTTTTAAATGTTTTTATTAATATTTTTACCCCTTTCTAATCTTTCGCGTAAATCGTGTTGCAACCTAGCGTGTCTATCTTCTAATTCTAATTCTTGAGCGCGAATCATCAACTCCTTTTCGTATCGTCCCAAATCTGTTCTTTCCCGCATCAAATCAAACCATTCCTTCAACAAATCCGCTTCGTCTCTCGTCAAATCGTCTGTGTCGTTTGTTTCACCTCTTAAAGCTTTCTCCACCATAACTCCTCTTAATTCCAATTCTCTCGTTTTCACCTCGGTTTCTTCTAGTTTTCTTTGAATTTCTTGCGCCATCCTATGCCTAAGGGTTAGTAGTAGGTGTGTGGTTAGTTAAGGGCGTTAGTTAAAAACCACAAACAACTTAACCGTAATGTTATAGATTTTTTTCTGTTATGAGACAAGTGACCACACTTAATTTTGTTTGTACATAATTATTATTATTTTTGGATATTTACCGTTTTAATTGTGCTTGTCTGGCAGTTTTTCTTCCGCTGCGATTTGGGCGGCGACCAAATGATGATTCTTCGGTTATTCCCGATTGATCCAAAGCGTCGCAGGAACTTAAATCTTTTCGTAAATCTAATTCACCATCAGAACTTTCATCTAAAAGATAAAAATGACATATTTATAGACTTTTGGCATAGATTTAAAGATATACTAAGACTTTTAAGTGTTTCAAAGATACCAGGAAGTAAAAAATGTTTGTTGGTGTCTGTCAAAATTACTCAAATCGATTAAAAACATTCTCAAATTACTTAATAAAGGTGAAAAAAGTTAGATAAGTTAATGTGGAAGCTTTGCAGAAGTTTCAAAAAATTTAGTATATGAGTAAAGTTGATTGGTGTGAATCAAAATGGTTCTAATCGACTAAAAACATCTGTAAGATACATAACGATGATAAAAGAATACAAATAATTAACTTTGATATATTTTTAAGTATTTTTAAAATATAGAGAAATAGAAAAAGCTTGTTGGTGTGTGTCAAAATGATTTTAATAACTTTTAAACAACTTTAGGTTACTTAACAACGATAATGCATGTTCATACAAGTATATTTGATGTTTTCCAGAAAATTCAAAAACTTTAGAATATGGAAAAAGTTGATTGGTGTGAATCGAAATGGTTCTAATCGATTAAAAACATCTGTAAGATACATAACGATGATAAAAGAATACGAATAATTAACTTTGATATATTTTTAAGTATTTTTAAAATATAGAGAAATAGAAAAAGCTTGTTGGTGTGTGTCAAAATGATTTTAATCACTTTTAAACAACTTTAGGTTACTTAACAACGATAATGCATGTTCATACAAGTATATTTGATGTTTTCCAGAAAATTCAGAAACTTTAGAATATAGAAAAAGTTGATTGGTGTGAATCGAAATGGTTCTAATCGATTAAAAACATCTGTAAGATACATAACGATGATAAAAGAATACAAATAATTAACTTTGATATATTTTTAAGTATTTTTAAAATATAGAGAAATAGAAAAAGCTTGTTGGTGTGTGTCAAAGTGATTTTAATCACTTTTAAACAACTTTAGGTTATTTAACAACGATAATGCATGTTCATACAAGTATATTTGATGTTTTCCAGAAAGTTCAAAAACTTTAGAATATGGAAAAAGTTGATTGGTGTGAATCGAAATGGTTCTAATCGATTAAAAACATCTGTAAGATACATAACGATGATAAAAGAATACAAATAATTAACATTGATATATTTTTAAGTATTTTTAAAATATAGAGAAATAGAAAAAGCTTGTTGGTGTGTGTCAAAATAATTTTAATCACTTTTAAACAACTTTAGGTTACTTAACAACGATAAGGCATGTTCATACAAGTATATTTGATGTTTTCCAGAAAATTCAAAAACTTTAGAGTATGGAAAAAGTTGATTGGTGTGAATCGAAATGGTTCTAATCGATTAAAAACATCTGTAAGATACATAACGATGATAAAAGAATACAAATAATTAACTTTGATATAATTTTAAGTATTTCTAAAATATAGAGAAATAGAAAAAGCTTGTTGGTGTGTGTCAAAATGATTTTAATCACTTTTAAACAACTTTAGGTTATTTAACAACGATAAGGGATGTTCATACAAGTATATTTGATGTTTTCCAGAAAATTCAAAAACTTTAGAATATGGAAAAAGTTGATTGGTGTGAATCGAAATGGTTCTAATCGATTAAAAACATCTGTAAGATACATAACGATGATAAAAGAATACAAATAATTAACTTTGATATATTTTTAAGTATTTTTAAAATATAGAGAAATAGAAAAAGCTTGTTGGTGTGTGTCAAAATGATTTTAATCACTTTTAAACAACTTTAGGTTACTTAACAACGATAATGCATGTTCATACAAGTATATTTGATGTTTTCCAGAAAATTCAAAAACTTTAGAATATGGAAAAAGTTGATTGGTGTGAATCGAAATGGTTCTAATCGATTAAAAACATCTGTAAGATACATAACGATGATAAAAGAATACAAATAATTAACTTTGATATATCTTTAAGTATTTGTAAAATATAGAGAAATAGAAAAAGCTTGTTGGTGTGTGTCAAAATGATTTTAATCACTTTTAAACAACTTTAGGTTACTTAACAACGATAATGCATGTTCATACAAGTATATTTGATGTTTTCCAGAAAATTCAAAAACTTTAGAATATGGAAAAAGTTGATTGGTGTGAATCGAAATGGTTCTAATCGATTAAAAACATCTGTAAGATACATAACGATGATAAAAGAATACAAATAATTAACATTGATATATTTTTAAGTATTTTTAAAATATAGAGAAATAGAAAAAGCTTGTTGGTGTGTGTCAAAATGATTTTAATCACTTTTAAACAACTTTAGGTTATTTAACAACGATAATGCATGTTCATACAAGTATATTTGATGTTTTCCAAAAAATTCAAAAACTTTAGGATATGGAAAAAGTTGATTGGTGCGAATCGAAATGGTTCTAATCGATTAAAAACATCTGTAAGATACATAACGATGATAAAAGAATACAAATAATTAACTTTGATATATTTTTAAGTATTTTTAAAATATAGAGAAATAGAAAAAGCTTGTTGGTGTGTGTCAAAATGATTTTAATCACTTTTAAACAACTTTAGGTTACTTAACAACGATAATGCATGTTCATACAAGTATATTTGATGTTTTCCAGAAAATTCAAAAACTTTAGAATATGGAAAAAGTTGATTGGTGTGAATCGAAATGGTTCTAATCGATTAAAAACATCTGTAAGATACATAACGATGATAAAAGAATACAAATAATTAACTTTGATATATTTTTAAGTATTTTTAAAATATAGAGAAATAGAAAAAGCTTGTTGGTGTGTGTCAAAATGATTTTAATCACTTTTAAACAACTTTAGGTTACTTAACAACGATAATGCATGTTCATACAAGTATATTTGATGTTTTCCAGAAAATTCAAAAACTTTAGAATATGGAAAAAGTTGATTGGTGTGAATCGAAATGGTTCTAATCGATTAAAAACATCTGTAAGATACATAACGATGATAAAAGAATACAAATAATTAACTTTGATATATCTTTAAGTATTTGTAAAATATAGAGAAATAGAAAAAGCTTGTTGGTGTGTGTCAAAATGATTTTAATCACTTTTAAACAACTTTAGGTTACTTAACAACGATAATGCATGTTCATACAAGTATATTTGATGTTTTCCAGAAAATTCAAAAACTTTAGAATATGGAAAAAGTTGATTGGTGTGAATCGAAATGGTTCTAATCGATTAAAAACATCTGTAAGATACATAACGATGATAAAAGAATACAAATAATTAACATTGATATATTTTTAAGTATTTTTAAAATATAGAGAAATAGAAAAAGCTTGTTGGTGTGTGTCAAAATGATTTTAATCACTTTTAAACAACTTTAGGTTATTTAACAACGATAATGCATGTTCATACAAGTATATTTGATGTTTTCCAAAAAATTCAAAAACTTTAGGATATGGAAAAAGTTGATTGGTGCGAATCGAAATGGTTCTAATCGATTAAAAACATCTGTAAGATACATAACGATGATAAAAGAATACAAATAATTAACTTTGATATATTTTTAAATATTTTTAAAATATAGAGAAATAGAAAAAGCTTATTGGTGTGTGTCAAAGTGATTTTAATCACTTTTAAACAACTTTGGGTTACTTAACAACGATAATGCATGTTCATACAAGTATATTTGATGTTTTCCAGAAAATTCAAAAACTTTAGAATATGGAAAAAGTTGATTGGTGTGAATCGAAATGGTTCTAATCGATTAAAAACATCTGTAAGATACATAACGATGATAAAAGAATACAAATAATTAACTTTGATATATTTTTAAGTATTTTTAAAATATAGAGAAATAGAAAAAGCTTGTTGGTGTGTGTCAAAGTGATTTTAATCACTTTTAAACAACTTTAGGTTATTTAACAACGATAATGCATGTTCATACAAGTATATTTGATGTTTTCCAGAAAGTTCAAAAACTTTAGAATATGGAAAAAGTTGATTGGTGTGAATCGAAATGGTTCTAATCGATTAAAAACATCTGTAAGATACATAACGATGATAAAAGAATACAAATAATTAACTTTGATATATTTTTAAATATTTTTAAAATATAGAGAAATAGAAAAAGCTTGTTGGTGTGTGTCAAAATGATTTTAATCACTTTTAAACAACTTTAGGTTACTTAACAACGATAAGGCATGTTCATACAAGTATATTTGATGTTTTCCAGAAAATTCAAAAACTTTAGAATATGGAAAAAGTTGATTGGTGTGAATCGAAATGGTTCTAATCGATTAAAAACATCTGTAAGATACATAACGATGATAAAAGAACACAAATAATTAACTTTGATATATTTTTAAGTATTTGTAAAATATAGAGAAATAGAAAAAGCTTGTTGGTGTGTGTCAAAATGATTTTAATCACTTTTAAACAACTTTAGGTTATTTAACAACGATAAGGGATGTTCATACAAGTATATTTGATGTTTTCCAGAAAATTCAAAAACTTTAGAATATGGAAAAAGTTGATTGGTGCGAATCGAAATGAGTCTAATCGATTAAAAACATCTGTAAGATACATAACGATGATAAAAGAATACAAATAATTAACTTTGATATATTTTTAAGTATTTTTAAAATATAGGGAACTAGAAAAAGCTTGTTGGTGTGTGTCAAAATGATTTTAATCACTTTTGAACAACTTTAGGTTACTTAACAACGATAAGGCATGTTCATACAAGTATATTTGATGTCTTCCAGAAAATTCAAAAACTTTAGAATATGGAAAAAGTTGATTGGTGTGAATCGAAATGGTTCTAATCGATTAAAAACATCTGTAAGATACATAACGATGATAAAAGAATGCAAATAATTAACTTTGATATATTTTTAAGTATTTTTAAAATATAGAGAAATAGAAAAAGCTTGTTGGTGTGTGTCAAAATGATTTTAATCACTTTTAAACAACTTTAGGTTACTTAACAACGATAAGGCATGTTCATACAAGTATATTTGATGTTTTCCAGAAAATTCAAAAACTTTAGAATATGGAAAAAGTTTATTGGTGTGAATCGAAATGGTTCTAATCGATTAAAAACATCTGTAAGATACATAACGATGATAAAAGAACACAAATAATTAACTTTGATATATTTTTAAGTATTTTTAAAATATAGAGAAATAGAAAAAGCTTGTTGGTGTGTGTCAAAATGATTTTAATCACTTTTAAACAACTTTAGGTTATTTAACAACGATAAGGGATGTTCATACAAGTATATTTGATGTTTTCCAGAAAAATTCAAAAACTTTAGAATATGGAAAAAGTTGATTGGTGCGAATCGAAATGAGTCTAATCGATTAAAAACATCTGTAAGATACATAACGATGATAAAAGAATACAAATAATTAACTTTGATATATTTTTAAGTATTTTTAAAATATAGGGAACTAGAAAAAGCTTGTTGGTGTGTGTCAAAATGATTTTAATCACTTTTGAACAACTTTAGGTTACTTAACAACGATAAGGCATGTTCATACAAGTATATTTGATGTCTTCCAGAAAATTCAAAAACTTTAGAATATGGAAAAAGTTGATTGGTGTGAATCGAAATGGTTCTAATCGATTAAAAACATCTGTAAGATACATAACGATGATAAAAGAATGCAAATAATTAACTTTGATATATTTTTAAGTATTTTTAAAATATAGAGAAATAGAAAAAGCTTGTTGGTGTGTGTCAAAATGATTTTAATCACTTTTAAACAACTTTAGGTTACTTAACAACGATAAGGCATGTTCATACAAGTATATTTGATGTTTTCCAGAAAATTCAAAAACTTTAGAATATGGAAAAAGTTTATTGGTGTGAATCGAAATGGTTCTAATCGATTAAAAACATCTGTAAGATACATAACGATGATAAAAGAACACAAATAATTAACTTTGATATATTTTTAAGTATTTTTAAAATATAGAGAAATAGAAAAAGCTTGTTGGTGTGTGTCAAAATGATTTTAATCACTTTTAAACAACTTTAGGTTATTTAACAACGATAAGGGATGTTCATACAAGTATATTTGATGTTTTCCAGAAAATTCAAAAACTTTAGAATATGGAAAAAGTTGATTGGTGCGAATCGAAATGAGTCTAATCGATTAAAAACATCTGTAAGATACATAACGATGATAAAAGAATACAAATAATTAACTTTGATATATTTTTAAGTATTTTTAAAATATAGGGAACTAGAAAAAGCTTGTTGGTGTGTGTCAAAATGATTTTAATCACTTTTGAACAACTTTAGGTTACTTAACAACGATAAGGCATGTTCATACAAGTATATTTGATGTCTTCCAGAAAATTCAAAAACTTTAGAATATGGAAAAAGTTGATTGGTGTGAATCGAAATGGTTCTAATCGATTAAAAACATCTGTAAGATACATAACGATGATAAAAGAATACAAATAATTAACTTTGATATATTTTTAAGTGTTTGTAAAATATAGAGAAATAGAAAAAGCTTGTTGGTGTGTGTCAAAATGATTTTAATCACTTTTAAACAACTTTAGGTTATTTAACAACGATAAGGGATGTTCATACAAGTATATTGGATGTTTTCCAGAAAATTCAAAAACTTTAGAATATGGAAAAAGTTGATTGGTGTGAATCGAAATGGTTCTAATCGATTAAAAACATCTGTAAGATACATAACGATGATTAAAGAATACAAATAATTAACTTTGATATATTTTTAAGTATTTTTAAAATATAGAGAAATAGAAAAAGCTTGTTGGTGTGTGTCAAAATGATTTTAATCACTTTTAAACAACTTTAGGTTACTTAACGACGATAAGGCATGTTCATACAAGTATATTTGATGTTTTCCAGAAAATTCAAAAACTTTAGAATATGGAAAAAGCTGATTGGTGTGAATCGAAATGATTCTAATCGATTAAAAACATCTGTAAGATACATAACGATGATAAAAGAATACAAATAATTAACTTTGATATATTTTTAAGTATTTTTAAAATATAGAGAAATAGAAAAAGCTTGTTGGTGTGTGTCAAAATGATTTTAATCACTTTTGAACAACTTTAGGTTACTTAACAACGATAAGGCATGTTCATACAGGTATATTTGATGTCTTCCAGAAAATTCAAAAACTTTAGAATATGGAAAAAGTTGATTGGTGTGAATCGAAATGGTTCTAATCGATTAAAAACATCTGTAAGATACATAACGATGATAAAAGAATACAAATAATTAACTTTGATATATTTTTAAGTATTTTTAAAATATAGAGAAATAGAAAAAGCTTGTTGGTGTGTGTCAAAATGATTTTAATCACTTTTAAACAACTTTAGGTTATTTAACAACGATAAGGGATGTTCATACAAGTATATTGGATGTTTTCCAGAAAATTGAAAAACTTTAGAATATGGAAAAAGTTGATTGGTGTGAATCGAAATGATTCTAATCGATTAAAAATATCTGTAAGATATATAACAAAGATGAGAGAATACAAAAATAATTAACTTTGATTTTTTTTAAGTGTTGTAACTTGTTCTAAACAACTGTAGATTGTTGGATAAAGACAAAGTAAGTAAATAATAGTATATGGGTTGTTTTTCAGAAAATTTAATAGAAATGGAGCGAGATATTTAATTTAATTATAACTTTTAATTATATTTTTTAATATTCACAAAATATTATTAAATGGAAAATAAAAACGATTTATTGTTATAATTTTCCATTACATATTTTATTTTTCGTTATGATTAAGACTCCCAGAATTTGATATGAATTAAAAAAAAAACTTCGATAATCGTGAAACATAATTCATCATTGCGATATTTAACCCGTTCGGATTTCTGATTTCATTAGAAAAAATTTCTTTGTATTGTTCTTGTATGCGATAATAAAAATTCTCTCACGACTTTTCTGATATCCCCCCCCGAATAACCACGTTTTTCGATAATTTTTGGTATATAAACTCGATCCGACTGACCACTATTCAGTGTTAATTCACTCTCACCCTTTGATTTGTTTCCCATGCACAACGAGGTGTTCTTGTTGACCGTTTGGATGGTTGTAACTTTGGCTTTCCACGGTAAGTAATTTAAACAAAATAATAGTTTGTATTTATTAATATTATTAATATGTATTAGCTGGGGCTTCGCTCACCGAAGAAGATATTTTTCTGGAATATGAATCGGAGAGGAATTCTCAGACTGCGCAAATATAGCGCATGAATGTTGTAACCAAGGTATAATAGATGTTGAGAATTTGTAAACTCGGGTTTGTTTGATTTATCATAGATTTAAGTGTTACAAAAAATTTTTGTTCCTCAATACTTCAAAAACTCAAGTTTTCGAAGTTTTTGAGAAGCATAAATCTTTTGTAACACATATCTTTCGAAAAATCAAATTACAAATACATCCGTTATACTTTGGTTACAATATTCATGCGCTGCATTTGCGGGTTCTGAGAACCTCCTGTCCGTCTCACATTTCGGAAAAATGTCTGTTTCAGTAATCGAGACCACAGAATTTATGTTAATAGCATTAATAATATAAAAAAACTGTTTATTTAAAAATTATTTACCACGGAAAGCCACAGCTGCGATCATCTGAACGGTTAATAAAAACATCTTATTGAGTATGGGACCCAAAGCAAAGGATGAGTTACATTTAACACTTAATAGTGGGGCTTATACACCAAAAAATTACTGGTGTAACTTATCCACTACAAAAATTTGATCCCACATTCGAATATTTCTGCAAAGATAATCAATCAAGAGCAACCAACAATATCAAAATGGTGCTTCAAACTTTCGAGAAACAAGAAAAGGGGACTCTAAAAGAAGACCCGTTGATGAATTACAATATTTAACATCGCTGTCTATGAAAGAAGAAATCCACAAAGGAAAGAAGAGATTTAAGAATGTGTGTAACATTAAATTTGTGTAACACAAATTTGTAATTTGTGAATATTAAATAATTGTTTAAATATATTTTCTTAAATTTTGTATTTGGTTTTGAATTTTCAATATCCTTTCTATTTTATGAATATATTTTATGAATTATAATAAAAATTGCATTTATAAATTATCGAAACGTACAAGTTATAAGATATTTTTTATAACACAAAGAGGAATATATAACTGAAGAAATCAAATCGTATTCAGTAAATACAAATTAAAGGAACGATGAAGAACGAACAAAAAAATGTGGTAGGATTGATCGGTTCTAAGATTGTAAATTAAGAATAAATGAAAAGACTAAAACCAATTTATTTAATCCACTATTACGATTGCTCGCTGATTGAAGTATTTAGTATACAAATTAAATTATTTAATCATTTAACATTAACCTCCAATGGCTATGTGTTATACAACAAAAGGATCCTGATAGATCCCACTAATTGTGAGTTGAATTGAAAAGGCCCAATTCATTTCTAAGATGAATATGACAAGGATATGACACGTGGTCTTGACACGGTTATGCACTGCCCTCAAACCATTCTTTTATTGGAATCAAAATTTCCAACATGTTTCCCTCCTAATCTGCCTTTAGATAATTGTTATATTGAGATAATCGGACATAAATCTTAATTACAAGTAGGTGACTTAATTCACTTAACACAACTAAGGACTCCACAGTATTATACAAGTATATGTCCCTATATGCGACATTATATTATGTATTATGTTATACTAATTAATATCAATTTTCATCAAAATTTTAATATGTTGTCTGAATATTATTTGCGAAAATAAAGAAATGATTTATACATCAAATGAATGCTTAAAATATATTCTTTAAGGTGGAATATAACAGTCAATAATAACCTAATTATCTTTCCTTGAAAAAAGTTAATATGAAACATCTAATATTTTCACTTAACGCAATTAATGTTAAAAATGTCAAAACTTTAAAACATCGTCCAAACCTTATTTATAAATATAAAGAATTGATTTATATATCAAATGAAAGCTAAGAATATAATCTTTAAAACGGTATATAAGAATTAGTAATAATTTAATTATGTTTCCTTGAAATAAGATAATACTAAACATCCGATATTTTCACCGAACCCAAGT
The DNA here is from genome assembly GCF_036711975.1 of Onthophagus taurus. NCBI lineage: Eukaryota > Metazoa > Arthropoda > Insecta > Coleoptera > Scarabaeidae > Onthophagus > Onthophagus taurus. The sequence continues at coordinate 1,274,384 of NC_091966.1, forward strand.
AATATTAAAAAATGACAAAACTTTAAAATATCGTCCAAACTTTATTTACAAAAATAAAGAATTAATTCATATATCAAATGAAAGCTTAGAATATAATCTTTAAGATGGTATATAACAATCAGTAATAATCTAATTATGTTTCTTTGAAATAAAATAATACTAAACATCCGATATTTTCAGCGAACCCAAGTAATATTAAAAAATGACAAAACTTTAAAACATCGTCCAAGCTTTATTTACAAAAATAAAGAATTAATTCATATATCAAATGAAAGCTAAGAATATAATCTTTAAGATGGTATATAAGAATTAGTAATAATTTAATTATGTTTCCTTGAAATAAGATAATACTAAACATCCGATATTTTCACCGAACCCACGTAATATTAAAAAATGACAAAACTTTAAAATATCGTCCAAACTTTATTTACAAAACTAAAGAATTAATTCATATATCAAATGAAAGCTAAGAATATAATCTTTAAGATAGTATATAAGAATTAGTAATAATTTAATTATGTTTCCTTGAAATAAGATAATACTAAACATCCGATATTTTCACCGAACCCACGTAATATTAAAAAATGACAAAACTTTAAAATATCGTCCAAACTTTATTTACAAAACTAAAGAATTAATTCATATATCAAATGAAAGCTAAGAATATAATCTTTAAGATAGTATATAAGAATTAATAATAATTTAATTATGTTTCCTTGAAATAAGATAATACTAAAGTTCCGATATTTTTACCGAACCCAAATAATATCAAAAAATGTCAAAACTTTAAAAAATCGTCCAAACGTAATTTATAAAAATAAAGAATTGATTCATATATCAAATAAAAGCTTAGAATATAATCTTTAAGATGGTATATAACAATCAGTAATAATCTAATTATGTTTCCTTGAAATAAGATAATACTAAACTTCCGATATTTGCAACTAACCCAAGTAATATTAAAAAATGTCAAAATTTTAATAAATCGTCCAAACGTAATTAATAAATATAAAGAATTGATTCATATATCAAATGAAAGCGTAGAACATCATCTTTAAGATGGTATATAACAATCAGTAATAATCTAATTATGTTTTCTTGAAATAAGATAATACTAGACTTCCGATATTTTCACCGAATCCAAATAATATTAAAAAAATGTCAAAACTTTAAAAAATCGTCGAAACGTAATTTCTAAATATAAAGAATTGATTTATATATCAAATGAAAGCTTAGAATATAATCTTTAAGATGGTACATAACAGACAATAATAACCTACTTATCTTTCCTTGAAAAAAGGTAATATGAAACATCTAATATTTTCACTTAACCCAATTAATGTTAAAAATGTCAAAACTTTAAAATATCGTCCAAATCTTATTTATAAATATAAAGAACTGATTTATATATCAAATGAAAGCGTACAATATAATCTTTAAGACGGTATATAAGAATTAGTAATAATTTAATTATGTTTCCTTGAAATAAGATAATACTAAACTTCCGATATTTTCACCGAACCCAAGTAATATTAAAAAATGACAAAACTTTAAAATATCGTCCAAACCTTATTTATAAATATAAAGAATTGATTTATATATCAAATGAAAGCGTACAATATAATCTTTAAGATGGTATATAACAATTAGTAGTAATTTAATTATGTTTTCTTGAAATAAGATAATACTAAACGTCCGATATTTTCACCGACCCAAATAATATTAAAAAATGACAAAACTTTAAAACATCGTCTACACTTTATTTATAAAAATAAAGAATTGGTTTATATATCAAATGAAAGCGTAGAATATAATCTTTAAGATGGTATATAACAATCAGTAATAATTTAATTATGTTACCTTGAAATAAGATAATACTAAACTTCCGATATTTTCACCGAACCCAAGTAATATTAAAAAATTAGAAAACTTTAAAATATCGTCCAAACTTTATTTATAAAAATAAAGAATTGATTCATATATCAAATGAAAGCTTAGAATATAATCTTTAAGATGGTATATAACAATCAGTAATAATCTAATTATGTTTCCTTGAAATAAGATAATACTAAACTTCCGATATTTTCACCGAACCCAAGTAATATTAAAAAATGACAAAACTTTAAAACATCGTCCAAACGTAATTAATAAAAATGAAGAATTGATTCATATATCAAATGAAAGCTTAGAATATAATCTTTAAGATGGTATATAACAATCAGTAATAATCTAATTATGTTTCCTTGAAATTAGATAATACTAAACTTCCGATATTTTCACCGACCCAAATAATATTAAAAAATGACAAAACTTTAAAACAGCGTCCAAACTTTATTTATAAAAATAAAGAATTGATTCATATATCAAATGAAAGCTTAGAATATAATCTTTCAGATGGTATATAACAATCAGTAATAATCTAATTATGTTTCCTTGAAATAAGATAATACTAAACTTCCGATATTTTCACCGAACCCAAGTAATATTAAAAAATAACAAAACTTTAAGACATCGTCCAAACTTTATTTATAAAAATAAAGAATTGATTCATATATCAAATGAAAGCTTAGAATATAATCTTTAAGATGGTATATAACAATCAGTAATAATCTAATTATGTTTCCTTGAAATAAGATAATACAAACTTCCGATATTTTCACAGAACCCAAGTAATATTAAAAAATGACAAAACTTTAAAACATCGTCCAAACTTTATTTATAAAAATAAAGAATTGATTCATATATCAAATGAAAGCTTAGAATATAATCTTTAAGATGGTATATAACAATCAGTAATAATCTAATTATGTTTCCTTGAAATAAGATAATACTAAACTTCCGATATTTTCACCGACCCAAATAATATTAAAAAATGACAAAACTTTAAAACAGCGTCCAAACTTTATTTATAAAAATAAAGAATTGATTCATATATTAAATAAAAGCTTAGAATATAATCTTTAAGATGGTATATAACAATCAGTAATAATCTAATTATGTTTTCTTGAAATAAGATAATACTAAACTTCCGATATTTTCACCGACCCAAATAATATTAAAAAATGACAAAACTTTAAAACATCTTCCAAACTTTATTTTTAAAAATAAAGACTTGATTTATATATCAAAAGAAAGCGTAGAATATAATCTTTAAGATGGTATATAATAATCAGTAATAATTTAATTATGTTTCCTTGAAATAAGATAATACTAAACTTCCGATATTTTCACCGAACCCAAGTAATATTAAAAAATGACAAAACTTTAAAATATCGTCCAAACATTATTTATAAAAATAAAGAATTGATTCATATATCAAATGAAAGCTTAGAATATAATCTTTAAGATGGTATATAACAAACAGTAATAATTTAATTATGTTTCCTTGAAATAAGATAATACTAAACATCCGACATTTTCACCGAACCCAAGTAATATTAAAAAATGACAAAACTTTAAAACATCGTCCACACTTTATTTATAAAAATAAAGAATTGATTTATATATCAAATGAAAGCTTAGAATATAATCTTTAAGATGGTATATAACGATCAGTAATAATCTAATTATATTTCATTATGTTTTTTTCACCTAACCCAAGTAATCTAAACCCAAATGTTTCTAGTTCTAGGTCTAATGTTAGTTCTAGTGACAGTGGAAGTGTAAAACTAGAGCTAATACTAGACCATTCGGGTTTAGCAGTCTTTAGAGACGTGTGGCTAAACCCAAATGATTCTAGTTCCAGGTATAGTGTTTGTTCTACATAATAACAGTGCTAGTGTAAAACTAATTTTTAATTGTTATTCAGCGCTAGATTGTTGTATATTTTTATTGAAGTAGTTAAAGGTTAAATATACGTATTAGAAAAGTACGTATATTAGATTATACAGTAGAACTAGAATCATTTGGGTTCTATGTCTAGTATTATTCTAGCTTTAATTGTTATTCAGCGTTAGATCGTGGTATATTTCTATTAAACGAAAACACTAGAACTTGAACCAGAAACATTCGGGTTTAGCTATGCGTCTCTTAAAACGGAAACTCAGAGTTACTCAGAGCTATGGTTATTGTATTCATATATTGAAAGTTACATGAAATTCCCCGTATAAGAATCGTTAATATCAGTTTTCTAGTCTGTCCAATTAATGTCAATACTGCCATCAATGTCCTATGATCTATTCGTCCTTTAAATACTATAATGTTCTCGCTATTCTTCTTTATTTATTAGACTGATACTTCCAGATTCTTTTTCAAATTCCTCAGATTTTTGATTACATTCCATGCTTGGAACACCCTCAATTCTTCCAAGCATCATCCCTCGGTCGAGGGGGTGAGTATAATATTGAAAGGTATTAAGATCAATGTTAAGTGAGATGATCAATAACCAGTTATGAACCAGATTGATAGTGGTTACATTAATATATGTCAGGAATGATATTGAGAGTAGTTAGGGACAATAGTAGGAGAAGATAAGAATAGGAATGAAGATTAACCTCGATAAATATAAAGGGCGATATTCTGAACAGTTAAGGACATATTTAATATTATAATTTATAATTCCTGATACATAATTTTGAAACACCTATATAATATTTTTCCAACTTACAAATAGCAATAAATAATAACATAATAAAAATAAAATAAATTAAAGAAAATTAAATAATTTACCTTTCATTCCAGTGTAATTTTTTGGTAGAGGTGGAATTGGCGGTGGAATATTTTCTTCGACACTTCTGCGTAAATTAACTTCCGAGATACTGTTCCGACGTAGTGGTGATATAACAAGCTTATCCTGCATAAAAAATTTCGTTAATACATTAAAACAAAAAGAATTAACTGATGTTAATTAATATGGGTTGCTTTATGTTATGCTAATTATTCAAATAATTAAGTACTTCTTTAGAAACAATGCTCGTGCTAAAACTGATTCAAATGAAAACATATATTTCAACAAAATGATTAAATCAAAAAGAAAGTATTTACAAAAGTAACAACATCGAATTCTAATAAATAAAATTATAATCTACATTGTTAAATAATAATAAACAATAATAATAAACGAATCTTAATCGTTACATACTTTACCTGTAAATAGAGATCACTCTGCGAATGAGACATGCAAGATGTTTTTGAAAGAAAATTTCGTTCAATAAGAATTAGATTCTAAAGCGAGATAAGCGAACTTACAAAAGCATGCGGTGCAAACGTTACACAAAGATACACATAAAAGTAAACTCAAAATTTCCTTACAAGGTCCTCTAGATCCAGAGCGTACAACGACTGTAAAAACATCAAGGTTTTGTATTAAAAAAATTTTGCCTCCTCCGTTGTAAGTTTATTATTATTTTCATTATCAATTAAATTATTCTTGTTAAACTTTTTTCCAAAATCCAAGTTTCATTGATAAAGCTTTATACAATTTTGCGATTAATCTTAATAAAACAAACAATATACCTTTGATTTAGTTTTGCTCTTCGGAGAGATCCTGGATAGAAATCCTTTACTTTGACTTGGCGGCGACGTCCCGGCGTTATCTTTTTTCTTCGTAAACATATCCGTAATAAATTTAGTAATACTTTTTCGCCTCTCGCGATCTTTCGATTTCTTCTCCTTCTTCTGATCGGTCAACAAATTAGGATCCGACTTACAAAACGACGTATTCCCAGTATTCTTTATCTCAACCGGTTTCAACGCTAAAGGACGGTTTATTTCCGAAACCGATTTCGTCCTCATCGGTAAAGATAACTCAACGTTCGGTCGAACCGGGCTTAACTTCAACGTTAAATCAACACTACTTTGTGTCACTTCACCGCCACTTTTCGATCGTCTAAACGAAGTGTTTCGTTTTAAAGTGTCGTTGTTGTATAATAACGAGTTTCTTCGTTCTCGATTAATAACTAAAGACTCGATACTATCTTGAATGTGGATATCTACGGTTTCGTTATCTTTTAGTTTTTTACAAGTTTTTTGGCGGAGTTTAACTAATTTATCTTCGGGGCTTAACCCGAGATCTTCATCGGAAAGGAGACGTACTCTCGCGCGCGCGTCTTGTTTGAATTTTTCCGCGGTGCGTTTCGCTTCGTCGCATTTCGTTCGAGGTGGGGCTTTTGGCGTTTTAAATTCATTGTTAATTTGGCTTACATCGGGTAATTTATCGGTTGTTGAAAGTTCTTTTTTGTAGATATTAGATTGCGATTTTTGTAGTGGGTTTATTGTTGATAATAAAACGTCCGGTGTTACTTGACTTGTAATTTCAGTCGTTGCTGATTTAGTAAGTTCAAATGGTCTTATAGGGCTAAAAGAATTCCTACTTCTTTTTTTACGTTCTAAAGATTTATTTTGAGCCTTCATTTTGTTCATGACCATTTCCTGTACTAATTTTTGGTTCAAATTGCGTTCTTTTTCAATTTCTTCTTTTTTATACAAAGTTGTTATTATTGGAAGCACGATTTGTGACGAAGAAATTTTCTTTTCTTCTTGTATTAAATCCGGTTTGATCACGTCGGGTTTACTTTTTCGACGAGTTTTACGTATATCTATAGAATCTCTAGCGTTACTAAATTCAATCTTTGATTGTAACCTTTGACAGTGTTCATCAAATTCTAAAGAAGGTAACTTATTTTCTAGATTTGTTGGTGTTTCTAATTCAGTCAAAACAGGAGTTATTTCTGGCTTAGAATCAGCTTTAATATCAATCACCTCATCCTCATTTGATTCTTTTATCGTTTCAATTTCAATATTTTCATTTTTTTCTGTTACTACTTTAACAGTTGAGTCACTACAAGTATTTTCTTCCGTTGTTGTTCCAGTTTCTACAACAACCAGACTATCATCATTTTTATCTTCTTCAATACCATTTTTCCCTTCATTTATTTCTTCATCTACATCTTTATTTATTTCATTATCAACCAAGCTTGTTATAACAACAGGATTTGCCGTTTCAACGATATTATTAACTAAAATAACAGGCGATAAGCTATCCTCAAGAAATTCATCATCGTTATGAAACTGAACGTACCCATTATTTTGTGTTGGGGCGTTATCATCGCTACTTTCAGTTCCGGTATCCATAAACTCAATATTCTCGATATTCAAGTTTAAAATATTAACGCATTCCGTTACAGGTTGTTTTTTCTCTTTATTTTTTGCACAAACATGCTCGATTTTAACTTTTTTAACAAATTTGTCTTTGGTTTTTGGGCTCATTTCGAAATCTACGTCTTCTAAATCATCGGAACCCATTCCGTCGCGGGCCCAATCTGATAATTCGGTTTCTGTTAAAGCCGCTTGATTGATATCTTCAGTTGAGGGGCTACTTCTCCCGCTTTTTAATGATTTACTTTCTTCTTTGTCTTCTTTTTCGAGTTTTTCTTTTACATGTAAGGCACTATGTTGCTCTGGTAAAATTGAGTCATTCATTTCCGGTAAAATCTTTGGTTGATTTAAAGTTTTCTTTTCCCCATTAATTGATTTTGGGACGTCTAATTTCCTGTTAACATCTACAACGTTTAAGCTATCAAATTCTTCGTTTAAAATCGCCCCAGAATCATCGTGTACTTCCAACCTTGGGATATTATTAACGGTTGATTTTGAAGTTATGTTAACATCTAACTCTGAATCTGTCGATGAAAGACTATCAACATACTTCTCTTTATCTTTTTTATTTTTCTCCCAATCGATTACAGGGACTATAATACTTTTTTCATGAACAGGACTCCTTGGGCGCCCCTCCGTTTCGTTAACTTTCAAAATTTCTTCATCTAAACTCGATTTAGTTTCGGGGACGCAACTTGTACTCGCACATTTTGTAATTTCTAATAAACCATTTAAACTTGGCGATTTTAATTCAACCGTAGGCGACGTTTTGTCTTTACCAAAAATATTCGGCCCACCAAAAATAGGAGATAAAGGCGACGTTCTTTCGTTTAATCTATTACAAAAAACTTGCATACTCGCGCTTATTTCGGGCGCTGGCTTCAACAATTTCTGACAATCGCTTATATTTGTATGAAACGATTTAAATTTCGAATCCAACGTCGAAGCACTACCCGATTTTTGAATATTCCCCGCCGTATTAACCTCTCCCAATAAATATTTCTTTTTCAATTCCAACGACACTTTAGTTGCTATACCACCGGTGCTTTGCGTGCGATTCAACGAGTAACCCTCGTTTTTAGCGAAGAGTGAAATCGGTGGCGGTTTTCTTATAACCGGCGACGGAATCAACGGTGTAAATTTCAGTTCGATATCTTTACTTTTTTGGGCCCTACCGTTGTTGTTGGTCGGCCCTTGTAAAACTGAGGACTTCACCTGTACTTTTTTCGGTAAACCGGATCCACGAGTCTTTGTCACGAACTGATCGAACATCTTTTTGGGCGCCTCCCGAGTTGGTGTTGGTTCGTCGTGCGCAAATTCCGAATCGGTTGAAATTTCCGTTGCAGAATTTTGTATTTCGCTGGATGATTCTGATGAGGATTCGCAAGAAGCAATCTGGAAATTATAAAAATTAATTGTGGTTTTGAATGGGTTATTTAATATTGTAGATAGATTTATGGTTTATTTTTAATGTAAATAAAAAGACATGCAAACATTTTTTTAGGTAAGATTTAAACCATTCATTATAATGAAAATTAAGTAAAAAATTAAATTAAATAATGAAATTAATAGAAATGTAGATATATTCGTTGTCGGTGTTGAGAACGCTGATTCATAATGATTAATTGAGTCATTGGTGCAAGACAGAACAAGTCATTGGAGCAAGAAGATTGGAAACATATTTTATAGTGGCTCATATCAAATGATGTACTCATATTTCAGTAGCTTTGTTTCCATTATTTGACATGTGCGACTAAAAATTTGAATTTCAAATCAGTTAGAACCTGTCAAATCATTTGTACAAGTCTATTATAGGCGAGTTTTAGATAGCAATAACGGGATATGCATCTTATATAATGCCTCCAGAAGTGTCACACCAATTCTTATACAAAATTTGTCGATATCTTCTCGTTTCTGACCCCTTTTAAAGTCGTTAGGAATTCACTTGAGAATCTAATCGAATTGCAGTACATGAAGTAATATTATTATCGTTGGAAGGATTACCAGCTTGTAATTAAGTTTCTCCAAAAGCTATGATTAAAATTTTTTGGGTTGGTCATCCAGAGGTGAACCCTTTTTACAATTGAAAGATCTATGTGGACATATTCGAACCTTTCACTTGAAGAGTTAAACTAAACTCAGTAAGTGCTGAGCTCGCTGATACTGGTAGCAATTGCTCTAATTTCGACTGTGATGGTTGATGAAATGAATTAAAAACTGCCCGTCTAAACGGACGTAATTGGGTATGGAAATGTCGTCTTCAGGTTCAATATCGAATGATTTGGAATTTGATTGGAATGCCACCAATATCTCGAAGTCCAGCTGCAGGTGGTAATACAGAGATACACGTGAGGATATTCGCTTCAAGGTTGCTAACCGTTTTAGTTAACGGATCTATCGTTGTAAGAAAAATAGAGGATCTTTCGTTGCAATATAATCCTACCATGGGTTGAACACTTCAGATTAACAGGAAGCATTGCAAAAAAAGACCGCGAGGCCTATAATAAGTGCCATAACACCAGAACATATCGCCAGAGTGTTAGGGCCGATTTACATCAGACGAGCGAATGCTCATTCTATCCCCACTCTATCATATTCTTTTAGTGTAAACAGATGTAGAGCATTCTTTCGTTGTTTTGTCTGTGTTCTCAAAGATTCTAGGGAATATTCTAAGAATGTTCGATCGCTTGATGTAAACGACACCAGAGCGTGCGAACAATTGCTTAGAGCCTTCTTGCGTGTTCGGACGTGCTCGCTCATCGGAGCGGTCTCTTCAAAGCGTTCTTGTATTCTAGCCGAATGAGCATTCGTTCGGCTGATCTAAACATCTATGTGCAAGAATTCTATTTCTTGATTCTCATTTTTGCTCGTTGATATTTTGGTGTAAACGCTAAAAACGCGCTTTCGTTTACACTAAAAGATCAAGAAAGAATGCTCTTGTTCTAGCTCTAGCTCTTTGTTCGTTTGGTTTAAATGCACCTTTAGAGGCAATCACATCGATCAGTCTAGTATTCCCTGCCATAGTCCTCAAATGAGGACTGGAGATAATTTATTTCATAATATTAAATAAATAAGACCGTTGCAAAACACTTACTTGTCATTACAAACTTTAATTATCTTAAGTTGACAGTGTTGATTAGTTATGAAATGTGATTTATTGAAGGTAATTTTTTGAGGTTATCTGAGAAAATTAGCAAGTCGCAGTAAAGCGGAATTGTTTACAAGAGTTTTTACAGAATAAAATTTTTTAAATTTACTCTTATAATTTGAAAATTGAACATCATAGATAGATTTTATGCCTAAAGTGAGTTAATATATTGCAGTACAGCAAAGGAAAATAGATTTTTATGTCGTTCTCCAATTGAGAACCTTAGCATGTACTGTCTTTTTTATTGTAATCAATATTTTGGTTACAGTTTTTGTAGCAATATAATAACAACATTTTTTACGCTTGCTGACTTCAAAGATTTGGAAGAGGATGTCGTTGACGTGGTGGAATTACCACCAGAAAAAGTAGATACAGTGTCAGATTACATGGATGAAGATGTACTACAGGATACTCTGCCGCAAGATCAGAAACGGCACAGGAACCAACCAAGAAGAAAAATAAGGTTACTTTATCATCATCTTGGAAGAATATTAGTTAGAATTTTTCAAGCACTTCTTCGAATGATTCAATGACAGCTTCAATGATAAGCGACATCAAACTGAATTTGAAAGGGAAAACTTCAGTTGATATCTTTGAATGAATATTTGATGAATCTTTCTTAGAGTAAAATATTTGCAAAACAGAATTGCCAGTTGGAATATTTATATTATCTAGATATCATTCTTTACCCCAAGAGCAAATGTAGTGGTGTGGAGACGAAGATATCAAGATAGAATGTGTACGAAATTGTATGACCTAAAACAGATTTATAGAAATAAAAAAGTTTCATTTCAATAATAATTCCATTAACCTCTCAATCAGATAAAGTAGACAGATTGTTCAAAATTCGAACCAATTTTAAAAAATTCTGAATATTTTCGGAATAGCTTTATGTAGATGAGCAAATGGTCAGATACTATAGCCACCATTTTCTTAAGCAATTTATCCATGGAAAACCTATAAGATTCGCATTCAAACAATGGGCTTTATGTTCTTCCATCACCGGTTTTTGCTTTCATATGGACGTTTATCAAGGTAAATCTGAAGAACAAGAAATTAGTGGTTTAGAATCACCTGTTTTAATGAAAATGGCAAAAATGTTACAGCATCCAACAGAGTACGAATTGTATTTCGATAACATTTTTACAAGTTTTGAACTAACAGTAAAATTAAAGGAAAATGGTATAAAAGCGAATGGTACAATACGATAAAAAATGATAAAGACATAAAAAAAGAAATTCAGGGTGTACATGACCATAGATATGACACAAAAAATGAAATTTTTTTGTGACTTGGAATGATAACAATACTGTGAAAGTACTATCAAACCGTTTAGAACTGGAGCCTTTAGATCAGGTAAAAAGGTGGTCAAAATCTAAAAAGTAACAGATAACCAAGAATTTGTTAAAAGAAATGTTGTTTTGATTTGAAATAGCACCTTCACAAAATGCGGGTGGTTCAAAACAAACTATGCACAACATTGAGGCATCCCTGCTGGCTTGCTAGTGCCGTTTGATGAAAACCTGATAATGAAGGATGAAGCTCGTTTCTATTCGAATTGTTCAGTAAAAAAACAAAACTTTCGCTCTAAGGCGTAAAAGACGTAAAATGCCTAAAATTGACTCTTGATAATTCTGGTAATAAACCTTTCCAGTTTGGTGTGCACTTCCCTTTTTGGCAAAATCAGACCCTATTTGTTTGAGGAGAACAACGTTACAGTGACAGTAAATTCGAATCAAGACATGTTGAATACATTTATTTGACCAGAACTTTTAATGTTTATTTTCGACAAAATGGTGCCATAGCGTCATCTTGTTACTGTCAAGATATTCACTGACTACATTCATTTCTCGTTTTGGGGACGAGATCTGGTAGCCAAAGTCGTAAACAACTTTTGACTTTTTAACTTGAGAAGAACCCAAGTGGCTGTACTTTGTAAAGTATTGATTAGAATGTTTAAGCCATATCGGTTTCTGTCAAAATCATAACAAATAAGCAAATCGACAACTACAGTGATACAATAAAGTCTACATACAGGTCGGAAAATGATAATATCTCAGCTCCCGAAATGTAATTCAATGAAATTTTTTAACAATACATGTAAGAAGTTAAAAGGGATGAAATTCTCCATATTTCTGTAAAATTAAATAATAAAAATAGGAGAAAGTAAATACTTTTTGTGAGAAATAGGAAATAGGAATGAATTTTGGTTTTCTTTTTTAAAATACAAAATATTTCCAAAAAACTTTTTACAAAATCGAAACAAATAAAATCCTTTTCAAATATTTTGTATTTTAAGAAAGAAAACCAAAACTCATTCCTATTTCCAACATATTTTAAAATTTCAACATCATTTTGTAATTATTTCAAGTACTGAAATTGAAACATTTGTTTCGAAACATGTTTACTTTTTGAAATAAATTAAGTATTTTTAATATTTCTCACAAAAAGTACAGTAAAGACCGGTTATAATGAGTATGCTTGATAACGAGCACCTGCTCTATAACGAGCAAGCTTCCAAGTCCCGTGAAAAATCCTATCCTTACAATGTAAAAAATCTCGGTTATAACGCGTGCTCGGTTATAACGAGAGCTCGGTTGTAGTTTTGCGTGTTTTGTATCGTCTATAACGAGCGAATGACGTAAAAATCTGGCGACGTCGTGACGCGCCATTTAGGCACCATGGGCAGTTCAGTTTATCGCTAGATTTACGTGAACTTGCATCTATATGTCGTTACAAAAATCCTCATATTAACAACTTAGAATGTATTGAACTTGCGTACTTTTCGCGAAATTCAACTTCCGTCTTACAACCGATGGACCGAGGCATAATTAAATCAATGAAAACGTTTTACCGCCAAAAGTTATTGTTCAAGTTAGTAGAAGCTATGGATCTGAACGAAAAATTAAAAATCGATATTTTAGATGCCATAATAATGCTAAACAGCGCATGGATAAATGTTAAAAAAGAAACAATAATGAATTTGCCGAATGCCTGCTTTCGTCATGCATTCGGCAATCTTGCAGAGAGTTTTAGCGAGGAATATGAAATTCCCTTAGCTCAATTAATTACGCGTATCTCTGTGGAAGAAAATCTTTCTAGTTGGGCAGAGAAAAACGGTTTGGAAATAGACGGTATCGATTTAAATTTATTTGCCACTATCGATGACGATGTTACTACTGGTTCCATTTTATCTGACACTGAAATAATGTCTAACGTGTTGAATAAAGATAATGAATCTGACGGTGAATTAGATGAAGAGGTAGAACGAAACATATCAAAAAATGAATTTTTAGAAGCATTTTCTAGGGTGACACGTTACATTGCAACCAACTATGCGGACAATACTGAATGTATGTTCGCATGCGATACAATAAACAAAAATATTTGCCAGGAATTATTACATAAAAGCATAAAACAGAAAAACGTCCGAGAATATTTCAATAAAAATTAATTTTAGATGTATAATAGTATAGATGTTTAGTTAATTAGTTTTAGTCTATTAGGTAGTTGTATCTGTCTTAAACAACAATGTTATGAAAAATTGCAAAAACATGATAATGTATTTTTTTGTTTTTACCTTTTCAATCGTATACTTTTAAAGCAAACAAAATTTCTCATAGTGATTAATTTCTGATAGTGAATAAACAAAAATTTCATTGTAAAAGTGCAAAAACAAAAAGATTTTTTTAAGTCGTTCTTAAAATTGCTGGTTACTACTTTTTGCACAAGTATTAAAATTTATGTTACATATTACGACAACCTTGGTTATAACGAGGTACCGTCTATAGCGAGCAATTTTTTCGGTCCCTTGACTGCTCGTTATAACCGGTCTTCACTGTATTTACTTTTTCCTATTTTTATTATGTAAGAAGTTCATATTATTTCCATATTTTACATAAAAAGGACTAGAAAGTATTTAGTTCTAGTGTTAGTTCTAGTTTTACACTAGCACTATCACAAGAACTAGATCACAGAACTAACACAACATCTAGAACTAGAATAATTTGGGTTTGGCAGTCTTGAAAGACGTGCGGCTAAGCCCGAATGTTTCTAGTTTTAGGTCTAATGTTAGTTCTAGAGACAGTGATAAGTAGCACTAGTTAGCATAAGATATCACTATGTTGTATATTTTTATTGAACTAAAACTAGAACTAACACTAGACCTAGAACAAGAAAGTATCTGAATGTTTCTAGTTCTAGGTCTGGTGTTAGTTCTTGTTTTACACTAGCACTATCACTATAACTAACACAAGACCTAGAACTAGAATAATTTGGGTTTAGCCGTCTTGAGAGACGTGCGGCTAAATCCGAACGTTTCTAGTTCTAGATCTATATAGTGTTAGTTCTAGTTTTGCACTATCACTAGAACTAACACAAGACCTAGAACTAGAATAATTCGGGTTTAGCCGTCTTGAGAGACGTGCGGCTAAATCCGAATGTTTCTAGTTCTAGATCTAGTGTTGGTTCTAGTTTTACACTAACACTATCACTACAACTAACACAAGACTTAGAACTAGAATCATTCGGGTTTAGCCGTCTTGAGAGACGTGCGGCTAACCCCGAATGTTTCTAGTTCTAGATCTAGTGTTAGTTCTAGTTTTGCACTATCACTAGAACTAACAGAAGACCTAGAACTAGAATAATTCGGGTTTAGCCGTCTTGAGAGACGTGCGGCTAAATCCGAATGTTTCTAGTTCTAGATCTAGTGTTAGTTCTAGTTTTGCACTATCACTAGAACTAACAGAAGACCTAGAACTAGAATAATTCGGGTTTAGCCGTCTTGAGAGACGTGCGGCTAAATCCGAATGTTTCTAGTTCTAGATCTAGTGTTGGTTCTAGTTTTACACTAGCACTATCACTACAACTAACACAAGACTTAGACCTAGAATCATTCGGGTTTAGCCGTCTTGAGAGACGTGCGGCTAAGCCCGAATGTTTCTAGTTCTAGATCTAGTGTTAGTTCTAGTTTTGCACTATCACTAGAACTAACAGAAGACCTAGAACTAGAATAATTCGGGTTTAGCCGTCTTGAGAGACGTGCGGCTAAGCCCGAATGTTTCTAATTCTAGATCTAGTGTTAGTTCTAGTTTTGCACTATCACTAGAACTAACACAAGACCTGGAACTAGAATAATTCGGGTTTAGCCGTCTTGAGAGACGTGCGGCTAAGCCCGAATGTTTCTAGTTGTAGATCTAGTGTTAGTTCTAGTTTTACACTATCACTACAACTAACACTAGACTTAGAACTAGAATCATTCGGGTTTAGCCGTCTTGAGAGACGTGCGGTTAAATCCGAATGTTTCTAGTTCTAGATCTAGTGTTGGTTCTAGATTTACACTAGCACTATCACTACAACTAACACTAGACTTAGAACTAGAATAATTCGGGTTTAGCCGTCTTGAGAGACGTGCGGCTAAGCCCGAATGTTTCTAGTTGTAGATCTAGTGTTAGTTCTAGTTTTGCACTATCACTAGAACTAACACAAGACCTTGAACTAGAATAATTCGGGTTTAGCAGTCTTGAGAGATGTGCGACTAAATCTACTGCTGTAGCCTTCATTTCGTAGCACAAGTTGAACTGTTTCGACTTTGTATTAAAATAATATAAACTTCTAATATCCTTCGTTTAAAAAATTCATTGAATAACATTTCAGGAGCTGAGATATTATCATTTTCTGGGGTGTATGTAGACTTATTGTATCACTGTACATATTTATAAGTTTGTGAAACGAAATTATTAATTTGTTTAACTTTGTGCCATTATAATGAATGATAATTAAATACAAACCTAAAAAAATTAATTAAAAATGATGCAATTCTAAAAGGAGCTAAATAAATTAAAAGAAACCTATAAGAAATAAAATCCAGAATTATAAACATAAATAATAATAGCACGGTTAATTGTTAAAAACAAATAAAAAAAATTGGTAAAAAATAAAAAAAAACTAAAACAACACTCACGCCAGCAATGGAAAATGTTAAGTTGCAAAAAAAAAGTAGTCTTCTCGTCTCGTTTTTTTTTATATCGTATTAATTACAACAAACACGTTTAAACCACGCACATAGTTACCTTTAGGTTTACCATTGCTAGAGCGTGACGTGTCGAAACCTGGGCACTACACCGTTCTTAAATTTGTATTTACGTAACGAGGGAGAAATGATGTGTTTATGTGACGAATAATGGGAGAAAAATTATTATTTTGTGAATGCTGGTTGCGATTTAAAGAAACGCGATTATGCAATAAAAAAAAAACGGTTGATGCTTCATAAACTTTGAATATGCAACAACGACAGATAAAATTTTTTAAAACTTTAACAAACACAATAACACAAGCGATGTTAACGCGATTGATGCTTCGCGTTAAGGGCAATCCAAGATTGTTAGTAGAATATTTCTACCCGTTCGTAAAAAAAGTGACTAGAAAAAGTTAAAAATTCGCTGCGTTATTATCACACTCTCGCTTATTTTATTATTTTTTTTTTAAACACTACTTAAAAATTAACTACTCTATAAAAATTAGTGGGGTTAAAATGAAACAAATTGATTTAATTATTGAATGCAACATTCTTTATCTTTGTTGCTCGTATTCTTTGATCGTTTTTCGTGTGATTTCGAAGAAACGTTTTCGGCCGATGTACTTTTTGGGTTTAATTTTACGGTTAAGTTTTGATTCGTTTCCGCCAAACTACAAGCCGAACCTTTGTTGTTATTATTTTGTTCTTCTAAATTCCTCCTTGGTAACATTGGAGACATACTCGATCGTTTTCGTAACGGTTTAATCGGAGGTGGTGGTTCAAATTTCCGAACCATCGAAGGCGAAACACTCGCCGCTCTTAATTGAGGAGTAGGTTTTAATGTTGTTTCACCTTCAACCGAGTTTTGTTTAATTAATCTCGGAATTTGAGATTCTTTTTTGTGTCGCCTTGGAACCGGAGGGGTATATTCGGTTTTTAAATTAATTTCGGGGTGATTTTGATTTTGCTCGTTGATTTGATCGATTATGTTTTGATTATTAACGTTTTCGTTTATTATATTTTGATCTAAATCTTGATCGTGATCTGAAACGTTAGTTGTGGGTAAAAAGGTTCTACTTTTTACCGTTACTGCAGCTTGAAAAAAATTATTATCATTATTTTCTTTGATGGTTTTATCTTCGGCGTTTTGGGTAAAATTTGTTGGATAAGTTGAAATTTTTTGTTCAATTTCATCGAAGTTAATTGTTTTTGGACTTTCAGGTGTTACGGGGAGTACGTGCAAATTTTTTTGGATGCTATTAATGTGGTCTTGTAATTGTTTTAATCTTTCTTGATAATTAACGGTTTTATTTTCTTCTTTATCGTCTATTTTTGGGGAGATTTTTTCAATATTATTATTAGCTTCATCATTTTCTTCTTTATTATTTGTATCACTTTTAGTTATTTCAATTTCATCCTCATCTAATTTATCTTTTATATCGTTCAAAAGATCCATTTCATTCAATAAATCCGTAACTAACCTCTCATTTAGGTCACTTTTATCAACGAGATTTTCAAATTCATCACTTAAATTCTCATCAGAACCATGATCATCAAAAACCTTTCCCTCTAGCTTTGTAACAGGAAGCGATTTTCGTTGCAATAAAAATTTATTGCTATGTTTTTCTAATGGCTTCTTAACAACATCTAAATCTTTATTTATTCCAATTCCTTTTTGTAATAATTTATTAATCGGTTTTTCCATTTTAACTTTATCAATTTCTTTCTCTTTGTTGTCATTTTCAAAGACGCCAGCTCGTAATTTAAAGTCTTTCGCCCCGATACTTTTTCTATGATGTTCAGGGAGTAATAAAGGATCTTCTTTTTCAAAGCTTCTATTAAAAGAGAAATTTGCGAATGAATTTCGTTTGACAATGTTTTTCGGTACCACTATATTCCTACGAATTGGTTTAACTTCCGGTTCTGGGCTATCGTTATTCTCAAACTTCTCCAAAACTTTTTTTATGTTAACTTTTTTCACCGCATCTAAATCAACCGAGCTTCGTTTATTACAATTTACGTCGGTTTTAGAACGTTGTAGAATAAAAGGAACATATTTAGGTTGTTGATTTTCTTCTGCTAAATTTGTTGAGTTAGTTTTTGGCAATTTCCCTAAAAGGTGATTCTCGAATTCTGAAATATTATTTTTCGATAATTTACTTATAATATTATCCGAAGATTTTTTAAGGATATCTTCTAAGTTTTTGTATTTTTCCCCCGTTAATGATTTGGTTACTTCGGTTTCTTCAGCTTGATGATCGAGCTCTTCCATCCAAGCTAAAAGATCCTCAATTTTCTCCTCCGGTTTTACATCAATAAATTCTTCCTCTTCCTCTTTAATACACGTCTCTGTTTCGAGAGCTTTAAGTAAATCTTCGATACTATTTGAGATCTTTTCATCAGATTCCG
This sequence comes from Onthophagus taurus, assembly GCF_036711975.1. NCBI lineage: Eukaryota > Metazoa > Arthropoda > Insecta > Coleoptera > Scarabaeidae > Onthophagus > Onthophagus taurus. The sequence continues at coordinate 1,293,052 of NC_091966.1, forward strand.
AAGATTCTTGGTTCACCACTTTAATATCGACAGGTTTTAATAATTCATCTTCGTGTTTTAATAAATTTTCAATGTAATCATCGACATCTTTCATATCGCAGTCTTCAGGTTCGAAATTAAACGTTTCTTTTTTTGGTGCCACCTCAGCTTTAACGGTTGATTTTTCTGGTAAACTTTGCTGTTTAACTAAAGGTGCTTTTATTTTTATTTGGGCTGGTTTAAAAGGTTTTTTAGTTGTATCACCAAAGTATTTTTTCGCGTTGGAAAAATCCGCTTTAACAACCACTTTTGGTTTACCAACTTCCTTCGGTAAATTTACTTTACTTGGCGTTCGCTTAATAATCAACAAAGGTTCGGGAGGTTTTTCGTCTTGAGTTGGAATAAACTCTTTGCCAAAGCTGCTTTTACGCGGTGGGATTACAAAATTTGGTTTAACCATAATTTTCGATTTTAAATTATTGTTATTAACCGAGCTTGTCGTTGCGCTTTTACGTAAAGGTAAATTTTGAAACTCTACTTTAACATCGTCTAATTCTGATTCGGCGCTGTTAAATTCGTTTGAATTAGTCGATAAATTATCGGAGGATTTGTTCACGGAGGGTGTATTATTTTCAAGTTTGAGCAAGTCGGGTGTGTTGGGATCGTTGGTTTTAGGTAAAATAGAGAGGGGGTTCACCTCGGTATCGGTACCCGTGTCTGGAACGGGCGGTTCGACACGAACTTCCTGTTTGCGAAGTTCCCGAGCACGGATTTCTTCTTCACCTTCTGTTGCTGTATCAGAATCATCTTCTAAACAAAAAAAAAGTTATATTAATTAAATCTACTTTTATTACTTATACAGGGTGTACAAAAAGTATGGAATAACGGTTCTATAGTAGACGCCACGAGAGCTGGCAGTAAATCATCGTTTTCCGTTCTTACAAATGCCATACGTAGTTCACAAACCGCTAGAGAGTAATGTGTGTTTTAAAGACATAGCATTACTTTAATATGTTTGCAGTACAAATCAAATGGCCACGTCGAAAAAGTACGTCTGTTCTTCTAAGGGATGTAACTCTATAATTATAACCTCAAATCGAAACGTCTTGTGAGCGTTGTCATGAATCTGTTAGTGTCACAAGCCGAAAATGTTTTCTTTGAAAGGAAAATCATTAAATAATATCTTTGACAATGTTTGACATATAATCTCCATTACTAACATAACCTACATTTAAATGTATGTGGTGAAATAATCTAAGTCGTACGTCCATATCTTGATTCATACCATTTTTAAGCGATCTGTCACTGCCAGCTCTCATGGTTTCTACTATGCAACCTAAACTTAAACTTACATCAAAAAAAGTTTTAAATAAAAGTTACTTGACACTATTTTCCTGTATATTTTAAGGTTTTTGGATTCCTTTTGACAAGGTGTTGCAGAATACCATAAGGTTTTATTGCTTTAAACTGCATAGTTTTCGAGATATTGAAACTTTTATTTAAAAAGATTTGACGTAGCGACAACCATGGGGGGGATCTCAAATGAATGAAAATTGTAACCGTCGTCAACGCCATCCGATGTCACCGTCGATAACTAATTCTACACAAATTCAAATTTAAACAACCTTTAAGGCGGCTTATATTTCATTTCTTTTTTTTGTATTCATCTTTGATTAATTAAGTCAAATTAAGTGATGTCAAATATAAATGATATTGATAAATCAGTTAATTTTTTTAATAAATGTAATTTATGAGTGTAATTTTGTAATTAAGTGTAAAAAAGTGTAAAAAACATTTAAAATTTTTTAAATGATAAAAATGTCGGTTATTAATCCTTGCTGTGTACCATCTTGTGATGATAGACATTAAAAGGTAAATTATAAAAATTATTAATTAATACAGCATAATTACTTTCATTCTGTATTTCTAGATATTATTTTCCGACCGACCCTATTATTCGAATGGCTTGGCTCTCTGGAATACACAATTCAAAATTATTTGAATTAATTAATGATAAGCGTCTAAGTAACTATTGTGTTTGCCCCAACCATTTTGCAACAATGTGCAAATATGTTGAGAAGAAATTGAAAAAGCTACCTACATTATGCTTACTAGGTAAATAAAATTTTGGATAAAAAGATTGTTTTTTAATCTATATATGTTTTTTAAATCATTTAGATTTGTAAGAAGAAACTATAAATAATTGCTTTTTGTCTCCACAAGATCAACCAACAGAAGATACTTCAGGTATGCTGCATGGTATGAAATTAATTATTTAGTTTCATAATTCATAATCATATAATTCATTATATACCATATTATATATGTTTATACCCCGACATGCCATATATATATATTTATACCCCCACATATGTATGCCCCGACAAACTTCCTGGTGTAACTAGTTCAACTGTTATGCAAGTCTATCCTGGATGTAGCAAACAACAAGGTTGCGAAATTGCTTCAACCTCATTTTGTGAGAAAAATTCTACCATTTCATTAGAAATGAATTGGAAACGGTTCCACCTAAGTGATGAAAAAAAAATAATTGGTAAATACCATAAAAACTGAATAATCATTCTTATTTAAAATTATCTTTATTTTTGTAGATAAGAAACGGAGGAAATTACCTTTTACAAAGAACTGCAGCAATTGCAACCTAACTGGAGTAAAAAAAGCGTTGTGTCGCGCTAAGAAAAATGCCAGAATAATAAGGCAAAAGCTAATACAATTGAGGAAAAATCCTCAGGTATTGGTGAACCTCAAATATTTGAATAAAGAAACTAGAAATTTCTTTAGCGGCCAGTCCCGAAATCAGAAAAAAGAAGTGCTGGCTCTTTCCATTTACAAACAAAGTGGTAAAGGATACCGGTTCTTATCAAATTTCTTTTCATTACCATCCAGGAAGACGCTACAAAAACTGTTAGGGTAAACAAAATGTAACATTATTCTATTTATTGAACTAAAACTAGAACTAATAGTAGCACTATCACTAGAACTAACACTAGCTAGAAATTTTCGAAGTGATTTCGAGTCGTCTTCGATAGTGCTACTATTAGTTCTAGTTTAATTACACTGGCCGTGAAAGCCTTCGTACTTATATTCTATTTATGTTACCAAATTTTATTAGTTTTGTGAATAATAAATTATTATGTTGAAATTAGATCTTTCATTTAAAATATATTTATTTCCTTTTTTCAAAGCAATATTAATTGTGTTATTTTTAAATTTGGCGGTTAAAGTTAGCCCCAACGATCTGGCAACGTCGCTCGCTTCGCTTCGATGCGCAGCGAACAATGTTGCCAGATCGTTGGTTAGCCCAGTTTTACACCATTATCCTAGTGGAAGTTGGTTTTAATCTATGATTAGTACTCTGCGGTGACATCGGATGGCGCTGTACGCAAGGTACAATTTAATAAGGTAGAGTTGGCCATCTCTATCCTTCCTTGTCTCTGGCGACAACCAAATTATGACGTCATTATGGAATAGACAACCTAAGCCTTGACATCACAGGGATGGGCTAACCACAGTTGCTAAGATAAATCGCCATAAAAATGTCATTTAAAATGTCACTTACTTTATGTTATTTTAACACTAATTGAAAAATTGAATATGGAGATTTATCGTTAACAACGAAGATGTTTGGAGTCGGTATAAGCTCCGCCCATCAGTATGACGTCAAGGCTTAGGTTGTCTAATCCATAATGACACCATAATTTGGTTGTCACTACGTCAAATCTTTTTAAATAAAAGTTTCAATATCTCGAAAACTATGCAGTTTAAAGCATTAAAACCTTATGGCATTTTGCAACACCTTGTCAAAAAGAATCCAAAAACCTTAAAATATACAGGGTGTTCCATTTAAAAAACACACTCACCATGTCGTAACTTAGACTGCCGTCAAGATTTTATTTTGTTTCTACGCCAAGATATGCGGAAAATAGTTTCAAGTAACTTTTATTTAAAACTTTTTTTAATATAAGTTGAAGTTTAGGTTGTAGAAGCATTATTCCATACTTTTTGTACACCCTGTATAGATTGTCTTAAAAAGTCATAAATTAATATTCTTTTTATTATCCGAAATATATCTTATTTTATGTAAAAAAATCTTTCACCAAAGAAAAAGTATTTCTTCTAAGTGTTCGAAATTAGTGGTTTCTTGTTGGTATTCATCTTCACTTAACTTTTGAGGCTACATCAGTCATAGAAACCATTCTTATTTTTCAGAAAATCTCGCATGCAGAAAATAAGATTCAAGCTAAAATAAATGATGAACTAACTGAGCAGATATCTGTAAATAATGGCATTCGGCTGGGGATTCTTAAGCACACTCTTGTTTAATATCCAATGGATGAAATCATAAAACAAGTACGCAAACTAAGAGGACACAAAATGAGAAATAGGGAATATACATGAAATCTGTCCTATATATACAACTTCATGTGATAGAACTATTTTGAATCATTTTAAAAATAAATTGTCTATAACACTACACCTAGAACTAGAAAGTTGCGTCTTCAGCCGCACGGCTAAACCCGAATGTTTCTAGTTCTGGGTCTAGTGTTAGTTCTAGTTTTACACTAGCACTGTTTTTATGTAGAACTAACACTATACCTAGAACTAGAATCATTTGAGTTTAGCCGCAAGTCTCTAAAGACGGCTAAACCCAAATGATTCTATTTCTGGGTATAGTGTTAGTTCTAGTTTTATACTTGCACTATCACTAGAACTAACATTAGACTAAGAACTAGAAACATTTGGGTTTAGCCATATGTCTCTTGAGACGGCTAAACCCGAATGATTCTAGTTTTTGGTCTAGCGCTGCATAACAATTAAAGCTAGAACTAACACTAGACCTAGAACTTTGTGTAGCATCAAGTAATATGGCAAATTTTAGAAAAAATTAAGATTCAATTGTCGCCCTTTGTCATATGAGTAATTGTGTGCGGAATACCAAATTGTGAAAAATAATTTTGAAAAAGTGTATTTGCTATGGTGATAATGTAACTGGAAATGCTTCTGGCCATCGAGTAAAACGTACAATAACTGTTAAAATGTATGAATAACCAGAAGAAGGAGTAAGAGGTCCAACAAGATATATATGTATGTGTTCGAATCTGCCTTGTGGCACATTTATATGCTGAATAGGAGATTTTGTTATATTTATTAATTTTAGTTTTTTTGACATGGTATACATGATTTAGTCCAAAGATAAACGTATATACTCATGTGAGGCCAAAAGAAGATATGAAACATCGTGAAATTTTTGGAAAATTGGTTACGGAATTTTTCGGGGACATAAATTTTAGGAATGGATGTTATGACATCACACCAAAGAGTTATATCAGGAAAAATTAACTTCAACGAGTGTAAAATTAGTATTACTTCGAGGTTGGGCTTGTAAAAGATGTTATAATTGAAGATCAGTAGATTGTGCATGTTTAATCTCTTTTAAATCAGGATAAGAAAAATTGAGGGATTCTATATTAATGCGTGACATTGTATCTAAAAGTTGTCTCAACAAGAGCGCCGAATTAAAATTTGCCGCCATTTTATTAATACGAGTTGTAGGTACGGCGTTTTTTGTTTGAAAGTTGTCACGTATAGACCGCGCGAATATGGTGAACTATTCAAACGAACAACGTCTAACTATTGTAAAAACACATTACAAAAATGGTGAAAGTTTTGCGAAAACTGTTCGGTCATTTGAAAACATAGCCACAGTAAGGGAATCTGTGGTCGATAATCCAGGAACTTCCATTCGGCATCGTGGTCAAGAATTAAACATTTCCAGAAGCACTATGCAACGCATTTTGGTAAAAGATCTGCATTTGCACGCGTACAAGGTTCAATTGGTGCAAGAAATCAAGCCACGGGACCATGCGCAGCGCCGTGGATTTGCTGATTGGGTGTTGGAACATCATCAAATTAATACGGACTTTTCGAAGAAAATCATTTTTTCAGATGAGGCACATTTTCAACTCGACGGATACGTAAATAACCAAAACTGTCGAATTTGGGGTGCTGAAAATCCTCGTGTGGTACTCAAACAACCAATACATCCACCGCGAGTAACTGTTTGGTGTGCATTTTGGACTGGCGGAGTGATTAGACCGTATTTCTTTGAAAATGCGGCTGGAAATGCGCAAACTGTTAATGGTGTGCGGTATCGCGAAATGTTCACGGAATTTTTGTGGCCCGAATTGGATGTCATTGAGTTTTTCCAACAAGACGGTGCGACCTGCCACACAGCACGTGTAACAACAGACCAAGTTTCCGGGCCGTGTCATTTCTCGATTTGGCGATCAACATTGGCCACCAAGATCGTGCGATCCAAAAACCGATGGACTTTTTTCTTTGGGGTTATGTAAAGGAAAAGGTGTATGCGAATAAGCCTGAAACAGTTGAAAATCTTAAAGAGGAAATACGGCACGTTATTGGTGAAATACAGCCACATTTATGCGAAAACGTTATTGAAAATTTTAACAAAAGAATAACCCTGTGCCAGAGGTTTCGTGGTGGCCATTTGCCTGATGTTGTATTTCACATTTAATCGGAACTATTTTTCTTTATGTTGAAATCAAAATATTTGCTTAATTCAAAAAATAAATGTGTTTTTCTTTAAAATTAAATCCGGCGCCCTTATTGGGACACTCTTTACAATAATGTTAGAATCTCCTTTAATATACCTGATGTCTGAATTAAATTGAGATATATAATAAAGATAACGTGTTTGTCCTGGAGTTTTATCTGATTTGGAAATCAAATCAGTAAATTGGTTGCAGTATAAAAAATGTTTGAAATATTTAATAGATGAATAAATAGGTAACAGTTTTCTATCAAAAGTTGAATAATTCATGTGACTACATGATAACTTTTTTGAAAAGAAAGCGACTGCTTGCGTTGTATATAGAGATCTTTAGCACGCGAAAAAGAGTCAGTGTGCTCATTTGACCACACGGTAATTTACTTCTGATTATTTTTGCAAAGGGTCCAAGAATTTCAGAAACATTGGGAACAAATCTGTGATAGAAATTGATCATTCTAAGGAATCTATGGAGTTCTTTCAGATTTTGAGGTTGAGGAAAATTATTTATTGCTTCAATTTTTGATTGACTTTGACGAGACCCCTTGGAAGATATATGATGGCTTAAAAAATGTATTGAACTTACTCCAAAAACACATTTAGATAGTTTAATGTTGATTCCAAAACTATCTAATCTTTCAAAAAGTTGTCGAAGATGAATTAAGTGTTCATTTTTGTCGTTACTGGCAATAAGAGTATCATTCAGGTAGACAAAAATGAAACTTAAACCAGAAGTTACTTCGTTAATAAACCGTTGAAATTTTTGAGCTGCATTTTTTAATCCAAATGACATATACGGGTGGTCCGTTACTAATGGGACACAGAGCAACAGTGAATTCCTTACATTAAATTATTACGATTTAACCCAATTTATGTTAGTCCAATTGTTAATAACAACGAAGATACAGATGGTTAAAGTTAATACTTTATTTTCGTTTTTCTTTAATAATTTCGTTGTCTCTTACATTATGAACATGAAAATTGGTACATTATCATTTTTTAATACAATAAATAATAATTTGGTGTTAGTTTTGATTTATCTTTCAGATGGCGCTGTCTACCTTAAAAAACCACCCTTAAAGTAGTCATATCTTTTTCATCGTTAAAATTTTTACAACTCACATAACATAAAACAGTTTCTCAGACATTTTTACATAAATTTGGTATACCTATCAATATTCTCTAAAGTTCTCCGTTCCCGAGATAATCACTGTTTAAGGGCACTTTGCAAAATTGAATATCTCAGTAACATCAGTTGGCGTTGACAAAGTTTTTATTTAGTCAAACACTAGACAATCAGTTTGACATTCATTTATTGTAATCAATGTATTTGTTACTTTGAAATAATGCCCCGGCATAATTTTTTTTCTAACACGGAAATGCGTGATATGGTGTGCATATACGCTCAAGAAAAGTTTAATGGAAGGGAAGCGTGCAGAAGATATTTATTAAAATACCCCAACAGAAGACAACCAAATCACAAGTTATTTAAAAATTTGTATGACCGCTTAGGTGAGACTGGTTCATTTCGTCCTAAACGAAATACATGATGAAGTTGATGAAGAAGATGAAGTTTTAGTACGAGTTAGTAACAACCCAAAAGTTAGCTCTAGACGTTTGTCAGCTGCAACCGGGTTAAGCAAGTCGTCAATTCTACGAATATTAAAAAAAGAAAGACTGTATCCATACCATTTTGTACCTGTACACGCCTTACTGCCTACTGATTTAAGAGTTCGGTTAGAATTTGCTAATTTTATCAAAAATCGGCAAAATCGTTTATTGCCAACATTTTATTTACTAACGAGGCGACATTCACTCGTAGTGGGGTTTTTAATTTTAAAAATTATCATGTTTGGGAAACTGAAAACCCACACATGACACGGCAACGGCATTTTCAACATGAATTTAAAATAAATGTTTGGTGTGGGTCCGCGGGAATTACCAAATAATTTGAACGGCCACAATTATTTACAGTTTTTGCAAAACCAAGTAGACGATATGTTGGCTGAGTTACCATTAAATATTTGGACTGTCATGTGGTTTATGCAAGATGGAGCACCACCCCATTTTTCCAGGCAAGTGCGAGATTATCTCGATATGAATTTTCCACGAAGATGGATTGGCCGAGGTAGTCATTACACTTGGCCACCACGAAGTCCCGATTGTAATCCTATGGATTTTTGCGTATGGGGATTTGTAAAATCCCTTGTTTACAAAGACAATCCTGAAACTCGCGAGGAACTGTGGCAAAAAATTGTAAAGGCAGTGGATATCATTAAGAATGAACAAATATTATTTAACATAAGAAGATCATTTTCTAAACGGATTGGAAAATGCATTGAAGCTAACGGTGGTCACTTTGAACACTTACTCTAATGCAGTTCATTTTAATTGTTATTATTGTTTCCTCTTTTTGTTCGATGTTATTATTATTAAAATGTTTAAATAAATTATAGTCGTTATTAAAATCGATTTTTAATATAGTAATTATGTTAATATTTTTGTAACATCAACTTATGTTTGTGGATAGTTAAATTATATCTGAAAGATAGATCAGAACTATACTAATTTATCATTTATCATCTTAAAAAGTAATAATATAAAAATTTTAATGTTCATAATTTAAGAAAAAGCGAAATTATTAAAAAAACAACGAAATTAAAGTATTAACTTTAACCAACTCTATCTTCGTTATTATTAACAATTGGACTAAGATAAATTGAATTAAATCGTAATAATTTTACGATTTAACCCAATTTATCTTAGTCCAATTGTAAATAAAGACTTTTTCACCGCCAACTAATGTTTATTGAGCATAGTGAAATTTTGCAATGTGCGCTTAAACAGTGATTATCTCGGGAACGGAGAACTTTAGAGAATATTGATAGGTGTACCAAATTTATGTAAAAATGTCTGAGAAACTGTTATTTCAGCGCCATCTGAAAAAGAAATCAAAACTAATACCAATTTATTATTTATCGTCTAAAAAAATACTAATGTACCAATTTTCATGTTCATAATGTAAGAGACAACGAAATTATTAAAGAAAAACGAAAATAAAGTATTAACTTTAACCATCTGTATCTTCGTTATTATTAACAATTGGACTAAGATAAATTGGGTTAAATCGTAATAATTATATGTAAGGAATTCACTGTTGCTCTGTGTCCCATTAGTAACGGACCATCCTGTATATATAAGGACGATAGCGGTTTTGTAGATATCTTCTTATGCTACTGGTATCTGATGATACGCCAGAACAAGATCGATTTTTGAAAAAAATTGTGCAATCATAAAGATTCAAATTGAAGTCTTATAAATGAAGTAATGGCTATCTGTGTGGTACTGTTACTAAATTTAACTGACTGATCAATTTTACAAAAGAAAAATACTATAAAATAAGATTTACTTCATTTTAAAACAAAAAATATAAGAATCAGATCTAATTTAAGACAACCTATAACAAATTATTTTTAATAGCTAGAAAACTTACCTCCACTACTATTCTCATCATAACTAAAATGATCTGAACTGCTGTAATTTTCCGCATAAATATCATGATATTTATGCGAATATCGCTTTTTATAACGTTCCGCCCATTTCATATTTCCTTCTTTGGTTATAGGTTCTTCTAGGGCTTCTTCATATTCTTCGTCATCGGAATCAGTATCACTTAACAAACAAAAATATTTATTTATTTATTTATTTATTTATAATTTATTTATATATATACAAAAACAAAGATAAAACAATAATAATAATACAATAAAGCAAAAAAGCCAAAAAGTAAAATAAAATAAAACAATGCCTAATAGCAATAGTAACGGCGAAATTAAACATTATACAAAAACAGAACCAACGAGCTACCAAAACGAAAGAGGCAATTCGCTGACTGCATTAAAAAGTAAGCGCCTAAACGTAAAAAATGAATGCTGAAACAAATCAATATCGAGCTTATCTGCCTGACGAGCCATTCGCAACATTTCGAAAAACATTGGTGCGCGGAATAGGCGTACAGAACAAGAAATTAAAACGAAGAAGACGGGAAGGAACATGAATATTGACCGAATTCAAAAGAACTGTGGAATCACACATATTGTGTAAAACCTTGTAGAAGAATAATGTGTCGTACACAGGCGACGTTGTCGAAGGGGCATTAACCGAAAAGATCTGCAAGACGAATGATAATTAATATAAGGTATGGAAGATTTAAAGTTTAGATATTTCAAAAATCTAGATTGAATTTTTTCAATTCGGTCAATATAAACAAGGTATTGGGGATTCCAAACTACAGTGCAAAAATTAAGAATACTGTAAACATATGCGAAATATAAATTTTTAATCGCGTCAACGCTTACAAAGGAAGAGGTGGATCTCATAATGAAACCGAGCATACGCCAAGCCTTATTAACAGTAGTGTCAATGTGCTGTGCGTAGAGAAGCTTGGGATCGAGAGTCACTCCAAGGTCTCTAATAAAGGAAACGCGTGTTAAGTTTACGCCAGCGATGTTGTAATCGTAATGAACAGTATTCTTCCTTCTCGAAAAAGAAATAACATTACATTTAGACAGATTTAGGGTCAAGTGGTTTTTAGTACAAAAGTCAGAAATCCTGAGAAGGTCAGTCTGCAGTCTAGAGCAGTCCAACGGAGAGGAGATACGCAGATAAAGCTTGAGATCATCTGCGTACATTAGACATTCACAATGTTTCACAACCTTGAAAATATCGTTAACATAAAGATTAAATAGCAAGGGTCCGAGGTGGCTACCCCGAGGGAACTGACATAGGGTCAAAGCAATATCCGTTAACAGACACAATCTGGCTCCTACCTCGCAAATATGAATCAAACCAGCGCAACTCCATAACCATGAAGTTTTGATAAAAGAAGGCTGTGATCCACACGATCAAAAACCTTGCTAAAATCGGTGTAAACAGAATCAACTTGACAATAATGGTCAAATGATGTTAAAATATAATTTGTGTACTCAAGCAGGTTGCTCTCCACTGACCGATTCGCAAAAAAGCCATGTTGTCTAGGATCGATTATGGATTTAAGCCTAAAGAAGAGTCTGGTATAAACCAGTTTCTCTAAAACCTTACCAAACACTGACAATATAGATATTGGGCGATAATTAGATATAAGGTTACGACTACCGGATTTGTGAAATGGGCAAAATATATGCACGTTTCCAAAAGGCAGGAAACGTACCTTCCTTTACAGATTTGTTAAATAAGATGGAAAGTGATAGAGAAAGAGATTCAGAACATGATTTTATTAGGATAGGAGGAATACCATCAGTGCCTGGACCATTATTTATGTTTAAAGCAATAAGAGCTTCCTCAACCTCAGACCGCTCAAAGCGCATCGGACCCAAACATGTAGTATCATTAAAGTCAGCATTAGCAGAATGAAGTGAATTAATTGAATTAACAGGATTAACAGAGGGAGGGACATACACCGAAGAGAAATATGTTGCAAATAGCGAGCAGACACCCTTACCGTCCCCGGCAACAACCCCATTTAATGTCATAGGTGTAGGAATTGTATCCGCACCTTTCTTGTTTTTAATATAAGACCAAAAGTATTTAGGATTAGCTTTAATACTGCTCTCGACGCCACCAACATACCTCCCATAGTCGCGCCGAATGAGAAACTTAGAACGCCCTCGCAATAATGAAAAAGTCAATCCATACCGTTTCCACTTAACATGAGCCCTTCGCTTTTCTCTGATCACTCCGATAGTATCTCGCGAAAACCACATCGGAAAACCAGTAGTGAATTTGCGCTTGATCGAAGTAAAGTTTTGAATGGCAAAATTTAAATGGTAATAAAAGAAATCAACAGCAGGGTCTACTTCACGAGTATTTAGCTCTGTATCCCAGTTAATAGTAGACAGATACGAATCAATGTCAGAGAAATTAGCACGTCTGAAGTTAAATACGTTAGAAGATTCAGTGGGAAGACGGTGTGGCATTTCAAACGAGCAAACGAATTCTAAAGTGTTGTGAGCACTATCCTCAGGGATCAGAGGATGAGTGCTTAATGAAATAGAAGATATATTAGAAAAATTAGCAAGAATTAAGTCGAGAGTGTTCTGAAAGGTATTCATGTGAAAATTGAATTGGTTGAGACCACATAAGGCGAGGGCATCCAGAAACTCACTCGAGCGAGCAGATGAAGTGGAGACGCCGGTTGAAAGATCGGCTGACCACCGAATTTCAGCTAGGTTAAAATCGCCACAAATCAAAAATTTGTCATTAGGATGACCTTCAATGATTAAATTAATTTCATTAATAAAATTAAGCAATGCATTTTGATCAGAAGGAGGAATATAAACGCAGCAAATGTGTAAAGTAATAGTTCCGGTCCTCAAGGTCCACAAACCATGTTGATTGCGGAAGGACAGACAGGGAAGAAGTTACCGCAATCAAAACGCCACCACCACGTACACTATTATCGGGGACGTTCGGGCGATCACTTCTGAAAACACTGTAACAAGAGGGAAAGCCTTCGGCAGAGTGAATACCTTGGTGAAGCTAGGTTTCAGTTAAACAAATCACGTCTATGTCTGTATTTAAAAGGCAGTTATGCATATCAACCAGCTTAGTGCGAAGACCTCGCACATTTTGGTAGTAACACAAAAGAATTAAAATTATAATAACAAATTTACCTGCTACTTGATGAATCATCGGTACTATCAGAATCGATAATGGAATTTCTAAAATTTCTATCAGTCCATTCATCTTCATCTATTGGACTTGGCGATTCTTCGTGATCTGAAGAAATATGTCCGCTGGATAAATTTGCGAATTCGACTCGTTCGGGTGTTTGGACTAAAATAAAAGTTTCGAATTGAAATGATTATTATTTTTTTGCGTTATTAGTAAAGATTTGATAAGGATAAATACCTCTATCTAATAAATCCAATCCTAAAACTCCTGTAATAGATTGTTTACCTGAAACACCTTCCTGGTTTGGAACAACTTTTTTCTGTTCGATTTTTGGACCTCTTAATTCACCAGGCATTCCGAAATGTTGGGTACAATAAAACCTGTATCCGTGAATACCTTCACGATCGAACATATACGAACCAAGACGGAGTACGCTTTGGCAATATTGGCATCTATAAATTAAAAAATTAGTTGATTGAATAAAATGTTTAAAAAAAAAGGACCTGAAGCAGCCACGATGGAAAAATCTTCCTTCAGCAGATAATCTTTCCATAAGATAAACACGTTTTTGACAAAAATGACAAAATTCTGAATTTTGAGATGGAACAACAGCAGTTTTTGAGTTCTAATAAAATAAATTAAGAAATTATTAAGTCATTAATTATTATTAATTCTTACACTTTTTTGTATAGGTTGAACTTTCGGCGGATTAACCGGCTCATTTTTTCCGGTTAATTTCTCAGTAAGACTAGCAACCTTTTGTTGATTTAAATCCAAAGCAGATCCCTCTTTCAATTTTAAATCCAACTGTTTAATATTTTTATCGATTTCGGCGTATTTCACTTCAGAACTGTTCTGTCGATCCAAATGTTGTTTTTCCATTTTTGTCAAACGGGCCGAAAATTGTTCTTTACTCCACTTCGGTACTCTCTCTTTATCTTTATTCACGGATTTCCCCATTTTATTTTCGTGAATTTTCTTCTCAATTTCACGTATGTTCCAATCGGAAGTCTCAATCTTTCCTATTGCTCTCAATAAATCTTTAGGTTTTTTATCAACCGATTGAGTATCTTGCCACTTTTGTTCCATATCTTTAATCCTAGCGGCAAAATCTTCATCCGTTTCCCGTTTCGCTAAAGATGATGGTAAACGATTTTCTCTATCCTAAAAAAATAATTATTAAAATATGACTCAAAATTATGATAAAATTAGTTTAAAACGTTTTTATTGCTTACAAATTATGCAAAATAAAAAAAATTAGTTTAAACATAAATTAAAAATAAAAATTTGTTAGATTAAATCGATGATTCTTCTGTGCTGTTTGGTTAGTAACTAAGATTAATTATTTCTACAACAAAATAATAAAACATAAAAGAAAGGAGAACTCTGTAAGAGGCGTTAAATTACCTGATTGTGGATTACATATTTCCCCTTTACTTTATTTATTCATTTTTATTAAATTATTTTTATTTAATTACACGTTTTCAAACCATTGATGCAATTGGAATGCGCATTTAATTCCAATAAAAAAAAAAGAAATTGGATTTAATTTCAAATATCGCGTGCAATTAAATTATTTAAACACATTTTATGGAATTAGAACATAATACATACTGATATAATTTTAATTTATTCATTTTCGAAATTAAAAAAGATAACCACTATACTTAAGTTACGTTTCTACAGCGTAATTGAAATGTATATTGCATATTAACACCTTTTAATTTGAAAAGAAATAAAGCAACAATAAATAATTAACAAAAATGTAATTCTAATTTATATTTTTGCTTTCCTCCTTTCTTCTTTTAACTGCATTTCTTGCACAATATCTTGATTCACATCGTCTCTTTTTTTAGAACGGCAGCATCAACACAACTCGTTTCTTTCAACATCATTCATAATACTATAGAATGGACAATATTTGAGGATATCAAGCAATTACTACAAACTGAGACGAGTACTTTAAGAATGATAGTGAGAAAGAGAGATAGAGTCAGAATCAGGACTACAAGAAGTTGAAAAGAAGATGAAAATAGAATTAACATATCCAAAGAGCGGAAAAGATCTTTACCTCAACCTTAAATTGATCAAGAAAGGCAGAGATCAAAGACCAGCTGGAAGAAGAGATCCCAGGGAGCATTAGTGATGGAAGGAAAGTTGGCTCTTCACCTCTATTAAAAAATCAACGATGATATTTCCCGATGTCATTGATTAGCGATGTCCGCGACAGTGTTGAGGAATTTTAAGAAATATCAGAATTAATAACAAAGATTATTATTATAGGGGGATTTTTTTTAGAGGTATCAGAGACGATAGTAATTAGTCTTGTTAAAGATATATTAAGAAATTTGTAAGACGGATGTTGCGGGATGCTGCAACCTCGATGAACGCTAGGAACGATATTGAAAGATATCAGGGAATAATAATAATAAGGACACATGAGAAATGTTGAGGATGATCATTAGAGATAAAAGGACGATATTGATAGATGATACAGATGTTAAGTAAAGTCAAAAGAGTGTTGAGAGAAACTATATTGAGAAATTGTGAATGTCAAAATCTGTAAAAGATATTGTTTAGCATTAAGGTTAGTGACGTTGTTATAAAGATACAATTCTTGGAATCACAACAAAAGTTAAGATCGTTAAGACGACGGACGTTCTGTACTCCAAGTTGTCATTAAATATCTGTCTAAGCAGTCCAGTTGACTTTGATTATCCGTGTATTATTCACCATGGTTTTTTTTTTCAAATTGTCGTATTCATGAATTTGTGCTTTTTTGTGCTCGAAATGGCATGGCTAGAAAATCCAATAACGTCTAATCATAGCGGATTTCACATAGTTCAATGTCCTTAGTGTTATAATGAAAACGATAAACATAGCAATGTGGAGATCCAAGGTATACCAGACAAGGATGGCAAATACCTAGTAGTTGACGTGGGTTCGTTAAGAAATTTGCTTCAGATTCCTAACCCACGAGTTGACATTGATTCGGTGTTCAAGGTGTTCCGGGTTAAACAGCCGCTTTCCTTAAGACGATAATAGCGTATCGTGATTAAAAGATTTTCTGGTTTTGAAATTTTAAACGTTTTGCTTAAGGTTGGAAATTTTTCGATGCACTATTATCTACAGTGTGTCCCCGGATAGGTGAAACGACTCTTATAAAAGGTAAATTTTTTTGATATTAATTGTCTTTTTTTGAGGTTTAGCCCTGCTTGATTAAAAACTAATTTTGAACATATTATCAATTTTTAAAAAACAAGTGAGCCTTGACAGTGAAAGAAAAACTCTTTTTGTGGCAAGTAAAGTACCTTTTCTGTTTATAGCACGTGAAAGTGTTACTAAGAAGTTTTGTTCAGAATGAAAAATTATGGCCATATGGAAGTTTTCGGAATGATCGGCCTATTTTAAAAAAATCCATTCAAAGAATTTTATTTCTAACAAAGACTGCCATGGAAAAACAAAATTGTTTTCTTGTCAATGTTAATCTGTTAAACTGTAATTTAGTAAACTTAAAGTGCTTTTTAAATGCAATGTTAACATTACAGGAAAATATTTACGTGATTCAGGTTCATTACTATCATCTTTTAGTTAAATTTATCTTATAGATAAACCCATCTACTAGCCAATCAGAGCGCGTGAAATCGGTGAATCGGGGAAAAGCCGATAAATATGGTTATTGCTTTATTTAGTGAAAATTTTCCAAATACTGGAATTAAAAGAAGTACTTGTTGGCGTTTAATCAACAGATTTCTTACAGCAGGAAGTATTCACTCTAAAAAAAAAATTATGATGAAACTAAGTGAACTATGATTAACTGTTTTCTTTTGTGGGCGAATACACACTTAATTTTTTGGGAACGTTTTAAGAACGTTTTGTTTATTTCCCCCGAACAATCTGAATTTCAAAACAAAAAATGGTAATAAAGACCTATTGACGGTTTTATCAAAGTAGGCCAATGATTCTGAAAATTTGCATATGGCCATTTCATTCCCTTTTCATTCTAAACAATATTTCTTGGTAACATTTTACCATACTGTAAACAGAAATAGTATATTATTCAACAAGCGCATAATGACGGCTGTTACCCACAAAGATGAAGTTAATCTGTGTAATCTGAGTGGGTAACATCCATTATACGCAAGTTGAATACTATACTTTATCTACAACTATTTAATTTTGAAAAAAAAGTCAAAAAAAAGAAAAAAAATAAACTTGATACATTTCAGACATAACCTCAATATAAGAAAGCTGTCATTTATGTTAATGTTTTATTTTTTATTAGTAGGCCGTGTCAGAACCGTGGAATAATGACTTCATTATTCAACACTTTGTCAGTCATGGGCAGTGATGGGCACTCGGTAAATACCCGGCGGGTAGGTATTTCTAAAATGGGTATTTATCCGGGCATTTACCCCGGTGCAGGGTAAATACCCAAATAGGGCGTATAAAAGTGATACCAGTAAAAATATATCAGATTCAAAAAAAAAAGTGAAGAGGTAGTTGATGAAATGGACGGTGAAGACGAGGAATTGTCAACAATCAAAGACGTATTATCATCAGACGAATCTGTCATAATTTAAATTAGATCAAGTTATTATGATTATTATCATCAGGTAACTCTCTGCATCCATTGTTGGACATAGACCTCCCCTATTCTGTTCCTTTCGATTCTATTCTGTGCAGTCTGAATCCAATTGTTGGGTTGACGTCTACTTCGTCTGTTCGCTTGCGGTCTCAAGCAACCGTATTGTTGACTGCTCATTCTTCATTTGCGCGACATGACCCGCCCAGTTCCACTTTAGCTTTGCTACAATGTTGACCACATCATTTACGTCAGTTCTTCTTTATAGGTCTTCATTTCGTATGTAGTCCCTCAGAGTTACACCCACGATCGCTACCGTTAATGTTAAAGTTTCGGAGCCTTATGTCATAACCGGAAACACGCATTGATTGAAAGCCTTTCTTGGCCTTTTCTCTTGAAGATGTCTCTAAGTTTCCCGTAGGCTGCCCATACGAGTGTGATCCTTCTGTTTAGTTCGCTTGTTTGATTATCTCTCGATACACGAACCTCATAGCCAAGATATACATAGCTGTCAACCCTCTCAATCTCATTATCCCCAATGTTGATGTTAGAGCTGGGAACAAGATTTGCCATAAATTTTGATTTCTCCTCGTTGATATTTAGCCCGACTCTTGCACACAACTCCTTTAAATCGTTCAGCATTACTTTAATCTCTCCAAGGCTATCCGAAATAAGAACCATATTGACCGCGTAGCGCAAATTACTAAAGCATTGCCATCAATGTTTATGCCTTTTTGGGTCCAATCCAGTTGTTTAAATGCACTCTCCAGGACTGTTTTACTCACAATCAGTACTACTTCCTATTCTCTTCAGAACTTTCATGCAATTTTACAGTCATTGTAGCTTTGTTGTAGATATTATAAATAAGTTTGATATATCGATAATCGACTCTGCATTCTTGAAGTGCTTGCAAAACTGCCATCAACTCAATTTAAATTAAATTTTATAAATACCTCTAAATACTCATCTTGGGTAAATACCCCCGGGTATATATCCAGGAAATTTACCCTTGGAAATAAATACCCGGGTATTTAACAACACTGGTCATGGGTAATGTGTGTCATTACCCGTCAAAAATCAAATGTATAACGAATAGATAATTCAATAGTTGTAGATAAAGGTACTTTACACAACACACAAGAAGTTTTAGCTTCAGTGTCGACACTCACTTTTTTTTTTAAGCTTGAAAATATGTTCAAAATTAGTCTTTAACCAAGCGAGGCTGAACCCCAAAAGATGACAATATCGAAAAAATTATACATTTTATAAGAGTTGTTTCACCTATCCGGGGACACACTGTATATAAATATATTTCCATAGAAACCAGGGCAACATGTCTGAATGTTTCTAGTTCTTGGTCTAACATAAGATAACACTAGACCTAGAACTCAAAGTATACGTCTTCAGACGCATGGCTAAACCCGAATAGTTCTAGTTTTACACTAGCACTATCACTAGAACTAACACAAGACCTAGAACTAGAATCATTCGAGTTTAGCCGTCTTGAGACACGTGCGGCTAAATCCGATTGTTTCTAGTTTTAGGTTTAATGTTAGTTCTAGTGACAGTGATAGGTAGCGTTAGTTAGCATAAGATATCACTATGTTGTGTATTTTTATTGAAGTAAAACTAGAACTAACACAAGACTTAGAACTAGAATAATTCGGGTTTAGCAGTCTTGAAAGACGTGCGGCTAAGCCCGAATGTTTCTAGTTTTAGATCTAATGTTAGTTCTAGAGATAGTGGTAAGTAGCGCTAGTTAGCATAAGATATCACTATGTTGTATATTTTTATTGAACTAAAACTAGAACTAACACTAGACCTAGAACTAGAAAAATTCGGGTTTAGCCGTCTTGAGAGACGTACAGCTAAATCCGAATGTTTCTAGGTCTAGTGTTAGTTCTAGTTTTACACTAACACTATCACTAGAACTAACACAAGAGCTAGAACTAGAATCATTCGGGTTTAACCGTCTTCAGAGACATGCGGCTAAATCCGATTATTTATATACGATATATTGCGAGTTATATGAAATTATATGAAAGCTAAGATTAATTAGACAGATTAAAGTTCTCCTTCCATTTTGTCACTTTTTATAAGTCATAACAAGGTCCTAGAATTTAATAAACTTATCAAGAAAAAGAGATTGAATAAAAATTTAAAGACTAAAATTAAGGCAATAATCTCAAAATTTTATGATATAATTTTAATTTTGCAATTTACTTTTCAACTACGCTTCATTATAAAATATAATTTCTTTTTGTTAGTAACATGCAAGCCACACGTTTTTTTTTACAAACGTAAACACACAGTAAAATCTCTTACTGGAACGTAAACAAATTGTTTCTCTAAGTTTTTAACACGATCTTCAAAGTTAGGTGCGGTTTGCCTGTACAAATAAATCGAATAATCCTCGAACGGTTCCGAATGGTCGGGTTTGCAATTCGACTGCAACATTTGCATGCTCTTTAAGAATTGTTCGGTTTGCATTCTTCGTTGTTGCCTGCGCTTGTTGTGGCGATCGACGCGATTGGCCACGATCTCTTCGTACCTCTTCTGGCGTTCTTCCTTTTGTTGTAAATCGAAACAAATTTTAACCAATTTTTTAACCGATTTAAATCAATTAATCGCCAGATAAAAAATATTAAAAAAAAATAAATAAGCGATGTAGCAAAACTGGTTTAGGTGAATTATATTAAGATCTATTATACAAAATAAATATACAAAATTATTCGGGTTTTCTCAATACTGACTCAATAGTGGAAGTTAAGACGTGTAAATAAAACTTTTCATTTCGTACTTGTCAAAGTTACATAAAAGGTCCAATAGAAATAGAACGAACGCTTGTAAACCAGTTTCCCACACGACTACGACAAAAGCGGTGCAAAGCTGAAAGGAAAAATTTGGGATTAGGAACAAAAAGGTTTTTAGGATTGGTTTGGGTTAGTAAATGAATATAAAGTTAGATTCCGTAATGTTTAATAGCAAATAAAAAAAAATGTTGAATAAACAAAACAAAAAAATTTGCTAAAAATTATTTGTGCGAGTATTACAATAAAAAATTTATTGCACATTACATTTACTATTGGTAAAAATTGTTATGCTGTCACTCTCAAATAAAAAATAAATCATCCGATATAATTCCATAAGTAGAATATCACTTGGTGAAAGATGAGGTAGATATAATAAAGACTTACCACGCTGGCGCCTATTTTTTCCATCGTTTTTCGTTTTCTTGGTTTCCGATCGCCTTGGTTTAATAGCATCTTAGAAGCGAACGCATCCGTTGATCTCTTGTGTCTACTTGGGGGTCGATTTACATGTTCAGGATCGTGTAAGAAAACATCCGGAGTTACTCTTAACTTTATATCGTTTTCCGCACGTTTTGGATCGGGAAGATCCTAAAATAAATAAATTAATTAATTCAAAAACATTAACAGATTAAAATAAAATTCGTTTATTATCACCATTAAAATTTATGAATCAAAAAGGTGAGAATAAAAATGTAGTTAATAATTCATAGCAGTAAATGGGAAGAATACAAAGGAAAAATTGTAGGGCACATAAGGAAAATACACGTACGGTTTCTTCCGTTTCTAGAATCGTCTGGAACTTTTCGTTTTCCAATTTATCACGTAATCGACCTTCATACATTTCCCAAGGAGATATGTTCGATAATTTTGATGTTACAGGAGTCTCCTTAGTTTTTAATACTTCGATAAACTTAGAAACACTTTCAATGGAATCATATGAAGGATTCCTTGATACAATCGGTTTAGGACTCATTATCTCGACTTCATCTTTATTTACTTTATTATTTTTTACTAAATTATTTACATTACAAGGATCTTTCCAAATAGGTTCATCATATACGGGAAAACTTTTCATATCGCTCATATATTTCGATCGATGAATAACACTAATTTCTTTATCGTCCCGATTTTTATTATTATTAAAATAACCTCCTCGACCCACTTCCATTTCAACATCTGTACTCGTAGTTGTATCATTATATTCGCGTTGATCCGAATTGAAATTTGACGAAACCAACCAATCCTCGACTTTACACGCTCCGCTACTCTCAGATTTATCTCCCCTATACGTCATTCTATTACGCTTTAATTTACACTTTTCGAAAGATTGACTCTGTTGACATTTTGACGTCTTATTTGACGTTTCAACTAAGGATACCTGATTGTCCGTTGATTTAAATCGGGTTGAATAATCAGTAACTGAGGATGATATTAATCTTGGGACGAGTTTTATCGAGTTATCCAACGAGAAAACTTTTACTTCTTCAATGGAAATTGTTCCCAAGTTCCCTCGTTCGGTGTTTTTGATTATAATGACATCGCTACGATGTTCGTCCCGATTTTCGCGAGATCCCAAAAGAATTTTTGGGATTTCCGGTGGAATTATTTCTTGTTTGTGGCGAGATTTTTTTGGACGAAGAATTTGTACTCTAAGATTATTCATTTTTTCGTACGCTGCATTTTGTTCCGCTAAAAAATCATCCATTTCTTTAAGGAAATTTAATGCGACTTCAGAACTTCCCTCCATTGATGAGCGTGGTGTTTTTTCCGGGAGAGTATCCGTTGGTAGTGGAGTCAAACTGGTACTCTCAGAATATCCTTGAGAATTCTCAACGTCACTTTTAACGAGTGCCTCCTTAGAGATGCGGAGTTTATAAAAATTACGAGGATTCGATTTTTTAATCGACACCTTCTTACTTTGTGTGGGTGTACTACATAATCGAACGCTTTTCTTTTTTGAAACCGTTTTGGGACTTGATTTTATGCTTGGTTTTAACGGTTTTATAATTTTTATTCTTGGTGGATCCCCGGAATTTTCAACGCTTTGTTTAGATCTTAAAATATTGTTTTTTGGGGTGCTATTTTGGGCGATATTTCTGGAAATCAATCTTTGCATACATTTAGGACATCTTTTACGTCTTATTAATAACAAAGATTTTAATGTATGCACTGGTTCGCGTTTCTCAACAACCGGCGAATTCAAATTACTACTTTTTGACTTCCTCAACAAACCTCGATTTTTTGAAATCGACGAAATTTGCGTCTCCGATTTTACACTCGATTCCAATTGATTCTTTATGGTTTTATTTGGGGTAACATTTAGTTTTAAAACTTCTTTGGTTTTGTCATTTTGATCTTTAACGTTTTGTATTGATCTTTTTGGTATTTGTGACACTGATATAATGGGAGATGAGCTAGCGGTGGAAACGCGATGAGAAGTTGAAAATTCTTCGCTAACTTTAGCTGAAGATTGAGGTGTAATAAGAATAGGACGTAAAGGAAATTTGTTATAAGGTACCATGCAAGTGGAAGAACGTGGGAGGGAAAAAGCTTGATCCTCAAATTTAAAAAAAAATTAAAATTGATTTATTTAAACATTAAGTACTTACCAATTTTGGATGCTTAATGTGTGGAATTTCACAGCGGAAAGTGTCATAAATTTGCGTTAAATATGATAATTGAGTTAAGAAATCAGGAGTGTCGATTTGGGCCATTTCAGTTCCAGACATAACCGGGGGGATACCTAGAAACATCCCAAATTTAAATTATTTATTTAAATAAACACAAAATCTTACCTAATTCCTTCTCTAATATATCAAAAGCTATCTGATTGTTCTTCGCGGGTTCATTAGGATTAATCGCCCCGTAATCAAGAAGATCCGGCCGATAATGATGGATTATTGCACATAAAACTCTCCCATCTTTAAATGATGTTGTTATATTCGATATGGTTACGCTTTCGTAATCTTTAATTTGATCTTGTATCCAACCAAGAAGTGTGTCAGGATCCACATGGGAATCTATTAAAAAATTAAATATTTAAAAATCATTTATGTCATTTTGATTTAAGTATAACTCAGATACTATACACAAAATTCACCTTCATCAACTTTTAATTCTTCAAATAACATCTTTTCTTTAAGAAGAAAATTATCTTTCAATCTATACTATTACAATTTCAAAAGAAAAGAGAAGTCAGCAACGCATTTGACACAAACAATTTTGATTTGATTTGAGTGCTAAGTTAAGTCGATTAAAATATTTTTTTATCAACTTTTATTTTGTTACTTTCACTTATGTACAGGGTGGTTCAAATTCGATGTCCGAATAGGCTAACTCGGAAACTATAAGAGTTAGAAAAAAAGTAGCTAACATGTCATGATCTCGTTTTTCGAGAAACTGCTAATACCGAAAACCTCATAGCGCTATCGTCTTTTGTTTTTCCCCTAGAGTCCAAAATTGAAAATATCGTAAAACCAGCAAGCGCAATTATCTTGGTTATTATTATAGCTGGAGTATTATAACTACGACATTATATAGACACTTTTTTACAGTGAATTTGATGACGTAGTCAAAAAAATTTTTTCAGTTTTAGATTTTGAGATATTATCACAATGTTCGTTTTTTTAAATGGAAACAACCACTGATTATTCGCTTATTAAATTCGATATTTTTTTCTGATTACAAAAATATAGGGTAAAGCCAAAAATTAACTTTTCTTTTAGTGTTTTCCAAGAAATTAAATTTACAGTTTCCTGTAAATTAGGGTACTATAATTAAAAATTAAAAAAACATATTTCTGATATTTGAAACAAATATATTTGTTGAACTATTTAATTTATATATGTAATTATACAAAAGTTGGAATAGACTGCATTATTTCACATTTTTTATTAATATTTAATATTATTCTTAAATGACTTAATAAATTATTGATAGATGGTGCCATATGTTTTTTTTTAATTCAAATAAACATAGCAACACTTGTTTGTATTCAAAAATTTTCAGAAGTGTCACTTTAAAAATCCTGTTTTTTAAGATGGATTACGAAAAGTTTAACATGTTAGAATGTTACATATTAGAAAATAAAGTAAATTTTATATAAATTTTTAGTAGAATAATTTTTAGTTATAGTACCGTAATTTACAGGAAACTGTAAATTTAATTTCGTCGACGACACTAGATGGAAATTTTATAAAAAAAGTTTATTTTTAGCTTTATTCTAAAACAATAACAAATAGACCTTTCGAACCCTATATTTTTGTAATTAGAAAAAAATAACGAATTTAATAAGCGAATAATCAGTGGTTGTTTCCATTTAAAAAAACCAACATTGTGATAATATCTCAAATTCTAAAACCGACAACATTTTTTTGACTACGTCATCAAATTCTCTGTAAAAAAGTGTCCATATAATGTTTTAGTTATAATACTCCACCTATAATAATAACCAAGATAATTACATTTGCGGGTTTTACGATATTTTCAATTTTGGCCTCTAGCGGAAAAACAAAAGACGATAGCGCTATGAGGTTTTCGGCATTAGCACTTTCTCGAAAAACGAGATCATGACATGTCAGCTACTTTTCTTCTAACTCTTATAATTTTCGAGTTAGCCTATTCGGACATCGAATTTGAACCACCCTGTACAGGGTGGGCAAATTTGGCTGTTATTATAGGCTATCTCAGAAACTATAAGAGATACGAAAAAAGTAGGTGCCATGTCCCGGTCTCTTTTTTCGAGACTAACCCAATCCCGCAAACACCAAACCTCTATCTTCTTTTGTTTTTTAGTTATAGCCAAAAAGTCAAATTTTCGTGATTTCAAAAAATGCTCATATTTCGTTTATTTTTGAAATTAGAGGAATGAGGTTGATATGTTCTTAAGACACTTTTTTAAGTAGAATATACTGCCGTTGAAAAATTTTAAAAATATTTGATGATTTTTGAGATACAACACAAAGTTGTATTTTTTTAAATACAAACTATAGTAGATGGTGTTACTGAAAAGAGCATATTTTTAGCTTTCCAATGATGTATTGCACGTACGGTGTATTTGGGGAAAATAAGCGTTATTTTTTAATTCTAAAATATTAAAGATTAATATTCAAAATTTTAATTATAGTAGGTAAAATTCCTCATTATTTTTAAATACATAAAGCGATAAAATTAAAAAATGATTGTTTGAAAATGATAGATAAGGCTCCATATCCCATATAAACATCGTTCCAATGGAAAGTCCACTGCTCAGTTTATGATCCCTAATCTTCCTCTATCTCACCCAATTTCAAAAGAAAAAGTTGCTAATATGAAAAAACTTCTAAATCACATGGTTGGGGAAAACTGGTAAGATACTACCGAAGATTTCATTCATTGATACCCAACTGTTCTAACCTTACAACCAGTAAGTTTAGTAGAAGAAGATGACATAGTCTGTGACTGTTTACTTCCTGAAGTTGTTGTTCATATTCAATTATTCATTAATTAATACGTTTCTTGTATTTTTAATAAACAAACTTTATCTACTAAATCATTTTTATTGGTGAACAAAGTTAGGGATAAGACACTGAGAAATTTAAATCAACTATTCAAAGTTTTTATTCGTTGGTACAAAACCAACTTTATCCTGCATAAAGCTAGGTGCCCACTTGAGAGAAACTTCTGAGAGTAACTCTCGATATCTACTCTCAACTCTGTGTCCACTTGAGACTGTTTTAGCTTTCCGAGAGCATCTATAAAACTTCCGAGAGCTTCCTCTCAGACAGTTCTCTCAGGACCGTGTCCACTAGTGAAATGTGTCCGTGCTATGGAAAGTAAAATTTATTTTCTTTCAGTGCTTGGTGTTTGTAAACATGGATGTAAACAAAATTGCAAGTGCAATAGTGTTGTACAAAATTTTAAAAAAATAAAAATAAAAAGAAGCTGTTGGGTGAAATCATGGATTTGGCGTAGATTAGAGCTGGGTGTCAACAAATATCAACATTCGTTGTCAAATTGTTAGTTATTTGGCATATTGGATTCACAAAAAAGTGAACTCGATTGCTTTAATGGCACTTATAAATGCAAACTATAAGTTTATTGTCGTACACGTGATAGCTTAATAGTGGCTTGGCAGTATTTTGGAAAATTATTAGAAAATATAAACTTAAACGCCTCAATTGCTGTAAGAGACTAGATATTGCTGGTAGAAGACTAAGTACTACTAATGAAAGACTAGATGTTGCAAATGAAGCACATCCTTCTTACAGAAGACTACACACTACTACTAAAAATCAAATACTTTTAGCAGAAGACTTAATTTTACTGTCAGAACACCAAAATATGTTGTCAGAAGTTACTATTACTAATGGTACAAATCCCGTTTAAATTTCTGTCCAATACTTGTTAAAATTGCATCTTTCGCTTCCCGATTTCTATGTTCATTAGATGTGATATTCCAAAGAATTGAATTTTCTTCATACACTTCAATTAATTCAAATATTTCTTCTTGGGACTATTTTCTTTTAGGTGTTATCTTTAAACGTGTTATATTGAGAAAACTCGCAGCTACTCGCAGCAAAATTCGAACCTTGTTTGGTTTTTGACAGTTACTCTCACGATAGATAAATTGTGCGTGTCCACTTGAGTACAAATCTCAACGTGTTTACTCTCCGAAAGTTTGTGTGGACTCTCTGATAGTTACTCTCAGATGCGTGTCCACCAGAAAATATACTCTCGATAGCTTCTCTGGAGAGCATTTCTCGCAAGTGGACACTTAGCTTAATGGTACAAGACCAACTTTCTGTCATATTCGTGCAAAACCATACAGCAATTAGGTAGTAATTACTGTCCGAACCCGCCTACTATAATCAAAATTTTGAACTTTAGGGCTTACTATTTTGGAATTGAAAATTAACGCTTATTTTCCGCAAATGCACCATACATGCGATACATCATTGGAAAGCTAAAAATATGCTCTTTTCATTAACATCATAATCAAGTATAGTTTGTATTTAAAAAAATACAACTTTGTGTTGTATCTCAAAAATTATCAAATATTTTTAAAATTTTTCAACGGCAGTATATTCTACTTAAAAAAGTGTCTTAAGAACGTATCAACCTCATTTCTCTAATTTCAAAAATAAACGAAATATGAGCATTTTTTGAAATCACGAAAATTTGACTTTTTGGCTATATCTTAAAAACAAAAGAAGATAGAGGTTTGGTGTTTGCGGAATTGGGTTAGTCTCGAAAAAAGAGATCGGGACATGGCACCTACTTTTTTCGTATCTCTTATAGTTTCTGAGATAGCCTATAATAACAGCCAAATTTGCCCACCCTGTACAACAATGTTCCGTGGTTAAGTCTCGGAAATGTTCTTCGAATATTCATAAATGAGGGAAAATTGAACTCATGGTGATTTCTTAAAAAACGTGAAAATAACGCGGGGTAGAAAAATTAAGCCAAACATAGACATTAATACTCTCCGAATTGGTGTAATCTTCTACCTGAGCTCGTTGCCCTAGAATCTAGATGAACTCTGATTCGACGGACGTCCAATCCTGCCAAAAATTGGTTGCCTACCCCACAACAAAACACAACCCAACCTGGCGGCTTTTCCATCAAGCCATTAATAACTCCATCAAATTACTCCCGCCATAGAGTCTATCCCTCACATCGAAAAAGAAATCCTTAACCTTACCGCTGCCACCCAATTCGCAAAATTTGGACAGTTTACTGGACTACTTCGACAAAGAGTGTAACGAAGTAATAATAGAAATAAAGTATAAAGCTTACAAAAAAACTGCAACAGCATTGAAGCTATCAAAAAGGAGAAGCAACAGAAGCACAGAGTAGGGAAGAGGAAATAAAATAGAAATACATAAACAGAAAAAGAGAGAGGTCATAAACGGTGAACTGAAATTCTGCCAGAATCAAAAGAGGAAAGGATGTAAACCGGTAACAATAATGTGCAGTACAAATAGGGAGAAATTCTGACGGAGCAAAGCCAAATACTAGAAAGATGTTTATTATGGCTTTATTAAGGTTTGTTCGAACTCATCAGACAACAAAGAACAAAAATCGCCAACGACGCTATAACTTATTATTTATAATCCAGATATTGTCAAATTAATGCCATGTGGAGAATATGAGGAATGAAGAAACCCCCAAAAAGAATTAAAATTAAACAAGTGGCGGTCGGAAAAAGCTTAGAGGACGGCTTAAGACTAGATATATGGACTAGATGGAAGAAGACAAAAGCAAAATATGAAACAGAAGTTCATGATGATGATCAAGAAGCACTGAATTCTTTTGACTATTGAAAGAAAGATTCTATTCATAAGCCAATATAAATCTTATGTCAACAACACTTAGTACAAACTTATCTTATATCAACAACCGACGATTACAGTAAATCAATATACGTACATACAGTATTGGAAAAAAGTAGGGCAACGTTTAATTTTTTTATATTAAATTTTAAATTTATATTTTTCGTCAGGTTATACATTACTTTGACGATTAATTTGACAAAGATAGCTTTATTTTTATAGAAATTAAACACAATTGCAAAAGTTGAGTTGGAAAAAAGTAGAACAACTTAACAATTTGAACTAAAATTAGAACCAACACTAGAAACTTTCGGGTTTTGCCATGAGTTTTTTAAGAAAAGGTTTGACGTTTCGGATGCCATGTTGCAACCTTCTTCAGAAACTGGTTCGAAGTCTGTCTTTCTGAATGTAAACCCTAAGGAAAAGCATTAACTCTTTATGTCCCAAGAAGTCAAAAATGTTGAAGCTTTGTGACAGAATTAAAACGCAATCAAAATACACTCAGTAGAGGCCTTTGGAATCAATTTTAGCAAAATATGCAATCCCCCCATTCCAGGGAGATAATGGTACTTGAGAGTACCGTCGAGCATTAAAATATATTTTCAGTATACAAAAACTATTATTGCTAATATAAAAATAATATATTTTTTATTACGTTAGAAAATAAGTAACACTTGCTTTATCTAAATCACATTATGACATTTAGAAAAAACAGTTCTTTCTTTCATTACAACATAAATAAACATTGCACGCAGTACATTTTGAGTGAGATCTAGCTTTGGCAAAACAATTTTCACAACTTCCTCTTTCTTTTGAACTTGCGCTACAACATTTTCGTGGACGCAGTAAATTTGAATATTTATTTATCAGATCTGTATTTACAGAACGACGAAAATCTGATAGAATATTGAGAAAAAACATATTGAGAAACTAACATTTTTGCATAGTCTAAGTGTCAAAAAAGATGCAAATTCAAAAATTCCTGGAAGCCACATTTATTGAAATTAAGGAATGAGACTTATTCTAAATTAAAGCTCAAAGTTTTCTCTTTAAAATGATGTATAATAATTGTTGGATTCAATTGGAAAAATATTGAGGAAAAAATGTTGACATAAAACTTATATTTACGTATAACCTAAAAGTGTCAAAAAGATGCTAATTTAAATATTCCTGGAAGCCGTATTTGTTGAAATTAAGGAATGAGACTTATTCTAAATTAAAGCTCAAAGATTTCTCTTTAAAATGATCTATAATAATTGTTGGGTTGGATTGGAAAAATATTGAGAAAAAAGATGCTGAAACAAAACTTACATTTTCATATAACCTAAAAGTGTCAAAAAAGATGCAAATTTAAAAATTCCTGGAAGCCGTATTTGTTGAAATTAAGGAATGAGACTTATTCTAAATTAAAGCTCAAAGCTTTCTCTTTACAATGATGAATAATAATTGTTGGGTTGGATTGGAAAAATATTGAGAAAAAAAATGTTGAAACAAAACTTACATTTACGTATAACCTAAAAGTATCAAAAAAGATGCTAATTTAAAAATTCGTGGAAGCCGTATTTATTGAAATTAAGGAATGAGACTTATTCTAAATTATAGCTCAAAGCTTTCTCTTTAAAATGATGTATAATAATTGTTGGGTTGAATTGGAAAAATATTGAGAAAAAAAATGTTGAAACAAAACTTACATTTTCGTATAACCTAAAAGTATCAAAAAAGATGCTAATTTAAAAATTCGTGGAAGCCGTATTTATAGAAATTAAGGAATGAGACTTATTCTAAATTAAAGCTCAAAGCTTTCTGTTTAAAATGATATACAATAATTGTTGGGTTGGAATGGAAAAATATTGAGAAAAAAAATGTTGAAACAAAACTTACATTTTCGTATAACCTAAAAGTATCAAAAAAGATGCTAATTCAAAAATTCGTGGAAGCCGTATTTATTGAAATGAAGGAATGAGACTTATTCTAAATTAAAGCTCAAAGCTTTCTCTTTAAAATGGTCTATAATAATTGTTGGGTTGGATTGGAAAAATATTAAGAAAAAAAATGTTGAAACAAAACTTACATTTTCGTATAACCTAAAAGTATTAAAAAAGATGCTAATTTAAAAATTCGTGGAAGCCGTATTTATAGAAATTAAGGAATGAGACTTATTCTAAATTAAAGCTCAAAGCTTTCTCTTTACAATGATGTATAATAATTGTTGGGTTGGATTGGAAAATTATTGAGAAAAAAGATGCTGAAACAAAACTTACATTTTCATATAACCTAAAAGTGTCAAAAAAGATGCTAATTTAAAAATTCCTGGAAGCCGTATTTATTGAAATTAAGGAATGAAACTTATTCTAAATTAAAGCTCAAAGCTTTCTCTTTAAAATGATATATAATAATTGTTGGGTTGGAACGGGAAAATATTGAGAAAAAAAATGTTGAAACAAAACTCACATTTTCGTATAACCTAAAAGTATCAAAAAAGATGCTAATTTAAAAATTCGTGGAAGCCGTATTTATTGAAATGAAGGAATGAGACTTATTCTAAATTAAAGCTCAAAGCTTTCTCTTTAAAATGGTCTATAATAATTGTAGGGTTGGATTGGAAAAATATTAAGAAAAAAAATGTTGAAACAAAACTTACATTTTCGTATAACCTAAAAGTATTAAAAAAGATGCTAATTTAAAAATTCGTGGAAGCCGTATTTATAGAAATTAAGGAATGAGACTTATTCTAAATTAAAGCTCAAAGCTTTCTCTTTACAATGATGTATAATAATTGTTGGGTTGGATTGGAAAATTATTGAGAAAAAAAAATGTTGACATAAAACTTACATTTACGTATAACCTAAAAGTGTCAAAAACATGCTAATTTAAAAATTCCTGGAAGCCGTATTTATTGAAATTAAGGAATGAAACTTATTCTAAATTAAAGCTCAAAGCTTTCTCTTTAAAATGATACATAATAATTGTTGGGTTGGAACGGGAAAATATTGAGAAAAAAAATGTTGAAACAAAACTTACATTTTCATATAACCTAAAAGTGTCAAAAAAGATGCTAATTTAAAAATTCCTGGAAGCCGTATTTATTGAAATTAAGGAATGAGACTTATTTTAAATTAAAGCTCAAAGCTTTCTCTTTACAATGATGTATAATAATTGTTGGGTTGGACTGGAAAAATATTGAGAAAAAAAATGTTGAAACAAAACTTACATTTTCGTATAACGTAAAAGTGTCAAAAAAGATGCTAATTTAAAAATTCGTGGAAGCCGTATTTATTGAATTTAAGGAATGAGACTTATTTATTCTAAATTAAAGCTCAAAGCTTTCTTTTTACAATGATGTATAATAATTGTTGGGTTGGATTGGAAAAATATTGAGAAAAAAAAATGTTGAAACAAAACTTACATTTTCAAAGTATCAAAAAAGATGCTAATTTAAAAATTCCTGGAAGCCGTATTTATAGAAATTAAGGAATGAGACTTATTCTAAATTAAAGCTCAAAGCTTTCTCTTTAAAATGGTCTATAATAATTGTTGGGTTGGATTGGAAAAATATTGAGAAAAAAAATGTTGAAACAAAACTTACATTTTCGTATAACCTAAAAGTATCAAAAAAGATGCTAATTTAAAAATTCGTGGAAGCCGTATTTATTGAAATTAAGGAATGAAACTTATTCTAAACTAAAGCTCAAAGCTTTCTCTTTAAAATGATATATAATAATTGTTGGGTTGGATTGGAAAAATATTAAGAAAAAAAATGTTGAAACAAAACTTACATTTTCGTATAACCTAAAAGTATCAAAAAAGATGCTAATTTAAAAATTCGTGGAAGCCGTATTTATAGAAATTAAGGAATGAGACTTATTCTAAATTAAAGCTCAAAGCTTTCTCTTTACAATGATGTATAATAATTGTTGGGTTGGATTGGAAAAATATTGAGAAAAAAAATGTTGAAACAAAACTTACATTTTCGTATAACCTAAAAGTATCAAAAAAGATGCTAATTTAAAAATTCGTGGAAGCCGTATTTATAGAAATTAAGGAATGAGACTTATTCTAAATTAAAGCTCAAAGCTTTCTCTTTACAATGATGTATAATAATTGTTGGGTTGGATTGGAAAAATATTGAGAAAAAAAATGTTGAAACAAAACTTACATTTTCGTATAATCTAAAAGTATCAAAAAAGATACTAATTTAAAAATTCCTGGAAGCCGTATTTATTGAAATTAAGGAATAAGACTTATTCTAAATTAAAGCTCAAAGCTTTCTCTTTAAGATGGTCTATAATAATTGTTGGGTTGGATTGGAAAAATATTGAGAAAAAAAATGTTGAAACAAAACTTACATTTTCGTATAACGTAAAAGTGTCAAAAAAGATGCTAATTTAAAAATTCGTGGAAGCCGTATTTATTGAATTTAAGGAATGAGACTTATTTATTCTAAATTAAAGCTCAAAGCTTTCTTTTTACAATGATGTATAATAATTGTTGGGTTGGATTGGAAAAATATTGAGAAAAAAAAATGTTGAAACAAAACTTACATTTTCAAAGTATCAAAAAAGATGCTAATTTAAAAATTCCTGGAAGCCGTATTTATTGAAATTAAGGAATGAGACTTATTTTAAATTAAAGCTCAATGCTTTCTTTTTAAAATGATCTGTAATAATCTCTGTTCACATCTGGACGAATAAGTTTAAATATACCTAAAAACCCTACAGTGCGGATTGCGTCATGTTTTATACAGATTTTTTTCTTGTATAGTAGAAAGTACCGACAGGTCTATGTCTACAACTACCGTTACTTTAAAGTACCGTCGGGAACAAAGAGTTAATTTAAAATTTACTTTACAAAAATTAAAAGTTGCTCTATTTTTTTCCAATACTGTAAGTATTAATTTAATTTTTTCCATAAATTCCTCAACCTCAGGTTGTCGTTATTCATAAAATTCTGTTTTGAATCTTCTCATTATTGGGTTTCAAGTTGTAAGATTTTGAGAGAGTTGTTTGCTGCAAGATTTCTCTCTTTGCGAAAACATATTATCTACTCCCAACATCATCTGATTTATCAGATTGTTAAATCTGTAAGCAGTTAAGAACGCAATCACTCAAAAAATATTCCGATTGTTTTTCCACCGGAAATAACACGCATCAATGCGTGGACGCCATTTACAAGACATAAATTTTTAAAATAACCGAAGTATACTCTCAAATCATTGCGAAAGTTTTTTATTTTATTTTAAAAGAACGTAGAAATACGAATTCAATTTAATATAAATATCACAACATAATTATGGAAGGACAGAAAAAGACAGGTGTCTATTGCAGACTGTGAAGCGTCGCAAAAAAAATTATGAGACCAAGAAAAGAATAATTTCCTGAAATAGATGAGATTTCCCATTCTTTCAAGACAAACGAAAGGAGGAGCTATATATAAGTTACGATTTATTTCGTAAGGAAGCAATAAAAATAGTAAAAGGAGAAATCTTTATATCTTGCAAAGATTGGATTCTACGTTTCATGGAATTTAATCACTGTAATAAAAAAAATAATAAAGAGACGTATTTAAACTTACCTCTTCTTCTACGCTTCTTAGGTAATTCTCCATGTACTATTCCCAAAGGTAAAGCACGAATTTCAATACTTTTAGGATTATCAGTATCAAACAGATTCGTGACTTGGTGTGGTAACAGAACGTTTTTATTAAGATTAGGGTATCGTGTCGTCGGATCCAAAGTGTACGATTTATAATCTTTATTGAGGTTTTCTGGTGTGGTTTGAGCAAGTAATCGATAAATTGATTCACGTTCGGCGATGACTTGAAGCGGGGTTGCGGTTTCCCAACTTCTAATAGCCCAAGCGGCGTCCATTGATGATAAAAATCCTCGTGCGCATCCTGATCCGGTTGGCCAAAACGGCTTATTTAAAAAAAAAATTTATAAATACACAAGATAAAGAGTTAAGTAAAAGGAAGTTTATTTTATTGAATTAGCGTACCTCGAGTAGACTGTCACCGACTAAAATAGCCAACAATCTATAACCGTGTAGTTCGGTTATTCTGGAAGCATTTTCCGCGGCGTACATTGAAGTAAAATCGAACATAGCGACGTCGGGTTGTCCGTAATGATTTACGGCGAATTCGAGATCGGGCATTTGATAGTTTGTGCTGAATTCGGCAGCTTCCCTTGCATAATTCATCAGTTCGTCTCTATCTACATTTTCGGGGGCTAACAATTTAGCTGTATCGGATAAGTCTTGTCGAATAACACCCTTATCGATTAAACTTTGTTTTTTCGCGGTCATAACAAAGTAATGAGTGTCATCTTTATAATAAACAATATTCTCTAAATCTATACCCGTGTCAACGTAGAGATCTTTAAAGAATTTTTGGTTAAAAATGAATGCGACACCGCTGATTTCTTCAACTCTGGCTTCAGCTTCCGTTCGTTTATTAATGAAATTGGCCGTGATTGCAATTGCGAGTTTTCCGCGAAACTCTTTACGTTTGAAACCTTGAAGGGTGTTTCTTTTGCCATCGGCTCCTATGATAACGTCGAACTCAAACTGATTAACTGGGTGATTAGTCGGTTTGAATTCAGCGCGCCATCCTGTTTCTGGAAATAAAAATTAAATTTTTAAAATAAATATTTGTTAATAATAAGGTAAAATAAAACATCTTACTTTCCCCTGGATTTGGTTCAATCAGTCTTTCAAAACTCACTTCTGTGTGAATTTCAACTCCAAGGAGAAGAGCTACTTTAAGAAGGATACATTGTAACTGTCTGATACTTATGTGGTCAATTGCACCGGCGCAAAATTTTCCAAAAAACTTTTTTGCGCCTAAAGCTCTCAAATCTTCAATTACAAAAGGCCACAAATGAAGTACGTTGTTTCTTGTCATACGATCTCGCTTTTCTACAACAACCTAAAGATATTTGTTAGTAAGTAATTAAGTAAGCATATTCTACGCATTCAAATCAAATTTTTACTCACCACTTTGGCTCCAAGGAGTTGAGCTTCTATAGCAGATCTTAGACCGCACGGACCAGCCCCAATAATTAAAACCCTCGTATTGGGACAAGATTTCCCTCGATTATAACATTTTTGATTAACCCTAGCGTCGAATTTTTTCCACAACGGTTTCGCTTTCCACGAATTCACGTGAGCTTTTAATTTCGGATAAAAGTACGGTATACAGTTTGGTTTGAGATGCAAATGTTCACAGATGCTTCTGTACGTGCCAAAAATCGTTTTGAGCGTAGACGCGGCGAGGAAGTGTTCGAAACTGTTGTTGGCGAGCGCTTCTTCATGTTGAGATACCGGCCTACCCCTGTGGACTGTGCTTTGGCTGTGGTGGTTATTGTGGTGGCTGTGCGAGTAGCGACTCATCGTGGACTAATTCATCGACGGCGACGTTTCATTAAGAATTAATCTGAAATGAAGAAAGGATTCGTTTAGAGCGGGATTATAGTTGCTTTGTGGCTTCCGGATGATGATAGATGGGTAAGTATAGCGGAAGAACCACCGTGCGTAACGTATCGTGTCACTAATCTATTTCCTACACGGTTTCAATAAAAATGTATACACACTTATTCGTTTTTAAAACGATTAAATATACTATATCTATATTTAGTAATAGTTGGGCAAATATAATGTGTTAAAGTTGTTAAATAAAATTTAAGGTGATGAAAAAATTTATTAGTTGTTGTTAATAACTTGGAGAATGCCCAATTAATATCGACTACCATAAGTCATAATATACACACTGTCACAATCATGGTGGAGGACATAAGAGTATGCAATGTATACACTGAGGGAAATTATTCTTGACTTTCAAGAAAACTTTATTTTTGAATATAATTCTTTGAAACAAGTATAAATTATTCTTAAAATTAAAAATATTTTTTTGTTTTAAGAATAGAAGTATTATCGAAAGTATATCATATTCTTATATATCATCATTCTTGTGTCCATAACTTATAATACTCATGATGAATTATACAAGACTGTTGTTATATGAATAAGTTTTTCTAAATAGAAAGATATGTTATTCTTGACTTAAGAAATCTATTCTCGATGCGAAAATATGATCGTTGACGCAACACTAATATACTCTTGTTTGAAGATTATTGATATACTTTAACTAAGAATTAGTTTTCTTTAGAGTCAAGAATATTTGTATACTTGCTTTGAGAATATGTGGTTTTTCTTCACTCAATAAAATGATTTTCTTATGATATACAAAAGCTTGAACCAAGAGTAATAATCTTCGTTTAAGAATATTTTTCTCTAAGTGTACAAGCCATCCATAACAGAATGGCCACTTAGAGTTTTACAGCTTCCACTCCCTCGACCACTCTCTTTGGAAGCATAAACAAAACGATAAGAGTCTCGTCTCTTACAAATTGGACCGAACAAAATAATTTAAACCTTATATTTGAGGTAAAGGGCAAGGGAACATCAAATCAGCGGCAGGGAATAATTTATAACTCAAAACCTAAATAACCAGTCCTTACAAATAAGGAGACGAATTCTGAAGGATTTTCCGTATAGCCAATATCGTCCGGTGCTACTCGAGATCGGAATCCAAATACTAATAATACGGCCCAACCCATGAGTTAAAACTTCAGGAAAGCGAATTGGTGGAATTACTCTGAGGAGCTTGACAAGATAATAAAATGGATCTCGCCTGTGAGCGAGAACAACCAAGAAGACAATTCCTAGATGACACCGGAAGGAATATATTCCTGGATGGAATAATGGACGTGTACAGCTATATCAAGCCTACATGGATGCTGGAGGCTCAACAATAAGCGATGAGTTACTTCAAAATCTTGACAAATAACAATCATTGGAATTTAAAAATTCAAGCAGAGAAGCTTGTAGTCTTCGGAAGAAGCTGGTGAGTCCAAACTAAATCGCAAGTAGATAATACTACAACCAGAGCTTCTCGCTCCCAATTTTCAAAAGAATTTATAACAAATATGCTCAGAGAGACCCTAAAAGATATTAAATGAGGTAAAGCCCCAGGTTTTGATGAGATGCACCAAAATTTCATGGTAATTTTGGACAGCGATGCCTTTGGCTGTGTTCTATACTCACATACTACTGACAAAATCTTCAGTAGAGGCCATCTTAAAATCGAATAAACCTTTGGAGCAGGTCAAAAGTTATCGTTCTATCGCATTATTGAGTTGCTGATATAACCTTCTCGCAAGGCTTATCCTAAACAGGATTGGTCTTTTTTTATACAGTGTTATACAGTGTGGAAAAAGAATTGTGCCATGAATTGTGTAAAACTTGTCGGCAACATGCTGTCTTCAGATACTCCTGCGTAACGTTAGGAAACAAAATGGGCAATCAGAAGAAACTGAATAAGGGACTCTCGCAGGGCTTAGTTCTTGCGTCCATCATTTTTAACATAACACATCGCATTTGCCAAATACAATTGCAAGAAAATTTATCTTTGCCGATGATGTAGCATGCACCACTAGGGCTTGCAATACCGGACCAAAATCTCAATACCGGTAGGTATTCGGTATTCAAAATTTTTAAAACCTAAATTACAATCACTAAATATATCTAATTGTAAGAATTTTTCCCCTCTGCGGCGTCATCTCTACTAACAACAGGTTAATTCCTACTATATTTTTAGATTGGCAACAAAGCATAAGATACAGAATCAGAGAAGATAATCAAAAAATGGAAAGATATTAGGAATCTGTACAAAGTACCAATAAACTTAAAGGTCTGGATACCATTATTGTTTTGTTGTCTTTCACTTGGTCCAAAGGTTCAACTTCACTGCCGCGTCAAAAAATGAAATTACACTTCATCATCTGAAGCTCTGTGGAATTCTTTCGAATTCCTGTTTTGGAATTTTCTGGAAAGGTGCAAATTCAAGAAAGAAACTTTAATATAATGGCTCTTGGTAGTTTGTCAGACTTATCATACTACTGTTATACTTGGTGGGACATTACACGAATCAAACTGACCTGAAACACCATTATGGAGTAAAAACTCCAAAAATAGTTGTATGTAGAGACTATTTTATTGTTGGTTAGGTATGACAAATTTATTTACACGAACATTAAGTTGTCGTCATCAAAGGTTATCTTCAATATTCTATCAGAGTACAAAATGATATTTCTTGTAGATGGTATTCCCACTGATCAAAAAATGTCACTTGAAAAAATGAGGTTAGTACGGACATAAGATAGATAACAAATTTCTGTTTGGTCAACATCATTTTCCAGCACAGCTTTAAACAAACACGGTCGTTTTCAATCGGTCACTTCCGGCTAGCATTTTTTTAATGAAACGTCAAAAAATGTCACTTGAAAATGTAACCTTAGAACGGACAGAAAATAGATAACAAACACGAATCCTCTACGTCATTTTCCAGCACAACATCAAACTAGCACGGCGGTTTTCGAAGACATCGGCCGCCCCCGGCCATCGAGGGCGCTAAATAAAAATAATACCGAAATACCGGTATTTTGCCATCAATACCGGTTTATAATACCCCGGTTTTCGGGATCCCGGTATTGCAAGCTCTATGCACCACCCAACATAATAGTATTGAGACCATAGAAGACATCGTCTCCAATGATCTGAGAACTGCGAGGGAATACTTTTATAAACGGAGACTAACCTACAATAATAAAATGACATTCAGGAAACTCAAGGATTGATCTCCAAGATTGCTCAAAAAAATAACATTGCAAGAGTTCAAGAAAATAACTGACAACCTTATTTTGA
Organism: Onthophagus taurus; assembly: GCF_036711975.1. Taxonomy (NCBI): domain Eukaryota; kingdom Metazoa; phylum Arthropoda; class Insecta; order Coleoptera; family Scarabaeidae; genus Onthophagus; species Onthophagus taurus. Next base: position 1,332,756 of record NC_091966.1, read on the forward strand.
TATGAATCGCATTAGATTCTGATACCCTCTATTAAATCTTGGCCAGGAAGTGGTTAGAAACAAGTACAACATCAACTCTGTTGTGTGTGGGAAAAAGACTTGAAGGCCAAAGCACCGCTAGGAATAAACTAACAGATCTTCATTATGTTGCATGTTTTTATTGAACTAAAACTAGAACTAGCACTAGACCAAGAACTAGAATCATTCGGGTTTAGCTTAGTGATTGCAATACCGGACCAAAAATACAATACCGGTAGTTCGGTATTTTTTGAATAATAATACAGTTTGTAACAGTTCTTCTTATAGTAGTATTTACAGATTTTAGTATATTTTTGAAACCTCTTGCAATTAATGACTTTCTCAATTCAGTTGAAGTACAGAACACTCTGAACATCAAACCATCTAATGCTGTCATTCTAGATAATACACTGTTGGACATAATTCACGAGCACACCCTATATAATCTGAACGCGTGAAGATAAATCCATGATATTTGCGGAGCACAAAGGTTTACTGTAGACGAGTTTATTTATCGAGTTTCGAGTTGTTCCATCGCGGCATTGTTGACTGAGCCGCTCTTCCAAGTGGAACATTCCGTCGCTATGGAGACCGAAGTGGATGGAAAATACCGGTCGTTTTTAGTGTGGTGTGAGGAACCACATTGTTATCGTACTCTGTGCGCAATGGATGGGCGATCGCGTTACTTAAGCGAGGAATGTTTGAGGGTATGCACATTGAGGGTGTATCGTTCCATGAAATTGCGCGTCGTCTCGACCGGTCGTTATCGGCAGTGCAACGGGCATGGCAAGAATGGTCTGAGGTAGGACATAGGTACCTTCAGCCGCGGCCGGGAGGGCCCTGCGTGACCCCAGCACACGAGGATCGCGCTCTTGTGCTCAGCGCTTTAGCGTCGTGTGAGTCCTCCTCAAGGCAACTTGGAGCTGTTTGGCCACCGACAGGGGAAGGCACACTCACTACGCGAACTGTACGGCGGCGTTTGGTAGATAGTGGACTGCGCGTGCGTCGTGCGAAACAGCGGATTCCAGTAACATCCGAGCACCGCAGCATACGTCACGAGTGGGTCAACGCTAGGCATTAGTGGGTTGCCGAGTAGAGGGACATTTTGTTTTCCGACGAATCAAGATTCGAATTGAGCACCGGTGATGCGCGAATTTTAGTTCGTCGGAGACGTGGTGATCGTCTACTCGAGCAGTGCGTGTAAGAATGCCCTATCCACCGACAACCGAGCATTATGGTTTGGGGTGCTATTACACATGGTGGACGTACACGTCTGCTGCGTGTATAGCAGACCATGACGGGTCAACGATACGTAGATGAGGTGCTACGGTCCGTTGTGCTTCCCTACATTCGGCGGCTTCCAGGTCTGCTATACATGCACGACAACGTACGACAGCACATCGGGCGTGTTGTACAGACCTTTGTGGAAGTGCACCGTATACGAATGCTTCCATGGCTAGCTCGGTTTCCGCATCTGAATCCGATCGAACATGTTTGGGAAATGAGTGGTTGGAGACTTCTACGTTATCCGGCTTCCTCGGCTAACGTTGAGGAGCTATGGAGGCGAGTTGAGGTGGCATGGTTGGCCATCCCTCTTGCTACAATACAGCGACTTATAGACTCCATGCCACGTCGTGTAGCGACGGTACGCGAAGCTCACGGGGGATACTCTCGCTATTGATGTTTCTTCTCCCAGAAGAGTTGTGCCGCTCTCCATGTAAGAGTAAGTTACACTACTTTAGTACTACTTCCATACCAAATTTTATTGCACTAGACACACGCGTTCAGATTATACAGGGTGTGCTCGTGAATTATTTCCAACAGTGTACTTCATCAAAAGTCATTTTTCCATTAAAAAAATCTGTAATTTGTGATGTCTTGGGTTTAGTAGTATTATTTTTTGGCGAGTTAGAATTTGTACTCATACAATTTGTATCAGATTGTTTTGCTTTCAATAAATTAACGTCATGTTGCGTTTTTAAATGTGTCTGTAGTCCGCTTGTACTTCCCCCAAAATTTTTAATAATCCTTGAACATGTTTTGCACCTTGTCAGTATATTTTTTTCATCATACAAATAGTAAAACCAAACCGAGTTATTATCAGCAGATTTTTTATGTTCTTAGAAATCATTATTATTCATTATGGATAAATAATAAATCTGAATATATACCGGTATTGCAATCACTAGTTTAGCCGTCTTTAGAGACGTGTGGCTAAACCCAACTGATTCTAGTTCTAGGTATAGTGTTAGTTCTACATAATAATAGTGGTAGTGTAAAACTAGAACTGAAGTCGCACAGTCTGAAGACGCACGGCTAAACCCGAAACTTTCTAGTTGTAGGTCTAGTGTTCTAGTTTTACTTGTTATTCAGCGCTAGACCAAGAACTAGAATCATTCGGGTTTAGCCGTTTTAAGAGACTTACGGCTAAACCCAAATGTTTCTAGTTCTAGGCCTAATGTTAGTTCTAGTGACAGTGCAAGTGTACAACTAGAACTAACACTATACCTGGAACTAGAATCATTCAGGTTTAGTTCTATCTAGTTCAATCTAGTTCTAGGTATAGTGTTAATTTTACATAGTAACAGTGCTAGTGTAAAACTTGAACTAACACTAGATCTAGAACTAGAAACATTTGGTTTTAGCCGTCTTTAGAGACGTGTGGCTAAACCCAAATGATTCTAGTTGTAAGTATAGTGTTAGTTTCACATAAAACTAGAACTAACACTAGACCTAGAACTAGAAAAATTCGGGTTTAGCCGTGCGTCTTTTATGACAGAAACTCAGAGTTATCCTTTTCCAAGCAAAACTTTTCCTTTGCAAAACTACCCAACGCCTGTACTATTAAGTTACACTAAATAAATAATAATTTTGTACTTTCTGTTTCTTTTAAAAATAACCTATAAACAAGAGACATTTAAATCGTTTGCTTTCATTATGTCGGCGATCGTTTGAACTTCCCATTTAAGGTTTGCTTCAACAGGTAGTTTCTCCGATCTGATTACGAACGGAATCGAACGGGGTAACCAAATCGACCGCGAAAACAGGCCATTAATAAGAAAAGGATGGCGATACAAACGAAGAAGTTGCAGCAGGGTCAGTGGGACAAATCCACGTCCGTCTGACTCACGTCTCGTCTGTTGTACTACCAACGACTTATCATGAGAAGTACCATAACTCGAGTTGCTCGTTCCCGTTCTCTTCAATTCGTTCGTTGCCCCCACGACGCATCAATATCTTTTTCCTCCTTTAAAATTTCGACCGCGCAGCGCTAGCCATAAATATTTATGGTTGTTATGTTGGCGCGTTTGGGCGTGCTTCTCTAATTTGAGGCGATTATTTATTACTACCGGTTGGGAGGAGGACTTTGTCGTAAAACAAAAATGTTGTGTAATACGTTTACACTTCCTGTGACATTAGAAGAAAAACTTAATTAATAAATATAATTAACATTGGAATTTACGAAATATATCAAAAATAGTTTTTTATTAATACATCAACCTGATTGTAGTGATACATAAATTATCATAACTTTTCAACAATCACTTTCTTTCGTGTAGATTTAATGATTATAATTTGGTTCGCGTGTTTTAACAATTTCTCTAAAGAAAGTTTTCTAAATTTTTCGTCGCGTGATCTAATTGTCTGTCTCGAGACTCTCAAGAGCATCCAACACGTCAATTAGCGATGATTCATCACGTCTGTAACACCAAAAACCGTGGTTATTACGACGCGACGATCATTAGAGTAGAATGATAGAATTTTACGATTGTTAACCAGCTCGTTGTCCTTTCTCTTTGTTGTTGTTGTTAAGTCGACAATGAATCGTTCATTCGCTTGCCATTGTAACGTTTTAAACTTTCAGGAGGAAAAATCTTCTTGTTGAACTAGTTTCCGGATGATGTTCGACGAAGGATGAAATTGCAAACCGACGACAAAACACCTGTAAAGTACACTTTATCCTGTGTGCGATCGCTTTGACCTAAATTCGCAGTTTTCCTACTACATTCAGTGTGTCGTAACGCGTCGGTCACCGTAAACAGTGTCGGCTCAGTTTGCTGGTAAAGGAAGACGTCCTTTTATGCTCTTCCCGGTACGACTACGGATGTTTATGCCTCGTTGCCTTTGAAGTCTTAATTGGAATTCGTTAAAACTTCACACCAATTACGCTGTGTATAACTTCTTTATGTGAATAATTTGGATTTGCCTAATGTTTATGTAAAGGTTAAATTAACTCAGAAAAAAATCCTTATTGAAGATTATACGTGAAATAATTGAAGATTTAGAAAGTTCTTGTTTTTTATTATCGTTTTCATTCTTTAACGCACTGTAGATCTAATGACGGTAAAAGTTAATAGCGCATTACTTAGTATCCTCGACTGGTTTCCTGTTATTTATTTCGCAATCTGCACGTATTGCTTCGTACATTTTTTATAAACTTGAATTTATATACGACATGCAGACTGTGAAAGTTGTTATTGATTGAACATTCTTCCTGCTTATACGGTTTTAATTCAAATATTTACAAATGATTTCATCATTTCAAAACAAGAACAACGATAGGATATTTTATTATGGGCGTGAAGATTCTTTGAAGAAAATTGATTTTCCATCAATATTTTTAAGATGTCCTCATCAATGTGCGAAGTATGTCAAAAGAAGAAAAACAAGAACAAGCGAGATTTACAACCAATTTTGCACGCTAAAATAATAAACAGCCGATGCCATTCGACCTCATTCACATTCAGTCGCAATAACAACAAGGACATATTGTTAGTTTCATGACATCTTAAAATCCAAAAATCCATTAATCTTTGGATGTCTTTTATTGTATTTTAATAATGGAAGAGATTTTCTAAATTCAGTTTTAAAAGAGATGACGTTTTCTTGGCCTGAACCAAGGTTAACAAATTAGATGCATCACAGCTAAATCCAAGCGCAAACCAAGATATTCTGTGAAAATCTTAGTACAGAAAACGCAGTCTCTAACAATAGCCAAAGAACTAAGGTATAAACTACCAAGTTGCAATAGTAGCATAGATCAAGTCATGCAGTTGAAATGTTCGGAGTAAACTTCACTAGCAATGAAGATCTGAAAGAAGTCAGAAAATAAATCAAAAGAGTATCGGTGGTATCGGGGTGCCTCCGGAATGTTATCGAGAGGAACAAATACTTATAAATAAAGGTAAGGTGAGGATCTATAAGACAATTCTAAGACCGGTGGAACCAACGCTATTGAAACAAAAGCGGAAAACACAATAAAAAAAAACCAAAAAGTTTTCCAAACCACCAAGATGAAAATCCTTCGAGAAATTGCTGGCTACTCTTTGCTAGACCACACATCAGGAAAAAATGTGGAAAACAGGAGATAGTTAGCGTGTTGAAAATCGCCAGTGATGGAAAATCACATAGGACCTCCGGATTCAGTATTTCTGCCGATACTCTGAAATGTTGTAGAAAGACAAGGTCGAGTCCTACGCAAAAACATAAATACCAGGAGTTCGTTGAGTATGGAACCGGTTTAATATCTCCAAAAATATTTGTCGGATCAACATGAAATTTGAAAACTGAATTTCACTAGTCAAAATTGACATCATTCGAAAGCTTATTTTATTCTACATTCGAGCGTATAATTACTTTTTTGTAATTCGCGACGGTAACGAAAGCTCTAACAGTACTCAAACGAGTGCTGTAATGAGGCTCCTTACAGCATCCGATGCTGTAATGAGATTTTAGTAACATTTTATGGACCCAGTTCAAGTTGGTGACATTGGGTCATTAATTTTTCTAGTTGTCAATGGATGTTTAAACACGTTCTTAGCATCGAATACAAGGTCCACAATGATGAGGACATTGAACTCTGAGCAATTTCTCTTATTTTGGGAACTGTACATGAAACATTTTTTTCAGATGAATACATTTTGTGTTTTGACAGTTTCTAATTGTCAATTCAAATTTCTATTTTCAAGTGTTACGGTGTTACCAACTGCTACATACCTATTTCCCTACATTGTCAAAATTTATTTTATTTTTGAGAAAAAAAAAGGATAAAAACGCGAATTACAAAAAATAGCATAAAAAACACGTTTCATAAGACTTAAAGCACTCATTCATTAAAAAAACTCGTGGCTTCGCCACTCGTCTTTCAATTTGAATTCGTGCACTTCAAACATGTCTTACGAAACTTGTTTTTTAATATACTATTTTGTAATTCGCGACGGTAATGAAAGCTATAACAGTACTCAAACGGGTGCTGTAATGGGACTTCTTACAGCATCCGATGCTGTAATGAGATTTTAGTAACATTTTATGGAACCAGTTCAAGTTGGTGACATTGGGTCATTAATTTTTCTTGTTGTCAATGTGACAATTTTTATCTATGGATGTTTAAACACGTTCTTAGCATCGAATACAAGGTCCACAATGATGAGGACATTGAACTCTGAGCAATTTCTCTAATTTTGGGAGGTGTACATGAAACATTTTTGTCAGGTGAATACATTTTGTGTTTTGACAGTTTCTAATTGTCAATTCAAATTTCTATTTTCAAGTGTTACGGTGTTACCAACTGCAACATACCTATTTCCCTAGATTGTCAAAATTTATTTTATTTTTGAGAAAAAAAAAAGGATAAAAACGCGAATTACAAAAAATAGCATAAAAAACACGTTTCATAAAACTTAAAGAACTCATTCATTAACTTTGAATTCATGCACTTCAAACGTGTCTTACGAAACTTGTTTTTTAATATACTATTACAAAGCATTTGACAAAACTTGTGGTGCTATTTAAAAAAAAATCAAGTTAATGCAGCACATTTTGAAAATTTTGACAGCTAAACAGCTGAAAATTTTGTTAACAAAAGAGTTTGTTTAGTCAAATTCACATTTCAAATTTCATGTTGATCCCAAAAGTACTTTTGGAGATATTATGACTTTGCCATACTTATACTTACAGCATACTGAAGACCAAATAGCTTCGTTATATAACAATATCAGTTAATAATTCAACAGGAAAAGATTTTGTGATGATGTCCTCAACAAATAACTGCATCTAACATCTCAGACTACCTGGTAAGTTCCTGGCACCTTAAAAAACAAACACGAACTATAGCAATTTCATACAGGTTACCTTAAACAGGTTAGGAGTCAACAGATGTCGTGCAAGTGTGGAAAACAATATGTAGGGCAAACTGGACTTCGAATGTCGCATAAAGAAAGACGAAAGGGACATCAGATTAGGAAAAACCAGTGATGGGCGTTGGATATTTCTAAAATGGGTATTTATCCGGGTATTTACCCCGGCCCAGGTTAAATACCCAAACAGTGGGTATAAAAGTGATACCAGTAAAAATATATCGATTTCAATAAAAATGAAGAGCAAGACGATGAGGACGTTGAAAACGAGGAATTGTCAATAATCAAAGACGTATTATCATTAGACGAATCTGCCGTAATTTAGATTAGATCAAATTATTATGATTATTATCACCAAGCAGCCCTCTGCGTCCATTGTTGGACATAGACCTTCCCTATTCTGTGCTGTTTGAATCCAATTGTTGGTCATTCTTTTGACGTCTACTTCGTCTGTTCGCTCGCGGTCTTCACTCAAGCAACCGTTTTGTCCACTGCTCATTCTTCATTCGTACGACATGAGCCGTCCAGTTCCACTTAAGCTTTGCCACAATGTTGACCACATTATTTACGCCAGTTCTTCTTCATAGGTCTTCATTTCGTATGTAGTCCCTCAGAGTTAGACCCAGGATCGACCTCTCCATCTATCTTTGCGCTACTTGGACTCTCCTGGCAGTGGTTACCGTTAATGTTAAAGTTTCGGAGCCTTATGTCATAACCGGAAACACGCATTGATTGAAAGCCTTTTCTCTTGAAGATGTCTCTAAAATCCTTCTGTTTAGTTCGCTTGTTTGATTATCTCTCAATACACGAACCTCATAGCCAAGATATACATAGCTGTGAACCCTCTCAATCTCATTATCCCTAATGTTGATGTTAGAGCTGGGAATAAGACTTATCATAAATTTTGATTTCTCCTGTTGATATTTAGCACGACTCTTGCACACACCTCCTTTAAGTCGTTCATCATTGGTTTAATCTCTCCAAGGCTATCTGATATAGAAACTATATCGTCCGCGATATGGTCCAATCCAGTTGTTTAAATGCACTCTGAGGACTGTGATGAACAATTTGAGTTCAACAGTGTCCCGCCTTGTTTTACTCACAATCAGTACTTTACTACTTTTACTCTCTTCAGTACTTTCATGCAATTTTACCGTCATTGTAGCATTCTCGTAGATGTTATAAATAAGTTTGGTATGTCGATAAGCGACTCTGCGTTCTTGAAGTCCTTGCAAAACTGCCATCAACTCAATTTAAATTAAATTTATAAATACCTCAAAATACCCATCTTGGGTAAATACCCCTGGGTATATATCCGGGATATTTACCCTTGAAAATAAATACCCGGGTATTTAACAACACTGGGAAAAACAGAGCAGTTAGCAGTTGCAGAACATTGCCAAAGGAAACGGTACCACGAAATAGATTTCGATGAGACAAAAATATTTACCAGAAGCGGCTATTAGCGCCAAAGGATTACCAAAGAAGCCATAGAAATTTATCGTTATAAGAATAACATCAATGATATACAGGGTGATTCAAAAAATTGCTGACAGACTTCTAGGACAGGTAATACATCAAAAATTAAGATGAAAAGTTGAAAAACATTGATCAAAGCAATAGTTTTTAAGAAAAACACGTTTGTAGAAAATTTGTTAATCCAATCAAAAACTGTTGCTTTAATCAAAGTTTTGTAATGCCCGTTTGCACCGCAATAGTTAAGCGTCGCTTTACGCTAAGCTTTCCTTAAATTTTTAAATCGGTTTGCACCGTTGTTTAAGCTACGCTTATTCTCAGCTTAATTTAAGCGTTCAATGTTCGGAGTTTACCGGTTAAGCGTAGCTTTAAATTACGTGAAAAAAATTATTTGTCATTGTGTGACGTGAAAATTGTGAAAACATGGATATTTTTGACGACGATGAAGATATGTTTGGAAATGATGCAGAAATATTAGAGATTGTTGATTATGGATTTCCTAAACGGATATATCTACGGCGCAATCATTTTGAAGATTTGGATAACCTTACATTTTTTCAACGACTTCGTTTAACAAAGAATACTGTTTTAAACATTTTACCACTAATTGAAGAAAAGCTTGAATATCCTACAGACATGTACGTAAAATATTATGTAAATAATAAATATGTAATTAATTATTGATTCTTTTTGTAGAAATAACAGCTTAAGCCCTATGGACCAATTATTAACATGTCTACGTTTTTATGCTACAGGTGGACATTTGTCAACCATATCAGATTTTATGGGGACTCATGTTTCTACATCATCAAGAATTATTAAAAATGTTTCAATTGCATTAGCTAGTCTATCTCATGCTTACATAAAACTGCCAACAGAAAATAATATTCAAAAAATACAAAGAGATTTTTATAATACTGCATTATTTCCAAGTATTGTAGGATGCATTGATGGCACCCACATAAAGATACAATCTCCAGGTATATTGACATAATTCAATAAAAAAGAACCTTAACTAAATAAATAAATAATATATTCTAGGAGGAGAAGATGGTGAGATATTTAGAAACAGGAAAGGCTATTTCTCTATAAATGTCCAAGTTGTGGGAGATTCTGACCTTAAGGTGCAAGATATTGTAGCACGATGGCCAGGATCAACACATGACATGACTATTTATTCAAATAGTAGAATACGTGCTAGGCTAGAAGGTGGACAATTTAGAAATGGAATTATTCTAGGTAAATTGTAAAATGACATTCCTTGAACCATTAACATAATTACCATGTTATAGGTGATAGTGGTTATGGTGTAGGTAAATATCTGCTAACACCATTACAAAATCCAGAAACTGCAGCAGAAAAATTGTACAATAAGGCCCATATCACAAAACGAAACTCTGTTGAACGCTTGTTTGGTGTATGGAAAAGGCGATTTCCCATATTAGCATATGGCATTAGGTTAAAATTAGCCACTGCTTACGCTGTAATTGTAGCATCGGCAGTACTACATAATATAAGTTTTTCGACAATGTTTTTGTAACTGGAAACTATTGATAATAGTACTTCCTTTTCGCGGCAACTATAATTAAGAGAACGCATTCTCTTTTTCTTTTCCACGTCCATTCTTATTCGGAGTTGTAAAAAGTACAAATTTCGCACACTAACTTTGAAATGTCAAAACCAATTATTAAAAAAAGATTATCGGTAATACAGTTTCCCATTTTCACCGATTTAGTGCGTTGTTGCCGAGTTTATTTTTGCTTTACTAAACTTTCTTAAATATATTGCGGTGTAACGGATTACATTTAAAGCTTGGCTTAAAAATTAAGGGACGCTTAGTTAAGCAAAGCTTAACTCAAAAACGGTGCAAACGGGCATAAGAGACCAATTGATAGATAATTGATCACTTAACACGAAAATACTGCCCGTTTAACAATATTAGCAGTGGCGTTGATAATATTTTTAAAAAAGGGCATTTTATTGCAGATAATGTTTAATTTTAAAGAAACTTTGACCCGTTATATCTCGTTAAGGAGGCATTTGCGGCCCGATGTATTATCTACCCTAGAAGTCTGTCAGCGGTTTTTTGAGTCACCCTGTAGAGCTAAGATATTGTATTGACCTTCTCTGTTGTTCACAAGGTTAATTAGCTACTCTTTCATGTTTGAATTTTCTCGGATATTGCTTTTAGTTCCATCATAATACCCTGCATTATCGATTTTAACTTTTCCGCCTCTTCGTCCGGTGCGTCTTTTATTGTTCGTTTACTTTTGGTAAACCTCCTTATTTATGCAATAAAATCACATTTTGTTCAACGTACTTAATATTCATTATGATACCTCTACATTGGTACAAGTTCAGAATGGAATATTCTATTTAAAATAACAAAATTGTTTTTATTTTAGGTATACTTTTAATGTATCCATATTTTTTTATAAAGGTTAATGTAAAACTAGTTTTTTTAACAAACAATTTCATAATTTAAAAATAAGAACAAAGATAGGATATCCCATTTAGAATAACTCCCAACCAACGCAGTTGTTGGTCAATTGGTTTAAGTACCTATGCAAATTATCTTAAAAGAAGGTTAATAGAATATCTTAACATTATACGTTAATGCACATGCGGAGAGACAGAGTGGGCCACGTAACACTTAAACTGGACACTTCCCGTTCATGTAAGTGTCAATGACAAACCGTCGGATTAAGATGCGGAATTGGATCTGATCGATGGCCGTTATTATTCGAACTGTAAATGGATAGTTGTCCTGAACGTGTAACGAATGTTAATTTGGTAAGAGGCGGCTTTAAAGAAAAATTTTAATGAGTTCTTTGTCTTTCCTAGGGTTAAAAGTACCGTTACAACTTGTCGTTTTAATTAAATTGAACGAAATTCTTTTAATTCGCGATTATGTTAACTACAAATTCCTTTTTTATTGACAATTTTAGCCGTGGCAACTTAATAGTCTTACCTAATAGAAACAGAACGCAATGTTTATTTTTCCAGTGTCCCAAAAACACACGGCCGTATAGTTTGTTTAAGCGTGCATGCTCTAATAGATATTTTTGGAAACGCGTGCACCAAGTTCTAGATTCGTGTGCACAACGTATATCTATTCCTTGTCACGCGCAATTTGGCGCCGAGAATTTACCGGAGCTACTATAACTACTAACAGATGGATAAAAGATTTAATCTTAGACTCTGACCGAAATGTCTTGTGACATTTTCAATATAGATCAATACCCTTTCGCTGCTTAGAAACTATGTCGATGTTGTGGCTGTACGCGTTCTCTGCCAAGAAATGCAATGTAAATAAAACGAAATTTTTCTTTAAATTTACGTCAAAAAGTTTCCATTTCTAAAATTAAGATGACATGCACTTTTTGATTGGTTATTTTGAGTTTTGCCAAATGCGTTTGTACGAAAATGTGATGGTTAGTCAGATGATTAAAAATAGGATAAAATATAATTTTACTTACATTAAAAAAGTCGGTAGACAATGAAGTGAATAAAATCTGAAACAATAAACAAATAATTTTAAAGAAATTGCATTCAAAATAAATGTATAAAAAATAAGATTCTGTGAATAATAAATTTCACGTAAGATTTTTAGGTCATAGTTAAATATTTACTTTGACTAATATTAAATCAGGTGATAATCCACAAAGAAAAACAAGATAAAAACAAGCGATAAGAAGTAGTTATAAATGTTAAACCTTGTAAAAGACATTGTTGAGATTAAGTTAAACTGTTTAATCATGAAGATATTCGTAATATTACTCTTAGTAACAACAACAATCGGTGTTGTACCATCCTATTATGTCCAACCACCGAAATGTATCACGCCACCTTTTACAGCTTTCGGATCACACAGTTTATACGTCGGATGCGTAACACCATACGACAGAGTGCTGTACCAACAGGTATTATAACCAATCAAATTTGCTATTAGTTAAGAGAAACTTAATCGAGCTTAAATTATTCCGGCCGCGTTTCTCCTCCGTACTACATTCGTAGAAAATTTCATTATTACTTAATTCTCCGGTCTCTGCAAGCGAAACGATTAACTATTTGGCTCGGTTATTATTAAGGAAATTGCAAATTTCAAAGCATGAAAATAGAACAACTGTCTCTATAGATAAAACTTAGTTTTGGGTTAAATTTCTCTTGTACTTAACTTTTATGATTTTTAATTTTTTTCAGACAATAATAAAGACAGGAAAATGGTTTCAAGGAAGATCCGCTTTGATTAAGTACCCGCTTCCGGGGTATTGGAGAAATGAGATAATATCGGGGATATGGATATTAGATAACTTTAGAAATGGTACAGGAGGATACCCGCACATCCTATACGGAGGCGTGGGCTATAAAAACGTCACTATAGAGTTGGGTTCGAAGTCTTTTAGAGGGTTTAGTTTCAACATATCAATCTATGGCCACTAAACGCCACAACAACAATTATATTAGCAATTAAATTAAACAACGTTATAAAAGATAACGCATAATTATAAGCATCCTGCCAGATGCACACTATTCATTGTCTTGGGCAATTGCCAGCATGTAATCTTCCTACGCTGTAACAGTAATAAAAATAAACTTGCATCGATTATCGCCTTCACGATTCTATATTGATTTTGCGCCAAACCCTTTAATTTGGAGTTCAGCCAAGTACCCAAGTATTAAATTACCACTTCCAACTGTCCCTGACCAACTAATACCGTATGTGTAGTACAAACCAATTTTATTCGAGTTCTTTCAACCCGATCCAAAATCGTCGCTCCTTTGTTCATCGCGCCCTATGTATTAACGGATGAATGAAAAACGGATTTTGTATAGCTCCATTTTTAAAAATAACTGAAAAAAAAATTTTCGAAGTGATAAAGTGATCTATTTTATAAAACTCGCTGAAGCAAAGAATGATATGCAAGAACGATTTCGTTCCTTTTATTTTCACGATGATGTTGTTTTGATCATATTGCTCTTAGCTGCAGAGGCTATCGATTTCTGAGGCCATGGCGAAAATAGAGTCGTTAGCGAAACCGAGATGATGTGATGCGGATTTTCAAGGACGCAAAATGGATCGTGTTTTCGAAAGAATCGCTTAAGTACAACAATTACACAACGGAACGAATTGAAATTTAAATACTTGGTTGAAAATCGAAATTTACGATGTATAACAACGATAAATCGATCGGCGCGCATCTTGCGTTATACTCGTCCATAAAAATCTATGTTTATTATCGGTCTTAAGATAAACTTAATCTCGTCCTCGTTTTTAAATCAACCCAGACTTAAACATTTAAATAATTTTTTTATATGTATAACTTATAGAGTGTATCACGAGGATTGTTTTATCGTAAAAAAATTGAACCAAAAATAATTTAATTAATTATAAATAAAAATTTTAAAAAAAATAAATATTTCAATAAAAGCTTAAATTTATTCAAACTGACGTCCATCAGCAGTATGTGTTAACTAGTTTTAGATAAATATAGAATTAGTTACAGCGTCTTAGCTTTAAGACTTTAAGTTTATCTGAAGTTGCATATGGCCGAGGTGCATGCGACTTTGGGTTAATTAGGCGAAATTCTGCATTTCCACAATAATCAATCTCTGTTAAACTCTACTTTAACCGAGGTTCTAGTTTTGTACTAGAACTAACACCAGGCCTAGAACTAGAATCATTCGGGTTTAGCCGTCTTGAGAGACATGGGGCTAAATCCGAATGTTTCTAGTTCTAGCTCTAGTGTTAGTTCTAGTTTTATATCATTAGAACTAACACTAGACCTAGAACTAGAAACATTCGGATTTAGCCCTTTGTCTCTTAAGACGGCTAAACCCGAATGTTGTTGGTTCTAGGCTTGGTGTTAGTTCTAATGATATAAAACTAGAACTAACACTAGACCTGGAACTAGAAACATTTGGGTTTAGCCGATCGTCTCTTAAGACGGCTAAGCCCAAATGATTCTAGTTCTAGATCAAATGTTAGTTCTAGTGACAGTGGTAGGTAGCGCTAGTTAGCATAAGATATCACTATGCTGTATATTTTTATTGAACTAAAACTAGAACTAACACTAGACCTAGCACCTAGAAAGTATCGGATTTAGCCGTGCGTCACTTAAGACAGAAACTCAAAGTTGTCATAAGGACATCACCTTTTTCAAGCAAAACTTTTCCTTTGCAAAACTTTTCCTTTACAAAACTACTCAATGCGTGTACTGTTGAGCTATGTTGCATTTTATGTGGGACAATGCAAGTCCATACTAGTATAGGTACTTTCGTAACTATGGTTACTGCATTCATTATGTATGGAATATAGCATATAGCTTGGTAAGTATCAACTTTATAAAAAAACATTTTGTACAAAAGTTGTTTAATATTTTATTTGCCATAATAAGACTGCATTCAATTGTTTTTAATTCAGAAAACAAATGAGTAACGAATAAGCAATTTTTACATTTTTTCAAAAATTTTCTGATATAAGGGTATTAAAATTTTACGTCATCGTAAAGAGAAAAGAAATCTCTATCAAATGAGCCTAACGAAAGGGTACATTGCCATTTAAAAAAATTCAAATGTTATTCGTTGCTCATTTGTTTTCTGAAATAAAAGCAATTGAATGCTGTCTTATTATGGCAAATAAAATATTAAACAACTTTTGTATAAAATGTTTTTTTATAAAGTTGATACCTACCAAGATATATACTATACTCTATACATAATGGGCACCCTGTATTGTGTATACATGAACCCTATACCATAAAGGGGAAGTAACCAACCAGTCATCCTAGAACAATCAGATTTATATCTCGAAGAAAAATTCAAAGGAAGATTCAATACTGAGAAAGAATTTGAAATACGTCTAAGGAAAACAAGACCGGCCATCGTGACCATTGATAACAAACCAGTATTTTTGATAGCGGATGTAAACGGAAAATCGGTGTTTTGGAATAAATACATGAAAAATGATGGACAATGATTAGAAAAGGTAATTCAAGAACCAGATAATCCATCGATGTAACTATGAACAGACATTAATGAAAAAGCAACAGATATGATCAGAAATCGAGAGTACTTGAGAAAGTGACAAGCGATCATAACCCAAACTTAAACAGGAACTAACAATTTCGCAAATGGAGATATACACAAAAGAAATAAAATTGGAAATTGATACGTTGATGATTTGTGATTTCTAGGGTGACCAATTAAAGCGAAAATAAGCACAATCATAAGGAATCTTCACCAGACGATGATAAGCAACTATAAACACAAAACAAAAAGACAGAGTTCTTAAGAATTTTATAAAGACACACTTGAAACTAAATTACTGAAATAAATTTATTGGCAATGCAAAAAATTATGTCAATAACTTTTTTTCTTCAATCGAGAAATTTCTGGATGGGCAGAAACAGCCAGTACGCTAATAAACCATGAACCTTGTTCTATGTCGTGTCTCAACGTACGTGTCTGCCTTATTTTGTGAAACCTCAACTTGAGAGCTTTCTGGAAAGAATGGACGAGCATGGATAGCGTTATAAACACACATTTAAGATATATTTTAAGCTTTGGTAACTCATTCATGGTCGACTACCGAAGAATTGCTCTAGACAAGACATCTGTGCTTTTTTTCGAGATATCACCATATAGAACCATACATTATACAGTGAGAAATTCCCCTAACTCGAATCACTAAGGGAGCGGAAGAAAACATCGAGTTATGGAGAATTCGAGTCAGAGAAAAATTAGTAGAATTTCAGCTCTAAAGAAAAAAATTAGAAATATACTTTTACGTATATTTAAAACAGAAACCTTAATACTGTTGAAAGTAGTAAATTAATCAAGTTTTTTAAAGTAATCCATAATTTTCTTTTGGCTTAAAGTAGGCAATCGCTCTTTGTGGAAAAAATCTATTAAATATAAAGAATTATGAATATTATCTGGAACATTCTCTCTTGATAATACAAAGGTTTCAAGCTTTCTAAGAGAGAAATAAGCTTCATCAAATGTAGGCACAGCGATAAGTATTCCATTTTCAAGATTATCATCACCCTCATCTGATTCTTTGGTAAATTCGACATATAGAAGTAAAAGTTGAAGAAATTTTATAGTAGTTCAGTTCAAGTTACAGAGAAATTTGAGTTAGGGAAATTCGCGCCCACTTTTACCACCTCTTGATAAATTTAACTGATAGATAATTACCATGGTTACAGCGGTCTTAAGCGCTCTCATTGGCTAAGGCCCACTTTTACCACCTCTTGATAATTTTAACCGATAGATAATTACCATGGTTACAGCGGTTTTAAGCGCTCTCATTGGCTAAGAGCGCCAATTTATCTATCGGTTAAATTTATCAAGAGGTGGTAAAAGTGGGCCTAAGAGCACCAATTTATCTATCGGTTAAATTTATCAAGAGGTGGTAAAAGTCGGCCTTAGAGAGATAAAAACACATTTGAAACCTAGTCAAATGCTTGAGCTTACGAAAATTATTCGATTTAGAGGATAATACGAGATATAGAAGTTCGAGTTAGAGGAATTTCACTGTATATTCACTTAGCCAGAATTACCAATATACTTACAAACTATTTTAGAAAACCTACGTTCCCGTCAACAGATAGATTTTTTGCCGAGATCGCTAGCTCTACCATGAATGCCGTTTTGTAAAACCTCAGCTTGAGAGCTTTCTGAAAAGAATGGCCGAGCATGGATAGCGTTATAAACACACGTTTAAGTTTTGGTAACTCATTCATGGTCGATATAACTGGAATCAGTGTGAAGAGTTGAAGTATAGTTTTTTAATCTTAACCTCAAGTTGCTGAGAAGACTACCGAATATTATTCTAGACAAGACATCTGTGCTTTTCTCGAGATATCACCATATACAGGTGTTCTCAAGGTTTATAGAACATAAGGTTACCCAATACCGATTCTCCTCCTCTGAGAGGCAGGGTGGGTCAGTGACGTAGCTGGTTCTATGAACAACACAACACGATGCGAGGTTTAAATATTTTATATAGACTGTACCACAGTATAGGCACGTATAGGTTCTCTTTTATTTTGACTGTATCGAACCAGTGACGTCAATCTGCGGGGTAATAATCGATACTACAGAGGCATAGGGAATGAGGTAACCTTATGTTCTATAAACCTTGGGGTGTTCTGGTGACTCGGGGCATAAAATTAACCTCATATACTAGAGCAAAAATGATGACGATTCGTGAAAAAAAATTATTATAAAAGTCTTCAAATGGCTAAGATATGGGCCATCAAAGTTCAGAAATTTTAACACATTTTTCTAAATATTTTCAATACCATTTATGGTAGAGCGTTGAAATTTGGTACAGGGTAAAAAAATATCAAGCAAAATCATTGAACCAATTTGACTTTGATCGGGCGGCGGCAACCATGCTATACAGAGTGTCCCTAAAATTTGTTTACTCAGAACTTTTTTGTTCGCTCGTAACTCTACATTTATTTTTGTACTTTTTAATAGAAAATTTATTTTAGAAACTATTATCACTCTTTGAAAATTTTGATAACATTTACCGTTTTCGAGTTATACGCGAAAATGTTAAGATTTGATTTCAATCGTAACAAACAAAGAAAACATATTCCGTAAGATCTGAGTTGGCGATGACATTTATGACATTTTTGAATTTATTTTAGTTGAATAAAAGAATGTAATTTCCAAAACAATAAATTTAATTTCCGGTTACAACAAACAAGAACATAATAAACATTCTAACAAAAATATTAACAATAACAATAAAATTATAAACAAATAGTAATAAATAAAAAAGAACAAAAAAATACTAAAGCAGATGCACGCCTGATATCGCCGTCTTAAATTAAAGCGCACTCTGCGGAGAACATCGATCTCAGTTTGAAGTTGATCAAATGAATCAACAATTCGCAACCTCAGTTGATCAACTCGTTTTCGATCAACTGATTTAAACGCAGTAAATTAGCCATTTAACGCGTCCCCATAAATAAAAATCTACAGGTGTAAGATCCGGCGATCGGGGGGCCAACTTATCGGTGCACCTACTCCTAGTCCAATCCACCGTCCCGGAAAACGTTCCCTCAGAAATTCTTGGACAGCTTGTGTGCTATGCACAGGAGCACCATTATGCATATACCACATTGCTTGCCTTGTGTTTAAAGGACCGTCATCTAAAAAATCATCTAATTCTTCTAAATGTCGCCTGTATGTATGTCCATCCACCCTTGATGGCAAGAAAACGGGTCCAATAATTACATCGCCCATAATGCCAGCCCAAACGTTAAGAGAAAATCTCCATTGTGATTTCCAAGTTTTCTTAAATCTTGGATTTTCGTCCGCCCAACTATGTAAATTTCTCAAATTGAAGATTCCATCTTTAGAAAAAGTGGATTCATCTGTAAAAAGCACTTTTTCTTAAAACTGATCATCAGTTTGGATTTTGTGCTGCATTATTTGGCAATATTGCAGTCGCAGTGGGTAATCAGCCAGTCGAACTTCCTGAACTTTGTAACAATGAAATGGATAAAGTTGTTGCTAGTGAAGAACACTCCAGACAGTTGCTTTTGAAGTTAAAAAGTGCCTCACCATATCCAAAGTACTAGCTGTAGTATTTTCTTCTACGTAGTCTAGAATATCTTCTTCTAGTTCGGGTGTTCGGACTGATCTTACGTTACTGTTACTTACTAAATTTCGGCTTAAACGTCCAATTTTCCCTTAAACGGGTTTCAGTCCTTAAAAATGTTTTTCGATTGGGCGCTCTGCGATTCGGAAATTTCTTCCAATAACGGTTAGTGGCTGCTACGGCGTTTCTATGACATTCCCCTGTGTCAAAATCATGTCAGTTTTTTCACTAAATGTGTAACTCTCCATTTTGAACACTTAAAATTAATAAAAACTTAACTAACAAAAAACTATCATTTGTGTTTAAACGACATAAGCAAGTTAACAGCTCAATTTGCTTTTTTAATTGCCATGGCCAACCTTGACTTTTTCGAAGATTTTTGTTTTTTAGTGTTACCATTGAAATCGAAGCTTAATATTTTCGCGTATAACTCGTAAACGGTCAATGTTATCAAAATTTTCAAAGAGTGATAATAGTTTCTAAAATAAATTTTCTATTAAAAAGTACAAAAATAAATGTAGCGAACAAAAAAGTTCTGAGCAAACAAATTTTAGGGACAGCCTGTATAGCATGGTTGCCGCCGCCCGATCAAAATTGGTTCAATGATTTTGCTTGATATTTGTTTACCCTGTACCAAATTTCAACGCTCTACCATAAATGGTATTGAAAATATTTAGAAAAATGTGTTAAAACTTCTGAACTTTGATGGCCTATATCTTGAGCATTTGAAGACTTTTATAATAATTTTTTTTTCACGAATCGTCATCATTTTTGCTCTAATATATGAGGTTAATTTTATTCCCCGAGTCACCGGAACACCCTGTAGAACCATACATTATATTTTATTCATTTAGCCAGAATCACCAATATACTTACAAACTATTTTAGAAAACCTACGTTACCGTCAACAGATACATTTTTAACCGAGATCGCTAGCTCTACCATTATCATATCGACCCTAAGCTATTTAACACCTACTATAGCGCCTCAACAGCAAGCGACCTTAGCTAAATCCAGTATAGAGAACGTAAGATTCATATCACATCAATACTAAATTAAAGAACACATTGCAGCGCCTTGCAGGTAAGCAACCTCGACTAACTTAGATTGCAGAATCTATGATTTCACCTGATTATGATGTAAATGAATGATTACGTCGCATTAGGATGAAGTCGTTTGAGACACAATGCAATTGATTCACACCAATGTTAAATTAATTAGGCGAACTCATAGATTTTCTGCCTAAAGTTTAACCAAGGTCGTTCGTGTGTGGCCGATATGTGGTGACCATTTCTTAGTCATAAGTAAATTGCAGAACCTAGAGTGATCTCGATTTAATAAAGTAAATTCATATATTTATCCGAGATGACTTACGGCCAGATTTGCAATATATGCTGACCAATTTAAATTCAGACATAAATTGCAAAAAAATAAAATTAAAATTCAAAAATTTCTGATCATTACAATTTACGGTGAGACACACTTCATACAAGTTGCGCGATTTCTTCAAAAATTTATTACACGTAATCACAAGGTTTTCGTAATACACCATATTAAAAACAACCATTTACAGCTCCTTATGCGGAACCGATTCGTCCCTGAAACGGAATTGCATGCTTGGAACTTGTATGAGGAAAACGTTGAGGTCAAGTGAACTGCACTTGTTTGTTTGTCGATTCTCGCGGTTAGTATCTAAATTTAAAACCGAACACACAGTTTAGATTTAAATCGATCCATCTCGGTTCATCCACGGTGTCCTTGCAAAGTTGGACAACCCGAGGGCTCGTGATCGTTTTAGAGATTCTTTCGCCATGTCGTCGGCGTTCATAACACGTCTGATATAGCCTCGTTTTAATTAATTAAACACGCTCATTACTCACGGTCCAGCACGTAATTGGCATATACGCGGAATAGCAGGAAACCTGTTACTCATTAAGAATTATGCCTCACATGATTCAGAGCGATTACAGCTTGTACGCCGTTAGGTGTTTAACGCCCATTATCTTAAGTCCAACAATCACGGTTAATAATAAAGGTGGCAATATGCCAAATACGAGAAGTGAATGTGAAACTACAACGGTAGTTTTAGTTTAATCTAAATCCACTTGACGAGGACAGGAACGTTTCTTTTATTAAGTTAATCTTCATGAGATTTATTTCTTTTTTCTCGATATGTGTTGAGATTCGAACACAATTGAAATAAATATTTATATTTCCGGGGAAAACGAAGGAATCTTCTTGCTATTTTTTTTAAATCGACGTCTCGTCATGCATATTAGAAAATCCCACGTGGGGCAATGAGAAAAAGAAAACCACCAGCTGTCTACGAATGCTGGTGTCAACGTGGGAGGCGTACATAATTTCTATTCTATAAATGAAACTGTACTCGTTAAGTTATATTTTGCTTCAACTTGAATCATTAACTCCACAAATATTAAGTTATATTAATAATAATGGAAATTGAATTACAAATTTAGTTGTCACATTTACCATTTATTAGTGACACATTTTAGAATGAAGTCCATAATAAGTATGCGGCACGTTTTCGATTTTAAAGTGTATTGTACTCGCGTTGCTAAACTTGAGAGCAAACACCAAACGGAAAGCTCGTAAAACGTGACGGTCTCTCCCTCGTAGTCGTTTCCAGTCTACATACAATTGGGGCCGGTCTACAATTTAGTATTCGGTCAGCCTGTTCCAAATTCACCGACACACGCACACTAATCCGTCGGCTTTGTTTTATTTCCGCGGCAACGCGCGCTTTTTTCCGCCGAGAAAACGGGTGCATCTCACTCCGACATGTATGTATTTTAGACGCGCTCGTTGGCCCCAGGCCAGTTCAAACATAGATGGCTAGCTGTTTTTTATACGCACAGTCAAAGAGATAGAAGAGGTTCGCTTATGCCCACAGCTGTTCTTGTTATCCAACTCAAATCGAATAGTCTAACCGAGTGCGGGAAGTTAGCCCTCCATTATTTGATTTTTAAATTTTTTATTGTTGTTCTAGATTGTTCTAGAGTTGTTCTACATTGTTCCAAAGCGGCAAATCGAAAAAATAAGAACTCCGCGAGAAAACCGAAAAAACGGGTTTTTTGGCTAGCCCCCCATTTTTGGAAAAATCAAATTTTCTTTGTTGTTCTGGGTTGTTCTAGTTATTGTTCTAGAAAATCAAAATTATGGGATACAGCATTACGAAGTTATAACTAAAAATAGGTTTGGCCGCCGAAATGTCTAGTTGATTGCTGTGACGATAGTTTTTCTATTATCAATTCCATATTACAAATATATACTTATTATAGCTAACGCAATCTGGAACAGCTATTATTTTCACTAGAACAACTCTCTAAAGGGCACTTTACTCTTTGAAAATTAAAGTTTTTCGAAGTTTCAGTCAGTAATTCTTGTGTCAGCGGTTTTATATTACACAATAAGAATTAAAAAATATAGAACAATCTAAAATAACTCAATCTTTGTCGATTCAAATTGTTCTAGATGTGTTTTACGTTTAACATGGATATTAATTTTGCAAAATCACATATTTTTTGTTGCTCTAAATTGTTCTTGTTGTTCTAAGTACTTAAAATGTTTATTCAAAATTAAATCACTGCGGCTTTAGTTCTTTTAAAGTTTCATATTAAAAATTAGTACTTACAACAATTAAAACAATTCAGAACAGCTGTTATTTTCACTAGAAAAACCTTAAATTTCAGTTATTGTGATATCGGACAGATTTTGTTGAATCAGTGAACCCAATCTTTAATGTAATAATAGTTTTAAAAATCTAAAAAAATATGGAATAATCTGACCATCCTAATTTTCTAAAAATCACAAGTTTCACCTTTCTCTTTAACCCATATTATCCCAGATCTACAAAAATATGCCAGGTTCTTATAAAATTTACATCCGTTCATCTTACGTCGTTCAGAAATACAGTAGTGAACAAAAAAAAATGTATACGACATTTAGTTTTATATTTTTAGAATTAAATAATATTACCCGGTTCGATACGTAAGACTAAATGAAAAACTTTTTTTTGTAACTTTTATTATAGTAATTAATAACTCAACAATAAACACCATACTTGAAACTAAAAGATACATATGAACTTATTACTATTCGGGTGTTATTTCGTGTGAAAATTAGTTGAACATTTATGATGCAAAGCAACACTACATTTTATACATTTTATTGTGGTGTTCTTATGACACAGTGCACATCGACTTTGTTTATTTTGTTTCCCAATGAAATGATTACTGCCATCTAATCGTACACTATCAGCAACTCTTTTTATGACTGCCAAAGACGATTTAGGCACTGGAATCTTTGTGGGTGATGTTGAGTTTGTTGTATCTTTCAACATAAAGTATGTAGTCACAATGTACCTTGTAAAAGATAAAAGATCGTGGCGATTATTTTTGTATTCTGGAGAAATTTTGTACAGCTGAAAGGCGTTGTTCACTGAAACATTCAATGGAAACATCAGAAGCTGCCAGTACCATCTTTTCAGCCGAATCGCAACTCTATAACATCCCACATTTTGATCTAAGCGATCAACTCCACCCATATACTTATTATAATTGACGATACAACAGGGTTGGTCGATAGCTTTTTTTGTTTATTGCAGTATCGCTTTACGGTACCAATAGGTCTGATACCGGACTCGGTGGATGCAACCGTAACGATATTATTATCGTTGTATCGGACCAGTGTTATTCCAGATAATACATCTGTGCATTGATGGTAGCTACCTCTTTTCATTTTTTTCATTTCTTTCTTATCTTTTAGTGGTGCTTTTTCCACTCTATTTTCTCGAATTGTTCCAGTAGCATCATGACCGAATTTCTTTAGTTCGTTCAGCAATGGTAAAGACGTAAAAAAATTATCCATATATAAACTATAGTTAGCTGGAGGTAGTCTGGATAGTAGGTCTAAGACAACTGATCCACCGACACCAAATTCTGGATGAGTGTTTCCGGTGCTTGCTCCTTGATAAAGTTCGCCGTGTATCAAATAACCTAGACGCGTACATATAGACCAAGTTTTATAACCAAACCTTATTGGTTTTCCATGAATATGTTGCTTAGCTCCATGCTTCCCATAATATAGCTTAGCACTCGTCGATACTCAAGTTTCTATCGCCAGGGTAATATTTCCACCACCTTTTATTCAGCAATCCCAAAGTGGACGAACTTTCGCAAACCTATCACCTTGAGTAAGATTAGCATTGTCAGCAACGTGAAAATAACGTAATAGTTCTTCAAATCGATTTCGGGACATAAGGGATGAAATTCCTTGATAGTTGCAGTCGATACTTTTCTCCCAATACATCCTGTATCTGGCAACACTGTTATATCCACTCATCAACAGGATTCCAATAAAATGCTTTATTTCAATCGTTGTAACCCTAAATGCATGATTACCTTTCTCAATAGCATTTCTTTCTGTTTCCGAACGCAAAAGTTCATAAACATTACTATCAAAAAATAATTCGAAACAGTTCACAGGATTTTCTGTTTTCCAAAAAATAGGGATATTCAGTTACTTTTTCTTCTTTTTCCGGAATATCTATGAACTTCCATTTCCTGGTAACATCGATTCGCCTTCTCTTTGTTGGAGGTTTTGCTGTAGAAGCGGAAGCGACTGAAAATTCAAATGATTCGTTTTCATTCGTGACATCATGCACATATTGTACTCCGCCTTTTGATGATATTGTAGCGCGATATTCGGCTTCTCCTAACAATTAATATGCCTGTGATATTATCCTACTGTTCCAAAAACGGAACGGAACGGAAAATACTTACTTTTTACGGCGATCCATATTTTGAAAGAAACTTTCGGTTTTTATACTTGTTTTTTACAAATGTCGATGCGAAACGTACAACGTCAAATATTGAATTTGACAGCTAACAATCCCGGTAGTACCAACGTATAAGAACAAATAATGAACATTCTCGAAAATATGTTGAAAATATTAATAAGTTAACCGTTCCAATAATGGAACACTGGGAAGATATGGGTTAAACTTATAATAGTAAAACATAAGTTGCGATTTAAAGTGTATAAACTAAGTAATAAATTAATAAATAAACTAAACTAACAAATAATACAATAACTATTCGATCAGTATTACTATATCAGTACAATAACTTATTCTAAGGTAAACTATAACTAAATAAACTAAATTATGTAAATAAACTAATATCATGGAATAATATGGTTACATCACTTTGCTCATTTAATAACATACATTCAGCAGCAGAAGTCTGCGTACAACGAACGTAGAATGCTTTAAGCGGTAAAAAAATAGTGATAATCTAATGCGATAAACTTCAACTCATATTTTTTCTGCATGTTAACAATATATAAATTTATTAACAAAATATAAATCAATAAAATATTAACATTACTTAATAAAAAAAATTTAAACTAAAAATACTTGAAATAATGCCTATGGAAAAATCTACGTACAGAGCAAAGCGACTAGTGTAAACCGGTTTTGTAAATAGGTGTTTCCGGTTTTAACAACAAAATAGTTGATTTCAATTGCATTAGTAAAGAATTGGAAGCTAAAAGTTAGAATGGAGACGAAAGGAAAAGAAATTGAAGTTGGAGAAAAAAAGATTATTGTAAAGCTATGGAAAGAGGGAAAAACTCTACGAGAAATAGGAGCAACTGTAGGCAGATCACATTCCTCTATTCAGAGAGTCATTAATAACTACAAAAACACTGGAGACTACGTCTACGACCGCGAACGGGTTGACCATCCCTTCTAACATACCGAGAGGAGCGAAGCATTGTGCAGCAGGTACGAAAAGAACCTAGGCTGACAGCAACAAAAATAGCAGAAAATGTACAACAGCAGTTTCATAAGACAATCAGCAAAGATACAGTGAGAACAATATCAGTCACGTAGCATGAAAAAAACCATTTGTATCAGATGTCAATCGAAAGAAGCGGATCGCCTTTGCTAAAGAACACCTAAATAAGCCTATAGAGTTCTGGGAGAAGGTTCTTTGATGAGAGTAAATTTTGCATCTTCGGCATTAAAGGAAAACAACTTGTGTGGAGAAAACCCGGTACTGCTCTTGATTCTCAAAACTTAAAAGCTGCTGTAAAACATGGAGGTGGTGGAGTGATGGTTTGGGGATGTATGTGCGTCAAAGGAGTAGGAAAATTGACATTTATAACATCCACAATGGACCATAAACTATATATAGACATTTTAAAGGAAAATTTGAAGCCAAGCATCGACAACTTGGGTTTGGGGTCCGAATACATTTTTCAACAAAACAATGACCCTAAACATTGTGCCCACAATACCAAACTTTGGCTGCTATATAACACCCCAAAACAATTGAAAACAACCCCACAGTCACCGGACTTAAATCCGATTGAACACTCGTGGGATTTATTGGAACGCAGGATTCGTCAACATAATATAACATCGAAGGAAGTGCTAAAAAGTGTTATGATTGACGAATGGGCAAAAATCACTAGGGAAGACACGAAGAAATTAGTACAATCCATGCCGAAACGTTTAAGGGAGGTCATTAAACGTAAGGGTTATCCGACCTCCTACTAATATATTTTTTATAGAAGTCGCCTTGATCTGTACGCAGATTTTTGCATAGGCATTATTTGAAGTATTTTTAGTTAAAAAATTTTTTATTAAGTAATGTTTATATTTTATTGATTTATAGTTTGTTAATAAATTAGATAATACAGAAAAAATATGAGTTGAAGTTTATCGCATTAGATTATCACTATTTTTTTACCGTTTAAAGCATACTACGTTCGTTGTACGCAGACTTCTGCTGCTGAGTGTATATGCACATTTGTACATTTATTTCAGTAGCTTCTTCAACTTGTACGGATTTTTTTCGTAAGTCATTAAATAATATTTAATTCAGTTGTTTTAGATTGTTCTATGCTTTTTAATCCTTATTGTGTAATATAAAACCGCTGACACAAGAATTACTGATTGAAATTTCCAAAAACTTTTACTTTCAAAGAGTAAAGTGCCCTTTAGAGAATTGTTCTAGTGAAAATAAT
Organism: Onthophagus taurus; assembly: GCF_036711975.1. Taxonomy (NCBI): domain Eukaryota; kingdom Metazoa; phylum Arthropoda; class Insecta; order Coleoptera; family Scarabaeidae; genus Onthophagus; species Onthophagus taurus. The sequence continues at coordinate 1,360,059 of NC_091966.1, forward strand.
AGCTGTTCCAGATTGCGTTAGCTATAATAAGTATATATTTGTAATATGGAATTGATAATAGAAAAACTATGGTCACAGCAATCAACTAGACATTTCGGCGGCCAAACCTATTTTTAGTTATAACTTCGTAATGCTGTATCCCATAATTTTGATTTTCTGGAACAATAACTAGAACAACCCAGAACAACAAAGAAAATTTGATTTTTCCAAAAATTTGCCGCTTTGGAACAATGTAGAACAACTCTAGAACAATCTAGAACAATGAAAAATTTAAAAATCCAAAAATGGGGGGGTAACTTCCTGCAGTCAGTCTAACCACAAGATAAATTTCCTTTAAAAATGTTATGTAAAAACGGTAATCTAATTAAATACAAGTGTCGATTGAGGTATGAAAATTTCCTTACCAGCAGGGTAAAGGAACCGTAATTTAAATCTTGGAAACCCGACAAGATCCAGTCCTCACTAGGATTAGAAAATGATTCACTGCACATCCCCGACACACCATAGACTCCACCCACACCGAGTTACTCGACGTCGCGACGCGTTATTTATTATTCTGGACGAGTTTTAAAACGCCAAAAAAATCGTGCCTTAAAACCAACTACACCCACCCAATTCGACGAAAACGATTAAGTAGGTATATTTAAAAATGCGACTGATTATTACGGCGCTAAATTTATCAGAAACAATTTCTGATTGTTCGTTCGTGGAAATTTTTAAAATTCGTTAAGATTGAACCGGTGCCAAATATTCTTTTTTGTTTGTAATCAACGTAAAATTTACTGAAATGCGCCACGGTTTCGTTTAAACTTTATCCGAACGCTTTAAATATTTTGACTGAGAACCAATCAAAACAACACGTTATTAATATGTTAACAAGAATCGATTAAATTCGTTATCGACGTGACGACTAAACGAGGTGAGATTACGAAAATGTGACTAAAACGGGACTTGAAAACAAGATCATCATATAAAAATGATAATTAAAATAGATAAGCTATGTATTTGAAATAAATTATTCAGAAAATGAATCTAGATTATGACAAATTTTACTAAAAATGGACATGTTTAAAAAGATGATAAGATTAAAAAATTTTCTGTAAGATACGAAAAATGAGAAATAGAATGTTTTATTAAGATAATCTAGGATAGCAGCGCTATCTGTAACGTTTACCCGCCCAAATAAGGAAGTGATAAAACTGTTGTATGGAAAAGGTATGCAGGAAAAAATTTGATATGTTTTGGTGTTAAAGAATTTTCGATGACTAAATAATTAAATAATAATAAATTAATTAATGATTAATCAGTTTCAGATTGATGTGATATTAATCCTCGGCTGCAATCGATCTGGCTTAATTAACCATTAAATTTTAAACTTCACTTAATAAAGCCAAGGTCACTTGCGGCCGAGGCGCTACATTATGATGAGCAGATTCAGGTTGATATAATATTAATCACTGTGCTTCGGCCACAAGCGACCCCGACTTGATTAGTCAAAATATCTGCAACTCTACTTGGTGAATAAAATATCCGAAAAATTGCCACTCTTTTCATACAATTTTCAATGACGTTTCTGCTCTAAGCCACCGATTTCGCTATGGATCTCGTCTTTGAGCTCGTGCATAGTTCATGACACATTGGCATAAACGTGAGGGTTCACAAAACTTCGCAGTAAGAAATCGCACGGCATTTCGGGAGATGATTAGTTCCGGAAATCACGCATCAGCTCAAAATCCGTACCAAATAGGGTCTCATTGGGAGAGCAAGCCCCAAATTAGATAATTTTGTTTTTTAACAAAGTTATCTTATTTTCTATTAACCTAATTTTTTTCGATCACCTGAACCTTGTAAAAATGAAGATATTTCAGAATTCACATCTCGAAATTTGAAGATATCGTAAATTAATTAATGTTCCTAATTGATGTTCCCGTGGTTTCGGCGACACTCTCGTTTACAGCAGCGACTTACTATCCAAAATCGACCCAGTTTCTTCAAATTTATTAACCACTCGTCGAGTCGCTGACACATTTGGTACACTTTACGACCGAAAATTCTTCGAAGTTTGCGAGCGATTTCAGCGTAACTTTCCCCATTTTTGTAATAGCTTTTCGCAACGATAACACGTTGTTCCTTTGTGTAACCCTCCATAATTAATATCCAAAATTATCGCAGATAACAGCTGTTAAATTTGCACGTCTCTGAATGATTCTAGATGATAGTGTTAGTTCTACTTTACACTTGCACTGTCACTAAAAGTAACATTAGACCTAGAACTAGAAACATTTTGGGTTTAGTCGTACGTCTCTTAAGATGGCTAATCCCGAACGTTTCTAGTGTTAGTTCTAGTTTTACACTAGCACTGTTATTATGTAGAACTAACACTAAGTATACCTAGAACTAGAATCATTTGGGTTTAGCTGAACGTCTCTAAAGACGGCTAAACCCGAATGATTCCAGTTCTAGGTCTAACTACTAACTACTTGGTAGTTAGTAATCTTAGGTCCATTACTACCATTTTTTAGTAAAATTTATCTTATAGATAAACCCATCTACTAGCCAATCAGAGCGCGTCAAATAGCCGTAACCGTGGTAATAATCTCTTAGATAGCTTAACCAGAAGATGGTAGTAAGCCTAAGTACCATATTTTAAAAGTAGTCTGGTGAAAGTAGTTAGTAGTTATACTCCACTACTTTTTCAAGTAGTTGTCCCAGCTCTGCCTACAACCATAATTATTTGAGTTTAGCCACACTAAAGACAGCTAAACCCGAATGATTCTAGTTGTAGGTATAGTATTAGTTCTAGTTTTACACTTGCACTGTTACTAAAACTAACATTAGACCTATAAACATTCTGGTATAGCCGCACATTTCTCAAGACTGCTAAACCCGAATGATTCTAGGTCTTGTGTTAGTTCTAGTGATAGTGATGGTGTAAAACTAAAACTAACACCTAAACCTGAAACTTTCTAGTTCTAGGTCTAGTGCTAGTTCTAGTTTTAATTATTACGCGGCGCTAGACCATGAACTAAAATCATTCGGGTTTGGGCCGTCTTAAGAGACGTATGACGAAAACCAAAATGTTTCTAGTTCTAGGTCTAATGTTAGTTCTAGTAACAGTGCAAGTGTAAAACTAGAACTAATACTACACCTAGAACTATACCTTTTCAAGTTCAAATTGGCACTAATCAAATTTAAAATGGCATTTAACAAAACCAATTTGGAAACTGTCAAATTCAAATTGGCATTAATCAAAATCAAAATGACATTAATCAACATCAAATTAGCATTCAATAATTTAACAAATCAATCTTTAATTCATTATTAACATTTTAAATACACAATTTTATACTTGGCAAGGTGACATCTTCCATGTTTAAAATAGAGGTGATGTGTTTTTGAATTCCGGCTATAAACCTGTTACAGTTAGTTACATTGATTTTTGGAATATAGTTCCTAATTATATTTTCGAATTCTGTACTCTGAGACAAATTTTCTCGGCGATTTTCCTCCAAAATATTTGTAATTGCATTTGCCAAGTCCGCCTATACACGTACTTTCAAAATTAACCAAGCCTGTTCATGTGGGTTTAGCAATGGACTGTAAGGAGTTAGCCTTACAAGTTTATGATGAGGAAATTCTTGTTCAACACCACAATGACAAGGAGCATCAATGACTAAAGCCACTGAACATTAGCTATCTTGAACTCTCCTTAAGCATTGCCTAACAAACTTATTCATGATAAATCAATTCCAAGTTACTGATACATCCGAGAAGATGTGTATTTGCTTCTCTGCTACCAGTAGCAATGAAAGTACTACGACTTCCTATTTTTGAACGACCTCGGATTTTCTTCAACTTTAAGTTTAAAGAAACGGTGATATTCATGTGTAATTTTTATTTTACGTTTCTTTTCTCATGGCTTTTTCGTCTTCTTGATTTTTTACCCATCCGAACTGTTTTTTTTTGTAACACTATGAATTTCAGCTAAATTGCGCCAGGCGCAATTCGTATTGTCAACGGCACAAACTTGGCGTATAATAATAATAAATAAATTTATTGCCATAATAAGAAACAAAAAATACAAATTAAAGAAAATGTATACATTTAACTTAATGCATAAATACGGGCAAAAGGGTCGATTTATCGCGTAAGCGATATCTTCCAAACAACCCAATCCATCAGCTGTATACTAAGTTATATAAGAAAAACTATGAATAAACGGCAAGCTGCTATGCTAAACTTATGGTCACTAAAAACGGTGCATAATGATAGTTGCTGGAATAAAAGAAGAAGAGAAGAAAAGTAGAAGAAGAGAAGAAAAGGGAGAAAAAAATGTTCTCAGGAAGATACTTGGAGAGCCAATAAATGACGTTTTAGGTGGATCCCAGTAGGCAGACTATTCCAAAGGGTTATTGCCTGCACAGAAAACGATTTATGGTAAATCTCGGTACTATGGGTCGGGAACATAAGCACAGAATCTAACTGAAATATAGTGGGTAAACCATGCCACGACAAGCGTTGAAATATACAATACAGATACCTCGGGGTTCGATTGTGAAGAACAGTATATAACATAGTTAATATACGAAACGATCTACGTTTCTGACAGCTTAATATCTGCAAATAATTCCGGTATGGGGTTATGTGTTGAGATCTCTCGAGATCAAAGATATACCGTATGCAGTTGTTTTGAAGTCTTTGCAGTTTGTTTCGTAGTGTTACCGAAAGATCAGGATATGCCGTGTCAGCATAATCAATATGGGGGAAAAACAAAGATTACGACGGATCATGGGAGGAATGAAGCAACGGAGACTTTTCAGTGAGTGGAAACAATGATAGACCTTTCTGCAGACGGATTGAATTTGAGGTTTCCAGGACATTGTAGAATCCATAACCACCCCAAGGTTTCTAACCGTGTCTGACAGCTGAATAATGTCTCCGTCAAGCATTAAGTGAATGGATGAAAAATCATTCAGCTTTGCCAGTAAGGGTCGACTGCCAAACGCAATTGTTTGAGTTTTAGCAATATTTAATTTAAGGCCATAACGTTTGGACCAATCCAAAATATTGGAAAGGTCATGATTAAGACGTGCAATTGCAATTGGAAAATCATCAATAGTTGTCGTAGTGTAAATTTGGAGGTCATCAGCATACACATGATAATTACAAGAAATACAGTGGGTGACAACACACTACCCTGGGGTACACCACATTTAATATCACAAGCAGACGAGAGCGCAGAATCAGCACGCACACACAAGGAACGACAGAAAAAGTAAGATTGAAACCAAGATAAACATGAAGATTAATTTAGAAAATAAGTTTGCTGCTTCCTTTTTCTTAACATAAGGCATTTTGTGGACAGGTTGTTAACAGTGACAATTTGGAATTGATTAATGTCATTTTGATTTTGATTAATGTCAATTTGATTATGACAGTTGTCAGATTGGATTTGCTTAATGCCATTTTGAGGTTGATTAGTGCCAATTTGAACTTGAAATGGTATAGAATTCATTCGGGTTTAGCCGTCTTTAGAGACGTTCAGCTAAACCCAAATGATTCTAGTTCTAGGTATAGTGTTAGTTCTACATAATAACAGTGCTATTTTGGGTTTAGTCAGACGTCTCTTAAGACGGCTAAACCCGAATGATTTTAGTTCTTGGTCTAGCGCCGCGTAACAATTAAAACTAGAACTAACACTACACCTAGAACTAGAAACATTCGGGTTTAGCCGTGCGTCTCTTAAGACGGAAACTCAGAGTTATCATAAAGAAGTCACCTTTTCAAAACTACCTAATGCCTGTACTATTAAGCTATGTTGCATTTTATGTGGGACAGTGCAAGTGCATAGTAATTTCGTAACTATGGTTACTGCATTCATATATTGCGAGTTACATGAAATTCCCGGAATAGTTGATTTTATCGGTAATTGGAGTAATTTATTGCCAGTTTCGCACCTGTGTTTATCTATCCCCTTATCTTTTATGATATTCTGCATTTTTTTGTGTCTCTGTGCTGATTGCAACTTCTTATAACTAGAATCTTGATGTCTATATTAATAATTGTTGGTGATTTTAGCTTAGCCAATACTTCTATTACTAGTTTGCTACAACTTGTTGATGCAATTAGCTTGAGCTTGTCGCATACAAACAATTAACCGATGTTTCTATTTATTCACTAAAATGACTTAAAAGTTAGTACATCCACAATCATAACGAATGTAGTAAATGTTCTACATGAGATTAGGGTAGGTTACAATGTAGACTATTATGTAAATGACTAGAAATTGAGTGTTTCATTAAAGCTAATTCCATTTATCGACCAATTTCATTTATACAATCAATAAATTATATGAAGATTTTTCATCTGACGTGAAATATGAAACAAGTTTTTCAGAATGTTTAGCAATGTTTACAAACACAAACAACAACAATAAATAAACATAACAATAGTTCACGCCTGTTTTATTGAGGTGGGTCATTGAATTCTCTGGATCTTCTCGTTGGCGGGACGTTTCGATCGCTTCAGTGGGCGTGGTGACTCACCGGCATTTTCTCTCCCGTCATCCCGTTTTGGCACTAATTCAACTCTCCCCATGGCCCTTCCCGGTTTCCCCCCTCGGACGCTGCCCTTTCCGTTTTACTACTCCCACGCTCCCGGCTTTTATCTCGTCCCCCTCGCGTATTTACTGATAAAAGACGAGACGGGAATATTCAGAATAAATGCGATTGAGATGAGTTGCATCGCTCGATAATTTTATTCCCCATGGCTGATTATTTATATCAATTATTTTATAGTAAAGTTTAAAAAGGTTGTTGTGAAATTAGTTTTTAAAATAAAATAAAATAAGATAGTGTTGATTCAATTGATAACAGATAAACAATAATTATACTTACACGAGTCTTGATTTTAATTAATATAAAAATTAGTGATTTCTTTTTAATCCATCAACGGATTTATTAATCTTTCGCGTGTATTTATTAATAAATCGAAATTTGTTGACGGAAACCGTTCGCAATCGTTGAGTAATTCGAGAACGACGCCGTCGACGCCGATATTTGGAAGCGACGCGTATCGTTTCGGTCGTAGATAAACTTTACAGGACGTTGACAGAACGAATTTTCTAAATTTAATTCTTAAAAATTGAGCAATAATTCCATAAATGCTCCGTAATAAATTTCGACAAAACGGATTTGGTCATTACTGAAAAAGAAAATTAGTGGTCGCTGATTAAAACCTCATTAAACAACCACAAAAACAAATTACTCCACTCAATTAATTGATTTGAATTAATTCGATAATAAACTGTTTAAATATTGTACCACATCAAAGATTTATGTAATGAAAATGTTTATATTCTTTGTTGAAAACGCATACATAAAACGTAAGATGTTATTTTTATCTAACCTCTCATAAACTATTTTTAAAAATATTAGATACTTACGTTATTATTAAGGATTAACGAGTTTATCCATATCGTGCGGTGATTAATTTCCAAAAAAATCCAAATTTTTTTGAATACACAAACAACACAACGTTCTCGTAACGCGTACGCTCGCGGAGACGATCAAAACGCGAATGAACGGTGTGCTCAGTTTTGTTTCTGCTAAAACTCACACTTTCCCAGGGAAGCAGCTCATCAGAAGCCTGACGATTTATCACTCTTCTTCGCCTCTTCTCTTCTAACTTTAAACCCGACGTTTATTTCGGTCGAGAAGCGCTTTCGCGTCCACCTGATCGCCGCTTAAATCGTTTCTGTTAAACAATACGAACTGAAAACTGAAAGAGCCCCACTGTGACATAACCGTCAAAACTCTATATCTTATCTAGGATGAGGCGCTTTTTAGGTTATAAAAGGCGTTAAAAAAAACCGGCCCAAATTGAGAAACTATTTGATTATGTACAATTGGGGATCTCGTGGGTTAACGAGGACTAACCTGGATTTCGTAACGCCCTGTATACGTGTTGCGGCAATCGATGGGGCGACGACGTCGTTCGGGGGGCGAAATTCGCGATCGAACATCGACACGGGGCCCGTACACCGCTTCTCGCCACTACGTCTGCGGACCGTATGAAAATATTATTGTGTTTGGATCGTTTGACAGTTCAACTTCATCGCCCCCACACATGCGTATTTGTATTACCAACCTAAAAAAAATTAATTAATTAAACCAGAAACGTCAAAAATTATTAATAAAATTAATTTATTTCTAAATCAATTTCTTATTTACATTAAAATAGCAACCTAAATATTTATAAGAGAAACTTGTAAAATTATACTTTAAAAAGCATCTTTTATTTTCCCATATACAGCTGGTTCAAAAATAAGTGCTCATAAAATAAATTTTTGTAAATAAAACGATAATTTGGTTAATAGATATAATTTTATTACCTATAATATAACGAACAGACCTTCCAGGTGGTACATATTTGATATAAAACACTTTCATATCCACTAAATAGGTTAATAATTAAAATTATATTGAATCATAAATATGATGTACATTAAAATGAATTAATAAAATGAACTAATTGATTTAAAAAAGTGAGTTAATAAATTGATTAAAAACAAAAAAGAAAATTAAAATACTTAATTAAAAAAATATACATAAATAAAGAAGAAATGTTTGAAGATCCTTCTTTTGTATGATAACATTACGTTTCTTTCTTTGTATTTTTATCTTTTTGTAGCACATCAACTTTTTAATCTCAATATAAGTATTATTGGCTAAGTCAAAAACGAAATTGCACTATTTTAATTATTGAGGCTCTCCCATAGTTCATCGTCGCCCCATTTATCGTATTTCTTTTGCTCCTTTTTCTTATCTTTCTCTTTGTCTCCTTTATCTTTACTCCGTTTTACCACAGCTTCTGTTGGAGATGTTGTTTTTGAATCGTACGCGTTGAAGCTACCTTCAGATTGGTATCCGGGTGTTACATCGTTTTGATACCCCCAGCTGCTCCCATTCCAATTTTGATTTGGAGATTTCGGACTGGAAGCTCTACAAAAAAACGATTTTCATAAAAAATTATTTATTAAAATATTAATTACTTTGAACCAAGTTGGCTGCTACAACTCCAATCGTCGTTGTTGTAGCTATGCCCACCGCTAACTAAAGAAGATCTTTCTCCAGGAGATTGGTAATTATCACCTCCGACTTGGCCGTAACCCCCGGAGTGGTAATCACCTGGATTATTTGTTGTTGAGGTTACCGTGTTCCAGCCTTTTTTACCTAAATCGCTCATCTAATAAAAATAATTAAAAATAAATACATTTTTATGGAAATTCTTAAAAATGCAAAGTGGAGTTGATTAAAAAAATAAATAAGCATATACCATTTATTTACCTTATTAGCCAAAGTAGATACTTGTGATCCAACATCATCCAGTAAAGTACCTTCTTTAACCTAAATAAAATCGAACCAAAACAAAAAGAAAAAGAAAGAAGTGAACTAAAATGAAATAAAAAGACGCAAATAATAATTAATCGAAATAGTAGAAAGAAACGAACCAAATAAAACTAAAAACAAGGTGAAACTAAAATAATATACCTTTTCAGAAACATGTGAACTAATATCAGCTACCTTCTGAGTGGCAATTCCTCCATACTTGATGGCGTTTTCCGATGCTTTGTTGGCGATTTTCGTAGCTGAAGACGAGAGGAAGGACCAACCCTACAAATAAAAGAAAACTTCGAATTCAATTAGGATAAATTAAATTATTATGATTATTACGTTTGCTAAAGAAGACATTGTGGTATCAAAAAATTCTTGGGATTGGCTTCTGGGGGGTGCTTCGCGAGTATAACCAAAACCGCTGTATTTTCCACCTTGGCTAGGAGGTAAATCACTAAAATAAAAAAATATATGTATAGATTTCTAAATAAATTTATTAATATAAAAAGAATGTAATAATAAAATTAGGGTTGATGATCATATCACAGAGAAATAATCACATTGCGTAGTCTTTAAAAAAACACAAGCTTTAAAAAGAAATTAATAGTAAGTAATATCAGTAAAGGTACTGGCTGAAGTTCTTGGATATATAAAAATGAGTTGGTGGTGGAAATTCGATTAAAATAGTTTGTATTTTCAAATCACAAATATTACCACACTTATATGAATGCAGTAACCATAGTTATGAAACTACTATGTACTTGCACTGTCCCACATAATATGCAACATAACTTAATAGTACAGGGGGTAGTTTTGCCAATGAAAAGTTTCTTATATCTAACCCCCTCCAAAATGTTTCTGCTTTTAGGTCTAGTGTTAGTTCTACTTTTCGTTCAATAAAAATATACCACATTCTAACGCTAAATAACAATTATAACTAGAACTAACACTAGACCTAGAACTAGAAACATTCGGGTTTAGCCGTCTTGAGAGACGTGCGGATAAACCCGAATGTTTCTAGTTTTAGGTCTTGTGTTAGATCTGGTGATAGTGCTAGTGTAAAACTAGAACTAACAATAGACCTAGAACTAGAAATATTCGGATTTAGCCGTACGTATCTCAAGACGGGTAAACCCAAATGGTTCTAATTCTAACTCTTGTGTTAGTTCTAGTGATAGTGCTAGTGTATAACAATGTAATAATTCAAGAATATAAAATGTATAGACTTGATTTAAATCATCTTCGTGGACAGGGGTATGATGGAGCTGCACCAATGAGTGGAAAGTTTGCGCTTTCCATTCGTTGAATCTGGTTATTTCAGACGCCAGTACTGTACAGGATGGTTCAAATTCGATGTCCGAATAGGCTATCTCGAAAACTATAAGAGTTAGAAAAAAAGTAGCTTACATGTCATGAACTCGTTTTTCGAGAAACTGCTAATGCCGAAAACCTCAAAGCGCTATCGTCTTTTGTTTTTCCTCTAGAGGCCAACATTGAAAATATCGTAAAACCAACAAGTGCAATTATCTTGGTTATTATTATAGATGGAGTATTATAACTAAGACATTATATGGACACTTTTTACAGAGAATTTGATGATATAGTCAAAAAAAATTTTTCGGTTTTAAATTTTGAGATATTATGACAATTTTCGTTTTTTTAAATGGAAACAACCACTGATTATCGCTTATTAAATTCGTTATTTTTTTCTGATTACAAAAATATGGGGTTAGATAGGACTATTTCTTATTGTTTTAGAATAAAGCTAAAAATAAACTTTTTTTAGTGTCGTCAAAGAAATTAAATTTACAGTTTCCTGTAAATTACGATACTATGTATAATTAAAAATTATTCTACTAAAAATTTATATAAAATTTACTTTATTGTCCAATATGTAACATTCTAACATGTTAAACTTTTCGTAATCTATCTTAAAAAACAGGATTTGTAATTTGACACTTCAAAATTTTGCTATGTTTATTTGAATTATAAAAAATATATATATATGAGCGCCATCTATCAATAATTTATTAAGTCATTTAATAATAATATTAAATATTAATAAAAAATGTGAAATAATGCAATATCAAAAGTAATAAAATAATAATCTATTCCAACTTTTGTGTAAAACAAATATAAATCAAATAGTTCAACAAATATATTTGTTTCAAATATCAGAAATATGTTTTTTTAATTTTTAGTTGTGATTTACAGGAAACTGTAAATTTAATTTTTAATTTAAAAATTTTTTTTTAGCTTTATTCCAAAACAATAAGAAATAGACCTGTCAAACCCTATATTTTTGTAATCAGAAGAAAATAACGAATTTAATAAACGAGTAATCAGTGGTTGTCTCCATTAAAAAAAAAACGATATAATACGTATAATAATAACCAAGATAATTTTATTGCGCTTGTTGGTTTTACGATATTTTCAATTTTGGCCTCTAGGGGAAAAACAAAAGATGACAGCGCTTTGAGGTTTTCGGCATTAGCAGTTTCTCGAAAAACGAGATCATGACATATAATCTACTTTTTTTCTAACTATTATAGTTTCCAAGATAGCCTATTCGGACATCGAATTTGAACCACCCTGTACAGCTTATTAGAAACTGTATGGGTATAATAGAGAATGCATACAATTTTTTTAATATACCAAAGCGCCAACTGTCTTAACCGAAAAATTAAATGAGTTAAATTCCACATCAAGACGAGACAAATTGAAACAACTGTGTTCCACGCGATGGATGTAACGACAAGATTCCATTGTTGTAATCAGTGATGGGCGCTGGGTAAATATCTGACGGGTAGGTATTTATAAAATGGGTATTTATCCGGGTATTTACCCCGACCCAGGGTAAATATCCAAACAGTACGTATAAAAGTGACACAAGTAAAAATATATCAAATTCCGAAAAAATGAAGAGGAAGATCATGAAATGGACGTTGAAGACGAGGAATTGTTAACAATCTAAGACTTATTACCATCAGACGAATCTGATGTAATTTAGATTAGATCAAGTCATTATGATTATTATCATCAAGCCATTGTTGGACATGGGCCTCCCCTATTCTGTTACATTCGATTCTATTCTGAATATTCTATTGTTGAAGTTTGCCACAATGTTGACCACATTATTACCGCCAGTTCTTCTTCATAGGTCTTCATTTCAGTCTTTGCGTTACTTTGAGCCTCCTGGCAGTGGCTACCGTTAATGTTAATGTTTCGGAGCCGTACGTCATAAGCGGAAACACGCATTAATTGAAAGCCTTTCTTTTCAAATATATAGGAATATCGCTCTTGAAGATATCTTTAAGTTTCCCGTAGGCTGTCCATGCGAGTGTGATCCGTCTTCTGTTTAGTTCACGTATTTGATTATCTCCATACACGAACCTCATGGCCAAGATGAGGTGTCAACCCTCTCAATCTCATTATCCCCAATGTTGATGTTAGACTTGGGAACAAGATTTATCATAAATTTTGATTTCTTTACGTTAATATGTAACCCGACTCTTGCACACACCTCCTTTAAGTCGTTCACCATTAGTTTCATCTCTCCAAGGCTATCCAAAATAAGAACTATATCGTCCGCGTAGCATAAATTACTTAGGTATTTGCCATCAATGTTTATGCCTTCTTGGGTCGAATCCAGTTGTTTAAACGCATTCTCCAGGACTGTGATGAACAATTTGGGTTCAACACTGTATCGCCTTGTTTTACTCACAATCAGTAATTCTAGGCAGTTTTACCGTCATTGTAGCATTCTTGTAGATGATGTAAACAAGTTTGGTGTATCGATAATCGACTCTGCATTCTTGAAGTGCTTGCAAAACTGCCATCAACTCAGTTTAAATTTAAATTTTATAAATACCTCTAAATACCCATCATGGGTAAATACCCCCGGGTATATATCCAGGAAATTTATCCTTGAAAATAAATACCCGGGTATTTAACAACACTGGTTGTAATAAAAGAACTGTAAGAATCCGTAGAGTCTGCTCTAGAAAACATATCAACTTGGAAAGATTGGGAATCGTCATCTGGGGCAACATTGTTGAAAAATTCTTTAAGTTCTTCCAAATTTATGTTGTCTCTTTTAGTTATGGAAGTCGTTTTTGTATACACATTATCCTTGTCAAAATTATTTCAATTTTCCTGGTAGAAAATTGTATAGAAGAATTAAAAAATCTGCGAAACAATGTTGATACATCTTTTAACAATAATTTCTGGAAGGAAACCAATTGATGTGGAATATATTTGGAGAACAATTGGAAAGATCAAGACTTGTACTTAGTTAGACAATGAAATAGAGCGAATTTTGAAATAAAAACTACAAAAGAATATTACAACATATTAGTTTTCATTCGATTCTTAGACAACTATTAAAATTTGAACAGTTAGTAGAATTTTATAAATATGATTTAGATGACGTCTCAAAACCTATTGCATCTGGTGAATTTAAACTTTGGTGCAGAAGATTTTACAACAGTTTACCAGAAGAATTTCCCAATTCTCCTTTAAATGCATTATCAATTTGTAATTCATTTATCTTTCCTCATATTTATACGTTGTTGATCATTTTGTGCACCTTGCCAGTAAGCACAGCTACTCCAGAGAGAACATTTTCAATTCTAAAATTGTTGAAAACATATTTAAGAAATACTATAAGTGAGGATATTAAATGGAATGACGCTATTGTATATTTATCCTTCAATAACAATTACGCCCAAAGAAGTGTTGGATGAACTTGAAAAGAAAAGAAGAAAACTAGATTTTGTTTTGTAGATATATCATTAAAAATATATAGGTACTTATGCATTTGATATGATAACAAAAAGATTGTATTTTTTACGTTATGTTGTTATTTAAGAAAAGGATTTATTTTGTTTGTTATTAATTATTTCACAATAAACTTTGTTTTATTATAACAAATTTCTTTCCACTGATTTAAGATAAAGCCTTGCATGTGATACCAACAAATTTTTAATAAAATGTTGTAAAATAATAGAACAATAGCCTTTGTCATTCTTTTCAACGTCTTAACTTAATTGTTATTTACTTCAACACACTTTATCTATTCATAAATAAATTGACAAATTCTTTTTAATATACTTACTCTCTTCTAGTAGCATTTTCATTTTGTACTCTAGCAAAGAATGCTTCCTTTTGATCTTTGAACTCCGAAGTATTATAATTTTGATAACCAACACTTCCACCTCCACCGCTTTGGTATCCATCCGTTTGATAAGACTGATAAGAATTACTATTATTATAAGAAGAATTATTTGAATAGCTATTAACACTGCTCATCATTCCCGAATAACTCTGCGCAGATGATTTTCTTTCATCCCAATCTTTACCTTGAGCTAAAGTTGAAATCTAAAAAAAAATAATTAATATGAAATTGTTTTACAGCGCGTTATCTTTCTATTTTTTTTTGTTTACTTTATCTCTATATAGGGCGGCTGCTTTTGTATTGTATTTCTGTTGTATACTCATGTTATCATCATAATCTGCTTGTGCTTCAAAAAATATTCTAGCGTTTCTGTTACCACCGACTTTCATCTTTTCTAGTTCAACATCTTTCCATTTATCCATCGTTATGGAGCGTACAAAGGATAAGTGGACGCCGAGACCACGATGTTTTCCCGAACATTCCAAACATATCCATATTCCATATGTCACAGATGCCCATTGGGGGTTATGGCTTTGACACTCAAAACATTTCTATTAAAATAAAGGTTTTTATTTGAAACGAGATAAAATTATTAATATAGAATTATTTGTAAAAGCATTTTGATTCGTTTTAAGGTCCAAAAGTAACAAAAAAATCGCTCACCTCATTTTCATTGCTAGGCTTTAGTTCTTGAAGTACTCTACGCGTTCTAGGACTGGCCATTGCGTGTTAATAATAGAGTTAATACATAAAAAATTGATTGGATTCGATCCCGTTGAGAGCGGATGAAAATTTAAAGAGATCTTATTAAGATATATGTCAAAACCAGTACCCTGTAGACGTGTTCAAATTTTATCAAATGTTCGATATACTGCGACATGAAGTTAGATACTTTATTAATTTATATTCAAATGTGTACGCGGGCTTTAATTTCTTTTAAAAATTAAAACCAATTTTAAGTTAATAATTTTATTAAATTATTTCGTTTTATTTTAATTATTTTATCACAAAAAAATAAATTTAAATTAACACATCCCAAGTCATTCTCTAAAAATCTATGATCGTCATTAAACAACTAACTTCATAATGTTCAAAAGTAATTAGTGTTTCACTTCAAATAAGCGGTTTTTTAACTAAACTTGGTCCACTTCAACGAAAATTATTATTCAAAACGAAGAAATATGAAGAGTTTTACGCGATAAAGTGCCGCATAACCCACGAATGCCAAAAGAAAAGACACATTGACAGTTGAGGTTAGGTTCGTTTTTCAAGTATAATGTGATATGGCAAAAATGGCTATAATTGAGTCGATCGCGCGTGTTTTGGTGATATTAATCGCTATTTCAAAAATAACCGTATCGTTATACGAAGACCAAATAGATAAATTCGATTGGAAACAGTCATATGTAGGAAAAATTAAATTTGCACACTTTGACTCTGTTAAGCGAATAATTGTTGGTACCGAAGAAAACGTGATAGCCGCTTTAAATTTGAAGAATGGACAAATATTTTGGAGGAACGTCTTAGAGGATACTAATCAAATAGAGTTTTTGCACGTTGATAAAGAGGTTATAAGTGTGTCTGGAAATCAAAATACTTATTATGTGCGAGGGTGGGATTTAAATAGTGGGGTGTTATTGTGGGAGTGGGTTTTGCACCCTGAAAAAGATAATGGAAGGTGGTTTATACATGGGAGAAATTTAATTCATGTTGTTGCGGTATTAAATTCTCACGTGGAAGTTAGCGAATATGATGTACAAAGTGGTAAAAATAAGGGGGTTAGTTCGCGGTTATCGACGCCGTGGATTAATGATTTAAAAAGGTGTGGTTTAGCGGAAACTTATTTTGTTTGTTTATCATCGGATGATAGTAATGGGCAAATTTATTATATCGATTTAACACCGGGGGAGGAGGCACATGTTATTTCAAAACCTCTCACTAATTTAATTGGAAATGCTCCAGGAAAAGTTACAATTAAAGAGTTTAAATACACCGAACCGGCTATATTATTAATAAGAAATAATGTTGCTCGTTTAGTAATTTTAAAACAATCCGATACGGTTGTATTACCCAATTCTTTCTCGCCAGACGCGATTATTATTAATAATAACGATCAAATACAATTTATGGATTTAAGTACAAATGATGATTCGTCTAATTTACGAATAAAAACGATGGAACTCGCGGGGCAAGATAATGTTATAGATGTTGAATATTTAAATAGTTTAGGAAAACCGAAAGCTTTAACGGGTATTTGTCGCGGAAACGCGTGTCGTATGCTATTTACAACAACAACGGACGTAGTGGGGTTATTACAATTACCCACGGGGAAAATTTTATGGACGAGGGAAGAATCGTTGAGTAAAATTTCCGGGGTTGAATTCGTCGAATTACCGGTTTCCGATTTAGACGCATCCATCGAGAAAGAATTTACCCCATCAAACGATGTTATAGCAATGCTTTACAACCGCCTCCTCAGCCAAACGAGGCAACTATCATCATTATTATCAGGCCAACAATTAAAATCAAACAAATTAATACGTGACGAATTCGGTTTGCATAAATTAATTATCATTGCGACGAACGTTGGGAAATTATTTGCGTTGGATAGTTTATCTGGGGAAATTATTTGGAGTGTAACTCTTCCAGATATTGAACCATTTAAAATTTTTGATAAAGAAAGTATAATACTGTTAGAACAAAGAAATGCGAGATATGCCCCATTAACCGCCGAATATATACTTGTTGCTCGAAATATTAAAACGGGTAAAGGGGTGTTGTACAATTTTGATCCAATCACGGGAGAACCAAAAGATGGTTTGAAATATTTAGATTATAAAATAAAACAAATTATGCTATTACCCTACGAAGATGAATCACATTTAAAAGGATTATTAATTTTAAGCGACGAAGACAAACCTTATTTATACCCGGAAAATATGCAACAAATTTTGTATCAAACTCATTTATCTTCAACTTATATGTACACCATAAACAGTATAACCGGCATTTTAAACGGATTTAATTTCGTACATAGCACAAAAATGAATTTGAAAGCAACACCTACGTGGAAACTCACGTTTAAACCGTCAGAAATTGTCGCGGTCAGTGTAAGACCTGCAATTGAAAGGGTGCATTCCCAAGGAAGAGTATTAGCTGATAGATCAGTTTTATATAAATACGTAAATCCAAATTTAATCGCTTTAGCAACTTTAACAGAAGATCCAATACACAAACACGTTTTAAGCGTGTATTTAATTGATGGTGTAACGGGATTAATCATTTATTCGATTAATCATAAACGAGCTAAAGAGCCGATTCATTTGGTTCATTCGGAAAATTGGGTGGTTTATTCTTACTTTAACGAAAAATTCCGCCGCATGGAAATGGGTTCTTTAGAGCTTTACGAAGGTGCAAGACAAAGTAACAGTACAGCTTTTAGTTCTCACGCTTTGAGTCAACTCCCGCACGTCGAAACTTTATCTTGCATTCTTCCGGCTTATCCTTTAGCTATGGTTGCAACATTAACCGAGCGCGGAATAACAAATAAACATTTACTCATCGCTTTAGCAAACGGGGGTGTAAACGAGATGCCTTGGATGTTCTTAGAACCAAGGGGACAGCACATTCTTTCGAGTCCTGATGAAGGTTCGGTGCCGTACATGCCCGAATTACCTCTAGTCACAGAAGCAACGATAAATTATAACCAAAGTTTAGCACGGATTAAGGGAATTAACGTTTCGCCGGCTCGTTTAGAAAGCACAACGTTGGTGTTTGTGCACGGATTGGATTTGTTCTATACGCGGGTGATGCCGTCGAAAACGTTCGATATGCTCAAAGAGGATTTCGATCATTGGCTGATTGTTATGGTGTTGGTTGGGTTAATCGTTTCATCGTACGTTACGAAACAGTTGGCGTTAAGAAAAGCTCTACGACAAGCCTGGAAGTAACAGTGAGGGTCCACCGACCACATTTAGTAGGAAATTTCAATTGCTGTTTTTTTTTTCTTTTTGTTTATTGAATGTTGAGTCGTCGCGAGTGTAGATTTTTTTACAGTAGATAGTCCGAGTCGCCATTGTATCTGTGTTTTTCAAAGAATGTATAAGATGTGTTCTTGTTGGAATTTGTAATTTAACTTAATTGAAAATAAATATTCACTTTTTAAGAGGGAGTCTTTTTTTCTTTATTTTTATGATAATTGTTTTTTTATTATCCTCTTCATTATTACCAAGCAGGCATTTTTAGAGAAAATCTATATTTCAGAGTATTATCATGAATCAGGAAATAAAAACGCATTTAGACTTTTCTGCTGGAGATATAGACAGAACCATTGACCTTGATGAGACGGACTATTGAATAGTAGAAGAGATGGGGAAGATTATATTAGGAGGTAGAACCAATAGAGGAAAATTGTTATTAGGTCTGATTTTAACCCAAAAGTAGTAATTTCTCAAAACGAATGAAGTAATTGCGAAACAGCACAAAAATCAGTTATTCAACAGATTTCTGCGTTTGTTAATTATTATGATAATTGGGAGTACGTACGGCACAGAAATATCCGTATGTCAGCAAGAAAAAGTTAGTAAAGTTGTTACATGGTGGGCATACAATGGCTTGGAGATGATTCTGCAGTAGTTCCACGAGAGTTTTCTTGAAAAAAAAGTAACAGCACAAAAATATTGGCAGTACAATATATTTCAACCACAACAATGAACACTATGCTGCATATTTTTATTGAAGTAAAACTAGAACTAACACTAGACCTGGGGACGCACGGCTAAACCCGAAACTTTCTAGTTCTAGGTCTAGTGTTAGTTCTGGTTTTAATTGTTATACAGCGCTAGACTAAGAAATAGAATCAATCGGGTTTAGCCGTCTTAAAAGACGTACGGCTACACCCAAATGTTTCTAGTTCTAGTGTTAGCACTATTTCAATAAAAATAGACAACAATTTAACGCTTAATAACAATTAAAACAAGAACTATCACTAGTACTAACACAAGACCTAGAACTAGAATCATTCGAGGAAAACCGAAAACTTTAACGGGTATTTGTCGCAGTAACGCTTGTCGTATGCTATTTACAACAACATATTGTTTTTGTTTTCTTTAATACCCAACTGAACCCTGTTCATAATTACCAAGCAGGCATTTTTAGAGAAAATCTTTATTTCAGAGAATTATCATGATTCAGGAAATAAAATCGCATTTAGACTTTTCTGTTGGAGATTTAGACAGAACTATATTGACGTTGATGAGACAGAGACTATTGAATAGTAGAGAAGATGAGGAAAATTGGGTTAGAAGGCAGAACTGATAGAGGAGAATTGTTTAGGTCTGATTTTAACCTAAAAATAGTAGTTTCTCAAAGCGGATGCTGTTTATCTTGCGCCACGAGTAGTGAAACCAGAGGCGGCGCTACCAGGGGGTGCACTGCACCCGGGCGCCGCTTAAAAGGGGGCGCCGGCGCCTTTTTAATGTTTTCTCCAACAATATCTTATCTTTCTTTTGCAGTATTTAGACCTGTCAGCAGTAGTTAGCCTTCAAAAAGCAGTATTTAGTCTCCACAAAGCAATTTTAGTCTTTAGAAAGCAGTATTTAGTGTTCCAGACGCTGTATTTAGACCTGTCGGCAGTATCTAGTCTTCAGAAAGCAGTATTTAGTTTTCTAGAAGCAGTATCTACTCTTCTGCCAAAGTTATGTATGTTTTCTCCAACAATATCTTATCTTTCCTTTGCAGTATTTAGACCTGTCAGCAGTATCTAATCTTCAGAAAGCAGTATTTAGTCTCCACAAAGCAATTTTAGTCTTTAGAAAGCAGTATTTAGTGTTCCAGACGCTGTATTTAGACCTGTCGGCAGTATCTAGTCTTCAGAAAGAAGTATTTAGTTTTCTAGAAGCAGTATCTAGTCTTCTGTCAAAGTTATGTATGTTTTCTCCAAAATATTTTAACTTTCTTTTGCAGTATTTAGACCTGTCAGCAGTAGCTAGTCTTCAGAAAGCAGTATTTAGTCTCCACAAAACAATTTTAGTCTTTAGAAGGCAGTATTTAGTGTTCCAGACGCTGTATTTAGACCTGTCGGCAGTATCTAGTCATCAGAAAGCAGTATTTAGTCTTCTAGAAGCAGTATTTAGTCTCCACAAAGCAATTTTAGTCTTTAGAAAGCAGTATTTAGTGTTCCAGACGCTGTATTTAGACCTGTCGGCAGTATCTAGTCTTCAGAAAGCAGTATTTAGTCTTCTAGAAGCAGTATCTAGTCTTCTGCCAAAGTTATGTATGTTTTCTCCAACAATATCTTATCTTTCTTTTGCAGTATTTAGACCTGGCAGCAGTATCTAATCTTCAGAAAGCAGTATTTAGTCTCCACAAAGCAATTTTAGTCTTTAGAAAGCAGTATTTAGTGTTCCAGACGCTGTATTTAGACCTGTCGGCAGTATCTAGTCTTCAGAAAGCAGTATTTAGTTTTCTAGAAGCAGTATCTAGTCTTCTGCCAACGTTATGTATGTTTTCTCCAACAATATCTTATCTTTCTTTTGCAGTATTTAGACCTGGCAGCAGTATCTAATCTTCAGAAAGCAGTATTTAGTCTCCACAAAGCAATTTTAGTCTTTAGAAAGCAGTATTTAGTGTTCCAGACGCTGTATTTAGACCTGGCGGCAGTATCTAGTCTTCAGAAAGCAGTATTTAATCTTCCAGAGCAGTATCTAGTCTTCAGAAAGCAGTATTTAGTTTTTTAGAAGCAGTATCTAGTCTTCTGCCAACGTTATGTATGTTTTGTTCTTGATACTGACAGCAACTTTTTTCTGGGTGTCTATCATCATCTTTTTGGGAGCCTCTTATTATCTATACGGATCTTGTACCACCTGGTACCTCATTTCTGCAGCTGTTAGTTTGCTTTTGTGCTTATCCTGCATTGGCAAAGTTTCAGTATTGGTGATTTCCTGTCCTGTGCAATAACAAGACAAGTCCATTAGTTTCTTGTTCATATTCTTCGTATTCTTTTATTGAACACATAACTATTGCCATAAAAAATCATGTTTCGTTTATAATCAATTTTTTGTTTTCTCTGCTTGGTGAGGGGGCGCCACTCCGGTTCCCGTACCCTGGCGCTTCATTTGCTAGCGCCGGCACTGGGTGAAACAGCACAAAAATCAGTCCTTCGACAGATTTCTGTGTTTGCTAATTATTGTGATAATTGGGGGAACGTACGGCACTGAAATATTCGTACGTCAGCAAGAAAAAGTTAGCAGAGTCTTTAAAAGGAGTCCGCCGAATATCAACCGAAATGAAGATTCTAGAAAAAATTAAGAAGTTGTTACATGGTGGGCATACAATGGCTTTGGGATAATTTTGTCGTAATTCCACGAGAGTTTTCTTGAAAAAAAGTAACAGCACAAAAATATTGGCAGAAATTAATATTTCAGCCAAAACGAAAATCCACCGAAAATCCGTCAGATACAGTGTGATGGTGGTTGCCACTGCAGCTGCAATCGGTCACGAAGTCGTGCTCTCTAAGTAATTGCGCCATCAAACGTTCTGGACAAAGACTACACCAGAAATTACCAACACAACCTGACCAGGGCAAAAATTGTAAGATCTACTTTAAAAAACGATTATGCCATAAAGCTGAAGTTTATTCAATTAGAACTGCAGCAAAAATCGATTAACAACTATTTCGTAATTATAACTATAATAACTATAGTGATCAATATCCAGTTCAGTTTTTTTTTCATCATTAAATAACATACATTACTTAGTTGGGTGCTATTTATCTTTGTACAAAAATTTTAAAATAAATAAACGTTCTAAAATAACAAAGAAATAACTATAAAATAAATCATATACACATCATATATATATATACAACTCAACAATAACATTAAAAACAATCAGATTTCATTTAATTTTAACATTGCAAATGTGTTAAGTTACGCAATCTGAGCGGAATGTAATTTAACATAGACCCTCGTCTTCTTCATCTTCCTCTTCGTCAACTTGTGGTGGTTTTGAATCTCCAGATGCGAGGGGAGTCGAAGTAGACGTTTGATCGGGGGAAATTTGATCCTATAATTAAAAAAAATTATTTATGAAAGAAAATTAAATGATATCTAAGTTACATTATTGGAATTAGGCGAGACGTATGAGGCCGTAGCGTTCTCTCTAACGTTCGGTTTTTGGGGAATATTAATTCCTTCTGGAAGGGGCATATCTCTAGCTAAAATCGAATATTCTACATCCATATGCTTGATAAATGGATTATTTAAAGCTTGTCTAGCCGCATCGGGGTCTTCTTCGTCGTACGCTTGTAACAGCATTTCTAATGTTTGTACTTCGGCGCCTTCACAACAATTACCCCATTCTTTAAATGCTTTTTCTGCCGCGACAACATCTCCTCTACCCAATTGTACCAAAACTAAGGCAACGGCTAATCGTCCCATCGCTTGGTAAGATTCATTTTGTTGATGAATACCAATTTCGCGTCTTATTGCATCAGCTGCAGCATCAAACCTAATCAAATAATTAATTAATTAATATTTTTAAACGCAATTAATAAATTATTAACTAACTTTTTCAGTTTAACATTAATTCGAGCTACTTTACTGATATATTCTGCTGCTTGTCTTGTACTATCTTGAATCTATAATTAAAAATGAAATTATTATAATGTTTCATAAGTAATTATGAAGAAATATAAGTATGAAGGTTTTCACAGCCGTTGTTAATTAAACTAAAACTAGAACGCTAGCATTTTCACTAGAACTAACACTAGACCTAGAACTAGAAAGTATTGGGTTTAAACCCTAATATTTCTAGTTCTAGGTCTAGTATTAGTTCTAGTTTTGCACTAGCACTATCACCAGAACTAACACAAGACCTAGAACTAGAATCATTCGGGTTTAGCAGTCTTGAAATACGTGCGGCTAAATCCGAATGTTTCTAGGTCTAGTGTTAGTTCTAGTTTTACACTAGAGCACTGTTATTATGTAGAACTAACACTATACCTAGAACTAGAATCATTTGAGTTTAGCCGCACGTCTCTAAAGACGGCTAAACCCGGAAGTTTCTAGTTCTAGGTCTAGTGTTAGTTCTAAATTTAGTAGTTAAATTAGGTGTGTGGAAAATATTTCAGAGAGTAAAAGAAAATGAAGCAAAATGTTCGAAATGTTACGCAATTTTAAAACCTCCTGAAAAATGAAATAAGAGTGCAGTTGAATCTTCTAGCATGGCGAATTTTATTCAAAGAGAATCCATGGCAGAATTATTAGCCAAGTAAGTGTGCTGCTTATGATGGCTTTTCTATTACTGCACACAATGAATGACAGTTAAGTCTTATTTCCATAAAAAGTTTTTGCGATACCCATCAAGAGCAGGTATTAGTTGAAAGAAAATTAAACGAAAATGATATTACGTAAATACACATATTTTGGCTTCAACTCAAGATGGGGCCAGTGTTATGAAAAAATATACACAGTTGAATGGCGTTGAAAATCAATTTTGCCTAAACCATGCAATTCATTTAGCTATAATGGATACCTTCTATAAAAAATGTGATAGTACCAGCCTAGCACAAGAATTTTCTGATACAGAAACAGGTTATCGTTTCGAGATGATAACAATGAAAACAATAATGAGTACAGTTTGGAAGATAAAGATGTGGAGAACATTTTACAAAATGTGCGCCAGATATTAAAATCTTTCAGAAAATCACCAGTTAGGAACGGCATACTGCAACGATATGTTTTTGAAAAAGAAAGCAAAACACTATCCTTCTTACTAGATTGTAAAACTAGATGGAATTCACTTATACCAATGATGGAAATATTCATTCAAACAAAAGACTGCATAAACAAAGCATTACAAGAAATCTGACGAAGTGATTTGTACATTGAATAGGATTTTAATTGATATGTTGAAACCTGTGGAATTGGCAGTTATAGAACTAAGTAAATCATCCTCAAATTTATTAAAGGCAGAGGGCGTTCTAATATTTTTATTTAATAAATTAGAGCAAAACGATAGTAAATTTGGAAAAAAAAATGTATCACTCAATAAACAAAAGAATTTTAGATACATATAACTACGTTATATAAATTTGTACATAGCGGATCTTTCCCGCAAGGGGATGACATACCATCTTCTTTGGCGGAAAGATTATTTAAAGTTCCAAATAACGAAGGGATTGAGAAGGAAGCTGATGCAATTAAAGAAGTAACAAAATCAGCAACTACAGGAACATCTTTGTTTCAGCAGATGCAAGAAACGATCTCGAAAATGTTGCAGGATACAAAAAAAAAACAGAGAGACCGAGTTTGGAAATAACGTAAAAAAAGAATTAAAGATGTTTGAAGCGACAAAAATTAAGAAAATTTATACAAAGCTTTAGGGACTACACAACCGACATATACTGAAAGTGGAAGAGTTTTTCCGTTGCGAGTAACTTTTGAATAAAATTCAGGTCAAAAAGTAAATTCGACTTAATAGACGCGTTAGTTTTTTAAAATATTATTTTATAAAAACATTAAGTTTATAAATTATATTTTAATTTTGTTTTTGTAGAAAAATATACCTTTTCTGTTGTATATTTTGTAATTTTAATACACATAATATTTGCTTTGTATAGTTTTAATATGATAATTATTTTGACATCCTTCTATAAACACTTTTAGTTGTACTTTACGCAATTTTTTGGTTATTTGCCATTATTAATTAATTGAAAAATCGGTTTTTGAAATATTCCGGTTTTTTGCGAATCCTACACTATACCTAGAACTAGAATTTGGGTTTAGCCGCACGTCTCTAAAGACGGCTAAACCCGAATGATTCTAGTTCTAGGTTCTAATTTTACACTTGCACTAGCACTAGAACTAACATTAGATCTAAAACTAGAAACATTTGGGTTTAGCTGTACGTCTCTTAAGACGGTTAAACCCAAATGATTCTAGTTCTTGGTCTAGCGCTACATAACAATTAAAAGTAGAACTAACACTAGACCTAGAGCTAGAATCATTTGGATTTAGCCACACGTCTCTAAAGACGGCTAAACCCGAATGTTTCTAGTTCTAGGTCTAGTGCTAGTTCTAGTTTTACACTTGCACTGTTACACTGTAGAAGTAACACTATACCTAGAACTAGAATCATTTGGATTTAGCCCCACGTCTCTAAAGACGGCTAAACCCGAATGATTCTAGGTCTAGTGTTAGTTCTAGTTTTACACTAACTACTTTCGTTCTATTAGTAGTTATACTCGATTATTTTATGCTGGCATAAAATATTCGCAGAACGTAGTTAACTCCTCATTGTTAACTACTTTAGGTATTCTAACTATTTTTGTTTATTTTAATTCCTTTTAAGTAATTTAACTACTTTTAAGACAGTTTAAGTACTTCCAAATATCTAGTATGTACTTATGTTCACATTTCCTTCAACACACTAAACATAAATAAAATTATGCACTAGCCAAGACACGTCAGTTGACCAATAAGTCGTGTTAGAACAAGTCTGTAGATTTCATTCCGTAAACTACGCCCTTGATGCATTTAAAGTTACAAGATTCTATGTTGATTTGTTTATTATATTTTTTAAACAACTTTAAATTTCTAAATAATCTTAATACCTACTTCATAAGTTTCAGCTTTGTGTTTTTGTACCAAAAGAATCTGACTTTTAAGCATAATTTATGTATAACAGTTCAAACAGTTGTTAACTGCTAACTAGAAACTGTAGTTACCTTTAAAATAAACTTTATATAATAAAAAGTTGTTTATTTTATTTTGCATTTCTTTATTTATTATTGTAGACCTTTTTATGAATTTTTGCAGTTATAGTTAAAAAAGTAGGTAGATATTTAACTACTAACTACTTGGTAGTTAGTAATCTAAGTACCATTTTTTAAAAGTAGTTTAACTACCAAGTAGTTAAACTACTTTTTTCAAGCAGTTTGCCCAGCTCTGCCTAGAACTATAATCATTTTGATTTAGCCCTACATCTCTAATGATTCTAGTTCTAGGTATAGTATTAGTTCTAGTTTTACACTTGCACTGTCACTAGAACCAACATTAGCTCTAGAACTAGAAACATTTGGGTTCAGCCATACGTCTCTTAAGATGGCTAAACCTCAAAGTTTCTAGTTCTATGTCAAATGTTAGTTCTAGTGATAGTGTTAGTTCTAGTTTAATAATTATAAAGATAATTATAAAGAAATTTACCAAAGCAATTTCTGATGCTTGATGATACAATTTTAAAGCATCCTCAGGATGTGATTGCTCCAAAATCTTCGCAGCTTTGTCTAAAGATGCAGCACCAGTTTCTGGACTTCCATGTCGCATATACATGTTTGCTGCTCTATCAGCCAACTGACCTACTTCACGTAAATCTCCTAATTCTTTACATACTGTTATTGCTTGGTCAAGGGCTTTAGCAGCGTAAAATAAACTAATGTATTATTAAGAAAAATACCTCTTTCTTTATTAAATGTCATAAAGAAATTCATTAAAATAAAGGATACTTCCTATTTTGCTTATGACAATCAGCGGATTTCATCAAACAGTCTTTGCATTGCTCGAAAGATTTTGCATTACGAAAACAAGTGGCTAAAAACATTTAAAACATATCCGATTATTTAATTAGAATTAAAAACTCCCACCGTTTTTAATTTATACCTGCTTTGTTGTATTCATCGGCAGCTTCTTCGAAATCGGGTCGCCATTTCAGTAGGGATGTTTTTAGACTGTATTTGGAAAAAGGGTTGAGTTAAATTTTAAATAATTAATTTTAAGATGATTACCTTTTTTCAGCTAATCGTATATGTTCTATACCTTCCTCTATTTTTTTATTGCTTGCCATGATAATAAATTCGCCGCGATAGCGTATCGAACATGAAAAATCGAGATATTGTTTCCGAATTGACAACTTTGACAGCTGTCGTAATTTTGGGCGGATATCGCCAACGTAAACTAGGTTGAACGAAAAATTCCCTAATATCGTAACGTCAAATTTCAAATAAAACGATAAATTAAAAACAAATATGAATTATTTATTGGATAATTATTTCGTTGTATTCTTTTATATGATTTTTGTTTCGTAAAAATAATAAAAGATTGATTTTTTTTTAAGTATCAGATGATTTGGTATGTTATGCGTTTCAACAACTTTCAACTCTGTCATTTACCATTGCACTTTCTACGTTTTATAATGATTTCGTAGCACATGTCATACGAGATAAGTCAAAAATAGACTGCCAAAATAAAACGAAAAGTCAACGTTTAATATTAGTAATCTCAACAGTACAAATTATTAAAAAAATATCAGGTAAAAGTACTTTTTTTATTGTTGTTCCAAATTCCATTTTGATAACCCTATCACAAAAACATTATTGTTTACTTCTCAGAACTTAATAAGTTTATAAATATGGCCTTTTATCAACCTTATAATTTTTTTTTAAGGTAATTAGAGTAGATAGGTGAAAATTATGAGCAATTGGGCACCTTCCAGGTGAAACAAAGTTTTCCCTTTGTTTTAAAATCATCATATGGGCCCCCTTAATTCTCGTACCATGGGTGATGATGATTCTAGATCTTCAGATTATGATAGTGATAACGATGAAGTACGTTACGATCTCATTCAAAGGATAATTAATAGGTAAGTCAATAAAATGGGTGTTATTGATTTATACACAGATGTCTAATTTTATATTAAATATAGTTTTGCTCATAGCCCTCGTGAACGAGTGGATTTATCGGAATATACATATTCTTGTGAACAATATGGTGCCAGGTTGCCAAAAGTGTATAGACCATGTGTTAAAAGACTTTCTGTAAGTTAATTATTTTTAAAACTATTTTTTTTTAATTAATATTACTTTTGTTTCATAGAAAAGTCACTTTTACTTTAGTACTAAAATTGCTAGTGGATTGATAACATCAAGAAGACGACCTGTTGGTAATAATATAACTTCAATGCTCTTAAATCGAGAAGTATGTATTATTTTTGCTAGACTAAGTATTTAAATAAGAGTGTCCAGGAAAATTCTTAATCATTAACATGAATTTGTCACAACTACCCAAAGTTGTTATTTAATGGTGATTGTAGGAAAAAAGATATCATTTTACATGCAATACAAAGTAAATTAAGCTAGAGATTATGTTAAAAATTCTTGGAAGGCAATAACCACAATAAAGAGAGGGGAGGAAGAAATTTTTCATGGATTTTATTTCTTGCAAATGGAAATAAAGAAACTATCTCGATTATTTGATTAACTAGGGCGACATCTATTAACGAAAACGATAAAATTATATTGGTTAAGTCAAATTGATAATTTTTAAAATTGATTTTGATGTTTTACCTAATTCCTTGTTTATTAATTGAATTATCAGGTTTTATTTTGAGTATTGCTACTCAGGGTACTATTTCTTTCTGAAAATTGCATCACATTTTTTTCTAAGAAATATTTTTTGGATATTCTTACTTAAATACTTATTAATAAATAATATTTAATAAATAACATCTAAATATAATCCTTTTTAGCGAAATATGTGTCCTTATGAGAAATTTTCTAGACCAAATAAAATTAGAATAGAAAATTGGTTTTTGCCAAATACAATGGAAGAAATTGATCGGTACAGCGGAAAAGCGTTTTGCGGTGTTTTTTCAAACGATGGAAATTATTTTATAACCGGCGCTCAAGGTTAATAATATACTCCCTTCATCCAGAAATAAGTGTCCAATATCGATTTTTCTTCAAAAATTAAGGCTTTGCTTTTAAACGTCAGTTGACGTTTTGAAAACACTTATTAAAGGTTAAGTTTTTCATTGCCATTAAAAGTTTTGTAATTTCTCCTAGAGTATAAGTTTTTAATCCAAAAAACGCGACTTTTCAAGACCTCACATAAAGATACTGTTTAAGAAAATAATGGTAGAGAGGAAAAACATTTTCACAAGACATGGTCATTAAAGACCAAACCTAAGTCCCAACACAAGGCAAGCCATTTATCATGCGTTACTGGACGCATATTTCAAAAAATCAATAAACTACACTCAGTGGCATAAAAAACGCATCACCTAGAATGATGACCAGTTTCAAACTGCAATAACTTTTGAACGTATTGCTCTTATTCAAAAATAAGGTCTACCTTTGCCAATATTTCTGTAGGTGCCTTCCCCATTTTGGCGCTCTTCAATTTCAGCAATGGCGAATAACGCTAATGCGTGTTTTTTTCATACATTTTGAATCTTGCTGTGGGGTGCACCGACAAAAGAAAATAATTTTAATCATAAGGAGCTTGCAGTCTCGTCTGTTCTGATCACTTCTGTTTTTTGTCCAAGTTTCTATTGTTGTTAGCACCAAAGTTACAAGCTCTAAAAGATAACGCAGCTTTTTCGGCAGCGCCATCAGAAATTAAAACAAATCATAAATGTCGATTCGATGAAATTTAATTTTATTAAACTGTGGCAAGTAAATCAAGCAAAATGTTAATAACGGGTAAAAACTGTATAACTTCGAGGCATACTTCGAATCGGGTTTTGAATTTCATTTTGGGGAATTTGGTTCCACTCTTCTTCTAGCGCTATGAGAAGATCATCTAGCGTTTGTATAACGGCACCACAGGCTTTAAATCGTTTCCCTAGCATATCCCACATGTGTTCTATAGGGTTTAAATCAGGGCTACGTGCAGGCCATTGCATTCTGGCCAAATCATCCATGTATTGGGACACTATGCGGCCTGTTTGGGAGCGTGCATTATCGTGCATGAACAAGCCATGTGTTCAGCCAAAATTTCTTCAATATACCGAGCCGCGATTAGATTGCCATTGCTAAAGCAAACCATTACAGATCCTCTTTGGTATTGTACTCTTTCAGAGAAGTTGCACTGAGCATAACGCTCTCCTGCTCTTCTCCAAACTCTCTCTCGACCACCTGGAGAATACAAGCCAAACCTCGACTCGTCTGAGAACAGCACGTTTCGCCACTCTGCATTGGTCCACTATACATGGTCTCGTGCAAATTGTAATCGAGCAACACGACGTTCTCGAAGCAACTGTAGTCTAGTTGCTGGTCTCTGTGATCTCAACCCCGCTTTTTCAAATCTCCTTCTTACTGTGGGTTCACTCACGTTCTTATCTCAACTGCTGTAGTATGTCGATTTCTTAACACGGTCGTTACGATACATCAATAATCACGGGGTTGTGTGGTGCGTCTTCTTCCTGACCCAGGTCGTCTGATGAAGGTACCAGACTGCGGAAATCTTTGAATGGCGCGTGAAACCGTACTTTGTATCGCGCCAAGAACACGAGCAACATAACGAGTCCATTTTCCACCAAAGCCACTGTCTGAGCAACTTCTGCTAGACTTAAAGGCATTTTTCTTGTTTAGCAACAATCAACGACGCTGTTTTTGTCAATTTTCATGATTTGCTATAATTTCTTATGGTGCTGCCGAACAAGCTGCGTTATCTTTTAGAGCTTCTAACTTTGGTGTTAACAACAATAGAAACTTGAACAATAAACAGAAGTGATCAGAACAGACGAGGCTACAAGCTCATTATGATTAAAATTATTTTCTTTTATCGGTGCACCCCACAGCAAGCTTCAAAGTGTAGGAAGAAAAGACGCATTAGCGTTCTTCACCATTGCTGAAATTAAAGAGCGCCAATATGGGAAAAGCCCCTACAGAAATATTGGCAAAGGGTAGACCTTCCAAATAAAATAACCTTATTCAAATCGAGGAATACATTCGAAAGTTATTACAGTTTGAAACCAGCATTTTTTATGCCGCTGAGTGTATGTAAAAATGAAAGGATTGATAACATTTTCAGATCCTAAAATTGGTTAATTTTTGCAATAATTAATATTAAAATTCAAACTCCCCTCTATAAAAGCTTTGGTGATGTTTACGAGGTTTTATATCAATAAGACTTAGCGCATAAGATTCTCGTGGCATCTCGCTCATGCACCTTTTACTGATTTTTATTTCATCCAACCTCATGCGAAACAACGGTGACGTCTCCAAAGTGTTTTCAAATTTTCATTATTTTTTTTTGGAAAAACTAATGCCCAGTTTGAAAAATAAAAAATTGTTGAAGTCTTCAATTTTGCTAAACTAACGAATAAGTCAATAAAAAAACTGTAACGGCCCCATTGAGTAACAATAGCAAACTGAAACAAGGTTCAATTAAGATGACAGCGAATAAATTTTACATTTCTGTAAAAATTGTAAGCCGAATTTGGCATCAAGCCCGAAAAACATTAGCTGATTGTACTGAAGTAGGAGGAAAAAAGAACTCGTTGGTCGAAAACCGGGAAATATTGAGACGGCGCTAATAAAGTTCATACCATTACATTATCAACGTATTATTCGTTCGTTAGCTTCTTAATCAACGTACCAAAATCTACGATTCTTAATAGACTGAAATCAAGTGCAGTCAAGCATTTCCTCACAGACGTCAATAAAATTGAAAGACTGAAATATTGTCTGTCAATGCTTAAACCAGAAAGTTTAGACGAGAAATGATTTTACTATCCGTGCAAAAAGTCAAGGCTTCTCACTTTAGAGATCGATATCTTCGCAACCGTTCGATAAAAAAAATTACGACACAGTTTGTTGTAATTACTGAACATTTCTACGTAACATATGTCAATTTGAAAATTTTCGGATCCACGGTTTTGTTTTTATCGCGAGTTAAATGACAAAAGTACCCGTTTTTTTACGGTATTGGCAACTTTGTCAATTTTGCGATTTTTTTTCTCGAAAACTATCGTAGGAAAAAATTTTAATTTTAAACAGGTGGTAGCCCGATGTGTTCTTAATGAGTGGCATATCTTATTTTTTCGATATTCCATACAGTTTCGCGGAAAATCGCGGTTTAGTAAGACGCCGTTATGTCGAAACCGGCTGGGTGGATTTCCTGAATATGTCAAATAATGTGGATTGTCTGATTTCGTTATCAGTTTTTCCAAATTAGAGCTCCCTAATTTTTTAAGAGCGATTTAATGGAATTACAAATTAAAGAGAAACAGAAAAAAGCTATGCTTTAGTTCCAATCGGAACAGATGGTGCGTTCCAGACAGGACGTCGCGCCTTATTTCTTTATGTAGGTAAGATAAAGGCGCGACGTACTGTCTGGAACACATCATCTGTTCCGATTGGAACTAAAGCATAGCTTTTTTCTGTTTCTCTTTAATTTATAATTCCTTTAAATCGCTCTTAAAAAATTAGGGAACCCTAATTTTGAAAAACTGATAACAGAATCCGACAACCGACATTATTTGACATATTTTGGTAAAAACCGCGTTGAAATCTATATGGAATATCGAAAAAATAAAATATGCCCCACATTAAGAACACACCAGTTCAAATTTGAAATTTTTTCGTCGAATAGTTTTGGAGAAAAAAAATCGCAAAGTAGGTAAAGTTGCTGGCACTCTCAAAAATCGGGTACTTTTTTCACTTAACTCGCGATAAAAGAAAAACCGCGGACCCCAAAATTTCCAAATTAACATGTGATACGCAGAAATATTCACTGATTACAATAAACTTTACCGCAATTTTTTTCATCGAGCGGTTACGAAGATATCGATCAATAAAGTGAGGGGCCTTGACTTTTTGCACGTATAGTAGTTGAAAGCAACAAGGAACTATACAGGGCCTGCAAAAGTAAGCGTTCTCTCACTGAAATAATGTTCTTAGACCCACTTTTACCACCTCTTGATAAATTTATCCGATAGATAAATCTAGCTCTTAGCCAATGAGAGCGCTTAAAACCGCCATAACCATGGCAACTATCCTCTAGATCAGCGGTTCTCAAACTTATATCCTTGCGTACCACTAAGGCTATTTTAAAAATCAGGTAGTACCACTGAACAAAAAAAAACAATAATGATAATGCAAATATAAACAGTTTTGCGTACCACTTGAGAACTTCTCGCGTACCATCAGTGGTACGCGTACCATACTTTGAGAACCACTGCTCTAGATAGTTTATCAGGAGGATGGTAAAAGTGGGCCTTAGCCGCTTTAGCTCGTCCACGTTGGATTCATTCTGAAAACAAGAATTTGGATGGAAAACTTGGCATTTGGCCTTGTATAAGAACATGATTATTGGAAAATTGTTGCCCGAACTTCAAGCAAAATGGCCAAGATCCGATCATTGCCAAACAAACCACACATTCTTCCTGGTGACAATAAATTTAATGAAGTTTCAAATAGAACTGGATTCAAATTCAAAATGTTATGTCAGCCACCTAATACTCCCGATACAAACGTCTCAGATTTAGAGTTTTTTAATGCAATTCAGAAAGTCTTTTCCAAATTGAGTACTTGAGTTCCAAATTGAGTAAAATTGAATACTTTGAATAAATCAGACACTTATTTTTGGACAAAAAAATCAATATTGGACACTTATTTCTGGACGGAGAGAGTATTTATAATTATTAATAAGCTATTCTTATGACGCTCATTTTTTAGACCAAAAAATTAGAGTATACGATTCGAGCGATCATCATTATAAACTTAAATTTACAATTCCCGGACGAGATATCGGATGGAGTATTTTAGACGTTTCCGTAAGCCCTACAAGAAAACATTTCGTTTATTCAACTTGGTCTTCGCAAAGTATTTGTTTGATAATGAATTATTTTCATTGATTTTAATTTGTTTATTTTTTTTTAGTTCAATTATGTAGTTTAGATGATCCTGATAAGCAAATGGCCTTAAATTTAATTCCAACCAGCAGAAGATTCGCGATATTCGCTTTGGCTTTTTCCGCCGATGGAAGGGATGTTTTATGCGCCGGAAACGATGGGCATCTTCACACATACAACATCGATCGGAATGAACACGTACATGGGGTACTTAATTGCGATCATTTTAACCCGAATTAAATCATTTTTAAATCAATTTTTAGATTCGTGCTCATGATTTTGACGTAAACAGTATAGCTTTCGCTGATGATTCCTCGCACGTAATTTTCAGCGGAGGTGACGATGGTTTAGTTCGCGTTTGGGATCGACGGACGTTAGGCGATGACGATTGTAAACCTGTAGGAATGCTGGCGGGTCATAAAGATGGAATAACGCATATTTGTTCGCGCGGTGATAATAGGCATCTTATATCAAATAGTAAGGATCAGACGATTAAGCTGTGGGATCTGCGAATGTTTTCGGATCAGACAGCTATTGAAAGTACGCAAATGTGTGTTAAAAATCAAACTTGGGATTATCGTTGGCAAGGTGTGCCAAAAAATAGTTAGTATTTGAAAAAATTTTTGTAGTATAAGAGTGGGTTTAAAATTTTTTTTTATAGTGATGAGTACAAAAAGTGTATTACCTGGGGATAGTTCAATATTAACAATGCGTGGGCATGTTGTTACCAGAACTTTAATTAGGGCTAGATTTTCACCTTTGGAAACTACTGGCCAAAGGTATATTTATACAGGTTGTGGATATGGAAGACTTATAAGTAAGTATTTATTAATTTTAGTTGTGATACATTATCTCCAATTATCTTTGTGGCAATGTTTTTTGTTTATGATTTGATATTCTAATTAGTGGTAATAATCTATCTACAATGATATACCTAATGTCTGTCAAAAAGAAATGTTTGATGACCAATTAAGAATATGACCTCTTGTTTATCGTTTAGGGCCAAAAAGAAACTCAAATATGAGGAACTAATTGCTTTAGATACTGCACACAACACTTGGACAGTGCATACATATAATAGTCTTCTGCATACTGAAATCATCCACTGCACATTGCAATCATCTAGCAGAAATTTTCGTCATTTTCTGAATGCTGGATATAATCATAACATATACGACATATGCGGTATCTAACTTCTGATTTATGGAACCAATTGCTTCAGATACTGCACACAACACTTGAACAGCGCAATCGTGTACTGGATACTGGAATCATCCACTGGACATTGCAAGAATCCAACAAAAAATTTTGGCATTTCTTGGATACTTGATTTATTAATAATGGATACAGTATCTAACTTCTGAATAGTGGAACCAACCACTAAAGATGCTGCACCCAATGGTTTTACATCTGCTATAGACGTTTTAGTCAGTACGAAATCTGAATCTAACTTCTGCATTTTGAATGCTGGAATCATTGTTTAAACACTGAAATCATTCACTCAATTATGGTCATTTAGTGTTGTTAAAAATGACAGAAAAGTTGGTATATCATTGAAAACTTGTCTAAATTGTTGAAAACTGATTCATAGCTACTTCAGATAGCTCAAAAGGAAATGAAAACTGTAATATAACGGTGCAAAACTATTCGAAATAATAAAATTCGATTCGTCATCTTTGTAGTTTGTCTAAATGATTGAGAACTGGTGTGTAGCTATTTCATATTGTTCCAACTAGTTTAAATTGGGTTGGAAAACTTTGGAAAGTTGTCTAAATGATTAAAAATTGATTGATAATCATTGATAACTTGTTTAAACGGTTGAAAACTGATTCATTGATTCCTCAGGTTGTTCAAAATGATGATTTATATCAAAATGAGGTTGTTTAAGATGATTGAAATTCGCTTGGTCATCTTTGTAATTAGTCTAAATGGTTGACAGCTGGTTCATAGCTATTCCAAGTTATCCAAATTTACTGAAAGCTTATCTAAATGATTGAGAAATAGTTTATAGCTATTCTATATTGTTCTAAATCATTAAAGGTGTGTTGCCAAACTTTGGAAATTTGTCTAAATTATTGCAACCTAATTTAAGGCTTAATTAACTGCATCTAAATTAGTTCAAGTTGATTTGTGACGTTGCAAAATTGTTGAAAATGATGAAAATTCGTTTGGCAACCTTTCGAAACTTGTGTAAATGATTAAAAATTGATTGGTAATCATTGATAACTTGTTTAAACGGTTGAAAACTGATTCATTGATTCCTCAGCTTGTTCAAAATGATGATTTATATCAAAATGAGGTTGTTCAAGATGATTGAAATTCGATTGGTCAACCTTGTAGTTAGTCTAAATGGTTGAGAGCTGGTTCATAGCTATCCCAAGTTATCCAAATTTACTGAAAGCTTATCTAAATGATTGAGAAATAGTTTATAGCTGTTCTATATTGTTCTAAATCATTGAAGTTGTGTTGCCAAACTTTGGAAATTTGTCTAAATTGTTGCAACCTAATTTAAGGCTTAATTAACTGCATCTAAATTAGATCAAGTTGATTTGTGACGTTGCAAAATTGTTGAAAATGATGAAAATTCGTTTGGCAAACTTTCGAAACTTGTGTAAATGATTAAAAATTGATTGGTAATCATTGATAACTTGTTTAAACGGTTGAAAACTGATTCATTGATTCCTCAGGTTGTTCAAAATGATGATTTATATCAAAATGAGGTTGTTCAAGATGATTGAAATTCGATTGGTCATCTTTGTAGTTAGTCTAAATGGTTGACAGCTGGTTCATAGCTATTCCAAGTTATCCAAATTTACTGAAAGCTTATCTAAATGATTGAGAAATAGTTTATAGCTATTCTATATTGTTCTAAATCATTGAAGGTGTGTTGCCAAACTTTGGAAATTTGTCTAAATTATTGCAACCTAATTTAAGGCTTAATTAACTGCATCTAAATTAGATCAAGTTGATTTGTGACGTTGCAAAATTGTTGAAAATGATGAAAATTCGTTTGGCAAACTTTCGAAACTTGTGTAAATGATTAAAAATTGATTGGTAATCATTGATAACTTGTTTAAACGGTTGAAAACTGATTCATTGATTCCTCAGGTTGTTCAAAATGATGATTTATATCAAAATGAGGTTGTTCAAGATGATTGAAATTCGATTGGTCATCTTTGTAGTTAGTCTAAATGGTTGAGAGCTGGTTCATAGCTATTCCAAGTTATCCAAATTTACTGAAAGCTTATCTAAATGATTGAGAAATAGTTTATAGCTATTCTATATTGTTCTAAATCATTGAAGGTGTGTTGCCATACTTTGGAAATTTGTCTAAATTATTGCAACCTAATTTAAGGCTTAATTAACTGCATCTAAATTAGATCAAGTTGATTTGTGACGTTGCAAAATTGTTGAAAATGATGAAAATTCGTTTGGCAAACTTTCGAAACTTGTGTAAATGATTAAAAATTGATTGGTAATCATTGATAACTCGTTTAAACGGTTGAAAACTGATTCATTGATTCCTCAGGTTGTTGAAAATGATGATTTATATCAAAATGAGGTTGTTCACGATGATTGAAATTCGATTGGTCATCTTTGTGATTAGTCTAAATGGTTGAGAGCTGGTTCATAGCTATTCCAAGTTATCCAAATTTACTGAAAGCTTATCTAAATGATTGAGAAATAGTTTATAGCTATTCTATATTGTTCTAAATCATTAAAGGTGTGTTGCCAAACTTTGAAAATTTGTCTAAATTATTGCAACCTAATTTAAGGCTTAATTAACTGCATCTAAATTAGATCAAGTTGATTTGTGACGTTGCAAAATTGTTGGAAATGATGAAAATTCGTTTGGCAAACTTTCGAAACTTGTATAAATGATTAAAAATTGATTGGTAATCATTGATAACTTGTTTAAACGGTTGAAAACTGATTCATTGATTCCTCAGGTTGTTCAAAATGATGATTTATATCAAAATGAGGTTGTTCAAGATGATTGAAATTCGATTGGTCATCTTTGTAATTAGTCTAAATGGTTGACAGCTGGTTCATAGCTATTCCAAGTTATCCAAATTTACTGAAAGGTTATCTAAATGATTGAGAAATAGTTTATAGCTATTCTATATTGTTCTAAATCATTGAAGGTGTGTTGCCAAACTTTGGAAATTTGTCTAAATTATTGCAACCTAATTTAAGGCTTAATTAACTGCATCTAAATTAGATCAAGTTGATTTGTGACGTTGCAAAATTGTTGAAAATGATGAAAATTCGTTTGGCAAACTTTCGAAACTTGTGTAAATGATTAAAAATTGATTGGTAATCATTGATAACTTGTTTAAACGGTTGAAAACTGATTCATTGATTCCTCAGGTTGTTCAAAATGATGATTTATATCAAAATGAGGTTGTTCAAGATGATTGAAATTCGATTGGTCATCTTTGTAGTTAGTCTAAATGGTTGACAGCTGGTTCATAGCTATTCCAAGTTATCCAAATTTACTGAAAGCTTATCTAAATGATTGAGAAATAGTTTATAGCTATTCTATATTGTTCTAAATCATTGAGGGTATGTTGCCAAACTTTGGAAATTTGTCTATATTATTGCAACCTAATTTAAGGCTTAATTAACTGCATCTAAATTAGATCAAGTTGATTTGTGACGTTGTAAAATTGTTCAAAATGATGAAAATTCGTTTGGTAATCCTTGGTAATGCGTCTAAATGGTCAAAGATTAATTCGTGACTATTCCAAGTTGTCAAAATTAACTAAAAACTTGTCTAAATGGTTGAGTACTAGGTTATAAATGTTGTTCAAAATAATTGAAAATGCATTGGTTTTTTAGCAAATTTGTCTAAATGATTTTGAACTAACTCATGGTTATTTAGTATCGTTCAAAATGATTAAAAACTGATTGATAATCATTTCAAACTCATCTAAATGCCTAAAATCTGATTTATAGCTGCTTTAGAGCTAATTAAATTTAATTAAAATTATTTTTCAAATTTGTTTTTATAACTTACTTTATTTTATTAGTATATGACGCTTTAACTGGTAGAGTAAAGCGTTCGTTAAAAGAACACTCAGTTTGCGTTCGAGATATTTCCTGGCATCCAACTCGACCGGAAATTTTAACAAGTTCCGTAAGTATAACGTTAAGCTTTAAAAAAAATTGTGTTAATTTTGGTTTAATTCAATTTAAAGTGGGATAAAACGGTTGGTCGATGGACGTATAAATACATAGAAAACAATAATAAGTCGGATGGGGCAGCTTCGGAAAATGGGAAAACAGAAACGGTACGTAGAAGTCCAAGAATAGCTCTTCAACAGTTGAAGAATGCGTCAACTGAAGGCGAAGAAGGATTCTGAAAAAAATAAAGCGTATCAAATGGAGTGTTTATATATTGTACATTATTTTGTTAAAAATATTAATTCATTTTTTTTATATAACATTATATTATAGATCGCGGTTGATACTTGTTACTCAAGCTGCAATAATCTAGTATTAAGAATAAAATTTAAATCACCTCCATAAAGATTTTTTTTTGTTACATTTATCCTTATCATACAGGAACGATAACATTATCACGTTGCTTCTTTTTAATCTCTCTAATTCTGATTTATGTAGTCATTATTATTCGCGAAAACGTTAAAAAATTATGTTAATAATAATTTAAATAAGTTTCTTTTAAGGGACGATATTTTTTGTAGTGGGGATTATCAATTAGTATAAATACGTGTGGGGTTCTTTCCACACGACACAAAACCTATCCGTCCGTTTCAAAACGCGTTTAAGCGACGTGTTTTTCAGTCAACACTTTTCAGATATTTCAGTGAAAAATGTCAAATGAAATAACCATTAAACGGAAGTGCATTCCAATAATTTACACGCGTGGAACTCATTATGAAGTCGGATTTGATATTGTAAGTTATAACTTTTTTTCTAATCGAATTAATTCTGATTAAAAATGTTGTGTTTTGATTCAAGATGCTTTAGTCACTGACAATGAGTTATTTTTATTTCCAAGGTTTTTAAATTAAAGAAATCAATTCTATTTTGAATTAAAAAATATATTTATTTAAAATGATTTTAGGTTTTTAACGCTTTCAATCTCTTCACATCAAAAAAATGAAACAATTAACAACTCGTTCCTAATTATACTAAGATTACTAAGCATTAAACCCAATCTTTACATCTTCACAAACAAATTAAAAAAGAAAAACGAGTTTTTTTTTTGGTATTTAACTCTCAAAATTATTATCATTGTTTCGAGTTTATTTTTATTTTCAAGGTTTTTTAATTCTAATGTTACTTGTGAGTATAAGAATCGATATTAACCTGAATTCATTTAATAATTGAATCGATAAATTCGCCTATAACATAAGTGAAGATTAAATGTTAAAAAAAAATTCAAAAACACGATTTAAACGACCGTAATATATCCATTTTATGGCATCGCCACAATCGCTTTATTTTCAAACCGATGAACCACGTGTTTATGTAATATTAATGGTTGTTACTGGTGACAATTAGAAGTCGTTTAGTTAATGTGATAAATTCAAATTGTTACGTTAGAAATAACAGAAAAACATATAAAGTTTTTGTTAAAAAATTATTGTTGTTTTAATGGTTTATAAAAAAAATAATGAGGTCAAATAAATAGGATATTATATCGTGTTTGTAACCTATTTGTTAAAACGAGTGGAATGGTGTATCCGTTATCATAATGTTATTGCGTAATGTTGAGAATTACAGGAATTCTTATTACTTAGATTTTTATAATGTTCTCTATATTTATATTACATGGTTTGTTTACCTATTAAAATTTTCAACAAAGTAAATAAAGAAATAAAGTGTTATAAAATGTGTCTCATAACTTTCATTCTTTATTGGAGCTTTTAAGTCTTCCTGAACTTTAATGAAAGATTGTAGCTTAAATACAACACAAAGATAATTGGTGGTTTAACTAACCTATTAGGAATTGTCTCATCTTATTGTAATGCAGTGCAACAGCGATGCAATTAAAGTGTTCCACATTGTGATAGTTATTACATTATTATCTTACAACTGGGGTGGTTTTTACTAATTTTGCTTGTTCTTTTATGAGTGTACTTCCTTCACTTTCCTTGCTGATTGGAACAAAATGCTAATGTTCCCTGGCAAAAGGAATTTTCTTTTTGTATTTGTTACTAAAGATGTTGGGGAATGGGATGTGGTTCAAATTGAATTAATGGAAAATTCTGCTCAACTCGAAATTTCCAAAAATTCATTGAAAACTGGTAGAGTAAAATGGGAAATGAAAAAAGTATTTTTTACAAATAAGCTATCTGGGAGATAATAAGGAACATGATAGAGTTCAAACCAAATTGATTAAACATTTTACTCAACCTCAAATTTGTAAAAAATCTAGAAAAACTTGTTTTTTTTAGAAAAATAGAACATGGCTAAAAGAATTTTCTTTTTGTATTTGTTGCTATAATTATGGGGAATGCGATGTGGTTCAAATTTAATTAATGGAAAATTCTGCTCACTTCGAAATTTGTAAAAATTCATGAAAAATGGTTTTCCAAAGAAATAGCAAATGACAAAAGTATTTTTTTACAAATTAGCTATTTTAGAGTTGATGAAGAATATATTAGAGTTCAAACCAAAGCGATAAAAAATTCTGCTCAACCAGAAATTTGTAAAAATTCCAGAAAAACATATTCTTTTTATATTAGTTGCTATTGATGGTGAAAAAATTGATGCGGTTCAACTTTAATTAAATAAATTGTGCCCATTTCGAGAGTTGTAAAAATTTTGGAAAAATTTTGCTTAGTTCAAGTGGCAAAAGTATTTTTTTTCGTAACAGCTATTATAGAAACGACAAAGAATATAACCAAGCTGTTCAGAAATTTTGTTTAAGCCAAAATTTACAAAAATTCCAGAAAACCATGTTTTTCAGAAAAATTGAAC
The DNA here is from genome assembly GCF_036711975.1 of Onthophagus taurus. NCBI lineage: Eukaryota > Metazoa > Arthropoda > Insecta > Coleoptera > Scarabaeidae > Onthophagus > Onthophagus taurus. Next base: position 1,402,218 of record NC_091966.1, read on the forward strand.
ATGGCCAAATGAATTTTCTTTTTGTATTTGTTACTATAGATGGCGGAAAATATGATAAGGTTCAAATTTAATTAATTAACAGTTCTGCCCAGCTCGGAATTTGAGAAAATTCCAGAAAAACATGTTTTTCAGAAAACTAGGACATAGCAATATGAATTTTCTTTTTATATTTGTTGCTATAGATGGTGAAAGAATGATGCAGCTCAAACTTAATTAATTAAATTGTGCCCAGCTCCAAATTTGTAAAAATTTTAGAAAAATTCTGCTTAGTTCAGGTTGCAAAAGTATTTTTTTAAGTAACAGCTATTATAGAAAGGATAAAGAATATAATACCGTTCAAACCAACCTGTTCAGAAATTCTACTTAAATCAAAATTTGCAAAAATTTCAGAAAAACATGATTTTCAGAAATATTGAACATGGCAAAAGGAATTTTCTTTTTGTATTTGTTGCTACATATGGTTAAAAATATGATGCGATTCAAATTTCATTAATTAAAAGTTCTGCTCAGCTCGAAATTTGAGAAAATTTTAAAAAAACATGTTTTTCAGAAAACTAGAATATAGCAAAATAAATTTTCTTATTATATTTGTTGCTATAGATGGTGAAAAATATGATGCGGTTTAAATTTAATTAATTAAATTGTGCCCAGTTAGTAGAGATTTGTAAAAATTTTAGAAAAATTCTCCTTAGTTCAAGTGGCAAAAGTTTTTTTTTTTCGTAACAGCTATTTTAAAGATGATGAGGAATATATTAGAGTTTAAACCGAAATGATAAAAAATTCTGCTCAACCCGAAATTTGCAATAATTCTAGAAAAACTTGTTTTTCAGAAAAATTAAACATGGTAAAATGAATTTTCTTTTTGTATTTGTTGCTATAGATAGTGAAAAATATGATGAGGTTCAAAATAAATTGATTAAAAGTTATGCGCAGCTCGAAATTTGCAAAAAGAATAAGAAAACTCAGTTTTCCAGAAAAATTAAAAAAGGCAATAATAATTTTCTTTCCATATTTACTGCTATAGAGTATGGAGAATACGATATGGTTCAAATTGAATTGATGAAAAAAATTCTGCTCACCCCGAAATTTGGAAAAATTCTAGAAAAACATGTTTTTTAAAAAAATTAAACATGGCAAAATGAATTTTCTTTTTGTATTTGTTGCTATAGATGGCGAAAAATATGATGAGGTTCAAATTAAATTGATTAAAAATTATGCGCAGCTCGAAATTTGCAAAAAGAATAAGAAAACTCAGTTTTCCAGAAAAATTAAAAAAGACAATAATAATTTTCTTTCCATATTTACTGCTATAGAGTATGGAGAATACGGTATGGTTCAAATTGAATTGATGAAAAATTCTGCTCACCCCGAAATTTGAAAAAATTCTAGAAAAACATGTTTTTCAAAAAAATTAAACATGGCAAAATGAATTTTCTTTTTGTATTTGTTGCTATAGATGGCGAAAAATATGATGAGGTTCAAATTAAATTGTTTAAAAGTTATGCGCAGCTCGAAATTTGCAAAAAGAATAAGAAAACTCAGTTTTCCAGAAAAATTAAAAAAGACAATAATAATTTTCTTTCCATATTTACTGCTATAGAGTATGGAGAATACGGTATGGTTCAAATTGAATTGATGAAAAATTCTGCTCACCCCGAAATTTGGAAAAATTCTAGAAAAACATGTTTTTCAAAAAAATTAAACATGGCAAAATGAATTTTCTTTTTGTATTTGTTGCTATAGATGGCGAAAAATATGATGAGGTTCAAATTAAATTGATTAAAAATTATGCGCAGCTCGAAATTTGCAAAAAGAATAAGAAAACTCAGTTTTCCAGAAAAATTAAAAAAGACAATAATAATTTTCTTTCCATATTTACTGCTATAGAGTATGGAGAATACGATATGGTTCAAATTGAATTGATGAAAAATTCTGCTCACCCCGAAATTTGGAAAAATTCTAGAAAAACATGTTTTTCAAAAAAATTAAACATGGCAAAATGAATTTTCTTTTTGTATTTGTTGCTATAGATGGCGAAAAATATGATGAGGTTCAAATTAAATTGATTAAAAGTTATGCGCAGCTCGAAATTTGCAAAAAGAATAAGAAAACTCAGTTTTCCAGAAAAATTAAAAAAGACAATAATAATTTTCTTTCCATATTTACTGCTATAGAGTATGGAGAATACGATATGGTTCAAATTGAATTGATGAAAAATTCTGCTCACCGCGAAATTTGGAAAAATTCTAGAAAAACATGTTTTTCAAAAAAATTAAACATGGCAAAATGAATTTTCTTTTTGTATTTGTTGCTATAGATGGCGAAAAATATGATAAGGTTCAAATTAAATTGATTAAAAGTTATGCGCAGCTCGAAATTTGCAAAAAGAATAAGAAAACTCAGTTTTCCAGAAAAATTAAAAAAGACAATAATAATTTTCTTTCCATATTTACTGCTATAGAGTATGGAGAATACGATTTGGTTCAAATTGAATTGATGAAAAATTCTGCTCAACCCAAAATTTACAAAAATTCCAGAAAAACACGTTTTTCAGAAAACTAGAACATAGCAATATGAATTTTCTTTTTATATTTGTTGCTATATATGGTGAAAAAATGATACAGTTCAAACTTAATTAATTAAATTGTGCCCCTTATCGAGATTGTTAAAAATTTTAGAAAAATTCTGCTTAGTTCACGTTGCAAAAGTATTTTTTTAAGTAACAGCTATAATAGAAAGGATAGAGAATATAATACCGTTCAAACCAACCTGTTCAGAAATTCTACTTAAATCGAAATTTGCAAAAATGTCAGAAAAACATGATTTTCAGAAAAATTGAACATGGCAAAAGGAATTTTCTTTTTGTATTTGTTGCTACATATGGTAAAAAATATGATGCGATTCAAATTTCATTAATTAAAAGTTCTGCTCAGCTCGAAATTTGAGAAAATTCTAAAAAAACATGTTTTTCAGAAAACTAGAACATAGCAAAATAAAATTTCTTTTTATATTTCTTGCTATAGATGGTGAAAAATATGATGCGGTTTAAATTTAATTAATTAAATTGTGCCCAGTTAGTAGAGATTTGTAAAAATTTTAGAAAAATTCTCCTTAGTTCAAGTGGCAAAAGTTTTTTTTTTCGTAACAGCTATTTTAAAGATGATGAAGAATATATTAGAGTTCAAACCAAAGCGATCAGAAATTCTGCTTAATCAGAAATTTGAAAAATTTCAGAAAAACATGTTTTTCAGAAAAATTGAAGATGGCAAAAGGAATTTTCTTTTTGTATTTGTTGCTACAGGTGTTGAGGAATGGAATGTGGTTTTAAATTGTGGAAAATTCTGCTCAGCTCGAAATTTGCAAAAAATCATGGAAAACTAATGGATTTTCTAAAAAAATGGGAAATGACAAAAGTATTTTTTTACAATCTAACTGTTTTAGAGATAATAAGGAATATATTGGTGTTTAAACCCAATTGATCAAAAATGTTGTCCTTGGTTCAACCCGATAGAAAAACTTGTTTTTTAGAAAAATAGAACATGGTAATGGGAATTTTCTTTTTGTACTTGTTGCTATAAATGATTGCAATGTGGTTTAAATTGAATTAATGGAAAATATTGCTCAGTTCGAAATTTGTAAAAATTAATGAAAAATGGGTTTTCAAATAATTGGCAAATGTCAAAAGCATTTTTTTACAAATTTGCTATTTTAGAATTGATGAGGAATATATTAGAGTTCAAACCGAAATGATAAAAAATTCTGCTCAACCCGAAATTTGCAATAATTCTAGAAAAACATGTTTTTCAAAAAAATTAAACATGGCAAAATGAATTTTCTTTTTGTATTTGTTGCTATAGATGGCGAAAAATATGATGAGGTTCAAATTAAATTGATTAAAAATTATGCGCAGCTCGAAATTTGCAAAAAGAATAAGAAAACTCAGTTTTCCAGAAAAATTAAAAAAGACAATAATAATTTTGTTTCCATATTTACTGCTATAGAGTATGGAGAATACGGTATGGTTCAAATTGAATTGATGAAAAATTCTGCTCACCCCGAAATTTGGAAAAATTCTAGAAAAACATATTTTTCAGAAAAATTAAACATGGCAAAATGAATTTTCTTTTTGTATTTGTTGCTATAGATGGCGAAAAATATGATGAGGTTCAAATTAAATTGATTAAAAATTATGCGCAGCTCGAAATTTGCAAAAAGAATAAGAAAACTCAGTTTTCCAGAAAAATTAAAAAAGACAATAATAATTTTCTCTCCATATTTACTGCTATAAAGTATGGAGAATACGATTTGGTCCAAATTGAATTGATGAAAAATTCTGCTCAACCCAAAATTTACAAAAATTCCAGAAAAACACGTTTTTCAGAAAACTAGAACATAGCAATATGAATTTTCTTTTTATATTTGTTGCTATATATGGTGAAAAAATGATGCAGTTCAAACTTAATTAATTAAATTGTGCCCCTTATCGAGATTGTTAAAAATTTTAGAAAAATTCTGCTTAGTTCACGTTGCAAAAGTATTTTTTTAAGTAACAGCTATAATAGAAAGGATAGAGAATATAATACCGTTCAAACCAACCTGTTCAGAAATTCTACTTAAATCGAAATTTGCAAAAATTTCAGAAAAACATGATTTTCAGAAAAATTGAACATGGCAAAAGGAATTTTCTTTTTGTATTTGTTGCTACATATGGTAAAAAATATGATGCGATTCAAATTTCATTAATTAAAAGTTCTGCTCAGCTCGAAATTTGAGAAAATTCTAAAAAAACATGTTTTTCAGAAAACTAGAATACAGCAAAATAAATTTTCTTTTTACATTTTGTTGCTATAGATGGTGAAAAATATGATGCGGTTCAAATTTAATTAATTAAATTGTGCCCAGTTAGTAGAGATTTGTAAAAATTTTAGAAAAATTCTCCTTAGTTCAAGTGGCAAAAGTATTTTTTTTTTTTTCGTAACAGCTATTTTAAAGATGATGAGGAATATAGTAGAGTTCAAACCAAAGTGATCAGAAATTCTGCTTAATCAGAAATTTGAAAAATTTCAGAAAAACATGTTTTTCAGAAAAATTGAACATGGCAAAAGGAATTGTCTTTTTGTCTTTGTTGCTACAGATGTTGAGGAATGGAATGTGGTTTTAAATTGTGGAAAATTCTGCGCAGCTCGAAATTTGCAAAAAATCATGGTAAACTGATTTCCTAAAAAAATGGGAAATGACAAAAGTATTTTTTTACAATCTAACTGTTTTAGAGATAATAAGGAATATATTGGTGTTTAAACCCAATTGATCAAAAATGTTGTTCCACCCGATAGAAAAACTTGTTTTTTAGAAAAATAGAACATGATAATGGGAATTATCTTTTTGTACTTGTTGCTATAAATGATTGCAATGTGGTTTAAATTAAATTAATGGAAAATACTGCTCGGTTCGAAATTTGTAAAAGTTCATGAAAAATGGTTTTTCAAATAAATGGCAAATGTCAAAAGCATTTTTTTTACAAATTTGCTATTTTAGAATTGATGAGGAATGTATTAGAGTTCAAACCGAAATGATAAAAAATTCTGCTCAACCCGAAATTTGCAATAATTCTAGAAAAACATGTTTTTCAAAAAAATTAAACATGGCAAGATGAATTTTCTTTTTGTATTTGTTGCTATAGATGGTGAAAAATATGATGAGGTTCAAATTAAATTGATTAAAAGTTATGCGCAGCTCGAAATTTGCAAAAAGAATAAGAAAACTCAGTTTTCCAGAAAAATTAAAAAAGACAATAATAATTTTCTTTCCATATTTACTGCTATAGAGTATGGAGAATACAATATGGTCCAAATTGAATTGATGAAAAATTCTGCTCAACCCAAAATTTACAAAAATTCCAGAAAAACACGTTTTTCAGAAAACTAGAACATAGCAATATGAATTTTCTTTTTATATTTGTTGCTATATATGGTGAAAAAATGATGCAGTTCAAACTTAATTAATTAAATTGTGCCCCTTATCTAGAGTGTTAAAAATTTTAGAAAAATTCTGCTTAGTTCACGTTGCAAAAGTATTTTTTTAAGTAACAGCTATAATAGAAAGGATAGCGAATATAATACCGTTCAAACCAACCTGTTCAGAAATTCTACTTAAATCGAAATTTGCAAAAATTTCAGAAAAACATAATTTTCAGAAAAATTGAACATGGCAAAAGGAATTTTCTTTTTGTATTTGTTGCTACATATGGTAAAAAATATGATGCGATTCAAATTTCATTAATTAAAAGTTCTGCTCAGCTCGAAATTTGAGAAAATTCTAAAAAAACATGTTTTTCAGAAAACTAGAACATAGCAAAATAAATTTTCTTATTATATTTGTTGCTATAGATGGTGAAAAATATGATGCGGTTTAAATTTAATTAATTAAATTGTGCCCAGTTTGTAGAGATTTGTGTAAAAATTTTAGAAAAATTCTCCTTAGTTCAAGTGGCAAAACTTTTTTTTTTTTCGTAACAGCTATTTTAAAGATGATGAGGAATATATTAGAGTTCAAACCGAAGTGATCAGAAATTCTGCTTAATCAGAAATTTGAAAAATTTCAGAAAAACATGTTTTTCAGAAAAATTGAATATGGCAAAAGGAATTTTCTTTTTGTATTTGTTGCTACATATGGTAAAAAATATGATGCGATTCAAATTTCATTAATTAAAAGTTCTGCTCAGCTCGAAATTTGAGAAAATTCTAAAAAAACATGTTTTTCAGAAAACTAGAACATAGCAAAATAAATTTTCTTTTTATATTTGTTGCTATAGATGGTGAAAAATATGATGCGGTTCAAATTTAATTAATTAAATTGTGCCCAATTTGTAGAAATTTGTAAAAATTTTAGAAAAATTCTCCTTAGTTCAAGTGGCAAAAGTATTTTTTTTTCGTAACAGCTATTTTAAAGATGATGAGGAATATATTAGAGTTCAAACCAAAGTGATCAGAAATTCTGCTCAACCCGAAATTTGCAATAATTCTAGAAAAACATGTTTTTCAGAAAAATTAAACATGGCAAAATGAATTTTCTTTTTGTATTTGTTGCTATAGATGGCGAAAAATATGATGAGGTTCAAATTAAATTGATTAAAAATTATGCGCAGCTCGAAATTTGCAAAAAGAATAAGAAAACTCAGTTTTCCAGAAAAATTAAAAAAGACAATAATAATTTTCTTTCCATATTTACTGCTATAGAGTATGGAGAATACGATATGGTTCAAATTGAATTGATGAAAAATTCTGCTCACCCCGAAATTTGGAAAAATTCTAGAAAAACATGTTTTTCAAAAAAATTAAACATGGCAAAATGAATTTTCTTTTTGTATTTGTTGCTATAGATGGCGAAAAATATGATGAGGTTCAAATTAAATTGATTAAAAGTTATGCGCAGCTCGAAATTTGCAAAAAGAATAAGAAAACTCAGTTTTCCAGAAAAATTAAAAAAGACAATAATAATTTTCTTTCCATATTTACTGCTATAGAGTATGGAGAATACAATATGGTCCAAATTGAATTGATGAAAAAAATTCTGCTCACCCCGAAATTTGGAAAAATTCTAGAAAAACATGTTTTTCAAAAAAATTAAACATGACAAAATGAATTTTCTTTTTGTATTTGTTGCTATAGATGGCGAAAAATATGATGAGGTTCAAATTAAATTGATTAAAAATTATGCGCAGCTCGAAATTTGCAAAAAGAATAAGAAAACTCAGTTTTCCAGAAAAATTAAAAAAGACAATAATAATTTTCTTTCCATATTTACTGCTATAGAGTATGGAGAATACGATATGGTTCAAATTGAATTGATGAAAAATTCTGCTCACCCCGAAATTTACAAAAATTCCAGAAAAACTTGATTTTTAGAGAAATATTATAAATAACCACCAATTTTTTGCATTTTTCTAAAAATCTTTTATATGGCATTCTCTAATTATTACAGGGTACCACATTTGGATCCATGATTCACGATTTATTAGAAAAATGCGTAGAATTTTTAAAACTACCTACATACGAAACTGAATCGGGAAAAGAAGCTTACGAAAACACTTTAGCAGTAGTAAAAGAAAATTTTCCCCAATACATAGAAGAAATTCAAGGAATAGCCGATGGAGCAAAAGTTCCTTTTTATAAAGTAAACAATTTATTTCATAAAATTTATTAATATTATTTAATTTATATTTAGTTATTTCTATTACATATGGACGATATAATGCCAAGTTCTGAGCAGAACAAAAATTGTTCCTGCGAAAACCAATTAAGCGGATGTAGCACGATATGTGTCAACACAGAAAATGTGGTAAGTAAGAATCATTTAAATAAAAAGGAAACCTTGCAGTTTTAAATGGGATTAACGAGTTAAAATTGAATTTAATAAAGAAAATCGATTTAATCCTAATATACCTTCAAGGTTTTATTATTTTAATTTAGATTGTTTTTTAAGGAAAAAATAAGAACGTGATTACAATAAATTCTTACTCGATTGAACTTCAATTGAAAATTAATTTATTCCTTATCAAAGATCTCCTTATTATAGTCTAAGACGTTTGTGATTTATTACAAACGCCTACTTTATTTTTTGTACACCTTATCATTTATGTATAAATGCAATGAGTGTTGATACAAATACATGTATTATAATAATATATCAATTTTTTCTAAATTAAATCCACCTTTGACTCAAATTAATATTAATTCTACAATTCTCTCACTGCCACATGAAATCATTTACATAAACTAAGATCGATTTACTGCATAAACTACTCGATAAATAGACATTTTATTGTATCTATTTATTTATTTTTATAATTATTATCCATTCCAATACGGTTAACTATTTAACATTAAGTGATGCATTAAAAACGACTCGATTAACTTGTATACATTTAATTCAAGGCCAATGAATGTTCGAGACAAAAAAGATGTCATCATCATTTACCATGATAACGATTTGACATAAATTCTATTACCATTATCGTAGCAAATCCTCGCTCATAATGAAGACGTTTTAAGCGAGATGCTTGACCTGTTCTATTTGGTCTCGGTCCATATAGTCGCCGAGGAACCTCGAGGACGTTGGGGAGTTAAAGAAGAGAAATTCACTTCTCTTTCCTATGCTGGACATCTTCCAGGTTACACGATGGGTTATAATCATCATGGTCTTATTTTTACCATTAATACCTTAGCAGCTGATAAATGTCTTGTGGGGAAAACGCGTAAGTAAATACATGAATCGCATTATAATTATTTATCGCCTTAATTATTGTCTTTCTTATCTGATTATGTTGTTCCATTTTGTTATTAATTTTTTCAATAAATAAATTATGTTAATCATATTATAGAGAATAGAAACGAAATGATAATAATAGTGTACTTGGCCGAGAATAATAATAAACTTGAAGTAGTTTTGCCCCAAAGAGTTGAGATGAAGTATAGAAACGTTTCGCTTTTTTTTTTCTTTTTCCATTTTGAGTGATAAAACATTGATCAGAACTAAAATACGACCTTTAGCTATTGATGGATGTAACACAATTATCTTGAGAATGTAACGAATTGTTACACAACTTTTATTCTCAATTTGGTCAAATACCATTAACCCAAATGTGTCCATGCTTCTAAAAAACAAAACCTTTAAGGAACAAAAACTGTATAAATTAAATTACGATTAAGAAAATAATTATATATGGCTTTTTATTTTAGCGAGATATTTTATAACAAGAGCTTTATTAGCAGCAGAAAATTTCGAACAAGCTGAACAAATCATTCAGGATTTGGGATGTGGGGCTGGGAATGGTTGTTCGATAAATATGACGTTCCTGAAACCTGAATTGCCGAGAATTTTTTATAACATCGAAATGGGACCTGCATATGACTCGCAAGAATCTCAATTAAATGTAATTACCGGAAATTGTGGGGAAACTTTAGCTCATTTTAATATGTAAGTATATTTATGTCGACAATTATGATAGATATCGTTATCAAATTTCACCGTGCAGTCCAATGCTCTTAACATTAATACCTTGCTCGGCGAAAGGTCATTCAGATCCCTTGAGGAGATAAACTGCGACCCAAAAATCGAGAATCTGATACGGTTAACAGCAGGGCAGCGGCATAAAACATGGTCAACCGTCTCTGCTTCCTCCGCACATAGTCGGCATTCAACATCGTCGGCTAAACCCAACAAGTTGAGGTGTGCTTTTAATCGGCAGTGCCCAATAAAAACACCCATTAGAACTTTTATGCTACTACGGGCAAGTCCTAAAATATTCCCGGGTTTGGCAGTGGCGATGTTAATAAACAGCTTAGCATGTCTCATTCCAGGAGAACTGGTCCACAGTAGGCGAAGTCTCTCTTCAGCCCACAGTCCAATCCTATATTTGGCCATCGCAAATGATACACCAACTGCTGGTTCCGGCCCCACAAGCTTCAGCGCTGCTATCTCGTGCTAGCTTATCTGCCGCTTCATTGCCAGCAACCCCAGAGTGACCCGGAACCCAGATCAGAGAGACTCTGTTATCACAACTCAGTGTGTTTAATGTTCTCTTACAATCATTAACCAGAGCCGACACCGTTTTCACGGCTTGCAGCGCCTGGAGAGCGGCTTGACTGTCTGAGAAAATTCGTACTGTCATGTTCTTCACCCCTCTTTCAAGAAGGATTTTAGCACCCATGTTAATAGCAAATACTTCCGCCTGGAATACAGTACAGTACGTACCCAGGCTGTAAGCTTGCTTAATTCGAGGTGTCTGGCAGTATACTCCTACCCCTTCAGGCGTTTTTGATCCATCTGTGTACAAGCAAATGTCTGCCTGAATCAGAGAATTTTCATTTTCGATCCAGGACTGCCGCTCAGGCAGTACAATCTGGTATCGAGCATTAATCACTGATAGTGATACCGCCAAATCTGACGGCATTGATAGCACAGTATCAGTGCTTATAATGTCTTCCGCAGCCCATTGGTAAGACATGTCGGAACAGTTTTGAGCATATTGCTTAAATCTGTAAATGGTTGCTCTAGCCACTTTCTCTATATGCAAATGCAGAGGAGATAGGCCAAGCAGAACTTCCATTGCTAGAGTTGGCGTTGTGCCTATCGCACCAGAGATTGCCACTCCAGCTACTCGTTGAAGTCGTGAAAGTTTACTGATAACTGAAGTCTGTCGGACTTTCCTATACCAGGCTGCTGCTCCGTATGTGATCATAGGTCTAACCACAGTGACATAGAGCCAGTACAGTCTTTCAGGGGTAAGACCCCAATTTTTTCCACAAAGACTGCGACAAGTCCACAAGGATAGTCTAGCTTTGTGCAAAACTCCCTGCAAATGTCCATTCCATGACAGGGTTTTGTCTAGGATTACTCCTAGATATTTGACTTCCTTTGAGAAAGGAATTTCTTCACCTTGGATAGTTGGGCGGATTAGTCCATCCAACTTTCGTTTCCTGGTGAAGGGCACAACAATTGTCTTTTGCGGGTTTATTGAGTGGTTCTCTCCCTTCCACCAAGCGCAAATGGTATCTAGGGTCACCTGGAGGACTTTAGATATCCTCGGCAAACAGGTTCCTTTGACCATAACGACAATGTCATCAGCATAAGCTTGTATTTCCACACCAACGGCTTCGACTATCGCAATCAGATCGTCAACTAGGAGGGACCAAAGCAGGGGAGATAACACCCCTCCCTGCGGGCAGCCACCTCCCGGTCTGAAGCGTATCGTATCACCGTGGAGTGAAGTAGAAACTATTCTACTATCTAGCATATTGCGGATCCAACCCGCTATAGTTGCTTCCACTCCCCTGTCAAGAGCAGCTCTTTCAAGAGATTGTGGTATTGCGTTGTTGAACGCTCCCTCTATATCCAGAAACGCACAAACCAAGATTTCTTTATCCTGCAGCGTCCTGGATACTCTACCAACTACGTTGTGTAGAGCCAATTCTGCCGATTTTCCCGCTTGATAAGCATACCAATGGCACCGTACGAATATACCGTTCCAGAACTTTTTCAAGGGTTTTCAACAGAAATGACGTTAGGCTGATGGGTCGAAAGGCATTAGAAGTAGGGACCGAAATTATGATATAAGTGGAGAGTGAAAAATAAAAATTTTAATCATTACTGACTACCATCAGCTGTGCCTTTTCAGGTTGTACGTGGAGTAATAATGTTATTTATCATATTTGGTGTAAACCTCGGAATATTTTCATGAATCCACTTTTCTATTAAGATGACCAAAAACCTTAAAAAATCTCAAGAATGCGAATTATGAGAACAAATTGGAGTCATAAAGGTGATAACTTCGCGAAGTTAAGGAAGACAAAAGATTTTAAAGAACATTAAACCGTTAATTCGGGCACAGAAGATAGAAACTGCAATACCAGTTTTTTCTAGAAATTATCCGTGAAGCGCCCTATAATAGGTTGACTATACAGAATGTCCCGTATCATCCGCATCAGAGCATTATACGGTTGTAGGATACATTATTCTGAAGCGATCTTTCTAATAAAATGTTTATAATAACCGCACGGGAACTGTTTAAAGTTTACAACCGTATAATGCTCTGATGCGGATGAAGATACGGGACACCTGTATATGATAATTTGCTTGTGTCAAAGATATTTTGCTTCTGTAAAATAAGACTTATTCCCGCTGATACTTTGAACTCTTTGTGAAACCACGCATCAGTTCATTTTATTCGTGATAATTTTCTTTTAGTTATGCAAATTTCTTTGTGCTCATGACATTTCTTTGAGCGTTTGGATGCCTTTGAGAGGAATTGATGCATCAAAAGGACCAAGAGCGGACTGTATTCTTGCCATCATAATTAGAAGTTGTTGTGAGTCACTTTCTTTTCCTTTAACTGTTATATATAACCGGCCGATTCAATCTGGAGCTGTTCTACGTGTTTGGAATAGGGTCATGTAATCAGCACGCTTTTTTTGCTCGATCGAGAGCAACTTGTTGCAATACACCCAACTATATTTTAAACTCTATGGATGATTCCTTTCAAGTTGACTCCATTTATACCGATTTTAGTAAGGCTTTCGGTCGAGTCGATCATGTTCTGCTTCTTTCAAAACTTCGTATGTTTGATATTGACGAACATCTTGTGCGTTGCCTTCTATACACGTGGAAGGATAATAAAATTAGTAATAATGATATATGAAGGTGAATATCAATAGTCACTTCAGCATGATTGTTACCTCCGGTGTACCGCAAGTACACTTAGGACCTCTTCTATTTAACATTTATATCAATGATATTTTTTCAATAATTAAACACTCATTTGCTTGATGTATGCTGATGATTTAAAAATTTTTACTCGACTTTCTTCACCTTTGGATTACTTGAGGCTGCAACGGTGACATTGATGCGCTACGTATTTATTGCAGATCAAATTTTTACATCAGATATTCTGCGTACAAGTTTAATATTTTTCTTTCATCCATCTATCGATAACGAGTTGTTGATCAACAAAACAATTTCAAATCAATACAACTTCAGAATTTGAGGAAATTAATAATTATTGACTTATTTCGTCACCTTGGAAAGAACTTTCAAAGCAGTTCGGGGATCACTGTATCTTAGGGGTTTAAGTATTAGGTAAGATAGATATATGGCTTTCATCCAAAAAGCACTGTTATCTAGCAATATTTGTAGTCTATATGCCAGCTCCACTGCAAAGAACCTAATCAATTTTTTATATAGGAGACCACAACCATCTTAACTTTTCCTCCAGTTATCTGATACGGTTCGTTTCCTCATTTTTCCAACTTATTAAGTGTTTTTGTAGGTCGTACTTATTACAACAGCGAAATGATTTTTCTTTAATACAAAGCTATGTCATATATCATTATTACTAATTTTATTATCCATCCTTCTCCTCCTCTGGTTTCAATCCGATCCGATGCAGTTTTCAAATAAGTTCTTCCTCTCTTAAAGAAAACTACAATGGTTCCATCTTAAGAGAACTTGACGCTATTTCTATCCCTATCTCATTTACTAATAATGGCTCTTTGATCTTGATGATGTAGCGAAGATTCTACTCAGAGTTCATTTTGTCTTAGCCCATCAATTACAGAATGCAGGGATTTCATTAGAATTTGATTATATTTCTAATTTTCACCTAATGACAAATTAACAATACATTTCAGTATAGTTTCTATCCAAAATACAGGGTGATTCACATAAGAACCGACACAGAGAGAGACAATAAATTAAGATGATATAACGCAACTTATCTCTATACTAAGTTGTAGCTCTGAATTATAGACCTTCAAAGTTGGGTCTTAAATTTTTAAAACATTGAATATCTTCGTAATACCTTAAGCTAAAAAAACAAATTTGGTATTGTGCATATTTTTGAGAACTAGTAACGTTTTCTTTTTCTAAATGTGGAAAGTGAGACACATTATTCTGCAAAAGATGCTGTTTCCACAATTTTAATTTGCGCTCAAAGCCCTGAATTTTATCATATAAATTGTGAATAAACTGTCCTTTGCCTTGAAGTTCCACATTAAGATCATTGAGATGCTGAGTCACGTCGATAAGAAACCCAAAATCGCACTGTTCATATCCAAGAACAATTGTATTTCGCTTTTTAAGTTGTATATTCTTTTTAACATTGCGCCGCTACTAAGCCAACGTATTCAGCCATATTCAGTTTCTAAATCTTTCAGGAATTATAAGTACGAAGGCTTTCACGGCCGGTGTGAATTAAAGTAAAATTAGAACTAACACTAGAAACTTTCGGGTTTTGCCGTGCGTCTTTTAATAAAAGGTTTGACGTTTCGGATGCCATGTTGCAACCTTCTTCAGAAACTGGTTCGAAGTGACGAGATCAAAAATCGGTAACTATATATAAGTCGGAAAAACTAATTAATAATCAGTTAACGTTAATTACAAGCTAATTAATAACTAATTGCGTCGCGTCCGGTGTGAGGCGGGAAGAGGTCTTCGTGTTCACCACCATCTTCCATGTTCTGCTAAGCTTCCAGCCATCCTCTCCATTAATGTTATTTTTATGTCGGTGGATCTCTATGGCTTCTCTTGTCAGTCTTTGGTAGTATCTGTTGTCCCTAGCCAGCACCTTTGTTTGTTCGAAGTCTATTCGGTGGCCCTCTGCATGGCAATGTTCCGCAACCGCCGACTGCTGGATCTTCTTCAGCCTTACATCCCTCTCATGCTCCTTGATGCGGCACTCGACGTCGCGTCCAGTTTGGCCAACATAAACCTTCCCACAACTACACGAAAGTCGATAGACCCCCGCTCCTTTTAATGGAGTTAGTTTGTCCTTGGCTATCGGGAGTGTGTTCCGAATTTTGCTGACCGTGCCGTACCGCACTACGATGTCGTTCTTCTTGAGGTGCCTAGCAATTCGTTCCGTTACACCTGAAACGTAGTGAAGACAGATAAATCCAAGTGGTTTTGTACTTACCGTGTCCTCTTTCTGCTTTCGCTACTTGATGGCCTGGTTGATGTCCCTCGAAGTGTATCCATTCTTCTGCAGCACGCCTCGTAGAAAGTGTTGCTCCTTCTTCAAGTTCTCTCCTTCACATAGTCTCGCTGCTCGCTGAAATAATGTACGGATCACGGACCTCTTCTGTTGGGGATGATGATGTGAACATGCCTGTAAATACCTGTTGGTATGGGTCTTCTTTCGGTATACACCAAGTTCTATATCTCCATTTGTCGTCCTGGTGACCAATACATCTAGGAAAGGTAGTTTTTTGGCAGTTTCTGTTTCCATGGTGAACTTAATCATAGGATGTTGAGAGTTCAAGTGATCCAAGAACTCTTGGAGCCGTTTTTGACCATGTTGCCATATCACAAACGTGTCATCCACATATCGTAGCCATAGTTTTGGTTTCCACTGGCTCTTCTTCAAAGCGTCCTCTTCGAATAATTCCATGTAGAAATTAGCTATAACTGGCGATAGTGGAGATCCCATGGCTGCCCCTTCGAACTGCTCGTAAAATTCTCCTTTCCAGCTAAAATACGTCGACGATAAGCAATACTCCACCAGATTTGGCACGTATTCTGGTAAACCCTCCGGAATGAGTTTTCGGCGAAGACCCTCTACAGCATCCTTAACTGGTACCCTAGTAAAAAGGGATTCCACATCGAAACTTACCAACATATCCCCAGCCTCCAGCTTTACACCTTTTACCGATTCCACAAAATGTGTAGAATCCCTAACATACGATTCCGTGTTACCTGTAAAGGGAGACAGAATCTTTGCAAGATGTTTGGCCAGCTGGTATGTTGGGGAGTTGATGGCGCTGACGATAGGGCGGAGGGGTACGTCTGGTTTGTGAATCTTCGGCGCCTGCACAAACAAACCTTTCTGCTGTTCTGCTGGAATTCCAGTGGATTTTATCAGTTTCTTCATTTTCCTTACGATTTTGTCTGTGGGGTCCTTCTTTATCTTCCTGTAGGTGGCTGGGTCCAGTAGGTTCATCATTTTGTCGTCGTATTCTTTCCTGTCCATAACAACGGTGGCATTCCCCTTGTCTGTTGGTAACACGACGATTTCTGATTTTTCTTTTATAGATCGGAGTGCCTTCTTTTCACCAACCATCAAGTTGGATTTTGGTGGTTTTGCTAACTTCAATACTCTCGCAACTTCTTGTCGGAGCACAGAGGTTTCGTCTTTCGTTAGTGGGACATTCGATCTGTTAATGACGATTGTTTCTACTGGTAAACTTACTTTTCTTCTTTTGCGACCGGCGTTCCAGAGATTCAAACTTCTTGATGTGTGTGTCACGGGTCTTCTGACATTCGCGATTAGTCTTCTCCATTGTTAGTCTGTCCACTTTGTCCCAGTCTTCTCCGGATATACAATTGGAAAGTGAGAGGTGGAGTCGTAGTAACTTCTCACTTATTTTTTGTAGATCATTGAAGGTCTTGTGGATTCTTTCTCGTAGCAGTGCTTGTTCTGTCCTAATCAAAATTCTACGTGCTGCAGCGGAGTCGATGTGGTGCTTCACCTTCAAGAAGGTTGGCGTTACTTTCTTCTCTCTGCATCTTCGTAGAAAGGCCAAACTGCTCAACAGCTTGCGTTGCAACGTTTCAACGCTGCAACGCAATTGCAGCGTTGTAATTAGCGTTAACTGATTATTAATTAGTTTTTCCGACTTATATATAGTTACCGATTTTTGATCTCGTCACTTCGAACCAGTTTCTGAAGAAGGTTGCAACATGGCATCCGAAACGTCAAACCTTTTATTAAAAGACGCACGGCAAAACCCGAAAGTTTCTAGTTTTAGTTCTAATTTTAGTTTCTTTCAGGAATTCTTAAAATTTTCAAAACACATAAATTTTCCTGGTGAATTATGCGGTGGTTAACGAATATTTCCCTTCCTGTGACCTTCTTAATGTCTTGAAATAGCCTTCCCGATACTTCTACCTCCATGCTTGACATTGCTCGTGCTCCATCTGTCGATATACCAATAATCTTTTCTAATAAAATTGAAAAATTTTCCAACAGAGTCTAGTTCATCGTACAGGTCTTGGTCGGTTGTAGTTTCTTTCATTGGAATCAGTGAGCACAATTCTTCGGTAATATTAAATTTGGTGTCAATACCACGTCAAAATATAGCCAGTTGAGCTGTATCGCTAATATCGCAACTCTCATCAAGTGCCAAAGAACAGTATTCGAATTTTGCAATGCGTTCACGAAGCGTTGTTGCTATGTTCTCGGACAAGTCTTCAATTCTCCTTGCAATAGTGAATCTTGATAAACTAATGTTTGAAATAATATTTATTTTGTCAGTCAAACATTCTTTAATCATCTCTCCATCCGCAAAGGGTTTCATTTTTTTTGCCAGTATTTGACTGACAACAAAACTAGCCTTCACTGCCGTATTTGATAAAATAGCAATAAGTTTTTCTCCATTTGATTAAACTTATCTATCCGAAGTTGTCCTGTTAAGTTTTTATATTGTTGTTCATGTTTTGTGTCGTAATGCCTTTTTATGTTATATTTCTTTAATGTCGACACAGTCTCTGAGCATATTAAGCATACAGCATCTTAGACGAAACTAAAAACTTTCTTGAAAATGCCTGTGCTCATCCGCAACCTTTCGTTTTTTTGTTTGCTTTTCCGACATGCTATTATGGATTAAAAATTTGGAACTAACAAAAATTTGTAGGAAAACTTAATTTTGAATAAAAAAACTCTAATACTACCTTTTTGACTATAATATTGCACTCACGCCTTTCAAGAAACACAAGAATTGCTAAAATTGCTAGTTAAAAGCATACCAGTCTGACTGATTGTGTGACACGTCACAAAAAATTGTTTAGGTTTAGTATGTACTACCGCGTGTTGCTCATCCCTGTTGTAAACCAATACAAAACTTCCCCAATACTTTCTAAAAAGTAGTTTCATACTTTTTATTGTAGGTATTTACGATTACCCGTTCAGGAAATAGATACAGGAAGGATAATAGATACCAGTATTTGCCGAATGGCCGTTTATAAAAACCGAAAAGAACCAAAATCACTTCAAGATGTATTAGAATTTTTAGGTGAAACTAACAAAGATAATGAGGTGTATCAAAACTGCGAAGTACGAACAGTTGCAACAGGTAAATACATTTACAAATTTAATTTACATTTTTTTTTTAATTTAATTTCGTTATTGTAGGTATTTTTGATTGCATTGCAAATACATGGACTTTGTATGCTGATAACCCAAAAACGAGTGAACCACTCGTCGTTTTACCTCTGATCTTAAAATCATAAAAGGAATTTTAAGAAAAAATGTGCCTACCTTGAAGTAGTATTTATTTGTATTTAATGTATCAAGTATATGCAAGCAATAAATGTAATTAGAATTCAAATTTTGAATTATACAAAACAAAACCTTCAACTTTACATAAAATTAAGTAAAAATCCTAATCATGATTAAATAAACACTCAACCTCGGTTAATCCCCTCCTGTTTACCAGGTTTATGAGAAAAACGTCATTCATTTGAGGTAAATAATCATAGATTAGGACCATGTTTGTTCAATATAAATTTCAATTAAATCAAATTAATTAAAATTTATATCAAACAAAAAAATTCTCTTAGGTTGTTAAACCTAAGAGGTTTAGCGTGCTCATCCACCTCCAGGCATGGAACAATCTTGGATTGTGGTTATGCGCCCTATCGTACGAGGTCCTCTAGGACTAAAAAAAAATTTAATCATATTTGTAAATAAACATTTTTAATTTAATTACCCTCTCCCTCCACCGGGATAATCGGGACCTCCTCCCCCTCTTGAACCACCACGCGAACCATTTGATGATGACGAAGAAGTATCAAAACCAAATAAAGTTTTAAAGCTAATTTAAAAGTTGAATTATAAATCTCGAATATCAAACGTATTTAAATAACTTACAAGAAAATCACAAATGCGATTATACCCCAAAAAAATTCGGGGATTCTCCTTAAACTCCATGGTCTTCCTTCAGCGACTCTACCACCTAATAATTTAAAAATACGATAAAGGAAACAAATTTGAGGTTATGTTTGATGGATTTTCTTAAGTATTGAATAATTACCTTGTACGTATACCATTTTATTACTAAACTACACCATTTATTATTTTAGGTTTTAATTTTATCGAAATAATAAATTATTTTAATTTATCTTATAAACATTACGTGGTTTTACAAAATATTGCATCAAATGACAGATAATAATTAATGACTTGTCAGTTTTATCAACTAAAATGAAGTTAGTTAATTATGACAACAATAAAAATCCCTAAATTTAAATTTGATTATTAATTAGTATTTGTTCATGACTACCATGTTTGATATTAAAAAAACCTAAATAAATTCCTTTTTTCGTATGATTTAAGCATAAATTAATTAATTTTCGTAAAGAAAACGACGTTTCATAAAATTGACATTTAATTTTGACAAATTGTTGTGAAGTTGGTTACAGTTAGTAACATTGAATTTGTGTCACATTGACGTTTAAACTTTATTCAACAATTTATTTAAAAAATAAATTTATGGAATCAATTCTAATAGTCGGGGACAAAGTATAGTATTCTACTCGCATATAATAATCTATTATCTTATTTAAAATATTAATTATACAACATTAACAAATCATTTTATTAATTCATTTAACTAAACATCATTTAAAATTCTTCTTGAAAATTCATCAAAAGACTTTGAAACGAACGTTTTCCTTTACATTTGCAAATTTTGTTTAACTTAATTTAATATTTAATCTACGACCTATTTTTGCAAAGATATAAATTCAAATTGTTTCAGAACAACTTTAAATAACATTGTAAAATGGAAGTTTACGTAAATCTTTTGGCAAATATAATTGTAACAAATTACTTTTCAACAACAAAGTGTTTGTACGTTTTTACAGACAGCAAATCAACGTATAAACATTTCGAAAATATTCCTGCAATAATTGTCGATGTCGAATTAATGCGAAATAATCCAAATGTTTACACCAAATTTTATTGCGATCATTTTATAATTAATACCGAGAAAGCTAACGAAACGTTTGAGGAAATTGAAAATTTGATTCGTTACGGAGAGAATCGGTTTCATTTTAGAAGTTATTTAGTTTTACCAACGAGAAATCTTGATAGAAATACCACCTCAATTTTTGAAACGAAAAGTGTTGATTTTGTCGCGAATATTTTGGCGGTTTTTCCTGATAAATTAAGTAATTCAGATGAAGGAATATTTAACTTATACACACATAAATACGCTGCGTATCACGATTATAACCAAGTTTATTTATTGGATAAATGGTTTTCGAAAAATTCGAGTTTTTTATTTGGAAATAATTTATATCCTGATAAATTAAGTAATCAAGGCGGAAGAATTTTAAGTATTGGAACCATAACTTACAAGCCATATTCAGTAATTGGTAAAAAAATAATTTGATTTAATCAATTTAATACTTTGTTTAATCATTATTTAAGATTATTTGGATGGAACAGAATTAAGCGCAGTTTTAGAAGCAGCTTGTAAGTACAACATGACGATTACGGTGACTGATTTTGATGGTGATTGGGGTGATGCTTTTGAAAATTTTACTGGTGATGGAGTACTGGGAAACTTAGCCAGAGATAAAACTGATATAGGATTTGGTATAGCTTCAAAAAATAATCGTTGGGTTTAAAAAAATTAATTTTTGTTTTTTAAAGCTTCGCTATTTATGTATTCTTCAACTTATCAGTACCTTGATGTTACAACTCCATTAGTACATACTGGAATAACGGCTTTAGTTCCATCACCAAAGTAATTAAGAACACGTTATCACAGTAACTCATTGTATTTAGCATTTATCTCTTCTTCGGGGCAGTTTTTAAACAAAATTTATTTAGGCGAACAAAAAATAATTACAACAAGAATAAAAGAAAAAAATGTATAGACATTCTAAAGTCACGTTATTACCTTACGATGAACGAATTATCTTTAATTACATGAAAAAACCCATATTTTTATCTCTAAAAATAAAGCTTGGGGGAAATCTCCAGACTTTTAAAACATTGAAATGTTACTGATATAATCTAAACTACTGGTGGAACAGATATCCGGCCTATCCGGCCATTTGTTAAAATCGGGCCGTATATCGAATAGTTACCAAATATCCGGCTTTGCCTTATTACTTAGTACTCCACCAACGACCGGAATTAGTACCTCTTTTAGGTGTTGAACACTGCAGATAATAATCAAGTTCAACCCCAATAGAACTTTTTTCATTGAATACAACTTTATTTATATCAGGTTTGTCATTAGCAACCTCATTGTAATAATCCCAATACGAAATATAAAATCTCTTATTGCAATTTCGTCTAGTTTTCTTCTCTTCGCTTGTAATTCATCATCACATTCATTACTAACAGAACTGTCGCTGTTATCACTTTCGATTATTAATTAAAGTACCCTCTTTCTAATGCAACAAGCCGTTTTAAAAAATCACTTTTAGTTTTTGAGAAATAAATTTTTGAAATAATCGATATATTTTTCGATTTTGCAATTTTCGACGATTAAGTTTTAAAAATTCGTATAAAATCCAGTTTTTGGAATATAACTAAGAAAATTTTCCAAAGTGTCCTCTTTCCAATGAACCAATCCGTTTTGAAAAATAACTTTTAGTTAGTTTAGTTTTGAGAAAACAATGTTTGAAGTTTTGATAAAATTTTCGATGTTGCAATTTTCATCAATAATTTTCAAAATTCGCTATAAAATTAATTTCTTGAAGGATCCTTTTCGAAATATCACCTATTATTAATTAAAGTATCCTCTTTTTAATACAAAAAGCTGTTTTGAAAAATCACTTTTTGTTCTTGAGAAATAAATTTTTGAAATGATCGATAATTTTTTCGAATTTTGCAATTTTCGACGTTTAAGTTTTAAAAATTCGTATAAAATCCATTTCTTGGAATATGAGTATGAAAATTTTCCAAAGTGTTAACAAAAGTGTCCTCTTTCCAATGAACCAACTCGTTTTTACAAGTAACTTTTAGTTTTTGAGAAAACAATATTTGAAGTTTTGATAAAATTTTCGATGATGCCATTTTCATCAATAATTTTCAAAATTCACTATAAAATTAATTTCTTGAAGGATCCTTTTGGAAATATCACCTATTATTAATTAAAGTATCCTCTTTTTAATACAAAAAGCCGTTTTGAAAAATCACTTTTTGTTCTTGAGAAATAAATTTTTGAAATGATCGACAATTTTTTCGAACTTCGCAATTTTCGCCGATTCAGTTTTAAAAATTCGTATAAAATCCAGGTCTTGGAATATGAGTATGAAAATTTCCCAAAATATTAATAAAAGTGTCCTCTTTCCAATGAACCAACCCGTTTTTAGAAATAACTTTTAGTTTTTGAGAAAACAATATTTGAAGTTTTGATAAAATTTTCGATATTGCAATTTTCATCAATAATTTTCAAAATTCGCTATAAAATTAATTTCTTGAAGGATCCTTTTCGAAATATCACCTATTATTAATTAAAGTATCCTCTTTTTAATACAAAAAGCCGTTTTGAAAAATCACTTTCAGTTCTTAAGAAATAAATTTTTGAAATGATCGATAATTTTTTCGAACTTCGCAATTTTCGCCGATTCAGTTTTAAAAATTCGTATAAAATCCAGGTCTTGGAATATGAGTATGAAAATTTCCCAAAGTGTTAAAAAAAGTGTCTTCTTTCCAATGAACCAACCCGTTTTTAGAAATAACTTTTACTTTTTGAGAAAACAATATTTGAAGTTTTGATAAAATTTTCGATGATGCCATTTTCATCAATAATTTTCAAAATTCGCTATAAAATTAATTTCTTGAAGGATCCTTTTGGAAATATCACCTATTATTAATTAAAGTATCCTCTTTTTAATGCAAAAAGTCGTTTTGAAAAATCACTTTTTGTTCTTGAGAAATAAATTTTTGAAATGATCGACAATTTTTTCGAATTTTACAATTTTTGCCGATTTAGGTTTAAAAATTCGTATAAAATCCAGTTCTTGGAATATCACTATGAAAATTTCCCAAAGTGTTAACAAAAGTGTCCTCTTTCCAATGAACCAACCCGTTTTTAAAAATAACTTTTAGTTTTTGAGAAAACAATATTTGAAGTTTTGATAAAATTTTCGATGTTGCAATTTTCATCAATAATTTTCAAAATTCGCTATAAAATTAATTTCTTGAAGGATCCTTTTCGAAATATCACCTATTATTAATTAAAGCATCCTCCTTTTAATACAAAAAGCCGTTTTGAAAAATCACTTTTTGTTCTTGAGAAATAAATTTTTGAAATGATCGACAATTTTTTCGAACTTCGCAATTTTCGCCGATTCAGTTTTAAAAATTCGTATAAAATCCAGGTCTTGGAATATAAGTTTGAAAATTTCCTAAAGTGTCCTCTTTCCAATGAACCAACCCGTTTTTAGAAATAACTTTTAGTTTTTGAGAAAACAATATTTGAAGTTTTGATAAAATTTTCGATGTTGCAATTTTCATCCATAACTTGCAAAATTTGCTATAAAATTAATTTGTTGAAGGATCCTTTTGGAAATATCACCAATTATTAATTAAAGTATGCTCTTCTTAATGGAACAAGCCCTTTTGAAAAAACACTTTCAGTTCTTAAGAAATAAATTTTTGAAATAATCGACAATTTTTTCGAATTTTGCAATTTTCGCCGATTAAGTTTTAAAAATTCGTATAAAATCCATTTAATGGAATATGCGTATGAAAATTTACTAAAGTGTTAACAAAAGTGTCCTCTTTCCAATGAACCAACCCGTTTTTAGAAATAACTTTTAGTTTTTGAGAAAACAATATTTGAAGTTTTGATAAAATTTTCGATGATGCCATTTTCATCAATAATTTTCAAAATTCGCTATAAAATTAATTTCTTGAAGGATCCTTTTGGAAATATCACCAATTATTAATTAAAGTATTCTCTTTTTAATGCAAAAAGCCGTTTTGAAAAATCACTTTTTGTTCTTGAGAAATAAATTTTTGAGATAATCGAAAATTTTTTCGAATTTTACAATTTTTGCCGATTTAGGTTTATAAATTCGTATAAAATCCAGGTCTTGGAATATGAGTATGAAAATTTCCCAAAGTGTTAACAAAAGTGCCCTCTTTCCAATGAACCAACTCGTTTTTACAAATAACTTTTAGTTTTTGAGAAAACAATATTTGAAGTTTTGATAAAATTTTCGATGTTGCAATTTTCATCAATAATTTTCAAAATTCGCTATAAAATTAATTTCTTGAAGGATCCTTTTCGAAATATCACATATTATTAATTAAAGTATCCTCTTTTTAATGCAAAAAGTCGTTTTGAAAAATCACTTTTTGTTCTTGAGAAAAAAATTTTTGAAATAATCGAAAATTTTTTCGAATTTTACAATTTTTGCCGATTTAGGTTTAAAAATTCGTATAAAATCCAGTTCTTGGAATATCACTATGAAAATTTCCCAAAGTGTTAACAAAAGTGTCCTCTTTCCAATGAACCAACCCGTTTTTAAAAATCACTTTTAGTTTTTGAGAAAACAATATTTGAAATTTTGATAAAATTTTCGATGTTACAATATTCATCGGTAACTTGCAAAATTCGCTATAAAATTAATTTCTTGAAGGATCCTTGTGGAAATATTACCAATTATTAATTAAAGTATCTTCTTTTTAATGCAAAAAGCCGTTTTGAAAAATCAGTTTTAGTTCTTGAGAAATAAATTTTTGAAATAATCGAAAATTTTTTCGAATTTTACAATTTTTGCCGATTTAGGTTTATAAATTCGTATAAAATCCAGGTCTTGGAATATGAGTATGAAAATTTCCCAAAGTGTTAACAAAAGTGTCCTCTTTCCAATGAACCAACCCGTTTTTAGAAATAACTTTTAGTTTTTGAGAAAACAATATTTGAAATTTTGATAAAATTTTCGATGTTGCAATTTTCATCAATAATTTTCAAAATTCGCTATAAAATTAATTTCTTGAAGGATCCTTTTGGAAATATCACCTATTATTAATTAATGTATCCTCTTTTTAATGCAAAAAGCCGTTTTGAAAAATCACTTTTTGTTCTTGAGAAATAAATTTTTGAAATAATCAAAAATTTTTCGAATTTTACAATTTTTGCCGATTTAGGTTTATAAATTCGTATAAAATCCAGTTCTTGGAATATCACTATGAAAATTTCCCAAAGTGTTAACAAAAGTGTCCTCTTTCCAATGAACCAACCCGTTTTTAAAAATAACTTTTAGTTTTTGAGAAAACAATATTTGAAGTTTTGATAAAATGTTCGATGTTACAATTTTCATCAATAATTTTCAAAATTCGCTATAAAATTAATTTCTTGAAGGATCCTTTTGGAAATATCACCTATTATTAATTAATGTATCCTCTTTTTAATGCAAAAAGCCGTTTTGAAAAATCACTTTTTGTTCTTGAGAAATAAATTTTTGAAATAATCGACATTTTTTTTTAATTTTTCAATTTTCGCCGATTAAGTGTTAAAAATTCGTATAAAATCCAGTTCTTGGAATGTGAGTATGAAAATTTCTCAAAGTGTTAACAAAAGTGTCCTCTTTCCAATGAACCAACCCGTTTTTAAAAATAACTTTTAGTTTTTGAGAAAACAATATTTGAAGTTTTGATAAAATTTTCGATGTTGCAATTTTCATCCATAACTTGCAAAATTCGCTATAAAATTAATTTGTTGAAGGATCCTTTTGGAAATATCACCTATTATTAATTAATGTATCCTCTTTTTAATACAAAAAGCTGTTTTGAAAAATCACTTTTTGTTCTTGAGAAATAAATTTTTGAAATGATCGACAATTTTTTCGAACTTCGCAATTTTCGCCGATTCAGTTTTAAAAATTCGTATAAAATCCAGGTCTTGGAATATGAGTATGAAAATTTCCCAAAGTGTTAAAAAAAGTGTCTTCTTTCCAATGAACTAACCCGTTTTAGAAATAACTTTTACTTTTTGAGAAAACAATATTTGAAGTTTTGATAAAATTTTCGATGATGCCATTTTCATCAATAATTTTCAAAATTCGCTATAAAATTAATTTCTTGAAGGATCCTTGTGGAAATATTACCAATTATTAATTAAAGTATCTTCTTTTTAATGCAAAAAGCCGTTTTGAAAAATCACTTTTTGTTCTTGAGAAATAAATTTTTGAAATGATCGACAATTTTTTCGAACTTCGCAATTTTCGCCGATTCAGTTTTAAAAATTCGTATAAAATCCAGGTCTTGGAATATGAGTATGAAAATTTCCTAAAGTGTCCTCTTTCCAATGAACCAACCCGTTTTTAGAAATAACTTTTAGTTTTTGAGAAAACAATATTTGAAGTTTTGATAAAATTTTCGATAATGCCATTTTCATCAATAATTTTCAAAATTCGCTATAAAATTAATTTCTTGAAGGATCCTTTTGGAAATATCACCAATTATTAATTAAAGTATTCTCTTTTTAATGCAAAAAGCCGTTTTGAAAAATCACTTTTTGTTCTTGAGAAATAAATTTTTGAAATAATCGAAAATTTTTTCAAATTTTACAACTTTTGCCGATTTAGGTTTAAAAATTCGTATAAAATCCAGTTCTTGGAATATAACTATGAAAATTTCCCAAAGTGTTAACAAAAGTGTCCTCTTTCCAATGAACCAACCCGTTTTTAAAAATAACTTTTAGTTTTTGAGAAAACAATATTTGATGTTTTGATAAAATTTTCGATGTTGCAATTTTCATCCATAACTTGCAAAATTCGCTATAAAATTAATTTCTTGAAGGCTCCTTGTGGAAATATAACCAATTATTAATTAAAGTATCCTCTTTTTAATACAAAAAGCTGTTTTGAGAAATCACTTTTTGTTCTTGAGAAATAAATTTTTGAAATGATCGACAATTTTTTTGAACTTTGCAATTTTCGCCAATTCAGTTTTAAAAATTCGTATAAAATCCAGGTCTTGGAATATGAGTATGAAAATTTCCCAAAGTGTTAAAAAAAGTGTCTTCTTTCCAATGAACCAACCCGTTTTTAAAAATAACTTTTAGTTTTTGAGAAAACAATATTTGAAGTTTTGATAAAATTTTCGATGTTGCAATTTTCATCTATAACTTGCAAAATTCGCTATAAAATTAATTTCTTGAAGGATCCTTTTCGAAATATCACCTATTATTAATTAAAGCATCCTCTTTTTAATACAAAAAGCCGTTTTGAAAAATCACTTTTTGTTCTTGAGAAATAAATTTTTGAAATGTTCGACAATTTTTTCGAACTTCGCAATTTTCGCCGATTCAGTTTTAAAAATTCGTATAAAATCCAGGTCTTGGAATATGAGTATGAAAATTTCCCAAAGTGTTAAAAAAAGTGTCTTCTTTCCAATGAACTAACCCGTTTTAGAAATAACTTTTACTTTTTGAGAAAACAATATTTGAAGTTTTGATAAAATTTTCGATGATGCCATTTTCATCAATAATTTTCAAAATTCGCTATAAAATTAATTTCTTGAAGGATCCTTGTGGAAATATTACCAATTATTAATTAAAGTATCTTCTTTTTAATGCAAAAAGCCGTTTTGAAAAATCACTTTTTGTTCTTGAGAAATAAATTTTTGAAATGATCGACAATTTTTTCGAACTTCGCAATTTTCGCCGATTCAGTTTTAAAAATTCGTATAAAATCCAGGTCTTGGAATATGAGTATGAAAATTTCCTAAAGTGTCCTCTTTCCAATGAACCAACCCGTTTTTAGAAATAACTTAGTTTTTGAAAAAACAATATTTGAAGTTTTGATAAAATTTTCGATGTTGCAATTTTCATCAATAATTTTCAAAACTCGCTATAAAATTAATTTCTTGAAGGATCCTTTTCGAAATATCACCTATTATTAATTAAAGTATCCTCTTTTTAATGCAAAAAGCCATTTTGAAAAATCAATTTTTGTTCTTGAGAAATAAATTTTTGAAATAATCAAAAATTTGTTCGAATTTTACAATTTTTGCCGATTAAGGTTTAAAAATTCGTATAAAATCCAGTTCTTGGAATATAACTATGAAAATTTCCCAAAGTGTTAACAAAAGTGTCCTCTTTCCAATGAACCAACCCGTTTTTAAAAATAACTTTTAGTTTTTGAGAAAACAATATTTGAAGTTTTGATAAAATTTTCGATGGTGCAATTTTCATCCATAACTTGCAAAATTCGCTATAAAATTAATTTCTTGAAGGATCCTTTTGGAAATATCACCTATTATTAATTAAAGTATCCTCTTTTTAATGCAAAAAGCCGTTTTGAAAAACCACTTTCAGTTCTTAAGAAATAAATTTTTGAAATGATCGACAATTTTTTCGAACATCGCAATTTTCGCCGGTTCAGATTTAAAAATTCGTATAAAATCCAGGTCTTGGAATATGAGTATGAAAATTTCCCAAAGTGTTAACAAAAGTGTCCTCTTTCCAATGAACCAACCCGTTTTTAAAAATAACTTTTAGTTTTTGAGAAAACAATATTTGAAGTTTTGATAAAATTTTCGATGGTGCAATTTTCATCCATAACTTGCAAAATTCGCTATAAATTTAATTTCTTGAAGGATCCTTTTGGAAATATCACCTATTGTTAATTAAAGTATCCTCTTTTTAATGCAAAAAGTCGTTTTGAAAAATCACTTTTTGTTCTTGAGAAATAAATTTTTGAAATAATCGAAAATTTTTTCGAATTTTACAATTTTTGCCGATTTAGGTTTAAAAATTCGTATAAAATCCAGTTCTTGGAATATCACTATGAAAATTTCCCAAAGTATTAACAAAAGTGTCCTCTTTCCAATGAACCAACCCGTTTTTAGAAATAATTTTTAGTTTTTGAGAAAACAATATTTGAAGTTTTGATACAATTTTCGATGTTGCAATTTTCATCAATAATTTTCAAAATTCGCTATAAATTTAATTTCTTGAAGGATCCTTTTGGAAATATCACCTATTATTAATTAAAGTATCCTCTTTTTAATGCAAAAAGTCGTTTTGAAAAATCACTTTTTGTTCTTGAGAAATAAATTTTTGAAATAATCGAAAATTTTTTCGAATTTTACAATTTTTGCCGATTTAGGTTTAAAAATTCGTATAAAATCCAGTTCTTGGAATATCACTATGAAAATTTCCCAAAGTGTTAACAAAAGTGTCCTCTTTCCAATGAACTAACCCGTTTTTAAAAATAACTTTTAGTTTTTGAGAAAACAATATTTGAAGTTTTGATAAAATTTTCGATGTTGCAATTTTCATCAATAATTTTCAAAATTCGCTATAAAATTAATTTCTTGAAGGATCCTTTTCGAAATACCACCTATTATTAATTAAAGCATCCTCCTTTTAATACAAAAAGCCGTTTTGAAAAATCACTTTTTGTTCTTGAGAAATAAATTTTTGAAATGATCGACAATTTTTTCGAACTTCGCAATTTTCGCCGATTCAGTTTTAAAAATTCGTATAAAATCCAGGTCTTGGAATATGAGTATGAAAATTTCCTAAAGTGTCCTCTTTCCAATGAACCAACCCGTTTTTAGAAATAACTTTTAGTTTTTGAGAAAACAATATTTGAAGTTTTGATAAAATTTTCGATGTTGCAATTTTCATCCATAACTTGCAAAATTTGCTATAAAATTAATTTGTTGAAGGATCCTTTTGGAAATATCACCAATTATTAATTAAAGTATGCTCTTCTTAATGGAACAAGCCCTTTTGAAAAAACACTTTCAGTTCTTAAGAAATAAATTTTTGAAATAATCGACAATTTTTTCGAATTTTGCAATTTTCGCCGATTAAGTTTTAAAAATTCGTATAAAATCCATTTAATGGAATATGCGTATGAAAATTTACTAAAGTGTTAACAAAAGTGTCCTCTTTCCAATGAACCAACCCGTTTTTAGAAATAACTTTTAGTTTTTGAGAAAACAATATTTGAAGTTTTGATAAAATTTTCGATGATGCCATTTTCATCAATAATTTTCAAAATTCGCTATAAAATTAATTTCTTGAAGGATCCTTTTGGAAATATCACCAATTATTAATTAAAGTATTCTCTTTTTAATGCAAAAAGCCGTTTTGAAAAATCACTTTTTGTTCTTGAGAAATAAATTTTTGAAATAATCAAAAATTTTTCGAATTTTACAATTTTTGCCGATTTAGGTTTATAAATTCGTATAAAATCCAGTTCTTGGAATATCACTATGAAAATTTCCCAAAGTGTTAACAAAAGTGTCCTCTTTCCAATGAACCAACCCGTTTTTAAAAATAACTTTTAGTTTTTGAGAAAACAATATTTGAAGTTTTGATAAAATGTTCGATGTTACAATTTTCATCAATAATTTTCAAAATTCGCTATAAAATTAATTTCTTGAAGGATCCCTTTGGAAATATCACCTATTATTAATTAATGTATCCTCTTTTTAATGCAAAAAGCCGTTTTGAAAAATCACTTTTTGTTCTTGAGAAATAAATTTTTGAAATAATCGAAAATTTTTTCGAATTTTACAATTTTTGCCGATTTAGGTTTAAAAATTCGTATAAAATCCAGTTCTTGGAATATCACTATGAAAATTTCCCAAAGTGTTAACAAAAGTGTCCTCTTTCCAGTGAACCAACCCGTTTTTAAAAATAACTTTTAGTTTTTGAGAAAACAATATTTGAAGTTTTGATAAAATTTTCGATGTTACAATTTTCATCGATAATTTTCAAAATTCGCTATAAAATTAATTTGTTGAAGGATCCTTTTGGAAATATCACCAATTATTAATTAAAGTATCCTCTTTTTAATGCAAAAAGCCATTTTGAAAAATCACTTTTTGTTCTTGAGAAATAAATTTTTGAAATGATCGACATTTTTTTTTAATTTTTCAATTTTCGCCGATTAAGTGTTAAAAATTCGTATAAAATCCAGTTCTTGGAATGTGAGTATGAAAATTTCTCAAAGTGTTAACAAAAGTGTCCTCTTTCCAATGAACCAACCCGTTTTTAAAAATAACTTTTAGTTTTTGAGAAAACAATATTTGAAGTTTTGATAAAATTTTCGATGTTGCAATTTTCATCCATAACTTGCAAAATTCGCTATAAAATTAATTTCTTGAAGGATCCTTTTGGAAATATCACCTATTATTAATTAAAGTGTCCTCTTTTCAATGCAACAAGCCGTTTTGAAAAATCGCTTTTAGTTTTTGAGAAATAAATTTTTGAAATGATCGAAAATTTTTTCGAATTTTGCAATTTTCGTAGATTATGTTTTAAAAATTCGCATAAAATCCATTTCTTGGAATATGAGTATGAAAGTTTCCCAAAGTGTTAACAAAAGTGTCCTCTTTCCAATGAACCAACCCGTTTTTAAAAATAACTTTTAGTTTTTGAGAAAACAATATTTAAAGTTTTGATAAAATTTTCGATGTTGCAATTGTCATCGATAACTTGCAAAATTCGCTATAAAATTAATTTCTTGAAGGATCCTTGTGGAAATATCACCAATTATTAATTAAAGTATTCTCTTTTTAATACAAAAAGCCGTTTTGAAAAATCACTTTTTGTTCTTGAGAAATAAATTTTTGAAATGATCGATAATTTTTTCGAATTTTGGAATTTTCGCCGATTAAGTTTTAAAAATTCGTATCAAATCCAGTTCTTGGCATATAACTATGAAAATTTCCCAAAGTGCTAACAAAAGTGTCCTCTTTCCAATGAACCAACCCGTTTTGAAAAATAACTTTTAGTTTTTGAGAAAACAATATTTGAAGTTTTGGTAAAATTTTTGATGTTACAATATTCATCGGTAACTTGCAAAATTCGCTATAAAATTAATTTCTTGAAGGATCCTTGTGGAAATATCACCAATTATTAATTAAAGTATCTTCTTTTTAATGCAAAAAGCCGTTTTAAAAAATCACTTTTAGTTCTTGAGAAATAAATTTTTGAAATGATCGACAATTTTTTCGAACTTCGCAATTTTCGCCGATTCAGTTTTAAAAATTCGTATAAAATCCAGGTCTTGGAATATGAGTATGAAAATTTCCCAAAATATTAACAAAAGTGTCCTTTTTCCAATGAACCAACCCGTTTTTAAAAATAACTTTTAGTTTTTGAGAAAACAATATTTGAAGTTTTGATAAAATTTTCGATGATGCCATTTTCATCAATAATTTTCAAAATTCGCTATAAAATTAATTTCTTGAAGGATCCTTTTGGAAATATCACCAATTATTAATTACAGTATCCTCTTTTTAATACAAAAAGCCGTTTTTAAAAATCACTTTTTGTTCTTGAGAAATAAATTTTTGAAATGATCGACAATTTTTTCGAACTTCGCAATTTTCGCCGATTCAGTTTTAAAAATTCGTATAAAATCCAGGTCTTGGAATATGAGTATGAAAATTTCCCAAAGTGTTAAAAAAAGTGTCCTCTTTCCAATGAACCAACCCGTTTT
This sequence comes from Onthophagus taurus, assembly GCF_036711975.1. Lineage (NCBI taxonomy): Eukaryota > Metazoa > Arthropoda > Insecta > Coleoptera > Scarabaeidae > Onthophagus > Onthophagus taurus. The sequence goes on from NC_091966.1 coordinate 1,435,206, forward strand.
TAGAAATAACTTTTAGTTTTTAAGAAAACAATATTTGAAGTTTTGATAAAATTTTCGATGTTACAATATTCATCGGTAACTTGCAAAATTCGCTATAAAATTAATTTCTTGAAGGATCCTTGTGGAAATATTACCAATTATTAATTAAAGTATCTTCTTTTTAATGCAAAAAGCCGTTTTGAAAAATCAGTTTTAGTTCTTGAGAAATAAATTTTTGAAATAATCGAAATTTTTTTCGAATTTTACAATTTTTGCCGATTTAGGTTTATAAATTCGTATAAAATCCAGGTCTTGGAATATGAGTATGAAAATTTCCCAAAGTGTTAACAAAAGTGTCCTCTTTCCAATGAACCAACCCGTTTTTAGAAATAACTTTTAGTTTTTGAGAAAACAATATTTGAAGTTTTGATAAAATTTTCGATGTTGCAATTTTCATCAATAATTTTCAAAATTCGCTATAAAATTAATTTCTTGAAGGATCCTTTTGGAAATATCACCTATTATTAATTAATGTATCCTCTTTTTAATGCAAAAAGCCGTTTTGAAAAATCACTTTTTGTTCTTGAGAAATAAATTTTTGAAATAATCAAAAATTTTTCGAATTTTACAATTTTTGCCGATTTAGGTTTATAAATTCGTATAAAATCCAGTTCTTGGAATATCACTATGAAAATTTCCCAAAGTGTTAACAAAAGTGTCCTCTTTCCAATGAACCAACCCGTTTTTAAAAATAACTTTTAGTTTTTGAGAAAACAATATTTGAAGTTTTGATAAAATGTTCGATGTTACAATTTTCATCAATAATTTTCAAAATTCGCTATAAATTTAATTTCTTGAAGGATCCTTTTGGAAATATCACCTATTATTAATTAAAGTATCCTCTTTTTAATGCAAAAAGCCGTTTTGAAAAATCAATTTTTGTTCTTGAGAAATAAATTTTTGAAATAATCGAAAATTTTTTCGAATTTTACAATTTTTGCCGATTTAGGTTTAAAAATTCGTATAAAATCCAGTTCTTGGAATATCACTATGAAAATTTCCCAAAGTGTTAACAAAAGTGTCCTCTTTCCAATGAACCAACCCGTTCTTAAAAATAACTGTTAGTTTTTGAGAAAACAATATTTGAAGTTTTGATCAAATTTTTGATGTTACAATTTTCATCGATAATTTTCCAAATTCGCTATAAAATTCATTTCTTGAAGGATCCTGGAAATCTCAACAATTATTAATTAAAATATCCTCTTTTTAGAGTTACTTCGTTAGTTAAATCAGCATCAAAAAAGTTCATTTTGTATCTTGGATACAAATAAGTTGACATATCTTATCAGCTTTCTTATTAATTTCATTATATTCGGTATACGGTTTTAGTTCTAAACCACTAATATAAAACATTCAATTTAATTTTAGGCTACTAGGAGGATGGTTCACTCCATTCCTCTCATTTTCAATTTCAATGTGGGTCGCATCAATAATCTCAATTATATTCTGTTTCTTAGCCATTTTATTCGTCAGCACCTTTCATACGTTTATTACGTAAGACATCAAATTAAAAACAAACTTTCAGTTAACAAAATCTTTTTGATAAACAGAAAAGAAACTCAACCTGTAAAAGAAACCGCGATTATTACATTATTAGAAACAGAAGCCTTATTTTTGGGAAAACCCGTTTCAAAACTTCCCCTCGAGTTTTATTCGAGAATTGTTTACGCGTTAGCGATGATTCTTAGCTTAGTAATGGCTACAATTTATACCAGCGGTTTAGCAAGCACCATGACGGTTCCGAAATATAAAGGAACAATAAGAACTTTAAAAGATCTCGCTGAACGGGGAATTCATTGGGGTGCAACTTCTATTGTTTGGATTGCTTCTATTTCAGACTCAGATAATGTAAATAAAAAAATGTTTAATTAATTCATTTTTAGCTAATTTAAGTCAATTTTAGCCGATTTATCAACAAATTGTTAAAAGTTTTGTTATTGCCGACGTTGATAATTTAACAAGATTAAATTCAGAGGAATTTGGATACGCTATTGAGCGTTTACAAGAAGGAAATTATGCTCTGGGTGATTACATCACTGAGGATGGTGTTAAACGACGAAGATTAATGGACGAGAATCTTTTTAACGATTACATTGTGATGTACACCAGAAAAGGATCAATTCTTTTACCACTAATTAATAAAGTGGTTCTTGAAGTATCTCAAGCTGGATTAGTTGAATATTGGGAGGATTTGGTAAGTTAATAATTAAAATAATTCAAATATTAACATAAAATATCTTATTTTTTAGGCTATATCAAAATATTCAAGCACTACAATTCAAACAATCGTAAGATTTTCTGTTCAATCACCAAAACCGGTGATTACACCTTTAACGTTTAATCACGTCGAAGGGGCTTTTATTATTTGGGCAGTAGGAATTGCAATTTCAATTATTTGTTTTATTTGGGAAATTAAACATAAATAATTTTATTTATCCACTATCACCTTATAATTGAAGTTTTATCCACACTTATGAAAAGTGTACCACTTTATCCACTAGTGGAATAATAGTATATTAAAAAACAAGTTTCGTAAGACACGTTTGAAATGCACGAATTTAAGTTGAAAAAATGTTTCATGTACACCTTCCAAAATAAGAGAAATTACTCAGAGTTCAATGTCCTCATCATTGTGGACCTTGTATTCGATGCTAAGAACGTGTTTAAACATCCATAGACAAACATTGTCACATTGACAACTAGAAAAATTAATGACCCAATGTTACCAACTTGAACTGCTTCCATAAAATGTTACTAAAATCTCATTACAGCACCCGTTTGAGTACTGTTATAGCTTTCATTACCGTCGCGAATTACAAAAAACCGTTTACAGACGAAGGGTTAATAACCAGCTTGTAATTCAACACCTCCCAATGTTTTTTTTAGTTAATTGCAATGATTTTTGAGGTGACAGCCGCTGTCAGAGTGAAATGTCAAATCATTTTTTAATAACATCAGATGAAATTTTGGCGATTCTGATGCTAAATGAGTGTGATTGTGGATAAAACGTTGTATTGCATGCATGTTTTAGATGCATTTTATTCATTTAAGAAAATTAAACATTTTTGCGTGAATAAAATGCTGTCTAAAACATTTACATAATAAATAACTATTATTCCACTAGTGGAATAATGAAAAATACAATCTTAAATCAATCACATCCTATTTATTATTTATATTAACATTAACATTTATATTAATAGACATTTCATTCTTTGATTTGTCATATTACTTTCTTTCATTTTTCACCAATTTTACCTTTACAACGTTTACAACTTTCACACTTTTACAAATATGTTACAAATGGTGTCGATAAACAATCGAAAATAAATAGCAACAATTTAATACCTCTTTTTTAGTTAATTGCAATGATTTTTGAGGTGACAGCTGCTGTCAGAGTGAAATGTCAAATCATTTTTTAATAACATCAGATGAAATGTTGGCGATTCTGATGCTAAATGAGTGTTATTATGGATAAAACACAAATTTTCAAATTCTTACAAGAATAAAATGCTGTCCAAAACACTTACACAATAAATAACTAATAAATAAATAATTTTTAAAAAGTATTAAATTTAGCGCCATCTGGTGGTCATAATTATTAATGTTAAATGTAAACATAACCTAAAAATAAACGTCAAAATGGTAAAATAGAAAAAAATTTTATATGAAAATCAAGGATTTTCCGATAATTATACCGATAAAACCTTTTTAAAAGACTTACGGAAAAATGTAAATTCACAAGAAATCGCTTTAAAAGATTGTTTATTAGGAGCAAGTTATTTGATACAAGAACTTTCAATAGTGGTCAAATTTTGGCGATTCTGATACTTAAATGAGTGTGATTGTGGATAAAACACAAATTTTCTAATTCCTGCGTGAATAAAATACTGTCTAAAACACTTACACAATAAATAACTATTAAATAAATAATTTTTAAAAATTTATTAAATTTAGCGCCATCTAGTGGTCACAATTATTAATGTTAAATGTAAACATAACCTAAAGTAAACGTCAAAATGGTAAAATGGAAAAAAATTTTATATGAAAATCAAGGATTTTCCGATAATTATACCGATAAAACCTTTTTAAAAGATTTACGCAAAAATGTAAATTCACAAGAAATCGCTTTAAAAGATTGTTTATTAGGAGCAAGTTATTTGATACAAGAACTTTCGATAGTGGTCAAATTTTGGCGATTCTGATACTTAAATGAGTGTGATTGTGGATAAAACACAAATTTTCTAATTCCTGCGTGAATAAAATACTGTCTAAAACACTTACACAATAAATAACTATTAAATAAATAATTTTTAAAAATTTATTAAATTTAGCGCCATCTAGTGGTCACAATTATTAATGTTAAATGTAAACATAACCTAAAGTAAACGTCAAAATGGTAAAATGGAAAAAAATTTTATATGAAAATCAAGGATTTTCCGATAATTATATCGATAAAACCTTTTTAAAAGATTTACGCAAAAATGTAAATTCACAAGAAATCGCTTTAAAAGATTGTTTATTAGGAGCAAGTTATTGGATACAAGAACTTTCGATAGTGGTCAAATTTTGGCGATTCTGATACTTAAATGAGTGTGATTGTGGATAAAACACAAATTTTCTAATTCTTGCGTGAATAAAATACTGTCTAAAACACTTACACAATAAATAACTATTAAATAAATAATTTTTAAAAATTTATTAAATTTAGCGCCATCTAGTGGTCACAATAATTAACGTTAAATGTAAACATAACCTAAAAATAAACGTCAAAATGGTAAAATGGAAAAAAATTTTATGTGAAAATCAAGGATTTTCCGATAATTATACCGATAAAACCTTTTTAAAAGATTTACGCAAAAATGTAAATTCACAAGAAATCGCTTTAAAAGATTGTTTATTAGGAGCAAGTTATTTGATACAAGAACTTTCGATAGTGGTCAAATTTTGGCGATTCTGATACTTAAATGAGTGTGATTGTGGATAAAACACAAATTTTCTAATTCCTGCGTGAATAAAATACTGTCTAAAACACTTACACAATCAATAACTATTAAATAAATAATTTTTAAAAATGTATTAAATTTAGCGCCATCTAGTGGTCACAATTATTAATGTTAAATGTAAACATAACCTAAAAATAAACGTCAAAATGGTAAAATGGAAAAAAATTTTATATGAAAATCAAGGATTTTCCGATAATTATACCGATAAAACCTTTTTAAAAGATTTACGCAAAAATGTAAATTCACAAGAAATCGCTTTAAAAGATTGTTTATTAGGAGCAAGTTATTTGATACAAGAACTTTCGATAGTGGTCAGTTTTGTATTGATTTACGTGTTTTTATATAATAATTGGTTACCGGCAAATACGGTATTATTAACGGCAATAGCAACGATTTTATTGGGATTTGTTTTGTATAGGAAAGCAATAAAACCAGAAACATTCCGAAGTGCCTTTACAAGCATTAGAACATTCATAATCTTTTTTATATTTGCTTATTTCTTTTCACCCGTTTTATACACGTTAACCGTTACAATAAGTACAGATACGATTTACACAAGTACTTTTTATATGATGCTTATTCATTTAATATTTTTCGATTATGGAGTAGCTGCAGCAATCGTTTCTAATAGTTTATCGATAAGCGCCGCAATGTTCGCCTCGATATGTTTAGCTTCACGATTACAATCATCTTACCACTCCTTAGTTCTTATTACTATCGCTATTGAATGCTTTATATTATCTCCGATTTTGCGCAAAAGTTACTCAACTTACAAAATAACCCCTTTATTAATTTTAGGAATAATATTTGTTTTATTTAATATATGTACGGTTTGTTTAGTTTTATACACATTCGTTTTGATATTTATTTGTTTAATATGCCCAATGTTATTTAGGAAATACCAAAATTATAAAAGAAACATTTACGGTCCATGGGACGAGGCAATAATAGATAACGCAGCGCATATTAATGATCTTATTTATTCATAGAAAAAAGTGTTAACAATACTATTTTTTAAGAAATTGTATACAAACGTGTAAAAATAAATGTATTCTTGTTATCATTTAACGGGTACAAATTGTATTAGGCGTTTTATTTTTCTTAGGAGTGCTTCCACTAGTCCTCTATCTGATTTTGCGTTCTCCTAATTAAAATAAAAAAGTATTATTTTGAAAAATCATATTATCAAAGAAATAATTAACTTACATCTGCTGTTTCTACCAATTGATTGCTGAAACTGTCTGTGAAAATTGATACCAATCCTTGTTTTAAATTGCTGACGTCATCTGCTGATACACGCCATGTTACTTCTGATGAAGATGGTAAAGTTGCTAAAAACGCATAATTTTACTAATTTATTAAGTAATTAGTTATATGGGAAGGCATTCTAAAGAAGATAAAGGTGCTAGCCAGGAGTTTAAACTGGTAATGAAATGCATTCTTTAATGGAAGGCTGTATTCTATTAATATAAGCCTCTAATACTGGTTACTATTCACAAAAAACTTAATACTGCTGGCAGAGACTAGGAATGGACGACTGGATATTACCAATATATTACTGGATACTGCTTACAATTTGCAGAGAACTAAATATTGCAGGCAGTGACAAGACTTTTAATTGAAGGCTATATCCTGCCTATATAAGAGATACAGCTTGCAGAAGACTCAATACTGCTGGCAAAGACTAAAGACTGCGAATGCAAGACTGACTAACTCAATATAAGTCTAGATTTTCCTTGTAGAAGACAAGATATATTTGGCTGTGACTTGACACTGTTAATGGAATTAATGGCTGTATTCTGCCAATATAAGAGTAGCTACTGCTTGCAGAAGACTGCTTACAGCTTGTAAAAGATGAAATATTACTGGCAGAGACTAGAGATCGCGCAAAGAAGACTGGATATTACCAATATAACACGTAAACGTCACAAAAAACTGTTTGCTGAAGACTAAAAATTGCTGGCAGTAACTAGTTACTGTTAATAGGAGATTGTATTCGGCCAATATAAGTTTAGAGATTGTTTACAAAAGGCTGCTTATAGCTTGCAAAATACTAAATAATGCTGGCAGTAACTAAATACTATGTAAAGCCGGGTTTATACAGACGATTTAGCTGTAAATTTAAAAATTTAGCTGTAAGAGTTAAATGTATTGAAACCCCATGTATCGTTTATACAAAGCTGTAAGATTTAGCTGTAAACATAAAGTTGGTCAACTTTTCTAAATTTACAGCGTCACACATGCGCAAGACGACCTCAATCAGCTGTATCCAATGATCGGCCGGTGTTAATAGCGCGTTATAACCTAACCTCAACTGTTGTTTATTTCTGTGCCAACAAAATGAGTGAATTCGATGGAAAATTAATTAAAATTCTTGAGAACTACCGATATATTTACGGTAAAAAATGTTCTGAACATAAAGATAAGATATTGGTAGAAAATGACAATACAAAAACTAGTAATATTTTGTTTCTTGAGGTTGCGATTCTGTAAATCTTACATTTTGTATAAATCAATTTTTTTCTTAAAGCTAAATAAAATCCTTAAATCTAAATCTTTAAATTTACAGCTAAATTCTGTATAAACCCGGCATAAGACTAGATAAGCTTGCAAAAGACTGCTTATAGCTTAGAAAACTGGATATTACCAATATAAGATTAGATACTGCTTGCAGACAATTGCTTACAGCTATGTACATAGCTATACAGGCTGTTTCAGTTAAAACACCCAGGCCAAATATCTCTGGAATGAGTTGAGATATCTTAGTTTTGTAAGATGTTGTTGTTAGAGTACGCAAATGACTTCAGTTCTTAAGTATTATTATTATGCATTATACAAAAATAAAGATGGCGCTGCAATCAAAAGAAACTTTCCCTTCATCACAAACTTTTTATTATGTGCATGCGATAGAGCAACAAAAACTGTGCAACTTTCCTTATTAACATTGATTTCAAAAGTTAGTGGATTCGAAGATATTTAACATTAAAGAATTGAAATAAAATTATTCATATAAACCAACAAGGTCGTTACAACATTATTTTCTAACATAAATAACAAATCATTAACAAAACTAATTAAGAAAATAAAAAACAGAAAAAATAATTGGAACAACAACAAAAAATTTATAATAACTGCAAAATTAGTTCCATTTTAATGGACGCACAATTCGAATCGTCTTACCAATTCAACATTACATACTCTTACAAGACTATTTGTACCAATCCATCGTCCTAAATACCTGCGGTCCAGGTACTGAGTCACTATCTGTGCGTTATGTGGAGCTGCACTATCTTGTTGAAATCACGTCGGTCTTTTTAATGCGTCCAGCAAAATATTTAGCAGTTCAGGATGGTTGTTCTGCAGAAATTCCAGGTCACGGTGATTTGTTGATTATTTGTTTGTATGGTCAACTAATTGTCTTGAGACCAATATGAATTGTTTTGCTTGCATTCTACTCCATTATTATGGAAACGACTTTCGTTGCACCACAACATGTTATTAAGAAAGTTGTCTCTTTATGCTAAAACTGAAAAATCAGGCAAGAACTGAAGTCAACGGTATCGTCGCTAGGTCTTAAATGTTGAACAAAATTACACTTATACTGCAAAAACTTATTTGCTTCTTAAAAATTGACATGTAACAGCAATTTGCGTGTTCTATTTGTACTTTATGTTATGAATAATATAAATAATTTTATTACAATTCTTTTCTTGTTTAATTAACAGTTAATTACAGTTTTTGATGCTCTATCACATGCATCTAATGAAAAGTTTGTGATGAAGGAAAAGTATCCTTTGACTGCAGCGCCATCTTTGTTTTTGTACAATAGAAAATAACAATACTTAAGAATTGAAGTCATTTACGAACTCTAGCAACAACTTCTTACAAAATTACAATACCTCAACCCATTCCAGAGATACTTAGCCTGGGAGTTTTAAGTGAAACAGTCTGTATATATTGTCCCAACATAACATAAGAATACCATCATAAAAGTACTGTACTCACTGTCTTGATGTAAAAAATGAAACAGGCAATGACATCCAATTACACTGCTTACACCAGATGATATATAAGAATTTAAAGCACTAGATACCCTCAATGAGGATAATATGAGTATCTATTTTATAAAATAAAAAAATTGACCATCCAAGCTATATCCTGCCTATACAGGATGATTTATTAGCTCACCATCAAACTTTGACATATGATAGCTAATCCAATTAAAAAAAATGTGAATGAACTTATGTCCTATTTCAAGTATTTACGAAATTATAACACTTTAAAGTTTTCTGCAGCGAATGGAAATGCTCGACAATCAGTACGAGAATATCAAGAAAGATTTCCACAGCGTTATTTGCCATATTATTCAGTTTTTAGCGATTCTTTCAGAAGACTTCGAGAAACAGGTAATCCTGCTCCAGCAAAAACTATTCGACCGCATGTAGTTAATGTAGGGGACGAAGAAGCTGTAATTAATGCTGTCATTGATAATCCTTCCATCAGCACTCGAAGAATAGCACACAACATACATGTAAGTCAAAATTTTGCATGGCGCGTATTGAACCGCGAAGCCATATCGCAAACAAAATGTTCAAGCTCTACAGCCTGGAGATAATCAGCAACGGTTAGTATTTTGTGAATGGTTATTGCAGCAACATGCCCAAAATAATGACTTCATTTCAAATGTTCTCTGGACAAATGCCCCACCTTATCGCAGAAGAGTAGTTGTCGAGTGATAGATCCTTAGATCCCCCGATCTTAATCCATTGGATTTCTACTTATGGGGTTATATGAAGCAAATTGTGTATCAAGTAGAAATTAACACACGAGAACAGTTATTAAACAGAATACAAATGGCTGCTACTGAAATAAGAAATCAACCAGACATTTTAATTCGGCTGAAGAACGCTTTAATTCGTCGTTGTGAAGCATGTATTCTAGCAGAAGGAGGCTGTTTTGAACAATATTTGTTTATGTGTTTTAAAAAAAATGTAGCAGTTAATTATGACAAAAATTAAAACTTTAAAGTGTTATAATATAATTAAGTAATTGAAATAGGTCATATGTTCATTAACATTTTTTAACATTATCATATGTCAAAGTTTAATGGTGAGCTAATAAATTACCCTGTATAAGAGTAGATACAGCTTGCAGAAGACTTAATACTGCTGGCAAAGACTAAAAACTGCGAATGCAAGACTGCATTTTCCCTATATAAGACTAGATTTTCCTTGTAGAAGACAAGATATTCCTGTGACTTGACACTGTTAATGGAAGGCTGTATTATGCCAATATAAAAGTAGATACTGCTTGCAGAAGATTGTTTACAGCTTGTAAAAAGCACAGAGACTATAGAGGCAGAGACTATAGATCGCGCAAGGAAGACTGGATATTACTGTACTAAACTGTTTACTGTTTGCTGAAGACTAAAAATTACTGACAGTGACTAGTTACTGTTAATAGAAGATTGTATTCGGCCAATATAAAATTAGATATTGTTTACAAAAGACTGCTTATATCTTGCAAAATACTAAATATTGCCGGCAGTAACTAGATACTGCCAAAAGGAGACTGTATTCTGCCAATATAACATGAGTTTCTACTTGCAGAAGACTGCTTACAGCTTGCAAAAGATTAAACGTTGTTAGCAGAGATTAAAGACAGCGAATGGAAGACTGGATAATACCAATGTAAGACTACATACTGCTTGCAAAAGACTGCTTATAGCTTAGAAGACTGGATATTACTAATATAAGATTAAATACAAGGTGTAATTAAAGATAATTTAGCACTTTGACAATGGAAATTTATTTATTTATCTGCTTTTACCGGTTTCGCCTTTGTGGCATCATCAGAAAGCAACCCGATAAAAATTTACAACAAAATATTACAGATCATCCTAATCTTAATAAATATTAATTTAAAATAAAAATGGTTAAACAAATTAAAAGTTACGTCAATAAACGAATACTTGTATATGTTTAAGTTGTTCCATATGACAAGTTAAAAACCTTTTAAAAGGTGTACAAAAACAATAAAATAAAACAATGAAACTATTGTAAAGAATGCAGTGTCTGATTCATACGTATTAAGATTAGGATGATTTGTAATATTTTGTAGTAAATTTTTATCAGGTTGCTTTCTGATGATGCCAGAAAGGCGAAACCGGTAAAAGCAGATAAATAAATAAATTTCCATTGTCAAAGTGCTAAATTATCTTTAATTACGTCCAATACAATGGTAAGCAAGAAGATCCCATTTAAATACAGGGAGTTTTACTTAAAACTCCCAGGACAAGTATCTCTGGAATGAGTTGAGACATCTTAGTTTTGTAAGAAGTTGTTGTTAGAATACGTAAATGGCTTCAATTCTTAAGTATTATTATTATTCATTATATAAAAATTAAGATGGCGCTACAATCAAAAGAAAGTTTTCCTCCATCACAAACTTTTTATTAGGTGCATGTGATAGAGCATTAAAAACTGTTGTAACTTTCTTTATTAACATTGATTAGTAGATTCGAAGATATTTAACATTAAAGAAGTAAAGAATTGAAATAAAATTATACATATAAACCAACAAGGTGGTTACAATATTATTTTCTAACATAAATAACAAATCATTAAGAAAATAAAAAACAGAATTACATTTGAGGTTACCAAATAAATTTTTCATAATTCAACATTGTACATTGTAAGAGTATGTTGTATGTCGGTCTTTTTAATGCGTCCAGCAAAATATTCAGCAGTTCAGGATGGTTGTTCTGCAGAAATTCCAGGTCACGGTGATTTGTTGAATATAAGTTTGTTTGATTATTTGTTTGTACGATCAACTAATAGTCTTGAGACCAATATCGATTGTTTTGCTCGCATTCTATTCCATTATTATGGAAACGACTTTCGTTGCACCACAACATGTTATTAAGAAAGTTGTCTCTTTATGCTAAAACTGAAAATTCAGGCAAGAACTGAAGTCAACGGTATCGTCGCTTGGTCCTAAATGTTGAACAAAATTGCACTTATACAGCAAAAATGTATTTCCTTCTTAAAAAATGACATGTAACAGAAATTTGCGTGTTCTATTTGTACTTTATGTTATGAATAATATAAATAATTTTATTACAATTCTTTTCTTGTTTAATGTCTACTAAGTTTTGAAATCAATGTTAATAAGGAAAGTTGCACAGTTTTTGATGCTCTATCACATGCATCTAATGAAAAGTTTGTGATGAAGGAAAAGTATCTTTTGAGTGCAGCGTCATCTTTATTTTTGTACAATAAAAAATAACAATACTTAAGAATTGAAGTCATTTACGAACTCTAGCAACAACTTCTTACAAAACTACAATACCTCAACCCATTCCAGAGATACTTGGCCTGGGAGTTTTAAGTGAAACAGCCTGTATATATTGTCCCAACATAGAATACAAGAATTTAAAGCACTAGATACCCTCAATGAGGATAATATGAGTATCTATTCGATAAAATAAAAAAATTGACCATCCAACTATACGCATAGAAAAATTGACAGATACTCTAATAAGAAAACTGACTACATATTATGGCTTGATTATTCGCAGAAATATAGACAGTACAGAGCTAGGAGTACTAGTGATGCATCCCCTCACTACCACTTCATCCAATTTCTTTATATTATATAACAAAAATTAATTGAAACACATATTTTGTAAGGGTAGTTAGGTTACAGCTAAAGAATGTTAATTATACCATGAAAGAATGTTATGTAAGGTCAGGTTTGTTTACAAATATTAATTATAGCGTGAAGTTTTCTTTTATAACGTCAATTACACCGTGAAGGAATGTTAGGAAAGGTCAGTTTTGTTTACAAATATTAGTTATAGCGTGAAGTTATCTTTTGTAATGGCAATTATACCGTGAAGTTTTCTTTTGTAATGTCAGTTATAACCGTAAAGGAATGTTAGGTAAGATCAGTTTTGTTTACAAATATTAATTATACCGTGAAGTTTTCTTTTGTCATGTCAATTATACCGTGAAGGAATGTGCCATTTTTGAAGAAATTCTAAATTCTTGTTAATAATCTGGGTTATATAATCAAGGAAAAAGTTAATAAAGCCAAACGATTTTGTAAGTTGCGTTAGTCTTACTAAAAATGTTATGATTATAAAAAAATAATACTTACAATCAAAACTAATGGTAGTATTCAACCCAACAATATTCTTCTTTTGAGTTTTAACAATAGCCTTCAACATATAATAATCCAAATGTACCCAAATTAAATACAAAGAATGCTCGATAATAAACGTGGCATATCCAATCTCCAATTTCTTCATTTTTAACTTTTCAGCAATCATTTCATAAACGTTCTTCCTCATCATACTCAAATCAAACATTTTTTGAATCGTCGGCATAAACTCTTTCAAATCAACAGTGTTCATATTAGGAATATCGCTTAATTTTGATTGTAAATAGTTCAAAGTTATTTTTTCTTTATGATAATACTGAACCGTGTTTATTAACTGTTGCATGACGACACCAAGCGAAGGAAGATGATCGTTGTAACCTTTAGTTTGTTGCCCATTAAGTGACTCCGAAAGCGTCGCTTGAAAAATAATTCCAACCCCCGAATGTTCAATTCCATGATTTGCAACGAGATTTCGCGCGTATAACATTAAATTAACGACGATTTTCATGGCGTGAAGAAGTCTTTCGGATGTTTGATACGTCGTGTCATTCACCGTTGGCGAATGTGTTAATAATTCTTTAATTATTGTTTCTGTTAGGATAAATTTCGGTAATAAATTTAACATTAATTTTTGTAATCGGTGCAAATACGCGCTGCTATCTTCAGCGTCTAAAATCGTGATTAAATCGTTATTGGCCGTTCTCGCGATTAACTCAGTTATTAAAGAGAGTTCTTTTAAGTGATCGTTTGAAAGAAACGGAGAACCAGCTCTTAAAATCATTTCGATCACGTCTATGTGGGTTAAAATGTAATGGGTTACTTGAGCAACGGAAGATCTATTTTCAGTTCCTAACGATGTAAGAATCGCCTCGCAAATATGAAGGGTTGGTAACCATAATTGAAGATATCTAGTTGTTAGCGGTGGGATATTATCGATTAACATTTGTTCCTCGGAAAAATCTTTTGTGATTTCTGGATGGTAATCAAAAACTTTCATGTTACATAAAGTCGATAACAAATTTTGTTCTAAAAGTAATTCGGCTCCAACTCTCGTTGTTGCAATGCGGGTTAAAAACGACATTTTCGATTCGTATATGTATAGGGGTTTTAGATTTTCGGGCATTGGCTCCATGGCGAGTTGTAAATCTTGATCGGAATCTAAAATACTTTGAATCGTGTGTTTGAGGTATCCCCTTCCTGAGTAATAAACGATCCAATTTGTGTTTCCGGTTAACGTGATGAGCAGGCTAAAGCTGGCCATTGCTAACATGCGGCAAATATCTTGCCCCCCGGCGCAATCGTGGCATAAAACTTCGATTAATTTTTCGTTAAACACAGAAAATATATCCGATGATAATTGAATGGTGTACGATTCGCTTTGTATTTTTAATTTTGAATTGTCTAAACGACTCACATATAAAGAGTCGTTAACTTGTAAATCGTCGTAATCTTCGATGTTGATTAGATGTAAAAATGTTGCGAGGGCCCCGTATAAATTAACCCGTAATTTTTGGGCGGTTACATCGGCGGTTAAAATCCAGTCGATTAAGTTGGTTAGAATAATTCGGAGGGAAGCCGAATTTGATTGGATTATGCTTAAGGTGTTTTTGTTTAAATCGGTTGGTTTTCTTGAAGCGCATCTTTGTTTTTCGGAGTAAATGTGGCACCGCCTCAAATTATCTAATAAAATAATTGTTGCTCCTGATAAATAATTACCTATATCTGGTAATAATAGCGCTTTAACGACTTTTCCGAGGAGTTGCTCCAAAATAAAAATTTGTAATATTTGTTGATCATCCGCGTTGAGTATTTCATAAGGAACGAAAAGAACTAAAACTTCAACAACTTGCCTCCAAGCGTCAATAAACTTAATCATACTCGCTGCGGTTCGGCGCGAATTATTTATGTTTAGCGCGTGCAATAACACTTTTTGGATCTCCCTAAGAATCGCTTGTCGTTGCCCAATCGCGGCCGTTCCTTGAATATTCCCCAACTCGTCCATTAATATTTGATGCACTTTTTTAATATCGATCAATTTCGGTTTAGTACCTGTGTAACAACTATTTAAAATCGAGTTTAAAACGTTTGTATCAAAAAACTCCCAATTAGGTGCGACCACTTCTTTGATGTTAAAATCGAATTGCACGATCAATTTTATTAAAAGATTATTTAATTTCGAGTAATCTTGAAGCGTTGAGTACACCGAAAGTGAGTCGTTGAGTATAATTTTCGATGCCTCACTCGGTAAAACGGTGAATGGGTCAAATTTTGATGAAGTATCGCTTGGTGGCATATCAACTAAGAGCTGGGTGAGTTGCTTCATGTAATTTATTTGTTTGGTGCGGCAACACACTTTTAATTCGATGGCGGTAGTCATCAATAACCAAGATAATTGATTAACGACGCTAATCCCGTCGTTAATATTTTTGTATCTATCCAAAATGTGGTCTTTTAAAAAATTGGGGATCATCCGTAATAATTTTAGCGTTGGTTCCGATGTTTTATGATTAGCACATAATGCGTATAACATTTGATAACCAGATTCTAATAAGCCGGGTTTTATGGGGATCCCGGGAGTTAACGCAAGCTTTAATAAACCAAATAATGAGTGAATACAGGTTCGGGGGAAATCAATAACTCCGGGTACTTGGAAAATTGTAAAACTTATATCTTTTTTTAAATCAAATCCGAAGAGGTAATGAGACAAATTTGGGGCTTTATACGGCAAGCATTGCCTTAATAACGTTAAAATCGCATCTTTTGTTAAGCTATTAACGTCGGTGTCTTCGTTAGAATCGATGGGGGCGTCTAAACACTCCACAAATCCGCATCTAATTGATTTATTTGAGTCGGTGTCTGAGAGGATTATGCTCATTAATTGGTTGTGGGTTAAAGTTGATGATGTTAATTGTATTATTATGTTTATCGCAACTAAACAATGCGCGGGGATGGTTATTTGATGATTTGTGTATCTCGCAATGTTCAAAACATGATCGGGTTTATTACTACATTGATTTATACTCATTAATAATTTGCTTAATTGCACCATGGGGACCCCAAAAGGCGCGCTACTTAATAATTGGAAAAATCTGTTTTGTAATAATAACCCTTTTTCGATTATATTCATACAACTTAACGTGCATTTATTAATAAATGTTTCGGCGGTGAAATGTTTGTACGTATCAAATAGGGTTATTCCTTCGTGTAAAATAAAAAGGATTAGATTCAAAACGTTGGATTTCGTGTTTAATTGAACCATGATGTGAAAACCTGGTGGGGAATTCGATTTATCCGGTTTAGCAGCGTTTTGGAAATCTGTTACATCGGGAATATATTGGATTATGAATTTCTCGAATAATTTTAAGCACAACCCGGCGATCTCCCATTTCTCTTCCGGGTTTTTGTACGATCTCGTATGGAATTTTAAAAAGACCGAATTCACGATAAACGTTAAATAAGGATCGAAACCCGGTACTCTTGGGCCAGCCCCTAAATTTCTTGGGATCCCAAATTCGGTTAAAACGTCTAAAAGTTCCAATAAACTTTTCGTTAATGGATACTCCTCCATTCTTGACTCGACTTCATCTAATTCCGTTTGAATCCCCCTTGGTTGATAACTCGATGTGCTTGGGACGGTTATTAAAATTTGGGATGCTTCTAAATTATTCCACATTTGCGAAGCAGTTTCTGGCGATTTCGATAAAGCGGCTAAAGTCGATAAAATCTCAGCTTTTAAAGGAATTGGAACTGAACAACTAACTAATCCCAATAAAATACTTAATGGGGCCCAAGCCGGGTGTTCACAAAGCGACATCCGCGAAAACTCATCTTGACTCGCAATCGCTTTTAATAACTTTAAAACGGCTTGTAATCCGTGGATTTCTTGCGGGGTGATTCCTTTGAGATAAGTACTTCGATGGCGATAAACTGTGTCGCTGGCCAACGGCATTTCTTGCCGCAAATTTGAGTAATATTGGCTAAAAGACATAAAAAAGTGATCCCAACTTAACGTCGTTTGAAGCCCAGGTGTTGTTTGTTTAAGCATGTTGAAACAATATCTCGCCGCTTGTTGGCAACCAGATAAACTCGCCAACATTGTAAGATATGGTACAAATAAAGTCGATGGGATAACATCCCCCGCTAATTTAACAAATTTAAATAACGAAACGGATCGCGATGGGGCTCTATGCGACCCATTCAAATTAATTTGATCCAAGGGGCACCAATACTCCAACATCGCCTTAAGCTTCAACGGATCTTTCTCATAAAACTTCGCCACGAAAAACAAAAAATCCTCGAAATGTCTTGGCAAATTAACAGGCGGCTCCAACCCTTCGTTCGCATAAACCTGCATAGTCCTCGCGATTTCATCCGCTTTAATCCGTAATTCTTTCACTTTTGTATACATATAAACAATAAAATCGCTTATTAAGTTATGATACCGTTTATAAAGAACATCCTCGGTATAAATCAAATCATTTGTGAAAATAACGTTTGTTATATAACGAAAAACTTTTCCTTCGATCGCCGCATCGCAAAAAATATCTTCCTGTTCGATCAAATTCTGCATCCTTCGCGATTGCGGGATTAAACGCAACGACGATAAACAAACGGCAAAACCAAATTTGGCAGTCGCTTGTAATCCGCTGCATTGCCACGGTTTATTTTGGGATAATTCGTTTAATATCGCCTCGACGAAATCGCCCTCGGCTAAAATCGGTAAATTTTGAATCGCTTCTTCGCCGTCTTCCCGTTCATGAAGAACGCTCAAATTTAATGCGGCTAAAAATCCCGATATCATATACAAATTTACGTTGTCGATTTTTCCGGTTGATTCCTCCTCGAATTTTTGTTCCCTTAAATAATTTATTAATCCGAGTGTTGGTTGTTTTGATAAACCCGATTGCGAGGCCCATAAAAAAACGATATCTCCCAAAATTAAACGAATGTTATTGAATAAATCGATTACTTGACGTTGATGTTTTGGACCCCCCAAAGCAACGTTTTGTTGTAATTTTTCGATTTCTTTACTTAAATCTAATGTTCTTAGAAGTTCGAAAATTCTATTAAATAATCCCCCTTCCATTAATTGATCGGTGTATGTTGTAATAAATTGTTCAACATCCCCGGGGATTTTTATACACCATAAAACGCCTTTTCGTGCTTGAACAAGCATTCTTAAAACTGATAGGATTGCTTTACGACCGTCGTAGTATAATAACACCGCTACTAATCCGCGTGGAAGACCAGGATAATAAGACATTTGTATTTGGGCGGTACACAACAAATCTAATGCAGAGAACTCATTTAAATTATACATATCTGATAAGATAATTGCTTCTTGATACAGTTCTTTTGAAAGAACTTGATGGGTATGTTCTCTGACGTTTATACCTTCCTCCATGCCTTTTTTCAATTCTTCGCGACATTTTGCGCTTTTAGGCTAAGTTATAAAGATATGAATTGTTTATAATAAAAAGGTATACTAAGCATTATTATAAATTAAAAAAGAAAAGAACTTACCGGGTTTTGTAATAATGAATAAAAGGTTTGTTTGTACTGTTTGAGGATGTTTTCAAACTCGGTGTAACATTCGCTCCTAAATTCTCCGTTGAGGTAGGTAGTAACATTGTGTAGAAGTTCTTTATATGGAGTCCATAAATCTTCCGATTTGTTAGCTAAAAAATTAATAAAAAAGTTATAAAAATTAAGGAAATATAAAGGGAAGTTTCAAAACTAACGCTCCGTCATTTTATCGGTAACTTCTTTTTAGGTTATGTCGCCGACTGTAGCGCCAACCGTTTGAGATTTTAAGTAAATTTGAAGTAAGAGCTGCCAACACAATTTCTTTTTATTTATAAAAATCTAATTTATAAAGATAATAATGTTTTAAATAAATTAAAAAAAACACTTTAATAACATAACCAAATCTTGTAGTATATACTATGTAATTTTTGATAATAAAATTTATTTGTTTGTAATTTTAATTTTTTAATGTTGATGAATGTGTCAAATTTAAATTCAAATTTAATTTCTGTACTTGTAGTTATATTAAGAGTTTTATAAATAATATGGTATTAAACACAATATTAAAGTACAGATTGTATCAAAAGACTGGTTGTAATACCAAAATTTGGGTAATAGCTCAACGGTTGATAATAAATTAAAAACATATATCTACAGTGTGTCCCCGAATAGGTGAGACGACTCTTATAAAACGTACTTTTTTTTTCGATATTAATTGTAATTTTTTGGGGTTTGGCCCTGCTTGATTAAAGACTAATTTTGAACATATTTTCAAGTTTTAAAAAACAAGGGAGCCTGGACCTTTTCTATTTACAGTACGTGAAAGTGTTGACAGTACGTGAAATTAACAAAAAGTTAATTCTTTACATAACTACTTTAGGGACGAGTTTAAGAAAGTTGTATATGCTAAAAAAATCCCCCTGTGACTAAAAAACATATAAAAATTAACAAATATCCCCATAACTTACTTTCTGTTAGCTTACCTTAGAAAGACCTAAAATAGGTACTATTTGTTTTAAAGGATAAAGCTAAGCGACAATCACTTCATAAAATAACCTTTAAAGTAAGTCCAAACTTGACGCATTTATCTCATAAAAATAATAAGTTCGAATTTTCCACATTTAATTTTGACATATTTGTCAACTTCATAAAAAATCCTTTAAAATGAGTCCAAACTCGACATATTTAACTTTAATACTAATGGAGATAATCACTTCCGGTTTGAAATGTCAATGTCAATTTTGATATAAATGTCATCTTTAAAGTGAGTTCAAAGATGACGCAATTCAATTTTAATACCAACCTTAGTTTTTTATTATATTTTTGTTTTTGTGACAAATATTAAGACATTTTATAAAAATTAAAAATACGTCAAAATGACGTTGACATTTCAAACCGAAAGTTGCTTATATCTCGAGTAATATTGGAATTAAACGTATCATGTTTGGACTCATTTTAAAGTATTTTTCACGGCGATTACAAATATGTCAAAATTGACGTTAATATTCTTAACCGGAAGTTGACCATAACATCATTAATATTGAAGATAAATATGTCGTGTTTGTACTCATTTTAAAGGATTTTTAATGAAGATTACAAATATGTCAAAATTGAGGTTGACATTTTAAACCTGAAGTTAGTTATCATTTAGGACTCGGATTTTACGCAAAATGCATCTTCTTTATTTTCTGCAAAATTGGTTTCTGGACGAATTAGATAAAAAGAAGGCAGATGTACAATAAAAAAATTGCATATTTTTACAATTTTCTTGATTGTTGCATAAATTGGCCTTTTACTTGTTGCTTAATAAAATAAATATAATGACTGCGTGATTATTAAATATGCGAACATAACTTTTAGTTTAAAGCACAATACAGGATATTTTTGGATTGCGGGTTGGTTTCTTGGTTACAACGAGTCACAGAAACATGCGGGGAATCCCTAGCACTGTTTAAGTTTTAGGAAATCCCCAACCATAGTTACTGCGGCTGTATTCAGTGCTTTGCGTGTCATCCCCCTGGTTCAGTGTGAGTGAACATTAATCTACCAATCTATGTGTTTGCGGTTATATTTATGCCACGACTTACAGAAACATCCTGTATAATCGTAAAACGTACCAAGCGGCTTCTGTGCTTGTGACAGCTGTCATCAGTGTACTGTGATAAAAATAGACAGGCGACAGGCACCAAACAATTTTCAATAGTTTGAGCCTGTCTATTCTGAAAAGTCTTATACTTTTAGAGAGATGAAAACGAAAATCTCGTTTTTCTCAACATTGTTCATTAGTCGCTTAGTCAAGTGATGCATAACGCGATCCATATATTCTCTCTGCACCTTTATTCCCATCAAATTTATCATTTTTATTTATAAAGGCCTTTATTATTATTATTATCTACTTCCCATTCTCCTCCTCAGTACTACCTCCCGCATAATCAACTCAATAAACTTCCTTATAACCCTCACTTGAACCATCATCATCAATATCCTCTAAAGCCGTGTGTCCACTACCAAGTTTTCTTGCGGAAGTTGCTTCCAGAACTGAGTTCCAGAAGTTTTTGTCCTGTAAACACGACAAAAACATACGTGTTTACACGACAAAAACTTCTGGAAGCAACTTCCGCAAGAAAACTTGGTAGTGGACAGACGGCTTTACTCCCAAACCTCGTCCATTACATGTTTCTTATTCTATTCCATTATTTTACATCAAATCTATACTAAATATATTTAACCTAACAATTAAATTATAATAAAATAAATATGAAACCATTTATTTAGACCAAATTCGTTTTATCACTTAAATCTTGACACATTTATCAAAACACTCGAAAAAGCTTTCTAAATAACTCATTATAACAAATTACCAAGAATGAATTAATGCATAATTTCATACTATCTTTACATATCGACAACATATGGTCCTCTCCAATTTATGACTGAATAAAAACCCGACATCATTTTCAAATAAGTTCATTTTGTTTTCTGTGTTTAGTGATTTAGTGAATAAAATCATCATGTCCGCAAATTTTGAAAACACACATTCAAATCGAGCTTTTGCCAAACCAAAAACGTTTTTTTGGCATTTTAGACCGGTTGCTGTGATGTATATGTTAATAGGAATTATGCCATTAAAAAACATTCTTCATTGTGATAGTACACTGCTGAGATTTTCGGTGTTTAGTTACCAGTTTATATACAGCCTTATTATATTTATCGTTACTATTATTGGGATGGTAAATTTTAGAGATCCGCTTTATTTGATTCAAGAAGCTATTAACTTTAGGAATAATTACGTTTGGAGATATATGGTTGTTTTATTAGTGGTCCTACGATCAATATTGTCTTATTATTTTTGTACGACGAAATCAAGAAAATTGGTGAAGTTAATTCAAATCCTCGAATTGTTTGATTACAAGAAAAGTAAAGCGTTTAAAGGAACTGCTTGGGAAGCATCGAGAAGATTGTTGGTGTGGACTATATTGCCAATTCTTTCTGGGATTACTTTAGCGAGTTCTCTAGCTGTATTATTTATGCAATTCACTAAAATCACGTTTTATAATGGAAAACAAACATTTAATCAACAACATATTTTTGTTGGGATGATCGGAGCTTGGCAGATGACCCCTATTTTACTTTATAACTATTTCGCTTTTGTGATATTCTATAATTTTCACGATATCAAAAAAACTGCGCTTAATCACATCCCTATTAAAGCTTTACACAAAGATAAGAATATTTGTATACCTCCGGATTTTAAAATGATATTGTTGAACTTAAATCAAATGTATTTTTTAATGGGGGACGCTGTAAAATATCTTGGGAAAATGTTTGGGTGGTATCTCGCGGTGGATCAATTCTATATTATCGTGATGTTTGTTTTGAATTTGTACATTTATTTTTTTACTGAGAATATAAAGGACCAAAATTTATTGTTTTGCATCATTATAAACGCGTTCTTGAACTTTATTGTTATAAATGTGTCGCATAAAATTACCGAGGAAGCCAATAACATCGTTGAGTTCATGCAAAAACTTCCACCGTTGATTTTAGATGGCGAAGATAAATCTGAAGTAAGATTTAGTGGAATGAAAATTAAGTGGGGGTTAATATTAATTTTGATTGCAGATACAACTTATTCTTTCTCAAATACTTTCATCTTCGGTCCAAGTTTCCGCGGGAGGATTTTTTAATATTAATCGACAACGAATACCTGCGGTAAGTTAATAAAATTAATTCTTATTAAAAGAGAGGTTAATTTAATACTCGTTTAATTCAAAAAGTTCTATATAATATGTATATCGACAGGTACAAATAGGATATCGTTGCCCAACACAACAATTCGACATTCCCTTTCACGTAAAATGACCATTCTTTTTAATTGCACATTATGTATTAAAATAAATATATAAAACTATTTTGACCTTAAATAACAATTTCTACGTTCTATATTTACATCGTCCGTGAGAGAAGATAATAACATAAAAAAATGTCAATACAGTTTTACCACGGAATTAAACTTCCACAAATTGCCCTAATTCGCGATTTTCGCTTCTTATTTTTTGGACGTTTATAACACATCCGCACTAGCAGCAAAAATAACACTCCAGTTATGCTTATTAAAATAATTGGCGTGAGGTTGTATTGTTTAACAATAGTCTTCTCTAAAAGAATTTCCGGTTGTTTTCTACGCCATTTGAACACTTCAACGGATTCATCTTGACCCGATGCATCTGAAACGTTCAGTTAGACTAGATTACTTTATAGAGCTGTCCTATTAATGATTTAATTATTTTTTCATTTTATTAAATAAACTTTTTGTGCAACGGGACGAAAAATGAGTTCGTATTAAATGTATGTAGCTGGTGATGGGTATGGTATATTCATGGTGTATTTTAGCGTTTTAAACTGAGGTCGCCGAGGCCGAGGCAATATCTTGTTTGACACCAGCATTATATTGATGTGATATTAACTGTAGCGTCTCGACCTCATGCAACCTCTTTTTAATACGATGATATCGTCTATTTCAGCTCATTAAGCCGAGGTCGCTTGCGGTCGAGACTGTACCGTATCTAACACCAATCTGATATTGATATGGTATTAATTGTAGTGCCTCGGCTTAATACAGTGACATCCTGCTTTTCAGTTCATTAAGCCGAGGTCGCTTGCGGCCGAGGCAGTACGTTTTTTGGCACCAGTCTTGTTTTGATATAGTATTAACTGTACCGTCTTGGCCGCAAACGACCTCGGCTTAATACAGTGACATTGTCTATTTCAGCTCATTAAGCCGAGGTCGCTTGCGGTCGAGGCTGTACCGTATCTAACACCAATCTGGTATTGATATAGTATTAATTGTAGTGCCTCGGCTTAATACAGTGACATCCTGTTTTTCAGTTCATTAAGCCGAGGTCGCTTGCGGCCGAGGCAGTACGTTTTTTGGCACCAGTCTTGTTTTGATATAGTATTAACTGTACCGCCTTGGCCGTAAACGACCTCGGCTTAATACAGTGACATCGTCTATTTCAGCTCGTTAAGCCGAGGTCGCTTGCGGTTGAGGCTGTACCGTATCTAACACCAATCTAGTATTGATATGGTATTAATTGTAGTGCCTCGGCTTAATACAGTGACATCGTGTTTTTCAGTTCATTAAGCCGAGGCCAGTCTTATTTGGCACCAGCCTTGTTTTGATATACAGTGTGTTAATTAATTATCGTACTCAACGTCATCATTGCAAGTATGCAACCAATATCACAGCGCAATACGTATCATACGCAAATCTCGATTTGCAATACCCATACTGTGATATTGGTTGCATACTTGTAATGATGACGTTGGGTACGATAATATAATTAATTAACACAGTGTAGTATTAACTGTACCGCCTTGGCCGCAAATGACCTCGATGACCTTTAATCAATCTTGTGTTAATGTTATAGGATAATGATATTTTTCTGTTATTATTGTAAATCTTGGTGGCAATAAACTTATTATTATTGTATTTCAGTGTATCAAGCCGAGGTCGCTTGCGGCCGAGGCTGTACCTTATCTAACACCACTCTGGTATTACAAACTTATTTATTTCATTTACAAGAATGCTACAATGACGGTAAAATTGCATGAAAGTACCGACCGAATACCAATTGGGCGTGGGGTAAGACAAGGCGATATAATGTTGAACCCAAATTGTTCATCACAGTACTGGAGAGTGCATTTAAACAACTGGATTTGACCCAAAAAGGTATAAATATTAATGGCAATAATTAAGTAATTTGCACTACGCGGACGATATAGTCCTTATTTCGGATAGCCTTGGAGAAATAAAACTGATGCTGAACGTATAGGAGGCGTGCTAAATAACAACAAAATTTAGGACAAATCTTGTTATAAGCTCTAACATCAATATTGGTGATAACGAATACTTTCGATGGTATGTCATTAATCCCTGATGCCTTTCCATGTTTTGACGCAATGATTACGTTTTGAACCTCACTGATTGATATAGGTTCCATGACACTATCCTTTCTTTGGTGTGACTGCTGTCTATTTCCAAATCAGTTTCTATACTTAATAGGTTTTAGATATAATTTTTCCAAATGTCATTCATTTCACTATCACATATTATTTTTCCTGTTCCATCTCAGCATAGAGCTGTGTGCGATTTGTGCCTTTGTCTTAACTGTCTAACAAATTTATACACATTCCTTGTGTATTAGCTTTAATGTGTACACATATTTCGGGAAAGCTTCTCCTTTACGTAACACTCTTCGAAAATGTTTAACGATTTCTTTAATGCTTGAAAACCAACTTTGAATTGAGTATAAGTCTAATATTAAAGACTAAATTCAGTTTTTGTGCTTCAGTAATTCTTGTTGTTTGATTCTTTTCTAGTCATACTGCACTTCCATCAAATCCAAGATTCCAAGATCCATGAGATTGTTAATTTCCAATTGAAAATTAAGTAGTTCTTTTAAGATCTTATTATTTTTCTTCTTTTATTCAGGTTGTAACTTGTTTTTTACGCATCATTCATGGTGTTTCATTAGAGCTGGAAATCCAACTTCCTTGTCTCTCGGGATCTCTTTCTAGCTAAATACCCATTTTCATACTCCCAGATAAATACCCATTTTATAAATACCTACCCACCGGGTATTTACTCAGCGCCCATCACTGATTAATTGCAGCGCCTTGGCCGCAAGCGACCTCTTCTTAATACAGTGACAACGTCTATTTGAGTGTATTAGGCCGAGGCTGTACCTTGTTTAATACCAGCCTTATGTTAATATGGCATTAGCTGTAGCGCCTCGACCATAAGCAACCTCGGCTTAATACAGTTACATCGTGTATTTCAATGTATCAAGCCGAGGTTGCTTGCGGCCAAGGCGGTACCTTGTATGACATTTGGCGATGGTGGATTCTATGTTCATCGTTCAATATGAATATTAATAAAACTCTGGGTTAACGATGAAAATGGTTTATTTTATTTTCAATTCGGTGCGACATGTTTCGGAATTATCTTATTCCTTCATCGGGCACGACGTCAATGTTGAGGAGTTAAAATTATAAGTTGCTTAGTGGAAAAAGCACAAGTGGAAAAATTGAGCTGTTCAATTTTTCCACTTGTGCTCAACACATGGACTCTGACTGAGTTTAATTTTAATAATTTTTTTTTTAATGGAATAATGTTATGTTAATTTTTGATAGAAAAGTGATTTCTTAACGACAAAACACGTGTGTAAAATTTCATAAACTTGTAGATCGGTACTTTTTTAGAAAGAGATATTCTTTGAAGAAGAGTTTTCTTGAAACTTCATACAACCTATTCTGTTGATATGTCCTTGATTCATTTAACGAAGCAACTTATAATTTTAACTCCTCAACATTGACGTTGTGCCCGATGAAGGAATAAGATAATTCCGAAACATGTCGCACCGAATGTAAAATAAAATAAACCATTTTCATCGTTAACCCAGAGTTTTATTAATACTTGTATGACATGTCTTATGTTGATATGGTATGTATTAACTATAGCACCTCAGCCGCAAGCGACCTTGGCTTAATACAGTGACATCGTATTAAGCAAACATTGTATAATAAAATCCACTCATTATTTAATCAATTTTAGATCCGGTTGCACAAAAAAATATTGTGTGTACCTCGACCACGTAGCATTATCGTTGGCTTTGCGGCCTTGGCACACAAATAACTGTTAATAACCAAAACTTACCTCTAAATTGATGACTAACAGGTGCAATAGGAATTGGTGTTTCTTCAGTTAATGAAAGCAATCGTTGCGATTGATAAAAATTTGTCGGTGCTGAAATATTAAGCGGAACAGGTTGTGCCCAAACCAATTGAGGACATTGTGGTAAAGCTTTCGCTTGGGAATCGCCCAAGTGATTATCGAGAACTTTAGAGTATCTATACAACTTATTTCCTTCCATCCGTTCCGGTACATCCGTCTCAACTTTAGCGGCCGTATCGATCATCCGATTATTCTTAAATATAAGTGGCATATGAGCCGATGAAGTATATTCTAAAATCGCGTCCAACATCCAATAACACGCTTTATCCATGTGACTCGCGTCTATACAATTTGAATCACCATACACGACTAAACGCCCACTTTTATCGGACGCTTTACTTTGCATTAAACCCAAAATTGGGGCATTGTAAGTTTCTTCGTGATCACCATCTGGATCTAAAATTTGTTGTCCCTGATCTTTTAATTTTTGGGAGATTAATACACCGTCATCGGGAAATTTAGCAATACTTGTTCCTGAGGCGTAATACATTTCGTGATCGCCGAATTTAAACGGACCATCAAACACTTTATTTCCCAATTCGACACCCCAAAGTGCCAATAAATCGTTTAAAGCTGGAACATTGGCTCCTCCGGTATCCGGCATCCACCATTGTCTCGTGTTTTCATCGTAAAACTTAACCCGTTTCATCACCGTTACGTTGTACCAATCGGCAAAAATTATTATTGATAAACCCGCATCGACGTCTCGTTTTATTTTTGAGATTTCTTCCGGGAAATATTCTTCTTCTGGATCTACTATTAATAAAGTTCCGTATTGTGAAGCATCAAAACAATTAAAAGGAGAACCAAGAACTTCTATGTAATAACCGGAATTTCTAAGGTGTTGATACATATCTTTAAAATTAGTGTGAATGTGATCACCATTCCAATCTAAAGGATCGTTTTTAATCTTTAAATTATCTCTTGGAAAATAACCCGGGGGGTATCTAAGATTATGATATTGGTCCCATAATAATCTTTTATGACGTGGGGGTGTAGGAATAATTTTTGCTCTAAAACCAATTATTTATTAAATGATAAATTTTTTGATTTAATTTAATTTTTACCTAATTGGTAAAATAACAGTACTTTGTCTAGGTTCTGATTCCCCTTGAGCGGGAGGCGATTGCACAGTTAAGCTAATATGCCCTTGAGCAACCCCTTCATACCCAATCCCTTTAGGATTTACTGATAAGCTTACCGCAAGCCAACCTGACCAGGGCCATAAAAGCTCTGAATATGAAAAGGCCACATCCAAATACTGACCGTTTTGTGGGGTATACGGAAACCATTGTGGTTTGCCGATTATATGCCCAGAAACACCTAAACCATTTAAAATGGTTACATTTACAACCACGGGCATTGCTCCTGCGTACATAGGTTGAGTACAATACGGCCACATGTATGGACATTCACTAAGATCTATATAACTTGGAATTAAACTAGCCTAAAAAAAGTATTTGTTTAGTATATTTTAATTAGTATAGGTTATTTCAAGAAGATAGGCACATATTTTATAAAAAATGTATATGTGTATAATTTAATTATAAATGGAAAAGATTACTTTTAGTAATAAACATTATCATAGAATTCTATTGCATCTTGAAAACAAACTTATACATGGAGGAGACTTTAATGCAAAACATATGTCTTGGGGTTCTTGCTTGACAAATACAAAAGGAAGAGAATTGAAACATGCAATAGAGGCCCCAAATTGTGAGTTGCTCTCCAATATTCCACAGATAGAAGTAAAATTCCGGACCTGCTTGATTTTTTTATTACGAAAAATATATTGCTTAACTTCGTAAACATAGAAGAAGAGTTAGGGCTAGACTCAGATTACTCACCAGTAATTATTACTCTAAATAACAAAGAACCCTTTTTATCACTAACTGGAATCTATTTCAACAACCATTAGATAACTAATATTCAACAAACTAATATTCAAAATTACTTAAAAGATCTTACTGACGATGCCAGTACTGATTATTCTCTGTGGTTAACTTCCGCAGAGAAAGCTTAAAGTTCCAAAAGCACATACACCTCCAATTCGAAATAAAATAATATAATTTGGAAATTAGGCTAAGAGCAATCAAGAAAAAGTTAATTTGTTTGCTAAACATCTAAAAGAAACTTTTACATCAGACAGTCCAGCAATTATGTTAAATAGTGTTCCTAGCATAATTCAAAGTGATCAGTAAAGTAATATACCATGTGTAAGAATGAAAGACTGTGTTATGATTATATAAAAACTAAATATAAAGAAATCAGCAGGTTATGACCTAATTAATGGAGAAACATTGAAACATCTACCAAAACGGGCGATTACAAAACTATAACACATAATTAATGCTGCTTTTAAACAGATATACTTCCCAAGTATATGGAAAGTTGCTGAAAAAATAATGATACCAAACATATAGGCCAATCTCATTATTACCCTTACTATCAAAACTACTTAAAAAATTACTATTAAAAAAACTAAAACCTGTCATAGCAGAAAAAGACCTAATACGAACACATCAATTTGGGTTTCGGAATAAACATGCTACAATAGACCAAGTGCATAGAATAACGAATACTATCGAAATAGCAATGGAAGAAAATAAAGTCTGCTGCGCCGTATTTTTGGATGTTGCACAAGCTTTCGACAAAGTCTGGTTAGATGGTTTAAATTAACAAACTAGACCAAATACTACCATCAACGTATAGTCAACTATTCAAATCGTATCGTTCTGATCGATATTATAGAGTAAAATACGAAAACGCTTATTCACCACTACATGAAATACAAGCCGGCGCTCCTCAAGGAAGTGTGCTTAGCCCAATATTGTACACATTCGACCTTCCTCAGATACCAGAAACTTTAACAGCTACATTCGCAGATGACACAGCGACCTTGGTTATTGCAGAAAATGAAGTAGTTGCAGCAAATAAGTTACAATTGGCCTTAAATTCAATAGAAAAGCTGGCCCAAACTTTACTTATAAGAAAGTAAACTATGTCCCAGCATACATAAATATCAATGCAGTCCCTTACGCCGACACCGCAAAATATCTTGGTATGAAGCTGGATGCCTAACTCAAATGGAAAGCTCACGTCAAAAAATAACGTGAGAAACTTGATATCAAAATTAAACACCTATATTGGCTTATTGGCCGAAAATCTACGTTATTACTAAGTAACAAGTTGCTAATATACAAGCTAGTATTAAAACTAAAATGGACATACGGAATCCAGGTGTGGGGCAAGGTTGGTATATAACAGGTTGTGTAAGTTTATACGCAATCATACTGTCATACTACCATACGTCATTGGCGATAAATAATACCGGGAAATAATTAAAATTTTTAAAATAATGTAATTGAATTACTTTTATATATTTAGTGTGGTATACAGTGTGTCCGTAAAGTAACGGATATAGGCGATAAAATCATAATAAACGGTTTATGGAAAAATCTCTGAAATGGGTCTATAAATTTAAATTTTTTGCAATTTTTTGGTGTAGATTTCATATTGTTTCCGCCATTTTTACACGAGTTATGGCGTCATCGATATTTTTTTTAAATGGCAATCCCCCATTTTTATTGCGGAATATGAAAGAGGATTTTTTTCTGAATCTAGTACAGTCAATATTAATATTGCTTACATAAGAAAATTTTCGAGAAAAATTACTTTAAAGTTTAATTACTTCAAATTTGTATAATGATAAAAATAGCAGTAGCCATGAGTAACTATGGTAACCAATTATTCTAAACAATTCCTTGAGTGTCAAAAACTGATTTAGTAAAGCTTCTTGAAGTGTGGTGGCGCGAAATCTTGTTGGAATAACTGCCGTTGGAATTGAGTTGTGTCAACATTATCGGGATGGAAGGAATGACATCGCTTTGAAAAAATTTAAACATCTCTTTCCAGTTAAGATTTCCTCAAATCTTTTGCTGATATTGGGTGTGCGACTTTCTTGGCTAATTTGGATTTTGGCTAGCGCAATACCGACAACTTTGTATATTTACTTGTCCACTCAATGTAAATGTCCCTTCGTCGAAAAAATTATGTTTTTGACATCGTTGCAAAATTGTTATTCAAAAACTACGATTCATTACTCGTGAATCAGGTTTACTTTATGGGAATGATATTTTGCAGGTTTTAAAATTTTATGAACCGTTGATTTACTAATGTCCAAATTAGACCTAATACTCCTTACAGTAACATGAGGGTTTTCTTGCCCAGCCAAAACCACGATTTACTGAACTTCCCTTGCAACATTTAGTAAGCCAGACTTCGAGAAATGCTTCGAGAGATGGCCATGCTGTTTAAATTTAGTCACAGCTAGGCTCACCATAGTTTAGCTAATGAGTTGGCGATCAGGATATGTTGTATTAAAGAGGTCAACTACTTACTAAATCAGTTTTCGACACTTAGGAAATTGTTTAAAATAATTGGTTACCATAGTTACTCATGGCTACTGCTATTTTCATCATGTCAACAAATCTGAAGTAGTTAAACTTTAAAGTAATACTTTACTAGATTCAGAAAAAAATCCTCTTTCATATTCCGCAATAAAAATGGGGGATTGCCATTTAAAAAATATCGATGACGCCATAACTCGTGTAAAAATGGCGGAAAAAATTTGAAATCTACACCAAAAAATTGCAAAAAATTTAAATCTTTAGACCCGTTTCAGGGATTTTTCCATAAACCGTTTATAATGATTTTATCGCCTATATCCGTTACTTTACGGGCAGACGGTATAATTAATTGCAGTAGTAAAACGAAAAATAATTTAATTTAATTCTTAATTGTAAATTCACTTATCATAAAATAATTGATGCAAATTAAAGTAGTAATTGATTTATGTTATACTAGAGAAGACACTTCAACTCTCACTAAACATCAAGGTTTATATATTACAGGTTGTCTAAGTTCCTATGCTGCAATACTTTGATTTTAGTTTGTGGACGAGGGGCAAGAGCAGGAGTGTTTCGTGACGTAAGCGATCACGGATTGCGCACGCAACCTCATGGCCATATGGTGCTCCATGCATTTGTTTAATTTGGATTGCTTGGCGGTATTATTTTCCACATGTGACGTAATGCGCAGTATGGTTGCGTACGAACCTAGACAACCTTTTATATATAAACCTTGACTAAACATGACTGTGAGGTTGCGCGCGCAATTCGTCGCCACTTACGTGAAGAGACACTCCCGCTCTTGCCCCTCGCCCACAAACTAAAATCAAAGTATTGCAGTATAGGAACCTAGACAACCTCTTATATACAGGATGTATCTGGTAAGAATAGAAAAAAATTGAGGGGTTATAGGTTTCCTCTTTCTGAATAAAAAACTAAAACAACAAATAACACAATGTCCCATTCTTTGTCCTTCTTAAGAGGGTGTCACACAAAAAACGCCCCAAGCTGTAACTCTGTCATTTACAGTCCGATTTTCATGAGTGAGGTAACAAATGAAATGGTTTGATGAATACTATGATGTATGCTACAAATAAATTTTTTCCAAGACCATCTTCAATTTTAAGCGATTATTAACTTTTGTTTTTCAAATTGCTCCATATATTTTTCTTCACGTCATTGGGTGGAGATTGTTTTTCTGAATCCATTGATATACAATACATCCATTTTGAAAGTAATTTTAGCAAAGAAAACACACCTGTATATACAGGTTATCACACAAGAATGCCGCAAGCTGTAACTTTGTCATTTACATTCTGATCTTCATGAACGAGGTATCAAATGAAATGGTTTGATGAATACTATGATTCATGCTACAAATAAACTTTTTCCAGCGCTATCTTTAATTTCAAGCGATTATCAACTTTTGATTTTCAAATTGCTCGGTATGTTTTTCTACACGTTATTGTATAGAGATTTTTTTTCTGAACCCAATGATGTACAATACATTAACATTAATTGTAATTTTAGCAGAGAAAAACAATTAAAACATTTTCCGAACATTGTCTTGTTAGTCACTTCTGTAATACTGAGTGCCATGGAAGAAATAACGCGCAAAACTGATAACAGTCATTAAATGTTATTTCAATGCCCGAAGCAGTTGTGAATGATACTTATAAGTTGTTTTTTTATTTTTTTTCCCATGGCACACTACAGTATAACGCAAGTAACTTTAAGAGAATGTTAGGAAACTATTTTAATGCTTTTCTATACTACAATTATAATTAATGTTCATGTATTGTACATCAATGGATTCAGAAAAGGAATCTCTATCCAATAGCGTGAAGGAAAACATACCAAGCAATTTGAAAATCAAAAGTTGGTAATCGCTTGAAATTCAAGATGGCGTTGGAAAATGTTTATTTGTAGCATGAATCATAGTATTTATAAAATCATTTCATTTGATACCTGGGTCATCAAAATCGGAATGTAAATAACAGAGTTACAGGTTGGGGCGTTTTTTGTGTGACACCCTGTATAAACAAAGCCTGGTTAATATAATTCTTTATACAGCAGTACTTAAACTTTCAAACCCTTAACTTTATAGTATCATATCTTAAAAATGGTAAAGAATGGGACATTGTGTTATAAGAATTTTTATTCAGAAAGAGGAGACCTATAACCCCTCAAATTTTTTCTACTCATACCTGATACACCCGGTATAAACCTTGGCTGTGGGATTGTACTTGCAAGCCAAATGCAAGTCTGATTCAAAGATTAGAAAACAAAGTACTAAGGTGCATGGTGGATGGACCTTGGTATATAAAAAACACCGACCTCCATTGCGACATGGAATCATTCGCCTCTAAACATGAGAAGAGATTATTTCTCGACAACGAGGATGTCGTGCGTCGCCTCCAGAGGATGAAGCTGTTCGATATAGTGACCTAGTCTTAAAACTCTAAAAATATGATAATATTTATCTATATTACATGTAAACCAGACTTGACCATTGGGAAAAGCTGTAAAATATTATCTTGTTTAATTTGTCAATAACTTGTCAATTGTGCTATGCATAATATATAAAAAAAATGAAAACATCTTCACATTAATGTTTTAGAAGACATAGGGAAGAAGAAATACAGGAATGGATTTGATATGATGACAAGATTGTCAGATAATACACTTCTGTCAGTTAGCTGCCTCTCTACAGGATTTACTTGCTACCTCTATTCTACTGTTAAGTTCTTTATCCAGGTGGCAACGACTTGTAAGTAAACACATTTTGAGGAATATATTTTTTCTGCAATAATTTTAGTTCATAGCTGAAATACTTTTAAAAAATTTTGATCAAATATAAAATATGTGTCATTCTTATTGAAACACCCCGTTGTATAACTAAAGTGTTAATACCTGTGGTTTATAACTGTTTAAAATTTGATAAGCTTTCACTAAATTTAATTTTCCATGACCCTGCTCAAACATATTCACCCCCGGAATTCGCCTAGCAGAAGCAATTAGCGCCTGCTTTACGCTTGCGGGGTTAATATCATCTCCACGATGCAAAACTCCACTGGCTAATAAAGTAACCGCTCCTGCTACAACTGGAGAAGCCACACTCGTACCAGAAAGTGAGCGACAACCTCCTTTTATGTTTGGACCACGTACACCAGCTCCATATGTTACTATATCAGGTTTAACACGTCCATAACCTAAAAAATATTTATCATAATAATATTTATAACAAATAAATAATTTTTTTTTAATAACCTTGTGGTAATTCCCATGTAGTCATCCCCCTAGAAGAAAACTTAGCGATATGATCCTCAAAATCAATTCCACCAACTCCAATAACATCCATTTGATCAGCTGGATTATTCAAAGTTCCATAAAGTGGCCCATCGTTTCCAATTGCAGAGACCATAATAACCCGATTAGCCGTTAATTCCCAAACTTTATCAACAAAAGGATGATCTTTAAAATCCGGCCCTCCTATGCTTAAATTAAGTACATTGATCTTCTTTAAAATGGCGTAATTAAACGCGTCTAAGAACCACGAAGTATATGATACTTGATTATTTGTGAAAACGCGGAAAATATGGAGTTCTGAGTCGGGGGCGAAACCTAAACATTCCTTACTGGATGCTATAAGCCCTGCGACAAATGTACCGTGTCCTAAACCATCATCTAAAGTTTTTTCGTTAGTCCAATTCGTACGTTCTTTAATTTTTCGAAAATGTGGGTGCGTTTTCGAGAGGCCTGTATCAAAAACGGCTACTTTAATACCTTTTCCGGTAATTCCCATGTTCCATAATGCATCTGCTTGTAAAACGGAAGTTATTTGTCTAGGAATTGCTCTAAGTAATCTTCGACTTGTGTGCCGACCTGTTGCTTGCCAAAATTGACCATTTTGTGATAAACTATTTCTACCTCTTCTTACATATTCGTGTGTGTTTATAAATTTTAAGGTTCTAAGCACCATTCGTTGCGATGTAACTCTTTTAATTGACGGATGGTCAGTTAAAGCATCTAAACCAAGCGATTTATCAGTTTCTTCAATTAATACTACATCAAAATCACTTGGATAATCACTAGCCGGATTTTCTCTCGACAAAATCTTCCAACTTTTTATCCCGGAATTATTTAAAGCTGCAGTTATATACGATGCTCTTGCATTGCTTTTATAATATCCATCAAAAGTAACGATATACTCATTTTCAATCACTTTCGAAGAATAATCCACATCAATTCGTTCAGTAACGGTCAGGTTACAGCACAGCGGAGATTCCACATGATTTTCGGAAGTTGTGTAAAAATCCTCGCAACGAAACAGCGGGAAAAGCACCGTTAATATAATATATAGAGCAAAAACAGGGGCCATCTCTCCGTCTTCACAGTAGCAATTTCACTTTTCGGCGTCTTCGTAACATCTTTTCGATTCGTTATTTCGTTTTAATAAACACTATCTTACCGCTTATTGAAGCGTTGTTAAGATTCTAATCGTTTTGAAACAATTCGACGACGCATGATTCATGCGGGTAACGGCATTGAAATCGAGATTTGAACAAACAAACACTGAAAAACGTAATCGACCGTGATTGGCATCAAATACGATTTCAACACGAGTGAGATGTCAAAAAATAAATTTATCTGTCAAACTACTGTCAGTGATCATATGGAATTTATGGATACAAGAAATGAGCGGTTTACATATTTTGTTGAAGGTGAATAAAGAAAGGTGTAGTTGTACTTGAATTTATGTTGAATTTTATAATTATAATTAGAGGAAAAAAACACGTTGTTCGTTAGCGATAAATGCGGATACTTATAATGCCCATAATGGAAAGTTATCTGAAATTCCGTGTTCAATTGTAGGTCATACAACATTTTTAACGAGCTGATAAGAAAGATAAGGAAGTTATCGTGTGTAATAATTTTTTATAAATTGCTATTAAACGGATATTAATTAAAATGATATCAAATTTTGTGATGTAATCGCTTTATGAGCCAAAATTTCAAAATTTACAAAAAAAATTTACAATTTTCTATAAATTATGTTGTTTCGTTCATTATTAACAATTTTGATGTATTATATTTTTAACATTACTCATTAATTTATTGTTTGTAAAGTGTTGTATTTATTACAACAATTTTTTTTCTAAAAGTTCTTTTGTATACTTTAAAGGAAAATAAGTAGGAAAGAAATATTTAAAAAAAAACTTTGCAAGGATGTGATATATTTAAATAAATATATCGTAAATATTGCTGAAACCGTGTTTTTTAAACTTGAATAGGTTTCAACAAGTTAAGTGTAGGTTGGGTTGCCTACCGATAAGTTAATAGAAAAACCAGCCGGAAAGATTATGTAGTAGGAATATAAGGAGTAAATAAAGCGATTAAAATCCTTAAATCTTATTTAATTAAGTCTTTGAGATTATACATGGTATTAGGTTGTGATTAGTAATGATAATAATTGAGTTATGGTTGGAGAAATACTTAAAATGATTATAATATAGCCGAAAAATGGAAAAGGTTCAAACAAAACTTTGATTTATATATTACGACTGCTACTTTACAAGATAAATCAGAAGTAACGAAAATTGGGGTCTCTTAATGTAATAGGTGACGATGGATGGGAACTATACAATAATTTTATATGTATTGGGGAAGAAAATAAAAAGATTAGATGATAAACAGCAAAATTTGGGAGTTCCTTTGCATTAAAATAGTTCAAAAATATGTTTTCTTTATGACTAAGTTCAGAAAAGCTGTAAAATCAGAATACAAGATTGCAAAATGCCAAAAAGATATCAAACTTTAATCCAAAGAATATTAATATGAATTTTTAGTTGGTTTATGTTGATCCAGTAATATTAAAAGAAAGTATGAAGTTGAGTAATTCCTTTCAATGGTTTCAGTCTGTAGATGTACAAAGTCAATTAATAGATTTTAACTTATATGTATAGTACAGGGTGTCCCAATTTCGATGTCCGCATAGGCTATCTCCGAAACTAAAAGAGATAGAAAAAAGTAGCTTACATGTCATGATCTCGTTTTTCGAGAAAATGCTAATGCCGAAAACTCCGAACAGCTATCGTCTTTTGTTTTCGCCCTATCGGCAAAAACTGAAAATTTTGCAAAAACGACAATCGCGAATATTTCACTTATTATCAAAGATGGTGTATTATAAATAAAACATTATATGGGCAACTTTTTACGAAGAATTCAGTGGCGTAGGTAGAATTTTTTTCCCATCTTTTATTTTCGAGATTTTAGACGTAACTTTATTTTTTTAAATGGAAACCATAGTTGGCTATGAGTTAAAATAATTTGTTATTTTCTTCTGATAACAAATATATATAGTTTGTGGGGTATATTTCTTATAGTTATTGAATAATTAACAAAAACTCATTTTGTTCCATCTAAATCTAATGTATGTATTTAAAAGTTAATGTTGCTATGGTGATAACCATACATACTATGATGGAATATAATGTATCAATTTTGTTTGTTCTTTCTAAAACTATTGTATGTATTTAAAACTTAATGTTGTTATGGTGATAACCATACCATGAGGGAAAGCATTGTTTCCAATTATTACCAATGTTTCTAGCAAGGACATTAGAATCTAACAGGACTGCTACATCCATTGTATTTTTGTAGTCGACTACGGATTGGTTGCCCGCACTCTACGTCACACTATTTGCCACGCCTAATAACTGTCTATGTTTTTAGAGGTTATATGATAGACATTAATACGTCTAAAAACATAAAACTTCAAAACTAATATGAATACGTCTAGGATATAACCTCTCACAGCAAACGCATAGACCATAACAACAGCTGGACGTGGAAAATGGTGTGACGTAGTTTGCGGGTAGGCTGTCACAACAATGGATGTAGTAGTCCTGTTAGATTCTACTGTCCTTGAGTTTGTAGTAGTATTTAAAAATTCACTAACAACTCTGGCATTATGTGCTGGTGCTCCGTCATATTGAAAATATATCATTTGAGACATATTTAGTGGCAAATTGTCGTCCAAAGGCTCAATGTGCTGCCTTAATATATTGAGGTATTTC
The DNA here is from genome assembly GCF_036711975.1 of Onthophagus taurus. NCBI lineage: Eukaryota > Metazoa > Arthropoda > Insecta > Coleoptera > Scarabaeidae > Onthophagus > Onthophagus taurus. The sequence goes on from NC_091966.1 coordinate 1,473,724, forward strand.
CCTGAGTTTAAGTTTTTATGATAGATACTATATGCCAAAACTCTATTATCTAAAAGGGCACACCATACATTGAACCCCAATCTTCTTTGAACACTCAGAGACTTCATCGGTCCAGATTACATTTTGAACAAACAGCAGATTATTTAATTTTTTTAAATAGCATCTACAAAATTCTAATCTTCGATTGACATCTCCGGCACGTAAATAATGAGTTAGCCCCGCTTTGTATGATTTATACTTATTTTTCTTTCATATTCGGGAGCAGCGTCTTTTGGGTCAGACGTCTTGTTGCAATTTCTCTTGCAGGTCATTTTGGTATGTTTTTGTATGTGGTTTGGGGAAGGACCAAATATCTATTAAATTTTCTGCTGACCGGCTGAAGGTTCGTACGTGCGGTTGTCTTCTTTCTGGATATCTTGTGAAATAAAATTCCGCGGCTAACGTCGCATTCTTATCTGATAACATATAGCATTCCATCATGTTACATTTTTCATAATTTTCGAAATTCATTGTAAAGTTTTATTCAGTTTTGTTATACTTTGACACTTAACATGCTGGTGCATAATGCCAGCACATAATGCCAGAGTGGATATCGAATTTTTAAATACAAACTTTGGCAATTATTTGATACATTATGTTCCATCATAGTATGTATGGTTATCACCATAGCAACATTAACTTTTAAATACATACATTAGTTTTAGACAGAACAAAATGAATTTTTGTTAATTATTCAATAACCATAAGAAATACACCCTACAAACTATATATATTTGTTATCAGAAGAAAATAACAAATTATTTTAAGTCATAGCCAATTATGGTTTCCATTTAAAAAAATAAAGTTACGTCTAAAATCTCGAAAATAAAAGATGGGAAAAAAATTCTATCTACGCCACTGAATTCTTCGTAAAAAGTAGCCCATATAATGTTTTATTTATAATACACCATCTTTGATAATAAGTGAAATATTCGCGATTGTCGTTTTTGCCGATAGGGCGAAAACAAAAGACGATAGCTGTTCGGAGTTTTCGGCATTAGCATTTTCTCGAAAAACGAGATCATGACATGTAAGCTACTTTTTTTCTATCTCTTTTAGTTTCAGAGATAGCCTATGCGGACATCGAAATTGGGACACCCTGTACAGATTAGTGTTTTTGCTTTAAAACTATTTATGTTAGTTAAGATAGAACCTAAACATTTTAAAATGAAAATGATAGTCATTAATGAAATATTAAAATAGATCTGATAGGTAACATAAACTTAAAATCTAAAGCAAAAACAAAGTAGATATTGCAAATTTTGTTATTCTAGATAAAGGTAAAACTCTGTTGTTGGATTTACAAACCTCTAATGAAATACTGATTTAAAATTAATTCAGAGATAGAGAGTGTTGAAATAGAACAATTCAGTTCTTAATAAATCAGGAGTATTTGAATGATTACTAGAGCTCGGATTTTTATGCAGTCAAATTATAGGAAATATGCAACCTATTTATTCGAAATATGCAAAAAATATGCAAAAATATGCCTTTGTTATAGTTGTTATCAATCTATTTCTATCACATATTTGTATATGTTTTGCAGTTATTACATGTTGTTCTATTTGGGACTTCCTCTCACACGTTATCTTAAAAAAGAATAATTAAAAAAGTTAGCCATAGATACTCTAACGAGTCTAACAGACTAAAAATTTAAATCACAATCGACGTCAAATTTAACGACAAATCAACGACATCAAATTTAATATAGTTTTATTTAGTTTTAATTTAACAGTTTCCCTTTTTTTTTAACTCCTAGTGTAAAAGTCTATGAAAAATACAATTTCGTTGTCATCAAACCATTGGCAAGTTCGTTGAAAACTCTAATTTTTAACTTAAATCTTTGAATCTAAATTTTTAAATCTTTAACTTTAAATTTAAACAAATCTAGTAAAATAACAAAATATACGAAAATATACAGTAAAAGGCCAATTTATGCAACAAAAATTGTAAAAATATGTAAAATAATTAAAATATGCAATTTTATTATTGTACCATCTGCCTTATTTCTATGTAATTCGCCCAGAAACCAATTTTCAAAAAAATATTCCAGAAAATAAACAAAATACATTTTGCATAAAATCCGAGCCCCAAAAGGAATGTTACGTAAGGTTAGTTCTGTTTACAAACATTAATTATAGCGTGAAGTTTTCTTTAGTAATTAGTAATGCCAATCATAGCGTGAAGTTTTCTTTTGAAATGCCAATTAAATCGTGAATAAGGAATGTTACTTAAGGTTAGTTCTGTTTACAAACATTAATTATAGCGTGAAGTTTTCTTTAGTAATTAGTAATGCCAATTATAGCGTAAAGTTTTCTTTTGAAATGCCAATTACACCGTGAAGGAATGTTAAGTAAGGTTAGTTTTGTTTACAAACATTAATTATAGCGTGAAGTTTTCTTTTGAAATGCCAATTAAACCGTGAAGGAATGTTAGGTAAGGTTAGTTCTGTTTACAAACATTAATTATAGCGTGAAGTTTTCTTTAGTAATTAGTAATGCCAATCATAGCGTGAAGTTTTCTTTTGTAATGTCAATTATAGCGTGAAGGAATGTTCGGTAAGGTTAGTTTTGTTTACAAACATTAATTATACCATGAAGTTTTCTTTGGCAATTAGTAATGGCAATTATAGCGTGAAGTTTTCTTTTGTAATGTCAATTATAGCGTGAAGGAATGTTAGGTAAGGTTAGTTCTGTTTACAAACATTAATTATAGCGTGAAGTTTTCTTTAGTAATTAGTAATGCCAATTATAGCGTGAAGTTTTCTTTTGAAATGCCAATTAAACCGTGAAGGAATGTTACGTAAGGTTAGTTTTGTTTACAAACATTAATTATAGCGTGAAGTTTTCTTTAGTAATTAGTAATGCCAATCATAGCGTGAAGTTTTCTTTTGAACTGTCAATTAAACCGTGAAGGAATGTTACCTTAGGTTAGTTCTGTTTACAAACATTAATTAATGTTTGTACATACGTTCACAGGCGATGCTGAAGATATTCCAGACATGTTTCAGACACATTTGTAGCGAAATGTTTCAAATGAAATGTTTCTGCTACATATTTTAATGATATTTCATAAATATTTCTACTGAAATGTATTTGATACATATCTTTAGATACGTTTCGTAAAAATCGTATCTGTCACGTAATAATGTTTCACAGAGGTTTCTTGTTTACTGGGATGATTACAATGTTCTTTCAGAAAATTGTTACTTTAGTTAAAGCTACAATCCCATATGTTGAATGGATAAGAAGAGTTATTGTCATTTACATTTACAATATTATTCAGTTGCAGAAGTTTTTCAGGAAAAATCGTAAAAAGGTGTTGCCCTATTGTGATATTAAAAGTTTCAGAACTAAGGCATGATGAAAATGTATAAATAGTTTTAGAGGACGCTTTAAAATATAGCCTAATATTTAATTTTTATCATAATAAAATAATTCTTGAATCAATTTAAACATAAAACGCCTTTTTACCAAAAATAACATCTTATTGTCATGCACCTGGGACTATCACTAGAACTAACATTTGACCTAGAACTAGAAACATTCAGGTTTAGTCGTCTTAAGATACGAATAGCTAAACCCAAATGTATCTTATTATAGCTCTAGTGTTAGTTCCATTTTTCGTCCAATAAAAATGTACCTACCACAATCTAACGTTGAATAACAATTAAAACTAGAACTAACACTAGACCTAGATCTTGAAACGAGATAGACATTTTTTGAGATAGAAAAATAGCAGTAGCCATGCGTAATCATGGTAACTAGTTGCTTCAGATATTTTATTAAGACAATGATTAATTTTTGATATCTGAAACAATGGGTTGCCATGGTTACGCATGGCTGCTGCTATTTTTCTGCCTCAAATGAATGGAAAATCATGAAACTTGAAGGCAATTTTTCTCGAAATTGTGCAGCATTCGAAAATCCGAATGGCAAACATTGCTGTTTATATCAAATTATTGTAATGCATATGACCTGATAATTTAACTTCTCTAATATATTGCTTGCTTCTATTTTAGTATTATTTCGATGAGAACCCAGCAAAGACGTATCTTTTACAATACCAAAAAGTGACGGCACACAAATCTAACTTGCCTGATCGAATTTATCCTACTTTCCTATCTCGTAGAACGTACAGGTTTTAATGTTAAATTAGTCAGATGTTAGACAAGAATAGACCATTTATAAGTGGATGCAGAAAAAAATTATACAAGCTTTGTATTATTCCAAAAAATTAACCCTTTCTATATTTGATTCTGAAGCATCATTTGATTACAGAAAAAAATTCGGCTTTTTTGTCATTTCTATAATTTTCTTTTTAGTCATTTCTGCCAATAAACCTACTAATTCATTTTGTATGTCTTTAATAAGATAATAAACCTGTCTCTTTTTAGACGTTATACGTTCTTTAAGGATTGGATCATATAAACTTAGACAATCAATAAATTTCAAAGACACGACGTTATTTCTTTAAAAGAGTACATCAGATTTTCCTCTAAATGTTAATTTAATTCAGTTAGTGTAAGAAAAACTTCTGATAGTCGTGATTAATATCAGTTCTTTATGTCTGAGAGGAACGTGGTTTCGGCCGCTCCTAATTTTGGCCGCTACCTGCTTCGCCTGTACGTAACGCCGCCACTGGCTAGTGCAAAACTAGAACTAAAATTAGACCTAGAAGTAGAAAGTTTCAGGTTTAGCCGTGCGACTCTCAAGACGACTAAACTCATATAATGCTAGTTCTAGGTTTTCTATTAGTGTATTGGTGATAGTGATAGTGCAAAACTAGAGCTAACACTAGACCTAGAACTAGAAAGTTTCGGGTTTAGCCGTGCGTCTAAAGACGCACAAACCATCAATGGAAAATCTCAACCATTAGCATTCTTTTCCAAAAAATACTAAATATTCAACCTTTGATGAGAACTATTAGCGATCTACTCTGCTATCAAATTTTTCAAACATTCCTTACATGGAAATCAATTTGCGGTATATACAGATCGCAAACCCATTGTCACATCAATTTTTTCGTCCACAGACAAAACACCTCGTCAAACCCGATATCTAAGTTATATTGCACAATTTACTTCAGATATCAAATACATCAGAGGAAATTCAAATGTTGTTGTAGATACTCTATCCAGAACCAACATCGGATCTCTAAATTCATCTTATCCAGATTTTCTAACCGTTAGCAACGCTGAACTTGCTGACACAGAATTGTCAAACTTACTAAATAAGCAATTTTCCAACAATCCTTCAAAATCTTATCGTTTGGCATATCAAACAACATCACAATCTGATATCAAACTGTCCATCCTCAAGCAAATGGAATGTCAGAACGATTTCATCGATCATTGAAGACGGCTATCATCGCTAAAGGAGACACTACTAGATGGAACAATAATCTACCCTTCATCTTACTACGATTAAGAACATCGCTTAAGGAAGATCTAGGTTGCTCCTCAGCAGAACTGCTTTACGGGCAACTACAAAGACTTCCTGGAGAGTTGTTCATACCTAATAATCCATCTATTAACTCCAATTTAAGAGACACTTTTTCAAAATTAAAACCAGTGAATACGTCTTTTCACTCTGTTCAAAAACCTTTTATTTATAAAAACTTGCACAAATCAAATTTCGTTTTCATTAGCATTGAAGGTTTGAAACCATCGTTATCACCGCGATAGGAACGACCTTTCAAAGTTCTTACAAAATCAACCAAATATTTCGTAATTCAGAAAGGCATGGATAAAATGATTGTTAATATCGATCGCCTTAAGCTCGCGTTTAGCTTTAACGAAAGTATTAAATTTAATAATTCGGAAATACATAAACATGTGTTATCCTCGAATAGGAAAGTACATTTTAACATATAATCGTTATTTTTTTTATTACTTTCTTAAGTTGTACCATTGTTTTACCTTCCTCCTCTTATTAATTCGTTTTTCACGGAAGGGGGAGAATTGAAAAAAAAATGGGGGGAGTAAAAAATGATTTGTTATATAATTTATAAAAAAAACAAAAAGCATATCGAAAATAAATAATCCAAGAACAACATATAAAATGTGGTAGAATCAAATTAATTTTTAAAATTCAATAAATATTGTACATCATCATACAGTCTAGTATTAGTTCTAGGTTTAATGTTTAATTGTTATGCAGCGCTAGACCAAGAACTAGAATCATTCGGATTTATTCGGATTCCGTTATATCGAGGTTTTTCTGTAAGTTCAAATATATATTGACATGTTGCATTTTATATGGGACAAAGTAAATAGGTACGCTCTGGTTTCTATGGAAATATATTTTTGTATATTGCATCTTAAGCGAAATTGACTGTATGTACAGGTGTCCCGTTAAGCGTACTGAGCGGCTGTATCTCTAGAACGGTAAGGCCAAGAGGTTTGGGAAAAAAATCCTTATAAGCAAAGTGACCAAGAGAAATAGCTGGAAATTATTTTGAAGTTCGTAATTCGACCGCTAGGGGGCGTAACTACCATTGAGAAACATAAAGTTGCCGCTATCTCAGAAACTTAGACGATGAGCTATAACTTTGACACCATCATTTAATAGCTTGGATAATACCGCATCGCTTTTGTTTTGCGATATTTCTCATATCTGTCATAATAAGGGAGGGGGAGGCCAATGCGTTTTCATATGTTTACATTTTAATATCTCCTAGACCATTCAACCGATTTGAATGTTTTCGGTGTTGTTTGAAAGAGCATTTTATGCTCTTTTTAAAAATATTTTCAGTAAGACCGTCTGCTTTAAAACAAATGAGCTAGAGGACGTTATCTGCAGCGATTACATATTTTTGTGATTTTTGAAGAAAAGTTAAATGGAACGATACTATTTACTTCACAGATCCTTAGTCACTTTAAAATTTGCTAAATTTTAGTGAAAACCGCATCTCGATATCGCCACCCGTTCTCGAGTTATAGAAGAAAATGTTAAAAACTCGAGTGCCATCAATCGGATTCAGTTACCTCATCGAGAAAAGCAAATCACATTACCATGGTAACTGTAAACATGTCATTTACTAACGCAGAAGCGTATGATAGAGCGTATGATGATTTATTTTCAATGTTTCGAATACGATGCAACTGCATGGCAAAAATGTGCAATGCAATTACGACAAAGAAAGACATTTTTCTCTAGAAGTGTTTTTAAGATTGACTTAGCGATTACGGAAAACTGGCAACGTGTAGCCCATTCAGACATCTCTATGAATTCGTAAATCATATTGATGCGCAATGTGATCCCACATAATCTGGGAACTCCGAAAACAATTGTCCACAAGAGTTCTCAAGAGAATAATATCTCCACCACGTTGTTTTACATCAGGCCTTAACAGATACCGATTATGATAACAGACTGAACTATTACCATTGACTTTTAAATATGTTTTGGGCAAATCCAAACCTTTTATCACAAATGCTATGGATGCATGAAGCATCTGTCCACAAGCTGATGTAAACTTGCATAATATGCATTCTTGGTTCGAGCAAAACCCACATTGCTTTCACCCCTTTATCTATTGGGTAGACTAAACGACCTGACTTTTCAAGAAAAACCAATAACCAGGGAAAATATGACAAAACACTAAATACCAGTAGAAACGTATCTAGGGCCGAGACTTAAGTAGCGCTTTTTTTTTCGTCGAAACTAGATTAAATAAATGCATCGAGGTTTATGAAAGGCATTTAGCACATTAGTGAGTTATTTTTGCCAAAAATTTAAGTTATTCTAAGTGTTTTGGTTTATTTTGTTTTATTATCATTGTTGATGTCTCATTGATCCGTTGGCTTTTCAACACGCCTCAAAAGTAGTTTTGAAGCAGTTCTAAGCTTGGATAAAGTGTTCTAGAAGGTTCTAGATAATAAAATTATTGTTCTCTCTTATTTGTTTCTTAAGGTAACTTGATCCGATTAAGATATACGAATTTTTAACATTTTCTTTTATAATTCGAGAATGGATGGAGATATCGAGATGCGGTTTTCACTAATGTTTAGCAAATTTTATGGTGATTAACGATCTGTCAAGTAAATAGTACCGCTCCATTTAACTTTTTTTCAAAAATCACAAAAATATGTAACCGCTGCAGATAACGCCCTCTAGCTTATTTGTTTTAAACCAAGCGGTCTTTCTGAAAATATCTTTTAAAAGAGCATGAAATGCTCTTTCAAACAAGACCAAAAATATTCAAATCGGTTGAATGGTCCAGGAGATATTAAAATGTAAACATTTGAAAACGCATTGGCCTCCCCTTCCCTTATTATGACAGATATGAAAAATATTGCAAAACAAAAGCGATGCGGTATTATCCAAGCTACTAAATGATGTTGTCAAAGTTATAGCTCATCGTCTAACTTTCTGAGATAGCGGGAATTTTATGTTTCTCTATGGCAGTTACGCCCCCTAGCGGTCGAATTTCGAACTTCAAAATAATTTCCAGCTATTTCTCTTGCCCACTTTGCTTATAAGGATTTTTTTCCCAAACCTCTAGGCCTTAGCGTTATTGAGATACAGCCGCTCCGTACGCTTAACGGGACAGCCTGTATATAAAAAACATGGTTCAAAGCAACAGAAAGAAACCTTAAATCATTTCCTGATTCTTCAATGGCAACTAATTATTATAAATTAATATGAATTTTATATAATTGAAAAAAAGTAACCTTTTTTTATTTTTTTGATTAATTTAAGAAAATCTTTTTTTTAGGTATTATCATCGATTGCAACATATTTAATAGTATTAGTTCAATTTACAAAGCAAGGAATCTACAATAATAATCAAAATGAAACAAAATCATTATTGATAAACTAGAAGAATTTTATAAACAACATCATAGGTAAATCAAAAATATTTATTTGACTGGGCGAAATTAACATAAATAATTATAATAAATATCTTATGTTTGTGTGTATACTTAAAGCTATATTTACAAAAAAATAAATCCGTCAGAAAATACTTATATGTACGTATTTTGATTTCTTATTCTCTCCAACAACGAAGTTTTTGACCCTGTTTCTCAATTTTTTTTACTCCAATCTGTATATTACATTTTGTGGTCGATTTCCTCCAAAAGTAACTTTATCTCATCGATAAAAATCGTTTGTTGTCTCAAGATTTCACAAGTTTTCCATTATCATCGACCTGTATGAAATATGTGGGAATTTCCGTATCTCTACCTTTCACTCTAATTCTTCCTCTATATTCACAAGCAATCCCTAAACTTTGCGCTATCATAGCCGTATTTTCCGTCACTTGAATTCGACCAACCACCCCTGTACTTTCCATCCTTGACGCCATATTCACCGCATCACCCCAAATATCATAAAGAGGTTTTCTTGATCCAACTACGCCCGCGGTTACTTCTCCGTGAGAGACGCCGATTCGTAAATCGAAAGATTTTACGAAGCTGTCGTGTGGGTCTTTTAAAATTTTTGCCGCAAACTCTAATAGGGTTAAAACGACGAAATGATCCCTACGTCCCGTGGGTGTTAAATTTACTTGGCTAAATGAATCTCTTCTCCCCACATCTAATCCGCACGCTGCCATATAAGTCCAATTAGCTATTTTGATCTTTTCAATTTGATGCTCGTATTTTTGCATTAAAATTTGATCGAAATCTACGATGCGATTGTTCATGCATGTTAGGAAAGTTTTATCCGTTGAATCCGATGATTGATAAATTATTGCGGCAAACATAACCGCTACAGGTTTAGTTGCTGAGTATTCTTCGTAATATAATGTTCCAGCTTCGTGACTCATACTTAAATAATGTTGGGCTAAAAATAAAACAATTTAAACAAACCAGATAAATAGAAGAATTTAATTTAATTTAACTTACCGACATGAATTGGTAAAATGTTATTAATAAGTAACGCGTTAGCAGTTTTTAAAGCCTTCTCTTCTTGCTCCTTTTCAACTTGTTCCACGTTTAACATCTCATCAAGTCGTGTCATAAAATCTGTTTGTCGATCGATGCAGTGTAAAGCAAACGATAGAAAAACAACGTGGAGAATATGAGCGGTCGAAGAGGTAATGCCTATGTTGTATATTTCGGAGGATTTAAAATATTTTTCGTCGAATCTTATTAAAAGTAATGAATAAAGTAGCGTCACGCTGATTGCTGAGATTAACTTTAGTAGCATGTGTACTCGGAGAAATGTAAAATTTACAATTATTGCTAAAGAGATTGTCTCTGTCATATGCTAAAATGTGAAATAACTTAATTCAAGTTTTAAACGCATTAATATTTGAGTTATTCTTACCCATGGGTCCATACAATATTCACCGTTATTGGTATCAATATCTGATCTTCCTAAATAAAGTACAGACCTAATCAATTTGGTGGTGTTGCTAGAATTTCCATCAAAATATTCGCATCCAAGCTAAAAAGAAAATTCAATTAACAAATGCTATATTAAACAAGTTTTTTTTCTATATCATATTAGGCAGAAGCATATTTATTTAGCAAGTGAGCCAAAGAGATGCTTCCAAGACATCCAAGGCAAGACTCTAAAGAAACTAACAAGTTAGAAATTCACCAACTCAATGTCACAAAACCTAATTTAAAAGTTCAAAGGAGAAGTAAGGTAGATTGCTATCCCACCACTCACAGAATTGACGCTGAAACTCTATTACTAATAATTGACAATATACAGAGTGTTTCATAATACCATCACCACGCTCTAATCGCACTATACATTAAATGAATATAACCTCAAAAAACGAATTGTTGACGTTGTCGACATTTGACATTGTCGACGTGTCGAATAAGTACGTCGAGGTCAAGTGTCAACAAAAATGTCGACGCGTCGACAAGCAACCCTTATCCCAGTTAGAAAATATCCTACTCTCCTATAATATGCTTCCCTATCTCTCTGCCCATACATCAGCCTCTTCTCCTTAATGTCCCTCCAGCACTCTCCCAGGATCCTGTAATGCGGTCTTCCTTCTATAATTTCCTCGTACTTCACTGCTCTTCTCCCAGCCTCCACCCTTACTGCATTCATCTTAACCTCCTTCCTCATTACATACCCTGGAATCTCCCTCGCCAACCCTAGTACCCATCTCCAATACCTTGTTTGTGCATCCTCCACCCATCCTTGTTCTCTCCATCCCCATACTTCTGCGCCGTACATCATTGTGTTCCTCACCAAGCCCTCAGCCTCTGTAGCCACGACCACCAAATCATGCGCATACGCCAACACATGCACCTTTGTTCCTCCTATCACCACCCCACCTATTTGCCCTCTAACAAGTCTCTGACAAGTATGGGACTAAGAAGGGTCTTAATCCCTTTGTTGTACAGAATATCTCGCTTAACTTTTCCTCCACTTTAACCTTGGCCATCGTCTCCCTGTACATCTCCTTTACTCTTTCTCTATCAGCTGTTCTGTGATACCTCCTCATTTCCTCCCACATCTTCCCTCTATCCACCTTATCAAATGCCACCTTCAGGTCTATGAACAATGCATACAACTTTCCTCGCTTCTTGTTCAACTCCCTATCTGCCAGGTGTTTCAATATGTATACAGGGTGTTTCATAATATATGCGCAGGACTTCAGGATGTGATAGCTTGTCCAAAAATTTGAAAAAAAGTTTCTATCAACTTACCCTCTAAAATGCACCATTTTCGAGATACATGGTGTTGAAATTTAATTAAAAGAATTGTTTTTTTGCGAATATCTCCGGAACCGGCTATCGCACAGAAAACAGCTTTTGTAAGCATTTTCTACTCATAATAAGCTAAGTTTCTACTTTCTCCAAACCGTAAAGATAACACATTTCAGCGTTTTTTTGTAAGAAATGGTATAATTTATTTTTACAAGTAGGCTTTAAATTATATAACAAAAGCTACCTCCCGTCAAAATAACAATTAGTTTGTACCTGCAAAAAGTAAACTTGTATTACAAAATTAAAACTGAATTACACAAACTCTGAAATGTGCGAAATGCATTACCTTTGCGGAATGGCGTGCGGTAATTCGGCAGAAGCAAGGTGGTTGTATCAAGAAAGACATCCTGATCGCCCAGTACCACACCATAACTTGTTTCTACGCATTCACCAACGACTATGGGAAAATGGAAGTTTTAAAAGGATTCCTGCTGATAATGGGCGACCTATGGAAGTTGCAAATCCGCAAGTAGAAGAGGCTGTTCTCAACAAAATTGATGAAAATCCGACCACAAGTACCAGAAAAATTGCTCACAACTTAAATCTATCTCACTCGACGGTTTGGAGAATTTTGAAAAGGCAACTTTTGTATCCCTACCATATCCAAAGAGTACAAAGCCTTATTGCCAAGAGATTTTCCACCAAGATTGACTTTTTCTACATGGATGCAAGACAAAATAGCTCAAAATCCTGAGTTTGGAGCCGAAGTTCTGTTTACCGATAAAGCATCTTTCTCGAAGATGGTATTTTCAATTTTCACAATAACCACATATGGGCAGAAGAAAATCCACATGAAATTGCAGAAGGCCATCATCAGCAACAATTTTCCGTAAATGTTTATTTTTTAGGCCCAAACTTTTTTCCGAACAGATTCAACAGTGCAGATTATCGATAATTTCTAGAAGTACTGCCGGAAGATGTACCGTTTCAAGTAAGACAAAACATGTACTTTATGCATGATGGAGCTCCGACCCACGTTAGTTTGGTTGCTCGCCAATACTTGAACGACGAATACCCAGATCGTTGGATCCTTCGAGGAGGTCCGCACCCTTGGCCACCATAATCTCCCGAACTTAATTGTTTAGATGTTTTCTTTTGGGGCCATCTGAAAACCCTAGTCTATGCTACTCCAGTTGAAAATGTTGACCAATTAAGAGAGCGCATTGTTGTATCTTGCGATATAATTCGGAATACTCCGGGAATTTTCCTACGTGTTAGACACTCAATGCGTCGAAAAATTGCTGCGTACATTGAAGCTAACTAAAATGTCCGCCATTTTGAACATTTAATTTAACTGTGTCTCGAAAACGGTCAACTTTAGAGCTCATGATCTTCAGTACCTTTTTTGTGTAGAAAACATTGGCGGTTCAAATGGGCGTCTCAAAACCGTACTTTTTCCAGTGGCGTAGAGTTGGGGAGAAAAACAACCACTACCCCTTCAAAATGTTCACCAATTATGACTTTAAAAATTCTTTTTCTCGCTCAAAACTTAGCTTATTATGCGTAGAAAATGGTTACAAAAGCTGTTTTCTGTGCCGGAGATATTCGCAAAAAACGATTTTTTTTATTAAATTTCAGCACCCTGTATCTCGAAAATGGTGCATTTTAGAGGATAAGTCCTGCGCATATATTATGAAACACCCTGTATACATATTGAAGCACCTGGCAGATAGGGAGTTGAAGAAGAAGGGAGGAAGATTGTATGCATTGTTTGTAGACCTGAATGCGGCATTTGATAAGGTGGATAGAGGGAAGATGTGGGAGGAAATGAGGAGGTATCACAGAACAGCTGATAGAGACAGAGTAAAGACGACGTACAGGGAGACGATGGCCAAGGTTAAAGTGAAGGAAGAGTTAAGCGAGGTATTCTGTACAAGGAAGGGATTAAGACAAGGGTGCCCGCTTAGTCCCACACTTGTCAGAAACTTGTTAGGGGGCAAATAGGTGGGGTGGTGATAAGAGGAACAAAGGTGCACGTGTTGGCGTATGCGCATGATTTGGTGGTCGTGGCTACAGAGGCTGAGGGCTTGGTGAGGAACACAATGATGTACTGCTCAGAAGTATGGGGATGGAGAGAACAAGGATTGGTGGAGGATGTACAAACAAGGTATTGGAGATGGGTATTAGGGTTGGCGAGGGAGACTCCAGGATATGTAATGAGGAAGGTGCTTAAGATGAATGCAGAAAGGGTGGAGGCTGGGAGAAGAGCAGTGAAGTACGAGGAAATTAAAGAAGGAAGACCGCATTGCAGGATCCTGGAAGAGTGCTGGAGGGACATTAAGGAGAGGAGGCTAATATACAGGCGGAGAGATAGGGAAGGATATAATAAGAGAGTAGGATATTTTCTAACTGGGATCAACAACAGAAGAGTGGAGAGAGTTGAAATGTGGAGAAAACTGAAAGATAGGGAGAGGGACATACAGAGGCAAGAAAGAAGGTCAACATACGAGAAGGGAGAATATAATGAAAGGTATGGAAAGATAGTGCAAAAGTATCTGTTGATGGAGTGGGATGATGAGGGATTGGTGGCTAGATTCCGCTGTGGCAATGAGGGGAGAAGGAACAGGTACTGGACGGGCGATGTGGAGAGGTACTGTAGGATGTGTGGAGAGAATTGCAAGATGCTGGAACACATGCTGAGAGAGTGTAGTGAGCTAAGGGAGGAGGCGATGGACAGGAAGCAGATTTTGGGAGAGGGGGTGAGAGCAAAAGACGGATGAGGGAGGTGATTGGGGCGAGGAGCCGAGGGTGTGGAGATGGGGGAGGAGGGTAGAGAGTTTGGGTGTATACATATACAGGGTAATTCAAATTCGACTCCCACCATTGGGATCTCAGAAAACATAAGAGATACAGAAATTGTTAAATGGGAGCAAAGTTGCGTATCTTAGAGCTCATCATATTTCAACCAAGTTTTTTGATCTAGCCGTGTTAGTTTTTAAAATATAGCCGAAAAACAAAAAAATTACGTTTTCGTTTTTTACCTATAACTTTTTTATTTTTCGTGAATCTAAAAAAACATTCCTAAGGCAACTTTTTATGAAAAATGTCTTGACATAATTAGAAATTTTCTCCGACGTTTCGTTTTCGTGAAACTATCATCAGGTTTATTTTTTTTTATGAACGCCAATGTTTTTTTTCGTTTTACGAAAACGAAATGTCAGAGAAAATTTCGAGTTGTGTCATGAAATTTTTCATAAAAAGTTGCCTTAAGAATGTTTTTCCAGATTCACGAAAAAACGGAAAATAAAGAAGTTATAGGCAGAAAGCGAAAAGGTAATTTTTTTGATTTTCGGCCATATTTTAAAAACTAAAACGACTAGATCCAAAAACTTTGTTGAAAAATGATGAGCGCTAAGATACGCAACTTTGCCCTCGTTTAACCATTTCTGTATCTCTTATAGTTTCTGAGATCCCAATAGTGGGGGTCGAATTTGAATTATCCTGTGTTGTATTGGAGAAATATTGTAAATTCTAAATTATAAACAATAAAACGCTTATTATTAGAAGAACAAAAATAACATTTTCTTATTTCTAAAACTTACCATATCATATATCACAGTCCCTGTACTGGCAAGCCATATCACAATATATAAAATAGTCCTGAAAATTACACTTTGAACGATTTTTTCGGAAAGTTCTCTAAACCAATCGAAAAATATTTGCAATTTGGGCAACTTTTGCGAATAATCAAAGTTGCATGTTGACCAAGTGATTGGCACAATTAATAATAACACTACGAGTAATGTATAACCTATTGGTCGGTTTAGGCTAAAAACAAAAATAATTATTAAATAAAATTATTTTATAATTAGTTATCTCCTTACTCAGGTCGGTTGATATTTTGAATAATCACAATACAAGTCATAACTAAAAGTATTCCAATAATGTAGTACTTGAAAATATGATCTGGATGTCTGATAAAATTCATTTCTTTGTTACAATCGTTAAACGTCATCGTTAATGGGTTGATGTGTTTCGTCTTAAAGTATTGGCTAAAAAAAAAAGAAATAATTAAATTAAATAAGTAATCAATTTAGTTTACTTACTCGTATTTAGTAAAAGATAAATCGTCAATTGAGTCTTCAATCGTTTTGTTGGTCCTTTCTAATCGTTCACTATATCTTTTAATATTACTATCCATAAAGGCGGTTCTTCTACTAACATCCCTCGGCGTTCTTCTCCTTCCACTAACTCTCCCGTTTAACCCCGCGAAATGTGGATTTCCACTTGGTCTCCTCGCATGCGGAATGTACCTCGATTCTCGTCTCGTCGTCGATCTCGTTTCATTAAGACTATAAACATCACTACCTCTTGAAACTATTCCATTTGCAGTGCTACTATTTTGTCGCAAATTTTCGATTAATGGGTGATCTTTAAGGATTTCCTCCTAAAATAATTAAAAAATTAAGTATTTAAACTTGGAACGTTTTGTAAAAGCAATTACTTCTGGGGAAATAATATAAGTTTCTATATTATTTTGGGCGAGAATTTCATCTTTCTGACCTGCATCGGATGGTTCGATGATGTAGTTTTGTCTTAATTGGTCTTTGGTTTGTTTAGTTATGTGAACTTTTCTAAAAAATATATATAAAATTGGATAAATTAAGAAATAAGAAAATTAAATTGGATAATATATCTTGACAAATCTATCTTGGCAGGGCAGAATGAATGTGATAGTAAATCGTTGACGTGAAGAGGGAGAGAAGGTAGATAGAGAGACAATAAGGTAATGGAAAGCGATTACAGAGGAGGGGAGGGAGGGATGTCTGATTATTGGAGGGGACTTTAATGCAAGAATAGGGGAAGAAGGGGGAAGAGGGGAGATGTGGGGGGGGGGAGGGAGATTTTTCCAAGGATAAGACACTGAATGGAAAAGGAAGGGTGATGCTGTGGTGGGCGGAGAAGGAGGGATGGGAGATACTGAATGGGAATAGGGAGGAAGGTGATGAAGGGGAATATACTTATACGGGTACAAGGGGGGCGTCCGTGATAGATTATGTGTTAGTGGAAGGGGGTAGGAGGGAGAAGGCGGCGAGAGGAAGAAGTAAAATATGTTAAGACAGATTGGAGAGGAGATAAAACGCTACAGGAGGAGTCGTGGAACTGGAAGATTTGATGGATGTGGTGAGTAACGCATTACCGAGGAGGGAGTGATTGCGGCGGGGACGCATTCTGGGAAGGAACGAATGGTGGGATGGAGGATGCAGGGAGGCAAGGAGAAAATTGAGGCAATGGCGGAGAGGAGAGATTCTGGTGGACAGTTATAAGGAGACAAGAAGAAGGCAGAAAGGAGTATGTGGGAGAAAGAAAAGGGAGTTGAGTTGAGGTTGAGGGAGGCAGCAAAAATTAAGGAGATAAGACGGTGTGGAGGTATTTGAAGAAGTTGAGGAAGGGAGAAGAGCAGGTCAGTAACAATATACAGATGTCGGAATGGAGGAGTCACTTTATGAATTTGTTGGGAGGGGTAGAAGATAGGAAGGCGGTCGAGATGGAGGAGACGACTGAGGGGGGTGAGGAGATTACGGAGGAAGAGTTGACAACAATTTTGAGGCGGGGGAGGATGGGGTTTAGAACGAAGCATAGTTGGAGGCGACAGGAGAGGTGAGAAGGAAGCTGTTAGAGACGTTGTACAACGTGTGGAGAGGGGAAGGGTTTCTGAACGGTTGGAAGATGCCCAGTGCAGAAGAAGGGAAGTAAGAGAGCAGTGGAGAGCTATAGGGGAATCAGCCTACTCAACTCCTCATACCAGATTTATGCGAACATACTGCTGGGAAGATTGGAGGAAGAGATTAAGAATTGCCGGATGAACAGGCAGGTTTTAAGAATGGTAGGGGGGCGATCGATAACGTTTACATCTTAAAATATCTGGTGGATAGAGAGTTGGATAAGAAAGGAGGGAAGTTGTATGCCCTATTAGGGTGATAGGGTGAAGTTGTGGGAGGAGATGGAGAAGAGGGGGTCACGGAAGAGCTGAGGAAGAGGGTAAAGACGATATACAGGCAAAGGACAGCTAGTGTTAGAGTCGGGAAAGCGATGAGCGAACCATTTTGGACAGGGGTGTCCACTGAGCTCCAGCCTTTTTGCCCTGTATACTACGGATTTGGAAGGCAGGCTGGAGAAAGGGCAAAGGGGCGGAGTGGTGGTCACATAAAGAAATAGAAATTGAACCAGCGTTGAATTTGGGAGAATTTTGTTTTGGAGTTGATGACATAGAAAACTTGTTTCAAGTTTCAAAAATACATCCGAGTTGAGAAGAACAGTCGAGTTTTTGCAAGTGTGCTGAATTGGTCGATATCGTAGTTGATTTACTGAAATATAATTTTTGTGGAAATAAAACTTTGGAAAATACACAATTTGTGGATTTCATCAACCGATTCATTAGTTTTGGAACGCCTTCGGGGAGTTAAACACTTAAAAATTTCGATTCTACACGTTTTAAAGCCACCCAACAACTTAGGCGTAAGGAACAAGTTTTTTTTTAGTTTACCGCTGATTAAATCATTCATTATAGTTTTTACTTACTTCCGACCTTTCCTGGAACACATTCTTTGGTCATCCAAATACATATATATATATTCTTCCGACATCACCCCGAGAACATTGAGGTAAAGGGGAAGAAGGAAAAGAAGAAAGTGCTGGAAAGAGAGGTTGGTTAAAATATTTTTTTTATCTTTTACATCGTTCGCCTAAATATAAAGAATAAAAATAAGAATATTTATATCTTCGATTACGCCCAATCCCTCCCTTTTGTTGATCTTGGATTTGGAAAATTATTTTTTTTTGTAATAAAAAAAAATAGGTTTTGTTATTAAGATAAGAAAAGAAGTTATAATTTTTGTACATTTACGTTTGAACATTCTACCGGTGGTTACCTTGAAGCGGGTTTTTCATTTTTCTTTAATTTTCGAGTTGTTTTTTTATTTTTCGGTTTTGACGAAAATTTGGCCAAATTTCGGTTCGTTCCGATTTTCCTTTCAGATTATTTTTTTTACCGCTTTCTGGTGCGCCGTCGTAATAAAACGAGTTTGTTTCTTTTTATTTTAATTTCGTTTTTGATACATTTATATTATTACTTTTGTAATATTTCTTTATTATTGGTAAAGATTAATTTTTCTACAATTAAAGATATTTCGGCGTCAAAGCAAAGTTTCGTAGTTTTACTCAACAATAATTTGGTGCGGGTGGATGTAATATTTTTTTTTTTGCACGAACTTATTCCCCGCCAGCTGGAGCACAAGCGGCCATTTACTCCACCAATATATTTTTTTTCCAACAGACACTGAACAATTTTTTTTTGTATCGAGTAATTATAGTTTGGTAAAAAAAAAAGCCACGTAACAGAGGCAGAAAAGTTCGTATGTGCTAGCGTACACGGATGACATGGTGGTTGTGGCGAAAGATGCTGCGGAAATGAGAGGGATGGTGAGACACTTGGGGAGGTATTTCAGGGCGAAGGGGTTGGAAGTGAATGAAGCAAAGACAAAGATGATGAGGTTCTGCAAAGGAAGAGAGAAAGAGGGGGGATTGGAGATGGGAGGGGAGAGAGATAGAGAAGTGTGAGAATTCACATATCTGGGGTACAAGTTCAGGGAGGATAGCAAGGATGCGGCGCATGTGAGGGAGATGGAAGCGAATAGGTTGGTGGCCAGATGTCGGTGTGGTAATGAGGAGAGAGCGAACAGGTACTGGACGGATGATGTGAAGGCAGGGGATGGATGAGGGAGCCAACCACCTCCCTCATCCATCCCCCTCATCCACGAGGGAACGGAGGAAGGGGGCTGATAAGGGAAATTATGTTTGGTTTGTCATGTATTGTACAGGGTGTCCAAATTTCGATGGGTTTGCAGGGTATCTCAGTTATTATGAAAGATAGAAAGTTGCGGCTTTCGCGAACCTGAGCTACTTTTTTGTGAAACTTACAATGGCGCAAACCAAATTTTCATAGCCCTTTTCGTTTTTGATATACAGGGAGTGTTTGAAATTTACTATTTTCAGGCACCTCCTGTATCTCGGCTATACGGAAACTTAGTAAAAAAGTAAAAACGGGTTCTAACAGATTTTTTCACGTGGAATTCAATGGTGCACGTTGAATTTTTCTAGTCATCGCGGTTTTTGAGTTATAAACACAACTCAAATACTAAATTACATTACATTACATTACATAGAATACATATCGGGTAGGCGGACCAACCAACCTTGCACCGCGACCCTAAGGATCTATTGTACCCCTATAGATATCGTGATCAAATTTCACCGTGCAGTCCAATGCTCTTAACGAACATTAATACCTTGCTCGGCGAAAGGTCATTCAGATCTTTTGAGGAGATAAACTGCGACCCAAAAATCGAGAGTCTGATACGGCAGTGGCATAAAACATGCTCAACCGTCTCTGCTTCCTCCGCACATAGTCGGCATTCAACATCGTCGGCTAAACCCAACAAGTTGAGGTGTGCTTTTAATCGGCAGTGCCCAGTAAAAACACCCATTAGAACTTTTATGCTACTACGGGCAAGTCCTAAAATATTCCCGGGTTTGACAGTGGCGATGTTAATAAACACCTTAGCTTGTCTCATTCCAGGAGAACTGGTCCACAGTAGGCGAAGTCTCTTTTCAGCCCACAGTCCAATCCTATATTTGGCCATCGCAAATGATACACCAATTGCTGGTTCCGGTCCCACAAACGCTTCAGCGCTGCCATCTCGTGCTAGCTTATCTGCCGCTTCATTGCCAACAACCCCAGAGTGACCCGGGACCCAGATCAGAGAGACTCTGTTATCACAACTCAGTGTGTTTAATGTTCTCTTACAATCATTAACCAGAGCCGACACCGTTTTCACGGCTTGAAGCGCCTGGAGAGCGGCTTGACTGTCTGAGAAAATTCGTACTGTCATGTTCTTCACCCCTCTTTCAAGAAGGATTTTAGCACCCATGTCAATAGCAAATACTTCCGCCTGGAATACAGTACAGTACGTACCCAGGCTGTAGGCTTGCTTAATTCGAGGTGTCTGGCAGTATACTCCTGCTCCTACCCCTTCGGGCGTTTTTGATCCATCTGTGTACAAGCAAATGTCTGCCCGAACCAGAGAATTTTCATTTTCGATCCAGGACTGCCGCTCAGGCAGTACAATCTGGTATCGAGCGTTAATCACTGATAGTGATACCGCCAAATCTGACGGCATTGATAGCACAGTATCAGTGCTTATAATGTCTTCCGCAGCCCATTGGTAGGACATGTCGGAACAGTTTTGAGCATATTGCTTAAATCTGTAAATGGTTGTTCTAGCCACTTTCTCTATATGCAAATGCAGAGGAGATAGGCCAAGCAGAACCTCCATTGCTAGAGTTGGCGTTGTGCCTATCGCACCAGAGATTGCCAATCCAGCTACTCGTTGAATTCGTGAAAGTTTACTGATAACTGAAGTCTGTCGGACTTTCCTATACCAGGCTGCTGCTCCATATGTGATCATAGTTCTAACCACAGTCACATAGAGTCAGTACAGTCTTTCAGGGGAACACTCCCTGTATATCAAAAACGAAGAGGGCTATGAAAATTTGGTTTGCGCCATTGTAAATTTCACAAAAAAGTAGCTCAGGTTCGCGAAAGCCGCAACTTTCTATCGTTCATAACAACTGAGATACCCTGCAAACCCATCGAAATTTGGACACCCTGTACAGAAAATTGTAAACTTTTAGTTAATAATAAAAACTCTTATAGATAGGTAATCGTTGACGTAAAATCAATTCTAGACATTTGCTATGGGGCATTTGACTTTTATATACCCAGATAGATTTACCAAGCTAAAAATTGTGTTAAAGCTCACCCTGGTTTTCCCGTTGTTTCCATTCTATTTGCAATACTAACATCTTTTGACCAAATATCAAATTGCCATTTCCGATCTCCAATAACTCCACTTTGAATGTCACCTGTATGGATTCCTATTCGCATATCGATTGGTAATAATGTTTTTTTCCTTAAAAAATACATCATGTTTTTGTATTTATAAATAAAGATTTAGTGTACTTACTTAACTTCCTGTATAATTTTAATCATTCTAAGTCCAAGATTAACGCAGGCATCAGCGTGATCAGCGATTTTATCCGGTTCCAATCCGGCCACGCAATAATAACAATCCCCTAAAAACTTAACTCGCAACACTTTTAATTCATCCGAAGCGTCGTCGAATCTTCCAAATAATTCGTTGAGGGTTTCAACGAGTTCGAGAGATTTCAAAGTGGTCGTCATCCGTGTATAATTAACTATATCCGCGTAAAGAATTGTGACGTTGGCGTGTTGTTGAATGTCGAGCTGTTTCCTTTGTAAATAAAATACAAAATACAAAGATAAAATACAAAGATAGAAAGAAATACAATCGATTTTTTTTTGATTTGTTTTACCATACGCTTATGTCGCGGTATTCCCCTGCATCTCTGATTGTCTTAACTTTTTCTTCAGCGTTTTGTTTAATCTTAGCTATGGCGTGTACCGGAATTATACTCGCCATAAGTTGTTCCTACAATTAAATGATAATCATTAATTGATATTATTATTTTTAATATTAACAATAAAATAAATCATAATAGTCGTGTAAGTAGTCCTGGTTAAACATCAATACAGTAAGTATATACATTTAATTGCAGCTTTTTAATATCTAACGATATCGATGATTGAACGAAAATACTTTGATAACAAATGGGACTTGGAACAAAAAAATTAACTGATGATAATCAAATAATTACATCCGATTTCAAGTGGCTAGTAATTAAAACCATAAAAATCGATATTATGATTTTATTTTCTTGTGTATATCTCACTATGTACTTAATTGGACCTTCAATTAATATAATTGATTTTTTTTTCAGTGTGATATCATCGTATCGATTTAATCCAGAAATTTCTAAACCTGTTCATTCTAACCGTTTAAATTTTTAATGCAATAATAACATGTCTTTTTTAAGATTTCTTAATTTCAATAACAGTACATAAAAGAATAATTTTATTTAATGATTGCAATCAAAGTTTTAATAATCCCATAATAAATAACAAAAATTTGTTTTGAATTGAATGACGAAAAAATATATA
Source organism: Onthophagus taurus (assembly GCF_036711975.1). Classification (NCBI taxonomy): domain Eukaryota; kingdom Metazoa; phylum Arthropoda; class Insecta; order Coleoptera; family Scarabaeidae; genus Onthophagus; species Onthophagus taurus. The sequence goes on from NC_091966.1 coordinate 1,496,529, forward strand.
AGGATTTTTTTTAACAATCGTCTTTAAGAGTAGGCCTGAGATTCAAACATTATTTCCCATCGCACTTCGTAATGACTTGAAGAACATATATCACATCCGTTGAATTTAAAAACGCGCAAAAAGTGTACTGCATCCAGAGCCAACAATGCCATCTCTACAGATATGGGCGAAAAACTTACCACAGAGTGATGGCAGTGTCAATATTATACTAATTAAAAGATGTTGTTCAACAACGTAGCTCTCTCGCAAAGTAATCAAACAATCCCATAACTGCGCCGACTCTCGAAAACATGGAAGAACATGGAAGCGTTGAAGTTGAGGGAGGCAAAAAAAAAACCAACAACGTAGCTCTCTCGCAAAGTAATCAAACAATCCCATAACTGCGCCGACTCTCAAAAACATGGAAGAAGAACCAATAAAAGAGGAACCGATGACAATTTCAACAAGCTTCTAACATTGTTTTGTTTCTGTTCAAGACACCCGATCATTTTGCTTAGGAAATCAAGTACCGCAAAGCAGCGGAGGCAAGTTAAAGCTTCCCCGGGAAGGCTTATTCGAAAGCGAAAGAGTCTTTTGGAAGAACCTTGAAGATTTTCAAGTCAACGAGAACGACAATGTAGATATCTCATAATTTTAATTTTCATGGAAACCATCGAACAATGGTAATGTAGATTCCATGCAAAAAAAAAACAAAAAAATCGTTTCAGTTACTATGCTTAAAAATTAAAACAAAACCCAAGGACAGTAGAATCTAACAGGACTGCTACATCCATTGTTGTGACAACCTGCCCGCAAACTACGTCACACCATTTTCCACGCCCAGCTGTTGTTATGGTCTATGCGTTTGCTGTGTTTTTAGAGGTTATATCCTAGACTTATTCATATTATTTTTGAAGTTTTATGTTTTTAGACGTATTAATGTCTATCATATAACCTCTAAAAACACAGACAGTTACCAGGCGTGGCAAATAGTGTGACGTAGAGCGCGGGCAACCAACCCGTAGTGGACTACAAAAATACAATGGATGTAGCAGTCCTGTTAGATTCTACTGTCCTTGAACAAAACCTACAAAAATTTTTTGAACAATAATATAATAATAATAAGGTTTATTGCCTCAAAAACAAATATTTACATAAATATATACATTCATAACAATAAGTGATATCTTCCAAGAGACCCAACAGTGTATATGAAATTTTAAATAAATAAATTATTGCTATCAAAAAAAGTAATACTAAATAATGTGCTAATAAAACTGAACGAATGAGCATATTTGAGTTATGTAACGGATTGACAGTCAGTTACTACAAGGAAGGAAATACACACAAAAAAAAGTGTAGTAAAAGATAGATGAAAGGCAGACTAGAGAAGAAAACAAACACATATAGGTCAAGAAGAAGATAGTTGAAGATATAGCAGATGGCACCTCAAGGCCATCCTTTTTAAAACTTATTAAACTAGCTGTATTGCGAACAACGGCAGGCAAATCGTTCCACTACGCAATCGTCTGTACTGTAAAAGATCTGTGCTAGATTTCAGTACTATGGACTGGAAACATGAGTGCAGAGTCCGACATTGATCGCGTGGGCACATCATGTGATGCTAAAAAGTGAAAGGCATCAGACAAATAAGCAGGAGTGCGGGTGTGGACAATTTTGTACAACATAGTAAGTATACGAAATGATCTACGACTCTGGCAAGTCATCATCTGCAAGTTGTTACGATATGGAGTAATGTATACAATTGTTCTGAAGTCTTTCCAATTTACCCCGAAGAGCTGCGGTCAGATCGGGATACACAGCATCAGCATAATCAACCTGTGGGAAAATGAGAGAATAACAAACTTATGGCCACCAAGACATCGCCGAATCCATTACCACACCAAGATTTTTGACCGTATTAGAAAATGGAATAACGGTGTTGCCAAGCCTCAGTTGAAGGGTAGTTAAGGAATTAAATTGTGCCAGCGAAGGGCGAGTGCCAAATGTAATGGCTTGCGTTTTACCTGAATTCAGATTAAGTCCATGACGTCTAGACCAGTCAAGCACGCTAGAGAGATCGTTGTTAAGATGCAACAAAGCATCTGAGAGGTTGTTAACAGTTGACGAAATATAAAGTTGAAGGTCATCTGCATACAAATGAAAGTTACACGAGATACCATCATTAATACTATTTATGAAAATTGAGAAGAGCAAAGGACCCAGCACACTGCCTTGGGGAACTCCACATTTGATGTCAATAGGAGAAGAGAGTACAGATTCCACGCGGACACGTAAAGGCCGATAGGAAAGGTAAGACTGGAACCAAGATACACAAGAAGAGGTAAAATCAATAGCAGAAAGCCTAGTTAACAGGAGGGCATGGTCCACAGAATCAAAGGCCTTACTACAATCAAGTAACACTAGCAAGGTAACACAACGCTTATCATAAGCAGATCTAATATCATCGGTGATCTTAATCAGTGCTGTAGTAGTACCATGCCCCTCACCAAAACCAGACTGGAACTTGTCCTACCCATTTCTATTACAGTGAAAGCTCTCCTTACGGACAGCTCTAATAAGCGGACATCTCTTATAAGCGGACAAAAATCTTGGAACCAACCCCAAACCTATATTTTCATAAACGGACGCGGACACTATTTTTCTTTACATAACGGGCAAAAATTTCTAATAAACGGACGAGTAGGTAACTAAACGCACACATCAAAGTAATCTGTAATAGATATTTACCGACATGTGTTCGGGGATTCCTCGTTTTACGAGTTCCGCTTGTTAACGAATCCCAAAACATTAGTACATAGTTATTATTAGTTTGTTCGTTTCGGTGTAACGTGCGTTGAAATGGCTTCCAAGGTGGTAAAGAAAAAGATGCTTATGTTAAAGGAGAAAATGGAAATAGTGTGTTTATTAGATAAAGAAAAGTTGTCAGTTCGTGATATTGCTAAAAAATTTAAAATCGGGAAAACACAAGCGGCAAAAATAATCAAAGATAAAGAAAAGATTCGAAAGAAATGGCAGTCTGGAGTCAGTGTAAAAACGAAGAAAAACTTTTTGAGTAGTGAGGGTTCAAAGATCGACAAAGCCTGTTTCGAATGGTTTGTGAAAGCTAAAAATCAAAATATTGCCGTATCAGGATCATTCGTAAAGAAAAAAGCAAAAGAAATTGCAGAAAGATTAGGAGTGCGTACCTTTAAAGCGTCTGATGGGTGGTTACAAAAGTGGCGTTTGAGAAATAATGTTGCATTTAAGTGTATCTCCGGAGAAGCAGCAGATGTAAATGAAGAGGGCATTAATGAATTTATGAAAAAATTACCGACCTTCTTACTAGGCTATCGACCAGAGGACATTTTCAACGCAGATGAAAGTGGGCTCTTTTTTGAATCTGAGTCCAATATCATCTGCTCCGATACTAGTGAACTTAGACTTGTGTTGGTAGATGCTAGGATTTCATTAATAGTATTCTGCCTAGTTATGATACCAACCACCACAGGAGGATCCGCAAAATACTCCGCTAGAGCAGCAGCATCAAGAGTGGGTAGATCTGTGGGAGACTCTATAACAACAATTACCGCATTGTTTTCCAAAATGTCTTATGAGTGGCTCCAGACAACCTCTGACAGTAGTGCAATCTTTTAGCGTTTTTGCATTGATGATTACAACGGTTGCGCAGCACATGATTATATTCCCGATTGGCAGCAGAAGGGCTACGTTTGAACAATAACTTCGCACGATACCTCTGTTATTATGCAACTTTTGTTAAAACATTTTTAAAGAAGGTTATTAAACCTTCTTTTGAGATGTTAGGATTCCATGAAAATAAAATCACAAGACCGTAAACACCTGTATATCGTGCTACATGCAACGACTTTTTCGGTCGTTCTTACACCAAAGAATATTCCAAATCAAATTGGAATGTCATCGATCTACGACCATAAGTTTTACAAGGGTCAACACTTTCTCCGGTGCCAAATTATTGTAAATTATTAATTAAAGCATCTGCTTTTCAATCCATTAAATCGATTTTAGAAATCTCATTTAGATCTTAAGATAAAAATTGTTGAAACAAGTTTTGGAACAAGTTTTTAAACAACTTCAAGTTTTATAAGTATTTTGGTAATAAATTTAATAATTTATGAATGATTTATTTCATGGAAAATTTTAATGCAATTATTTAAATAACTAAAGTATCTACTTTTCAACACTTCAAAGCGATTTTAGAAATCTCATTTAAATCTTGAGATAAACATTTTTGAAGTAAACGAGTTTTTTAGCAACTGCAACTTTTACAATTATATTTGTATTAAATTCAAAAATTCCTAAATAAGCCATTCCATGAAAAATTTTAATAAAATTATTTAAATAATTAAAGTGTCTACTTTTCAATACTTCAAAATCATTTTAGAAATCTCATTTAGATCTTGAGATAAACATTTTTGAAGTAAACAAGTTTTTTAGCAACTGCAAGTTTTACAATTATTTTTGTATTAAATCCAAAAATTCCTGAATAAGCCATTTCTTGAAAAATTTTAATGAAATTATTTAAATAATTAAAGTGTCTACTTTTCAACACTTCAAACCGCTTTTAGTAATCTCATTTAGATCTTGAGATAAACATTTTTGAAATAAACGAGTTTTTTAGCAACTGCAAGTTTTACAATTATATTTGTATTAAATCCAAAAATTCCTAAATAAGCCATTCCATGGAAAATTTTAATGAAATCATTTAAATAATTAAAGTGTCTACTTTTCAACACTTCAAACTGATTTTAGAAATCTCATTTAGATCTTGAGATAAACATTTTTGAAGTAAACGAGTTTTTTAGCAACTGCAAGTTTTACAATTATTTTGGTATTAAATTAAAAAATTCTTGAATAAGCCATTTCATGGAAAATTTTAATGAAATCATTTAAATAACTAAAGTGTTTTTTTTCAACTCTTTAAACCAATTTTAGAAATCTCATTTAGATCTTGAGATAAACATTTTTGAAGTAAACGAGTTTTTTAGCAATTGCAAGTTTTATAATTATTTTGGTATTAAATCCAAAAATTTCTAAATAAGCCATTTCATGACAAATTTTAATGAAATTATGTAAATAATTAAAGTGTCTACTTTTCAACACTTCAAACCGATTTTAGAAATCTCATTTAAATCTTGAGATAAACATTTTTGAAGTAAACGAGTTTTTTAGCAACTGCAACTTTTACAATTATATTTGTATTAAATTCAAAAATTCCTAAATAAGCCATTCCATGAAAAATTTTAATAAAATTATTTAAATAATTAAAGTGTCTACTTTTCAATACTTCAAAATCATTTTAGAAATCTCATTTAGATCTTGAGATAAACATTTTTGAAGTAAACAAGTTTTTTAGCAACTGCAAGTTTTACAATTATTTTTGTATTAAATCCAAAAATTCCTGAATAAGCCATTTCTTGAAAAATTTTAATGAAATTATTTAAATAATTAAAGTGTCTACTTTTCAACACTTCAAACCGCTTTTAGTAATCTCATTTAGATCTTGAGATAAACATTTTTGAAATAAACGAGTTTTTTAGCAACTGCAAGTTTTACAATTATATTTGTATTAAATCCAAAAATTCCTAAATAAGCCATTCCATGGAAAATTTTAATGAAATCATTTAAATAATTAAAGTGTCTACTTTTCAACACTTCAAACTGATTTTAGAAATCTCATTTAGATCTTGAGATAAACATTTTTGAAGTAAACGAGTTTTTTGGCAACTGCAAGTTTTACAATTATTTTGGTATTAAATTAAAAAATTCTTGAATAAGCCATTTCATGGAAAATTTTAATGAAATCATTTAAATAACTAAAGTGTTTTTTTTCAACTCTTTAAACCAATTTTAGAAATCTCATTTAGATCTTGAGATAAACATTTTTGAAGTAAACGAGTTTTTTAGCAATTGCAAGTTTTATAATTATTTTGGTATTAAATCCAAAAATTTCTAAATAAGCCATTTCATGACAAATTTTAATGAAATTATGTAAATAATTAAAGTGTCTACTTTTCAACACTTCAAACCGATTTTAGAAATCTCATTTAGATCTTGAGATAAACATTTTTGAAGTAAACGAGTTTTTTAGCAACTGCAAGTTTTACAATTATTTTGGTATTATTAAATTCAAAAATTCTTGAATAAGCCATTTCATGGAAAAGTTTAATGAAATTATTTAAATAATTAAAGTGTCTACTTTTCAACACTTCAAACCGATTTTAGAAATCTCATTTAGATCTTGAGATAAACATTTTTGAAGTAAACGAGTTTTTTAGCAACTGCAAGTTTTACAATTATTTTGGTATTATTAAATTCAAAAATTCTTGAATAAGCCATTTCATGGAAAATTTTAATGAAATTATTTAAATAGCTAAAGTGTCTATTTTTCAACACTTCAAACCGCTTTTAGTAATCTCATTTAGATCTTGAGATAAACATTTTTGAAGTAAATGAGTTTTTTAGCAACTGCAAGTTTTACAATTATTTTGGTATTAAAGTAAAAAATTCTTGAATAAGCCATTTCATGGAAAATTTTAATGAAATCATTTAAATAATTAAAGTGTCTACTTTTCAACACTTCAAACCGATTTTAGAAATCTCATTTAGATCTTGAAATAAACATTTTTGAAGTAAACGAGTTTTTTAGCAACTGCAAGTTTTACAATTATTTTTGTATTAAATTCAAATATTCCTAAATAAGCCATTCCATGGAAAATTTTAATAAAACCATTTAAATAATTAAAGTGTCTACTTTTCAACACTTCAAACCGATTTTAGAAATCTCATTTAGATCTTGAGATAAACATTTTTGAAGTAAACGAGTTTTTTAACAACTGCAAGTTTTACAATTATTTTGGTATTAAATCCAAATATTCCTGAATAAGCCATTTCATGGAAAATTTTAATGAAATTATTTAAATAACTAAAGTGTCTACTTTTCAACACTTCAAACCGATTTTAGAAATCTCATTTAGATCTTGAGATAAACATTTTTGAAGTAAACGAGTTTTTTAGCAACTGCAAGTTTTATAATTATTTTGGTATTAAATTCAAAAATTCCTAAATAAGCCATTCCATGGAAAATTTTAATAAAATTATTTAAATAATTAAAGTGTCTACTTTTCAACACTTGAAACCGATTTTAGAAATCTCATTTAGATCTTGAGATAAACATTTTTGAAGTAAACGAGTTTTTTAGCAACTGCAAGTTTTACAATTATTTTGGTATTAATTTAAAAATTCCTGAATAAGCCATTTCATGGAAAATCTTAATAAAATTATTTAAATAATTAAAGATTCAAGAAATCTCATTTATTTCCTGAGATAAAAATTTTGTTATAACATTTATAAATAAATTTTTTTCTTACCTCTTGTTCCTTTTCGAATTCAAGTTTAAGCGTAGATTCAACCAAATCTCTTCTATCCAACAAACTAATCCTTTTCATAATTTCAGTTACCAATCGAAAGTACATTCCAAATCCATTTATGCAGAGTAAATAAATTATATCGCAGACGACCTTAAACAAATTTTAACGTTTTGATGATCACGATAAAAAATGATTGATTTTGCGTCTAGTTAAACAAAAATAAACAAATTTAATAAAAATCAGCAACTTACGGTTACGGGTCTTTCTTGGATAGATTCCCAATTGTAGAGGACTCCTAATGCAATATAAAACGTGGACATCAATAAGCCGAGAATTGCGGCTTTGGTATTCGAAACGATATTAAAAAATACGTAACACGATAGGATAAAAAGCGTATTATAAGCGGGTTTGAACGATATGCTACTGTCGCCTTTTATTAATAATTTGATATTATGGAACGTTGGAATTGCGACGTTCATGAAGAAAAATATAATGAACACCACAACGGTAATCGAACATAAAAGTGTGGGTCTCTTCTTCACTAATTTTTCCGATAAATATAAAATTACAACGGATGATATGGTTACGAAAATGTAGACAACCAGATCTAAGATTACTTCATTTAACGAATCCTTTCCCTGTAAAAATATAGAAAAGATAATTTTTAAAGATAATTTTTATAATAATAAAAAACACGAAACATTCTCAATTGATTTAGGTGATATCTTCAAGTGAGATAAAATGAAAAAAATTGATAAGATGTCCGAGATGGGTTACATCCGTTATTTTTTGTTTGTTTGATCGGATGTCGAATATTACGATAGCATGAATCATAAGTGATGATGAATGAACGAAAATATAAATACATAAACGATATTTACGAAAAAAAAAAGAGTATTTTGTGTTTATCATCTCACCATGTTTATTCCGAGCACAATTGAAAAATGCGTCAACGAAAACGCGAACAACAATATTAAAAACGTCGACATATACCCATGATTGGACTTGTGAATATACGTTTGGAATAAAGCGTCCAAGTGGTTTCCAGCGAAATTTTGCTGTAACAAAAAAAATTACGATTAAGACTATACTAATAAAAGAATCTTACAAATTTCAATTCTAGGAATGAGAGCACATCAAATTTTGATAAAAAAAAAATCTTAATCAAAAAATAAAGAATTCGTTTTACACCAAATAAATTTTGAAGTTTAAATTTAGATTGTTAATTTTGATTTATGACATATTCAATAATTACAATAAATAACAACGAAATAAAATTTATTTAAAACATTTCCTTTTCATTTTAATTCGCTTAAAACGCTAATTCGTGTTCCAATTACAACACGCTTTATTGCTATTTTAATGAAGCAATTTAGAGGTAGATGTGAAAAAGCATGGAAAATTTCAAACTATAAACGCACACACAAGTGCCGAATACTTAAAAAAAGAAACGTGCTCGTAATTTAAAAGACTGTGATTTGAAATCACGCCGATACGAGACAAATAGTTAAACTTGATGGCGGTGTAATTGCCAATTAAATAGATTTAATTATAACAGAAAAACTAGTAATGTGTCAATGACGAATTAATACACTATATAAATACAAGATTTTTAATATAATGCTTTTATATAAAATATTGATTTGTTAATGAAAATATAAAATGACTATTTAAATACTTTAGATGGCGAATGTTTATGAAGTAAATGATGTGAACCAATAAATCAAGTGAAGGTTTTATTTTAATAACCGTATCAAATTGTCTAAAATTGATTAATCGATTGAGTACTATAAATCGTTTTAAATATTCTCTAAGAATCATTTAAAAGTTATATATATTTAAATTTATATATAACATGTTTTGAGGCGTTTGAATACAGACCTCCATTTTGATCTGTTGGATCGAATAAAAGTGTGTTATGGTGTGACAATGAAATTCAGTTTGTATACAAGGATAATTACAGTGCTACAATAAAGTCTACATACATCCCAGAAAATGATAATATCTCAGCTCATAAAATGTAGTTCAATGAATTTTTTAAACGAAGGATATTTGAAGTCTATATTATGTTAATACAAAATCGAAACAGTTCGACTTGTGCTACGAAGTGAAGGCTACTTCACTTATTCTAGTTCTAGAATTATTCTAGTTCTTGTGTTAGTTCTAGTGATAGTGCAAAGCTAGAAGTAACACTATATCTAGAACTAGAAACATTCGGGCTTAGCCGCACGTCTCTCAAGACTGCTAAACCCGAATTATTCTAGTTTTAGGTCTTGTGTTAGTTCTAGTGATAGTGCAAAACTAGAAGTAATACTATACCTGGAACTAGAAACATTCAGATTTATTCGCACGTCTCTCAAGACGGCTGAACCCGAATTATTCTAGTTCTAGGTCTTGTGTTAGTTCTAGTGATAGTGTAAAGCTAGAACTAACACTAGACCTAGAACTAGAAACATTCTGCTAGAAACATACTTTCTAGTTCTAGTGTCAGTGTTAGTTCTAGTTAAATAAAAATATACAACATCTTATGCTAACTAGCGCTAGTTAGCACTGTCTCTAGAACTAACATTAGACGTAGAACTAGAAACATTTGGGCTTAGCCGCACGTCTCTCAAGACGGCTAAACCCGAATTATTCTAGTTCTAGGTCTTGTGTTAGTTGTAGTGATAGTGCAAAACTAGAAGTAATACTATATCTAGAACTAGAAACATTCGGATTTATTCGCACGTTCTCAAGACGGCTAAACCCGAATTATCCTAGTTCTAGGTCTTGTGTTAGTTCTAGTGATAGTGTAAAGCTAGAACTAACACTAGACCTAGAACTAGAAACATTCTGCTAGAAACATACTTTCTAGTTCTAGTGTTAGTGTTAGTTCTAGTTAAATAAAAATATACAACATACAACATCTTATGCTAACTAGCGCTACTTAGCACTGTCTCTAGAACTAACATTAGACGTAGAACTAGAAACATTTGGGTTAGCCGCAAGTCTCTCAAGACGGCTAAACCCGAATTATCCTAGTTCTAGGTCTTGTGTTAGTTCTAGTGATAGTGCAAAACTAGAAGTAATACTATATCTAGAACTAGAAACATTCAGATTTATTCGCACGTCTCTCAAGACGGCTGAACCCGAATTATTCTAGTTCTAGGTCTTGTGTTAGTTCTAGTGATAGTGTAAAGCTAGAACTAACACTAGACCTAGAACTAGAAACATTCTGCTAGAAACATACTTTCTAGTTCTAGTGTTAGTTCTAGTTAAATAAAAATATACAACATACAACATCTTATGCTAACTAGCGCTACTTAGCACTGTCTCTAGAACTAACATTAGACGTAGAACTAGAAACATTTGGGCTTAGCCGCACGTCTCTCAAGACGGCTAAACCCGAATTATTCTAGTTCTAGGTCTTGTGTTAGTTCTAGTGATAGTGTAAAGCTAGAACTAACACTAGACCTAGAACTAGAAACATTCTGCTAGAAACATACTTTCTACTTCTAGTGTTAGTTCTAGTTAAATAAAAATATACAACATACAACATTTTATGCTAACTAGCGCTACTTAGCACTGTCTCTAGAACTAACATTAGACGTAGAACTAGAAACATTTGGGTTAGCCGCAAGTCTCTCAAGACGGCTAAACCCGAATTATCCTAGTTCTAGGTCTTGTGTTAGTTCTAGTGATAGTGTAAAGCTAGAACTAACACTAGACCTAGAACTAGAAACATTCTTCTAGAAACATACTTTCTAGTTCTAGTGTTAGTGTTAGTTCTAGCTAAATAAAAATATACAACATACAACATCTTATGCTAACTAGCGCTACTTAGCACTGTCTCTAGAACTAACATTAGACGTAGAACTAGAAACATTTGGGCTTAGCCGCACGTCTCTCAAGACGGCTAAACCCGAATTATTCTAGTTCTAGGTCTTGTGTTAGTTCTAGTGATAGTGTAAAACTAGAAGTAATACTATATCTAGAACTAGAAACATTCGGATTTATTCGCACGTCTCTCAAGACGGCTAAACCCGAATTATTCTAGTTCTAGTTTAAACCCGAATTAATCTAGTTCTAGATCTTGAGTTAGTTCTAGTGATAGTGCCAGTGTAAAACTAGAACTAACACTAGACCTAGAACTAAAAACATTCGGGCTTAGCCGCACGTCTCTCAAGACTACTAAACCCGAATTATTCTAGTTCTAGGTCTTGTATTAGTTCTAGTTTTACACTAGCAGTATCACTAGAACTAACACGGCTAAACCTGAATGTTTTTAGTTCTAGGTCTAGTGCTAGTGTTAGTCTAGTTTTTTTTGTTATTCAGCGCTAGATAGTTGTATATTTTTATTGAGCTACTAGCTACTTACTTGCTACGCTATTGTCGAAAATTGGTCATACCAACTTAGAAATCTTCGTGGGCTCATGACCAACAACTTTGTTAAAGATCATCACATGATCAAATGCATACTTTACGATTCTATAAAGGACATACAGACAAACATTCATTTTTATAATACATATAGATAAGGAACACTAATAGATTCTTTTAGGACTGTATGTAGACTTTTTTGAGTTAAAGATATGATTATGTTTGTGTTCCCCTTGATTAATAATAACTTATATAGTTTTTATGTAAAATATGGAAATAATTGGAAAATTGGATTGAATTACATTTCGGGAGCTGAGATATTATCATTTATTTTCGGGGCTGTATGTAGACTTTATTGTATCACTGTATAGAGCTTTCAGGAAGGTTGTAGTCAAGCAGAGGAAAGCTATGAACCTAATGGAAAAAAAATATTAAAAGAAGACAAATTAGGATAGTAAACTAGGTCGGCTGAGGTACACTGTATAAAACAAACTTTATGATAAACTTTATGAGTTTAAGAAAACTCGATGAGTGAAGTTGCGATTAACACCTCCTCATGGTAGAAAGCTGAAAATGGTAAACGACTAATGTAGACAGAGACCGAGTGTTCGTCACGATAAGCGAACTACTTAATAGGCGGGTTGAGAAGGGCACTCTATTGCTCTACGACTGAGATATCGTCTCTGAAGGCAGAAGAATTTGAAGGAACTAAGGAAAGAAACTACCTGATTATTTCTTTTTCTTCCCGAGTAGGATCATGGATATGTTTTTATCAAATGAGTCCAGAGTTTCACGCTGAAAACAAACTTTGAAAATATGTACATGGAATGTCAAAATAATGGAGCAAGCTGAGAAAATTCAAAATACTTTCATGGAAATGACCCAACGCTAGCTACTGTGACATAAAAGGCTATAGAGTACTATTCCGGATTGATCCATGAACAGGAAGTAGAATTCTTCTTCTTCCTTGTATCCGAGGTCTAAATGTCTCCATTTATTTCTGTCTCTTGCTGTTCTTATCCATTCTTTAACAGCCACACCCTTCAAATCATCGATCCACCTCTTTTGTCACTTGTATTCTTCTGCGAATGTCGCCATTTCGAATCTTGTCTCTCATAGTGACTCCCAGCCTTGCAGTTTTCTTTGTCTAGACCATGATTTCAAGTCGTTTTAGGCTTCGCGTTATTTGTTTGTTTTTTAGTATAAAACTGAGTTTTCCAAATGCTGCTCATGATAGTTGAATCTGTCGCTTTATTTCTTTGCCAATTTTGACCAAGATATATGTACTGGCTTACATTTTCTAAAGAGACGTTATCAATGGCAACATCATTTTGCATAAAATTCTATATCAAAATAGATGCTGCTATACTTTAATGCTAAGATATGCAAGGAAAAAGCAGGTATGTATCGAAAATGAAAGAAAAAACTCTCACTACGTTTGCGGCCAACCTGCAAGAACCTGTATAACCAGCAGTAGCAACTTGAAGATGAAAGGTATGTAAGATAATCTAATTCTTAGTTTCTTTAACAACTTCAACAATTAGGTTTATTAGTTCAATACGTTCATTTTTGCTGATTCACTTTGTATACATATAAGCAGTTAGATAATAAATCTCAGGAAAAAGGTTTAATACAATTTAATATAATCGACGCCATTCGCGATAAAACGTAATCGAATCACATACACTTTATTTGGATTACTAAATAACTTGATAATAAAATTTCGGATATTCTATTTCAACAAAATATACAAATGATACGTGAAAATATCTAATTATAACGAATTATCTGATTATAGAACTTTCAGATATTGAATTAAAACAAGTTATATCACATTAAAATCGTTATTATTTAAACTTTCTTCTAAGACATCAAACATGAAAATATCTCTATTTATACGGATAATATGAAAGGTAGAGTCTTAAAATAGTTTTGACATATTTAAGCACATTTAAGTAATGCGATCTTATCGACAAGTCATTCAAATATAACGCATCATATTGCATTGAATTCCTTATTAATTAAGCTTCCTTTTATGATATTACTACTCATTGAAATATTTAGAATTTTTTAAAAATTACAAAAAAGAATAATATTAATCAAGTCTACATTGTGGTATTTATATCTCGAAAATCTTTATTTTTAACTTAATTTTTGAAGCTAATTTTGCTTATTAATCTCCACTTTATTATGGTTTATCTCAAAATAGATGGTGTCAGGTTTAAATTGAGATATAAATCGCCAATTACAATAAATTATCGTAAATGAATTGTTATAATAATTTCAAGGTTGAATTAACATAATTAAAAAATGCAAATGCAAGAACAACTCAATTTCAATTTTTAACGATTTTAAATGCAATAAATTTTTAACCATATTATTCTGTATGGTTTCATTTCACAAAGGGCTTTACCACAAATTTCAATCATATTCCATGAATGACTTGCAATACTACATTTTTATTGCAAATTTTTTCTTATATTAAGTGTTTCAGATAATGATAACAACTTTAATAGAATAAAATTAAAAGACTTACTTAATAATAAAAGTGACCCCTCTCTCTCGATTTAAATTCCACTCACCGAATTCACTTTATTGAAACAGTTTTAAAAAAACTTATACAAATTTGAATTAACACATTGTAATACCGCGACGGCTGTACGAGCATGGCATTCAAAGCGTAACAAACGTATGTCCGCATTGTCGACATACCGCGTTGGCTTCGGATCGCGCGACTGCGGCGCTAACGTTTTCTCCCTCTAATAATATAACAATAATTTCGTGATCCCACATCAATTTCTGAAAAGCAAAAAAGCTCGACGCGACAAACCTCAAATAGCAGGTTGACGATTTCGCGATTTAAAGGGATGCCACTGAACGTCGCCGTTGTGAATCATCCAAGTGGCTGGTCGCGAGGTTCGTTATCGATTGGATGTGGGCATTGGCGAGCTTTAAAAGCTCTCTCCCTGGCAGGTCGGTACCCCGAAAGCGAACGGGCGAGCTTTCCCCGGCTGCAGCTATGCACTTGCGATGTGCTACTGCTGCTGCGTTGCTATTTTTAGATTTCGGGTTATTATTAGGTACGGCGCGCGATTCTGGAAGTGAAGAGGAATTGGGTTCTCTGGGTCAATTTGAACTTTTAGTGCTTATTTCCTGATATCATTTAGGTTGAGAATATTTATTTTATTAACTATATAATTAAATCGGTAAATTTTAAGCTAGTTGCTTCGATAAAACGGAATATATTTAAAGAAAATTGCTTTTAATGAAATAGATATTTTCCCTCAACATTTTTATCATTATATGCAATCAGAGACGATGAGAGAAAGTCAGATTAGAAATGACATTGTTAATGTTGAGGAAGCGAATGATATTAAGACCAGGAATGTCAGAATTCGTCTCATAGAGAAAATATGTGTATTCATCTCTGGTGTTAGTAAATTTTTCTAAGTTAAGTTGAGGTCGCTTGCAGCCGAGGTGGTACATCTATGTTACGTTAATACAAAACTACTCCATTTTCAAAGATATCTATACTAATTAAACCGAGGTCGCTTGCGGGCGAGGCTCTACATCAATGCCATATAAATACAAAACCTTACAATTTTCAAGGATATACTTTCTAATTAAGCCGAGGTCGCTTGCGGGCGAGGCGCTACATCGATGTCATGTTGATACAAAACTACTCCATTTTCAAAGATATATATACTAATTAAGCCGAGGTCGCTTGCGGGCGAGGCTCTACATTAATACCATATTGAAACAAAACTATACCATTTTCAAGAATATACTTCCTAATTAAGCCGAGGTCGCTTGAGGGCGAGGCGCTACATCGATGTCATGTTGATACAAAACTACTCCATTTTCAAAGATATATATACTAATTAAGCCGAGGTCGCTTGCGGGCGAGGCTCTACATTAATACCATATTGAAATAAAACTATACCATTTTCAAGAATATACTTCCTAATTAAGCCGAGGTCGCTTGCGGGCGAGGCGCTACATCGATGTCATGTTGATACAAAACTACTCCATTTTCAAAGATATATATACTAATTAAGCCGAGGTCGCTTGCGGGCGAGGCTCTACATTAATACCATATTGAAACAAAACTATACCATTTTCAAGAATATACTTCCTAATTAAGCCGAGGTCGCTTGCGGGCGAGGCGCTACATCGATGTCATGTTGATACAAAACTACTCCATTTTCAAAGATATATATACTAATTAAGCCGAGGTCGCTTGCGGGCGAGGCTCTACATTAATACCATATTGAAACAAAACTATACCATTTTCAAGAATATACTTCCTAATTAAGCCGAGGTCGCTTGCGGGCGAGGCGCTACATCGATGTCATGTTGATACAAAACTACTCCATTTTCGAAGATATATATACTAATTAAGCCGAGGTCGCTTGCGGGCGAGGCTCTACATTAATACCATATTGAAACAAAACTATACCATTTTCAAGAATATACTTCCTAATTAAGCCGAGGTCGCTTGCAGGCGAGGCGCTACATCGATGTCATGTTGATACAAAACTACTCTATTTTCAAAGATATATATACTAATTAAGCCGAGGTCGCTTGCGGGCGAGGCTCTACTTTAATATCATATTGAAACAAAACTATACCATTTTCAAGAATATACTTCCTAATTAAGCCGAGGTCGCTTGCGGGCGAGGCGCTACATCGATGTCATGGTGATACAAAATTACCTTATTTTCAAGGATATACAAGATGTTTCTAAAGGAGGTCTTTCATGTAACTTTTTGTTCAAAATCACTTCTCCGCCGAGCTAGAGCCCTCTAAAGTTAGGGGAAAAAGTTGTCCACTATGGAGGAATTTAGAAGAATGAAATTTGGCAGATCACTGTTGCTAATAAAATGACACCTTTCGACGATTTTTGTAATCCTAAAATGTTATTACAAGGCGGTGAAAAAATCAACCCCTACAATACTTTGCATCCGAACTTTTTAATTCAATACGCAACTTTTTTGTCTTTTGACATTTTCTCCTAAAATTATTAGTTTGATCACAAAAAAATAAAATAATACACAGGCTCAAGTGAATTAATTCAGAGATTGGTTATTATTAGTCAAAGAGATGAAGTTATGTTAAATTGATCTCAGCATTATTTTATTTTTTGTGATCAAACTAACAATTTGTTAGTTGTAAAATGTCAAGAGATAAGAAAGTTGCAGATTTTTTCCTTAACTTTAGAGTTCTATAAAATGGATGAGAAGGGGTTTTGAACAAAAAGTTATATGAGGGACACCCCTTAATTTTCGCTGAAAAATTATCCCTTGAAATCTTTCGCATCAATTTAGAAACACCCTGTATAATTAAGCTGAAGTCGCTCGCGGTTGAGGCACTACCTAGATGCCATATTGACGGAAAACTATAGTTTCCAAGGAAATACTTCCTAATTAAACTGAGGTTGCTTACGGAAGAGGCGTTATATCAAGGTCATATCGATACAAAACTATACTAAGCAATATTAATAGAAACCTATGCAATTTTCAAGAATATACTTTCTAATTAAGCCGATGTAGCATGCGAGGCGTATATCTAAGCCATATCGATACGAAACTACACCTTATCCTTATTTTTTCGAAAATATGTAGCTTTTTATTATGCTGTATGAGATTGGATTCAATGATTATTATACCTTGCAATGATTCTTGGCCCAACCTCAACAATCAATTCAGGTTGGGACGTTCATGGTTTACATAAGAGATTGGATAGAGACATTCTTGGATTATATGTAAGGTTGGACTGCCCCTCCCTTGAATGAAAGATGAAATCGTGTAAGGTTCTCAACGTAATTAAGCTTTTTTATATTAGTGGTAATAGATTTCACTAGGTGGAGCTAAGGCCGCAAAAGATAGCGGCTTTATATTGAAATAAAGTCACACAAAATGCCAATCTGCCTTAAATTTTGTCCAATTTTGAATTGATATAAAATGTTATATTGAAATATTAATAGCAGTGCCAAGGCCGTAAACGAATTTGGCAGTATTTAGAGGAAATTGTACCAATTTACATCTCCACACAATGTAAAGGTTACTTCGTTGCCCAACCATATCTTGTGGACGTAATCTTCCCCATTTCACAATGTCCTGAACATCGCATTGATCTCTGATGTTGATTATTCTGAAATTATCCTCAACGTCCTCTTTTCTACTCTTAATATGTTTGACTACTCTTAGTTTTGTTTGAGTCTTCGAATATTTCAATGTCATAAGTCATTATTGGGCGAATGCATATCTGTTGTATCCGTATTATCCATACTCATCAATTTTATTCTATATTTTATTCTTTCCGGCATCGAGGATACTTGAGAGGTCCACACCCAATTAGAAAAATTCCATAACTTGTTCAATGGGGGTGTTGTTCTTATTGGCTACCCTCAGGTATTTAGTTTTTGAAGTAAAAACAACCATGTTCAGAACCAGATCATCGCAGCGTTGTCACCATAACATATTATGCAGATATGATCACTTCCTATAACCGTTAATGACAAAGCTATGACATCAAGTATTTGCGATGGGTGAATTTGTTCGTTTGTTATTAGGTAAAAGAGGTGATTTTTAGCCTCTGCTATTTGAGAAGATGTTAATATAATTGAAATCCACCTTGAAATCCCCCATTAGCACGAGTTGGTACCCATCTTACGGTACTAACTTGGTACCTTGGGCTACTTGGCCACCCCGGGGCTGTATGGACACAACGCATACGTGTTCAGTCCTGTGTCACGAAAGCGAGGTTAGGTTATGTTTTTGTTTCTGGTGTTTTTTTTTCTTGTTATCAAAGGAAGTCACTGATTAAAAATGGTGCAAGACTTGAAAAAGGCTATGAATGCAGTTTGAAAGGGAATGTCAAGGAAAAAGGCCGCAGAAACGTTCAAAGTGCCTCGGACAACATTAATACGGAAGATACTTGGAAGGAATTCAAGACCCATCCGACTGTTTTAAGCAAGTCTGAGGAGCTGTTGATTTCTGAAACATTGGCTGTTGTTGCGAATTTGAGGTTCCCCTTAACAAAGGCCAACATTCGAGATGTGGTGATAAAATACCTAAATAAACAAGGGAAGCAGGTCAAGGTCTTCAAGAACAACCATCCAGGTCCAGATTTCAACGATTCTTTTATCGCTTGAAACAACCTGTCCATCAGAATATCGTCAAACATCAATAAAAATACATTCCTTAATGCTTCAGTTACATTTTCAGGGAAACTTGACCATCTGACATGTAAAGTAAGAGATTGTCCCTAAAGCGAAGTTTAGTGTAAAATAAGCCCCAACAACAGGGCTATTCGGATATCATTTTTTTATATATTTTTTGTTGTTTGTATAAGGTATTTTCAATGTTTTATAATAGCTATATAATCCTGAAGGTTAGGTTGGTATGATGAACAAGTTTCTGTTGACTTAACTTCATTTCTTCACTTTTAATCTTGAAAAATGCGCAAAAATCTTACGGTATTGTTTTGGAATGCTTTCTATTAAATTCTGGAGCTGGTTGTAAACATTCTTTTTCGTTTGATTTGATAGTGTCATCGACTCCTCCTAATCTGATTGTGAGTGCAACGTGTAATAGCTTTTCGTGTATTGCGTTCTGCGGTCTTCCGCTGTAAATCAATACATAGTTGCTATATTTTATTGATTTCCCACCTGGTCGTCGCTGATATGACGCAGATGTTTACTCGGTGCTTATTCAATTCCATCTTGGTCTTTCTTAATAAGCATCCAGAACATCCAAAAATCCTTAACTTATAAGTTGTCATCGTGATTCATACATTCATTTAGGCCCATTACTACCACTCATAGTTAAAGTCGTTGATAGTCTTATCTATCGGATAGCTTAAAAATTGGTTACTACCATTGTATTTATCTTATAGATACCGCTATCCAAGGGATAACTTTTGAAATATCTGTAACCCGTAATTTATACTGATGTATAAAATTTGAGCGTTTTATTATTTCAGTTAAAATAAGAAAAGTAGTATAAACGTAAATACAAAACTATTAATAATTAACATTAGATAAAATCATCATGGATAATTTCTTCGACATTGCAGATGAAGAACAAATTTTTGCAGAAATTAATGAATTATTTCCTATAAAAAGCGAAAAGATAATAAGGAGTAGAGTTGACCATTTAAATATTCATTCAGATGTTGAATTTATGAAGATATTTCGTCTCTCGAAAAAAAGTTTTCATCACCTTTTGAGTCAAATAGAAGATGTAATAAAACTTCCATCCATGATGTAAGTAATTTGTTGATTGCTATTATTTAATGTAAAATTCATCAAAATTTTGCTGTACTTCTTTCAAACCGTTTGTTGCTGACTCTTCGGTTTTATGCAATAGGTAACATGTTGCTATCCATAGCAGATTTTGCAGGAGTGAGTGTACAATTGGCATCTTCAGTCGTTCATCATGTTAGTTGTGCATTATTGTTTACTATCACATTTTAACATACAATAATACGAGATTCTTTTTTGTTATTAGAACAGGTTAGAATATCGTCAAAATACCTAATAGTAGGTCTTTTGACCACATAGAGCTGTCAATTTAACATAATAGACCAAAAAATCTCTAGATTCCTTGATTATCTCAAGGATTTCTTAACTATGAAATAAATGGAGGTGGTAGTACGGACGACCCTGTTATCTACGAGATAAATTGTATCTTATAGATAGCTTAACTGATAGATAGCATTGGTTTGGTAGTAACGGGCCTTAAACATCTAAATGATCGTCGAGTATAATAAGCTTTTAATGCTTTTATAATACTTTTATCCATTGGTTGCAGTAAACTAGCCGTATTTGATGTAAACACATTACTTTGACGCGTTAAATGCGATGTCTTTAGAGGAACAGTTCATCTTCCGGGGTAAAATGAATCTGAAACCAGCCTTCAAATAATAATTACTAGCAAACTTGGGTTCGTTAGATTTATTCTTGAGGACTCTATGGTTTTCAGATCGATACACCAACCAAGGTTTTAATTTAAAATCGCCAGAAGCGTTTCCACCAAGCTTAAAAATTTGTGGGAGTGTGAGGCAGCAACGTGTGGCACGACGCGCCATATTTGGACACACCCTAATTGATCTTTCGAAGCTATAAATCCTGAAAATGCCTTTTCATAGCCACATTCTTCTATTAACTTCTTTAATTATCAGGAAAAGCAGATGTAGCGACTTTATTGGCACTTACCGCTTCACCACTTTGTGCATTGTTGAGCCATTTCTGCTCAACATACTTTAAGAGCATATTTTAAGCATCATCCATTTCTGTTGTGAGACCACGCAGTTTACGAATTATATTAGAAGTTAACGGCTAAACATTTTTTACTGTTTAATTTATCCCTTAATGTTTTATACATAGTAGTATACGCTAAGTTGAATTTATGTGCTAATTCCCAACTTTTCAGATCTTCAGAGTTTCACGATTCTACATGTGTCGAGAGAACCTTCCTGTATCTGAATTCAACGTGATCTCGGCCATGATCTAGTCCATCTTACAATCAATCTGGGCGGAAGCAGATCTAGATTAAAGATCTACAGCGATGAGTCAAAAACATTTTTAATGATTTTTTTATTTTTAAAACTTCTTTTAGGACCATAACACCAAGATATTGAATGTAAACTTTTCCAATTAAAAAAGTATTATTAAAATTGATTATTTCAATAATAGTAATAAAAAGTATGCTAACAAATAAATTATAAAACGAACAAGATAACGTCATCACTATTATCTAATCATAATAATCTGTTAACTAAACCAAGTGAGCTCAACATAATGTCAAAGTATAATTAAATAAAACTGATTTCAATGCGATAATACAACTTCCTTTTTATACAATAAATCGAAATTGTATAATGATTACCAATTTCGCAAAATGAAACTTTACACTCTTTATGAACTCACCCACAAAGATTTCACGAAACGTGATTATTCATCACGGAAATTATCTCCTAAATGATTCATACAACTCGAATAAAGCTTAATTTTGAAATTAATTTAATAAAATAATATAAGAGAAAATCACTTACTTTTAAATCGTTAATAAACACATCCATCACAAAAAAACAAGTTTAAATAAATTATAAGAGATAAAATTTGAATTATTATACTGACTGTCGATGTATTGAAATAGATTTGCGGTTGTAAATAGATTAGTTTACGAAAATCAAGTGTGATTGTTGCAATCGATTGTAAATGATAAGAAGATTTTAAGTAATCCATCAAAATCCCTTTTCTTTAGTTTAAATTATAAAGTCGGAAATAGTAACTACTCCTAATAAATTAAAAAAATAAGATAAATTAAGATTAAAATTCGCTTACCTTTAATCTGATATAACCCCATTGTTTGTGATCCTCCTCTGCGGTTTCGACGTTTAGCCCATCATCCTGAAAAAAAGAATAATTCATTTTAAAATTCGATAATTAATTTAGTGATTATTAAAACAATTTAGAACACTTGTGCAAGTTGTAATATGTTCCGTTGTAATTTATCTGGTTTTGATCGCTTAAACAAAAGATTCCAAGAAAGGTCGTTAACAAAAAAAACATACTTTTCATTTTAAACAAATATAAATTACAACAAAAAAATCACTTGACGGAGACGTTGATACGTTATCTGAGGAGAAAATTAAAAATACTATCGTTAGGAATTTTGATTCGGTTAACTTTAAAAGGAAATATCTTGTTTTATGACGGTATATACGGTGTAAATTGAAAATCGATTAATTTAAAACAAATATTGATTAAGAACGAGACAATATTTAATTAAAAAATGCTTTTTATTACTTACATTAACGGTTCTGTTTTGATTGAGAGCAACGGCGTAAGAACTTCCGACTTGGTCAGAAATTTCCATTCTTCTCCTGATGAAACACTTTGCGAAGAAAAAAAAATCACATCCACATTCTTAAACGCACATATCACGCACAATTACAACACGAGTTCCAATCAATTTTCAACCGGAATATTCCTCTGAAACACAAGTAAATTAATTCCGTTTGTATCTCTTTTTATCGCGACTCTTATTTAGTTTTTAATCAACAAGAAATAATAAAAAAATAAAAATAACTTACTCTTTTTGAATGAACGATGCAACTAAAACCATTGAATTCTATTAAAATAAGAACACATAAATAAATATATAAAGTTTAACCTACTAGAATGTTGTGTCCATTTCGATTACTGATGACATTTTCAACTGAATGTAATTGTAAGTTGCGTTAGATTCTTATCTATCGATAACTGATAATAATTATAAGTATTTTACTGGAAAAAAATTAATAAATTGGGTTTTTATTGGTTTCAAAGAATTTTCTAGGTAAATACAAGATTATAATTAAAAAAATTAATTAATTCAAGGGTTATGATTAAAACGTCAAACAAAATTTGTTTACTTCAATAAATCTTTATATAAAAAAACACTGTAAATAACAATGTATAAGCATAAAATAGCTAATTTTGCAGTTTTGTTTAATCACGTTCTTTCTCGATTCCAAACACTGAAGAATAACAATGAAAATGAGAGAATAATTGCGTACCTTTGTGCTTTTGTAATGTAAATTCATCCAAATAATCTCGTAGGTATACAATTTATTATTTGTTTTTAATTTTTGAGATTTACCACGCAATTTCATGCATTAGGCGATAGAAAAAACAAGCAATACATCATTAAATTATTAAAATAAAATAAATATTAATAAAAAAAAAACGTTAGGATATAAATAATTTTTGCACATTGCCTGTTACATCTTCACCTAACGAAGAAACTATACTTCCAAATTCTTGGGGAAAATCTCGGTTTATAGTTTTTAAGAATTCTGTCACCATTAATAAAGTAACTAAAAAATAAATTAAATTTAATACTTTATTAATAAAACGTTTAATTAATCCTTACCATCATTTTCAGTCTGTTTATTATGATAAATATGAACGACAATTTTAACAACATTTTCCATATTATTTTTAATATGGACGTTACCCTGTTGATACAATCCACAAAAACATTTAATTATCGCCTCGTTTTCAGCAAAATCGGTTTTTAATGGTAAATGCTGAAGGAGTGCTGGAAATACTTGGTCCATCGGTACTGCGTTTACATTGGCTATTATTAATTTTGCTAAAGCCCCACTGATATTATCCATTGTTCCTGAATGTGTCTCTTTTGGAAGCATATTTGATAAACCGTGTAATATATCATTGTAATGACTACATTAAATATGTTAAAGAAAATTTACCAAAAAATTAAAACCTAAATATTCACCCAAAAAGTTATAAAACAGGGAAAAGGTATTACTATTTTTATGGAACAAAAAAAAAAGATTGGGCCCTTATTAATCTGGACAATTTAGTTCTGAACGTCGTTATTAAGATTTTTTTATACTAAGGTACTTTATACTTGTATTCTTGCGCCTCCAAAACTTTAGAAATTGATAATATTTTTATTATAAACCAAATAAATGAGAAAAACACCAATCAAGAAGTCTATCTACTATTTATAAACGTTACTAAAGGATATGATACTGTCTCAATAAAAAAACTGTGATAGATATGCAATTAAACAATTATATGAGGATCTGGAATTTATGACAAGTAAACTTTTCAATGAATATGAAAACTGAGTCTTTAAAAGCATCATCTTAGAAGAAAGTGGGCAGTTAACAAAGGACTTGTGGAGGAAGTGAGGTAGAGCAAAGGTTACCTGGATAAGCGCCATTCAGAGAGCAATGTCGGTGAAAAAGCTGAAACCATGATAATGAGAGGATAGAGGATAGAAGAACCGGACGCTATAAACCCGTATATATATATACAGGGTGGTCCATTTGACGTGAGACAAGCGATTATCTCGAAAACGGTTTATTTTACATAAAAATGAACCAAATGAAAGTTGTTCTGTGCAAAGGGAAGCCATATGACGATAACATTTTTGACCTTGACCTTATTTTCAAGGTTATATGAAGGTCACGACCAATTTTTTAAATAGCACCTTATATATTTTATTGTAAAATCTGAATCTCTGGATAAAAGTAAAGTAACAAAAAAAAATAAAAAAATTTTACTATGTGGTTTTGCCAGTACAACGGCAAAACATCTTTTGAAACAAACTGAAACTTCTTCAGAAACGATTAACTAACGTATATAATCTAGCAAGAACAAATAAGATTTATGAATTTTTAAAAATTTTCCTATCCGCTTCGATACATTATCTTTAGTTCTTAATTCTTAGAATACTATTTAAGAATGCGCAAAAAAAACTCAAGAAGAGATACATCGGGTGACCTGGCTCGTCGGAAATACATTTGGAAAGCGATCTAAAAGGTTCCGACATTTCTCCGCCTTTGTCAATTTGATAATAGAATAACGCATAGAAAAACAAGAGTTCGTGGAACTGCTTATGTCGGCATTTTCAGAATATCGCTTTCAGAGACTTAGGGCCGGTTTATCAATATCTAGTAAAGACGATTTATCTGTCAATTAAAATTGTAGCTGATAGATAACGTTGATGAATCGTTTATCCACCCGTACTTTAGGGTAATCTTATAGATAAATAGGACATTTGGAAACCCACCACATTGAAGTACTGGTTAAGGGTTTACCTATTAGATATTGTCAAAAAAATGTGAGCACAAGTTTGATTGCTTGGTGAAAGGAAATGACAATGAAATTAAAATATAACGTCAAAAATAAATTAAGCTTATAATTGTGTTGATGGATAAGCAAGAGAAAGAAAATATCATCAAATTTTAGTACAGCAGAAAAGAACTTGCTGATGGATTTGGGAAACGAATATAAAAATGTTATAGAAAATAAATAATAATCTAGTAATTAAAAAAAAAATAATAATATAATCTATAATCTAATACAGTATAATCTCGTCTCAATTTTAACCAAGATTAACAAAACTGTGTCCTTTTTTAACCGAAATCTAACAAAAAAAACGTGGTAGTCCAACTCCTCAAAGTGGTTTTGACTTTTGTCTTTCTTTTATAATATATGGTCTTCATCTTTATCGCTGTCTAATAAATATTCATGTACGAATTCCATTATAAAAGAGGTTTTCGAAAACAAAGCACAATACCGAAAGCACACGGGAATGATAACCTCCAAAACACGATCAGCTGTTTATATCAACTTCACAAACTAAAATCAATCATTCAAATTTCACCAATTACGTTTCATTTCCGTTTCTAATATTAACACTCAGGGGTACCATCTATGTTCTATCTTGTAGGTTGCTGCCTGTCGGGTAGAAAGTTGCTGGATAAACGGTTCACTGAGGTTATCTGTTAGGCAAGTTTATCCATGAGTTGCGTATCTAAGGGTCGGTTGTACCACCTCCCGATAAACTGTCTAACGGATAATTACCATGGATACAGCGGTTTTAAGCGCTCTCATTGGCTAAGGGCCGGTTAATTGATTGGCCCTTAATTGGTTGAATTGTTTTAAAATGTAAAACTAAACTTGTATAAAAACTGCTTGGCAACAAATTCTGAATTTATTCCATTGTTTTACATTAAGGCAAAGTGTTTAAACTAAGTCATTAAATCATGGATACTCTAAGTGTGACAGAAAAAGTCGAAATGATTTTTACTTATGGAGAAAGTGGCAGAAACGTTGCTGATAGTATAGCTTTGTATCGAGAACGTTTTCCTGATCGAAATACGCCTTCGAGAAGTACCTTTTACAGAGTTGTGAATGGAAATGTGGAATCACGCGAGCAACTGTAACTATGGAAGAAAAGGAAATTGCGGTATTAGTTGGCGTTGAGGTAAATCCTCAAATTAGCACTCAACGACTTGCAATTGACGCCGGAATATGGAAGACCAGCATTTTAAAGAATATTAAAGCGCAACATGTATCACCCATACCACATTTCATTGCATCAACAGCTTTATGGGGGTGATTTTGAAAATCGATTAATATTTTGTCAATGGGCACAAGAACGAATGCGGTTAAACGTCAATTTCTTTGGAACGTGCTATTCTCAGATGAGTTTACTTTTACAAACAAAGGACAAGTCAATAGACATAACACGCACTATTGGAGCGTTGAAAATACGAAATGGTTGTGTGAAGTAGAACACCAACGACCTTGGTCTGTTAATGTTTGATGTGGCATAATTGGTGACAAATTGATCGGTCCATATTTTATTGATGGTATGCTGAATGGGGAGAAGTACCGACATTTTTTAGATGACGTCTTATCAACGTTACTTGTAGATTTGAGCAGGGAAGAAAGACAAAATATGTGGCTGCAAAATGATGGGCGTCCTGCATATTTTTCACACATTGCATGTGAAGCTTTAGATCAAGATTATGCTGGGCGATGGATTGGAAGGGGAGGTCCAATTTCCTGGCCTGCCAGATCAGCTGATTTAACACCTCTTGATTTTTTTTTGTGAGGCGTCATTAAGGATAATGTTTATCGCGAAGTACCGACTACGCCAGAAAACATGAAAGAGCGGATAAGAAATGCATGCATAAATAATAGCCAAGAAAACCTTTTAAGATGTAAAGAAAGTTTTAGTAGAAGGGTTAATAAATGTATTGAAGTGGGAGGGGAAATATTAGAACATTTATTATAAATTTTATACTTGTTGTTTGATTTTGCAATCAAAAACCTAGGGTGCTATTTAAAAAATTGCCCGTGACCTTTATATGACCTTGAAAATAAGGTCAAGGTCAAAAAATGTTATCGCCATACGGTTTCCCCCTTCGCACAGAACAACTTTCATTAAAATGAACCGTTTTCGAGATAATCGCTCACGTTAAATGGACCACCCTGTATATAAAACCTAAATATTTGCTTCAATTACATTGAAATAGAAAAAAACATCCTTAATACATAAATAAGTATTGTTAATATCTGAAAGGATACGGAAACATACAATCTTTTCCATAAAGTACCATTTCGCCAAGTCCAAAAACTGAGTTATTTCTAACATCTTCACTTTCATCTTTTGCTCCAGCAACCCATAATTGTAATAAAGCAGGAACAAATTTTTCAACGTAAATTCCAAGAGGTTTCATGCATTCAGCTAATGTTCCATAACCAAACGATCGTTGACTCACACTTTTCTTATTTTTCTGTAAAAAAAAATTTTTAATTAATTCTCAACTTCATAAAAATTCGATATTGCAGCGCAGTACATAGAGTAATATATCTCTTGCTGGCCAATAAAAAAAATGTCGATGAAATTTGAAAAATGTTAGCACCCTACAACACCTACAAATTGATCTCATCCAGGAATCAAGGTTTGAGTACATAAGAAAGATGAACAGATGGAATAGTTTAGGATCTTAATGAATTGTAATAATAGGTCTATTTTGGTTTAAGAGTTGAACCAATTGAACCAAAAAATCATGGAGGAAGTTGTATGAGGGATTGAAAACATTCCCAGCAGATCAAGAAGACTTACAAAAGGTTACACATTAAACCTTAATTTTAACCTTAATATAAAAAAAATATTACCGTTCTTATTGATAATAAATTAAGAACATTTTGAAAATACAAAACAAACTCATCAGGCGTTAAAGCATTTCCATATTTTGGAATAATATCTCCTGCACATTCAAGTAACAATTCAGTTTGTTCAGATTCTTCATCATCATCAACAGTGTCCCCTGAATCGTTGTTATCGTTATCTTGACAAGTTGTCTAAAAAAAAACCATTATTAATAATAATTAAAATTTCATAAAGAAAAAATTCTTACTTTTTTGGTCAACAAGTCAATCACACAGTTCATAATGGCCTCTCTATGACCTTCACCAACAAACATATCCCCTTTTATAGATTCAAGCATATTACTATAAGCGTTTGTGGCTTGAATCACAATGTTTTGTTCCTCCTCAAATTTAATAATTTGAGCACACTTTGGTATGAACATTTGTAATGCTTTGTAAAGGGCTTGTTTCCCTTCTGGAGTTTGTTGTTCATGAAGCGTTATACAAAATTGTTCTAATGCGGCAATAGCCGATGACCTAATGTCTTCCTGAGGATAATCGAGAAGTTTAAAGATTTCTTCAAAACTCTTTTCAAGATATGGTAAGAAGAACGAACTTTAAAAAAATAAACTTAATTAATAACTAATACATTATAATAAATTTTAGTACCTTAATTTCTTTGATAATTCTGTTAATGACAAACAGGCTTGTTCCTTTTCATCATTATAAGAATTCTCAACAGAATATCGACATTGAGTTGAATCACTGCTAACAGATTCATTTTCAATATCTTCTTCGTCTTCGTTTTCAGATCCTGATATATCATCATATAAATCTAAACCTTCCTTTTCATCTTCTTCGTAATGCGCCTATTAAAAAAAAATGCATTAATCAAACGAATTATTATTTAAATATATAATTACGATTATTCCTTCACTACTTTGAATTGTTTTAATCATCGCGTCAACGATGGTAGGAAGAGCAGGATTAATCCCCTCTTTCATAACTCCAGCTAAAGCGGCGCATAAAGCATAAATACTCTTCTTCACATCCGGATCTTCGCTTTCCGCCAATATTTTTAACGCCATCTCTAACGTTTGTTGGGAAAGTGGTTTAAACGTTTCGGGATCTACCGTATCAGCCACAGTTGCCAAACATTCCAAAGCGTACGATTGAAGTTCGTGGATATCCGAGTCCGGGTTGGCATTGATGTATGTAAAAAGTATTTCGATGATTTTTTGGAAGTAGGGCATTATTTTTTCTTTAACCGCCGACGCGACTGATTCCAAAGTGCTTAATGCGACCCGTTTTAGTTGTAGCGACCAACTTGATGGGTCTAAAGCCACTAAGAGACGCTCCATTAATGTTGGAAGGTATGGAAGGAGGCCATCATCTAAATTAAGGCAAAACGCTTGTAGGGCGTAGAACATACGATCGAGACCTGAGGGTTCAGTCTTTGATTGGGACATTTCGACGAATAATTGAGAGAGATAGTCAAAGAAAACTGGGAGGAGTTCTGATGCATATTGACTTATTTCAGGCTAAAAAATAAGTTATTAATTTTAAATTGATTTAAAATATCTTTTATGTACTTGTAAATGTTCCGAAAATTGTCCTAAAGCAAAAAACGCCGCATTTCTAACAACAACGTTTGGATTTTTGATTCCGTTATAAATACATTTTAAAAATGCTTCTAAATATTTTTTCCTGATGTAATCAGCACAACCTTCCGCTAAAACGGCGAGGGCTAAATAAGCTGCTTTTTGGGCGTAGATATCGTTTCCTTGAAGGGCGGGTTCAACCCTCATTAATAAATAAGGTACCACTTTTTCAGGTGGAACATTTAACGCAACTAAATCCAGAGTTTGAGCTGCGATTGTTGTTGTGGTGAATTGATCCGGATCACCAAGAAAATATTCCTCATTTACATCATCTTCCGGTTTCTGTGCCATTAATTGTATTAAAACGTCAATAACCGGCTCGATAAGTTTATTTTTTTGAACCACCTAAATTAAATGAAATCTAGATTAGATCCAAAAATACATTTTAAAACAAAAATTAACATACTTTACTTTTGACTCTTATTATCCACCCTATAACACTGATAGCTTTAATTTGAACGCTAGTTTCGATGTCTTTATTACAACCAATTCTTAAACACATCTCCATTATAACTCTTATATGCGAAATAACAACCGCGACGGCATCCTCCATTAAATCTTCAAGAATTTCGAATAATTCGCAAGCTCTTTTTTCGTCAGTCTGACAAAAACTGTTTATAATCTCTAAAACTCGGGGTAATAAAGTATGATAAACATTAACCATCTAAAAAAGTGATTATGATTTTCGTTTCGTTTCAAAATTAAATGAACATTACTTGATGATGTCCCCCGATAACCGATACTAAATGTTTCATTGTGATAACCGTGTAATACGCCAAATTGGAACTAAGTTCTTGCATGTTGTTTAAGATGTTTGTAAATAATGTTGCTAAAACTTCGGTATGTGGTAAATAAGAACCTTTGGAGATTTCTGTCATTATTGATAAAGTATACATTCCCATCTAAAATTATATATATATAGAGAATTTTATTTAATTTAACTTAAAAGTGGTTTACTTCTCTATCTAAAACGTTTTCACTGCTACATAATTGATGAATAAATTGTAAAATTTCCGGCCAAGTATTATCAGGAAATTCATATTTTCCAACTATACCAATAAACTGTGCTATTGAATTTTTCACTAATTTTTCTTGTTCACTTAATAACGCTTGTAGCATTCCTTGTTTTATTCTGAAACGTAAAGAGTTAATTTAAGATTTAATTAATTAGTAATAAATATTGAAAATTATTATCTGGGCAAACTGAGCCCAAATATTTTTTGCGAGGTGAGGATATTTTCATTAAATCACCTAAGGGTGTGTTCAAGAAAAGTATTAATGAACATGGATCTTCAAATCAACCGTTTTCGAGATACAAGATCAAATTTTTTGGGACTCCACGTTTTCTTTTTTAAATTATAACTACTACAGATTTGATACTTGGCAAATCGATACAGTATGAAACTGTCTCTTTTGCTTCCAGTTGGTATAAGTTATTCCATTACAAAACGTTATGCTGAGTGTACGTCCATTATTTAACAAAATTTTGTCATTACAAGGAGTAGGCTTTGACTCACCCACAATATGCTAAGATACATTAATTTGACGTTTCGTTCAAATTACGAAATAACCAAACTGCAGTAATTTGTCTTTGCGAAACCTGAAGTGAAATCGATTGCAATGGTCTTGTATTCAAATGCTGAAATGGGCGCAATTGAGAGCACGACGTTTCTATGCTGAAACATTTCTCAATCGGCGACTACCTTCACATGAGACATTTCAATCACCTTTTCACCGTCTAAAAGAAACGTTTGAAGAAAGGTCTTATAATACCGGATGGCAGAGATCTGTATGTATACCAGAAATAGAAGAATAAATTTTTAATAGAGTTGATGAAAATGTGTCCAAGCCCTCAATCTTCCGGATTACCGCGCATGGTTGATATTCTCTCAATGGTTTTACGAGAAGCTGTTGAACGTCGAGGATTCCCAACTAACATACTTTTTACCGATGAAGCTGGTTTTACCAGAAATGAAATATTCAATTTACACAATAATCATGTGTGGTCTGACGAAAATACTAGAGCTGTTGTTGAAACCAGACATCAACAGCGTTTTAGTTTTCTTGGAAAACACTGTTCCTTAACTTTTGGAAAACTTTCTGTTAAATCAAAGACTAAATCTCTGGTTTATGCAGGATGGTGCTCCCCCGCACTTTACGCGTGTTGTTACAGAACAGGGACAATTCGTAATGTTTGAAAGAGTTTGGGCTTTCTGTGAACATAGAATTAGAAACTGTATGGATGTTGCAGGTCGACATTTTGTACATCTTCAGTAAAAAGCCTCGTTTTGATGAAGCTTATAAACTAGTAAGTTTTGTGAAAGTTATAAAAACCGAAACTATTAATAATACATTGTATCAATTCAATTTTTCTAATAATTTACATTAAAAAATATGTTTTTTCTTAGAAACCTTAACCAATACCAAATTTTTTTTCGGATTAATGTTTAGAATTAAGCTATCAAACCAATTCTTAAATAAAATTTTTTAATTTTCTGAAAAACATACTACTCTCAAAAAGAGACAGCTCCATACTGTATCAATTTGCCAAGTATTGAATCTGTAGTAGTTATAGTTTAAAAGAAAAAACGTAGAGTCCCAAAAAATTTGAACATCCTGTATCTTAAAAATTGTTGATTTGCGAACCCATGTTCATTAACATTTTTCGACTGTAGTACTAAATTATTATTGTTACCCTCATAAATATTTAAACGTTGTTTTAAAACAGCCTGTATAGTTAATGTTATTTTTACTTTTCTATACAGGTGTCTCACGTAACTGGTTCGTTAGAACTTTTTCAGGTTCCACTATTTGTAGAGATTTGAAATTTTGACTGCATGAGTTGTTCATTCGGAACTTTCGATCTAAAATATTTTCAAGATGGCCGCCACTTCCGGTCTACCGCAAGTAGATCATAACTTCGTTATTTTAAATGGAATGCTATAGTTTTTATTACACCGTTTAATTGCACTTAAAAAACTAGGTTGACTTTGATAAAAGTTATTGGTACCCAGCGTTTTTCGTTTTCAAATTATTTTGGTTTTAAGCTTTTTTTGGTAAATTTCAACATTTTGTTTAAAACCCTATATCTCAGCCAACATTCATTCAAAAAAGACCTACATTGGTACGATTACTATTCAGATGCTGTTAAATAGATTGTCATTTGTTGTATCGGAGTATCTTTTTGATGGTCAAAAATTGAATTACTGTTTCTAACGCCCCATATTTTTTTAGTCTATCAGAAAGGGAATTTAATTCTCTACAAATATTCCTATACCTATTTATTGTGGTTTACCTCATATTGGGAAATTTATTAACAAAAATGTATGAAATGCATTTTATTAATTAGAAAGCTGTGGAATTTTGACAGTTTTTGGTCCATATTTGTATTATTGTTGTCATTAGTTACATTTGACGATGGGTGTAAGTCATTGAACATGATGGCAGATTATTCCAACGCCGATATTTGAAATTTATTTTTTGTAATTCGCGATGGTAATGAAAGCTATTACAGTACTCAAACGGGTGCTGTAATGAGACTCTTTACAGCATCCGATGCTGTAATGAGATTTTAGTAACATTTTATGGAAGCAAGTTGGTCAAGTTGGTGACATTGGGTCATTAATTTTTCTAGTTGTCAATGTGACAAAAAATAAAAATTGATGATCTATAGACAAAAATGTTTATAGATATTTTCAACTCGTTCTTCACATCGAATACAAGGTTCACAATGATGAGGACATTGAACTTTGAGCAATTTCTCTTATTTTGGAAGGTGTACATGAAACATTTTTTCAGGTGAATACATTTTGTGTTTTGACAATTTCTAATTGTCAATGCAAATTTCTATTTTCAAGTGTTGCGGTGTTACCAACTACTACATAGCTATTTCCCTACATTCTCAAAATTAATTTTAGTTTTGTTAAAAAAAAGGATAAAAACCCGAATTACAAAAAATAGCATAAAACACACGTTTCATAAGACTTAAAGCACTCATTCATTAAAAAACTAGTGGCTTCGCCACTCGTTTTTCAACTTGAATTCGTGCATTTCAAGCGTGTCTTACGAAACTTGTTTTTTAATATACTATTGTATTGATGACGAATGTAATAAACTTTTGAACAGGACTTAATTAGAAATGCCTAACAAACCTAACGCCCATCACAAGGAAGAATTTAAAAAAATTGATAAAGATTTTCTTAGTTCTGGACATATCGAGACAAAAAAAATCGCATATTTCCGGTCACCAGTGATGAAGACAACGAAATAAATAGTTTATCGTATTTCATTGCATTTCCAAATTCAATTTAATAACAAATTTATATTATAAATTTATATTTTTATCCAAATCTAATTCTTGTAATTAATTTTTTGTTTTAATTGTTTCATGTATTTGATCTTCTGTTTGTTATTTTTGGTAAGTAGTAAGTAGTTAATAGTACCAATAATAATAGACATATATTAAGGGGGGAAACCACATAAGGAGGCTCATTTTCATTGATTTTTTAGGATTTTTTTGGGTGGGAAGAATTAATTAGAATTTAATCAAATTTTGTTTATATTTCGAACAACTTTTGTGAATTTTTTTGAATAATTTTATCGAAAAATAACAAAGTTATACTCTAATGCCCGCTGGACGTCGTACCTAAAGTTTTTCATTTTCGAGTAATAACTTATTTTCTAAGAATATGAACCTCAATGCAGGTAAATTTAACGAAAATTAAAAATTTTGCAGGTGTTGGAAAAATTTACTTAAAATTTCACATTTTATTTTTATTAATTATGCAAAAAAACACTCTTAAAATCATGATATCATCTTAAAAGTTGGTTCATATATTGCGTAATTTCATAAAGAATCATACTATCAATTTTCATAATGATTGGTTCATTACTTTTTGAGTTAGAGTTCCCGCAAATGTGAAAAAAGTCATTTTGAGAAACACGGGTTTGAAAAAAAAATCTCGAAAACTAGAAATTTAGAAGTAGTCACCGATTAATCCGCGATTTTAGCACCATATCCTTCTTCCTCATAGGCTTCAATTTGCGCCTGCAGCTGTGCTTTTCGAGCTTGCCGACCTTCCTTCGACTCCAATGAACTCATCGATTCTGTCATCTATTTATTTTGGTCATCTATTTGTTCGGCGTAATTGAAGTTTTGAGTGCCTACCATCATTCCTGCTTCGTTCATGATCATCAGAAGATAAATGAATTTCCTTCATAGAAAAAGCACGCGGCTAAGTACGATGCCAATTCGATGACTTTTAGTCTGGAGTGCAAATGTTTAGGAAATAATCGCCAAATTGTGGAATTAAAGCTTTCATTTGCGTTTTGCGTGTGGCCACCTAAACATCTTTCTAGTAATTCATCCCTTGATAAATCTTCATATATATGCTGAATTTCCTGCTGTATGTCGGAATGCAATGAAGTTGGGTGCGGTGCAAGCTCCATTCCAAGAGCTGCTCGTTTCTGCCACACGCACCAGCTCTCTGTGGGCAACACTTGTGTCGAGGATTTTCATCGGTGGTTCCCATGGAACTTTCTTTTACGCGGTTTATTGCGGCGTTTGTAAACATCACGATCACCTTTCGGATACGAAGGCATTCTCACTTTCAATTGCAAACAAATTACTCGTAGAAGCTAAATCAAAACTGACGCCAAGTAAGGTAAACAAACACATAATAAACAAAAAGCGTTCCATGCTCATAAAATCTAAACGAATGCGAATTTCGGTTTGTAATTTTGACATGGTATTCTTGGATAGTTAAGCTAACGATTTATGCAATAAAAAAATCGATTTTTTGAACCTTCTAATGTGGTTTACCCCCTTAAACGAAAAACTGTCAAAATGTCATGGCCTTCTAATAAAAATACAAATAGTTTCCTGCATAACCTGCATATTTTGATAAATTTCCCAATATGAGCGAAACTACAATAAATAGGTATAGGAATGTTTATAGATAAATTGTAGAGAATTAAATTCCCTTTCGGGTAGGCTAATAAAATATGGGGCGTCCCATTTAAAATTTTCGACTTTCTCGCCATTGAGTAGTAATTCAATTTGTAACCACTCTGTGTAAGACACTCTGATACAATAAATGATAATCTATTTGAGAGCATCTGAGGAGTAATCTTGCCAATTTAGAACGTTTTTGAATGAATTTTGACTGGGATATAGGATTTTAAAGAGCATGGTGAAATTTGCCAAAAAAAACTTAAAATCAAAATAACTCGAAAACGAAAGACGCTAGGTACTAATAACTTTTATGAAAGTCAACATATTTTTTTAGGTACAATTAAAAGGTGTAATAAAAACTATAGCATTCCATTTAAAATAACAAAGTTATGGTCTACTTCCGGTAAACCGGAAGTGGTAGCCATCTTGAAAATGTTTTAGATTGAAAGTTGTGAATGAACAACCCATGTACCAAAATTTCAAAACTGTATGAATAGTGGAACCTAAAAAAGTTCTAAGCAACCAAACCAGTTATGTGTGACATCCTGTATATTGTGAATCATTATTATGGCATATAAAGTTGAGCCGCCAATTAACCTTTATTAACCTCGCTTTGTAAATTCTAATTTAAACTTCACATTGCTCCAATTTCACAATACACAAAAAAATGATACAAAAAAAAATTGGACTACTTTAAAATTGATCTAAAAAGAAATTACATAAAAATGATTAACAGTAATTTTAGAAGGGAAAGGAGAAAGTTTAATAAAGAATATTGTTAAAGAATAGAATGTCTTCAAAAACCATGACATTCACTAAACACTAAAAAAAAACTTTTTTCTCTTAATTTTTGTTTTACAACATACTTAAAAATGAATCACCAAAATACCTCGTAAATCTAATCATCCTACCTATTCCTAACGTTCACATCCAATTTATTCCAACAATGTCTCTTTCCCAACCTCCTCCGCAATACAACAGCAGCAGTTTGTCGAACTTGCGGACTAGCCGACGCGACCAAAACATCACAAAGCGCCGGGATGGCTTCGGTATTCTTAAACGCCTCCTTTAACTCTTTCGTACCCTAAAACACACGCAACGAATAAATTTACAACGAAAAACCTAACAAATACACGTGTCACTTTTAGGTTAGGACGTAAACGTTGTGTTATTCGGGTGGATTTAATCTAAATTTACCTCTTGTATCGTCGTGCTGTTGGCTACCAACAATTTTTGAAGTATTTGCTCCATCGTCACGCTCTGTACGAATGGTAAAGGTGAAAAACCGGCGTTTTAGTAAAATGAAAGTTCTTGAAAGACCATGTATTTGGGAGATGGCAAATATTGGAACTGTCAAATCAAATTTTATTATCCGATTGGTGGCGACATCTATGAATGAGTGGTTTAATTTATTCTAATTTTTTAAAATTATTAATTTTTTAAATTAATAACTTAAATTATTATTTTTTTATTTATTTTTGATTAAAAAATCTTCATTTGTTATTTTAATTATGGAAAAAATTATTTCAAATAAGTGTATAATTAATTAGAGTTAATTTAGGATTAAGTTTAAATTAATACTTTAAAAAGATAACAAACTTGTTATAAAAAAAAAATAGTGGAACATTTTGTATAGTAAAACAAGTAACAACGTAGCTATCGAAGAGACTATTTCAGCATAGTCATCAAGAGTTCGTGATGAGCTTTCATCATAAGTTCTTGAGTGCCATCGTCAACACCTCGTAACACCGTCGCTGGGCCCCTACAATACCTCTTAGTCAATTGGCGTTATTTATGGCCGGCCATTTTTGACATATAATTTTAGAATAGAACGCTCGCGGCCGATAAGTAAGCCCCATTATTGAAACGATTGCTTAAAATGCCCGGCATACTTCTTCACGTTCGCTTTTCGGGTAAATATAGAGTTCGGGTTAAGTGCGAGCTTTTCCGTTTTAAAATGATTTAGTATTTCACTACAAAAAATAATTTTAAATGCAATTTTTCTACCTATTTGGTGTGGAAGAACTCGGTTTTGTTACAAATTCATCATTAACAAGTGCATGAGATAAGATACCGAAACACTTCAAGAAATTTCAGGAGCATTGTAGTAAACATTTTTTTTTATCTAGAAGATTAATAGCCACTGTGTTGGTTGAAGAGTCGAAGGTGACATGTGGTTGTCTTCAGATGGCAAATACTTTCTGAATTTTTAAATAAACCCTTTTGCTTTATTGATATGCTAATATCGATATATTTTTGATATTTTCGTAAATAATAGCAGTTTTGATTTTTTAAATGACTAATGACCCACTCAATTTTAATACCCAACCTCTTTCAACTCAAGAGGAAAACAAGGACCTCTGTGACCCTCCGTTATAAATTCTTTTGGGGCTTAAGGTGCACTTTGAGTGATTTAGAAGCGATTTGTTCGGAATTTACGGCCGTAAACTATAAGACTTATGTCTATTTTTTCTTTTGATTTTTGTATTCAAAAAGGGGTTTTTAAGAGTTACTTACATTACATTTTTTTGAGGTTTTCAAAGTAATTTTGTTGTGGGCATCCAAAAATTGAGGTCAACTTTTACTGTAAACCTTGCTGATATATACACATAGATTTCAATCTGTTAATTGACAGATTTGAACTGGAGCTATTAAATCATTCTTTCATCAATCATTCTACGCTATTAAACGAAGTTCTAATAAGACCGTAGAGGATATGTACATTGTGGCATACTCCTTCTAACTCAAGTCACGCTACTGGCCCAAAGAACTAGATTATAGATATGTTCTAGAAACGTTTATGTGGTGGGTGATTCTGCCATCGACTCTAGCGACAGATTTATCGAATTTTTGATCAGCAGGTCTAGTCTAAAACTCTGGAAATTTATGTCAAGCGATTTTCCTAGCACAAGAAGGGGAGTCGTAATAAAGTTAGCCTAAGGCTATCCCTTAGAAGTGGTGAGATTGAGATCCACACTGAGACTGAATTACAGAAGGCCAAAGGAAGAGTACAAGACTTAAGCTATTGCTGCAAAAAAGCAATCTCCAGGTTGAGAGAAAACGATGGGACCTTTACAATGAGTTGCAAAGAGATTTTGGACACTCTGTTTCCTAATGACAGTATAAGGGATGAAGTATCACAACAGCAGGTACTAAGAAAGAGATTAGGGGAAAGATATGAGACAAGCAAAGTTACAAAGCCATTCGACAGTATGCTTAATGAGATGCTGATGCAATTAATGCAAGAACTGGCACAGTTCTTCACGCAAGCAGTAAGTAAGTACGCCCTGCTTTCTACCTATGCGAAGTTAGCCCCCATTTTCTAACCCCCAATTAGATAGGATTTTACATGTCAGGTATTTTGATTATAACAAGAGAACCATTCAACCGATTTCGATAATTAATGTCTCATTCGAAAGGTTAATCCTTGGCCAATACGAATATGGAAAAGCCCGATTCGAAATCTCTTTCGAATTCCGCTAAAACGCCAAAATATTGCGAAGGTACACGAAAATATCACAAAAATGACTTTCTTTAAGTGGTCATAACTCGTAAACGATGAACTCGATTATCAAGATATATTGGTCATTCGATTCGCCATAGTTTCTTCTATCGAAATCATAAAAAGCCCGATCTCAATTCTCTTCCGGTAACCTTGTACAGCCCTCGGAATGATAACATGTTTGGCTTGTTGTTTATGCAAGTATTGACGACCAAAAATGTAGCCCCCAATAATTAAAAATTAATTTGTATTGAATTGATTATAACTAGAGAACAGTTGACGGATTTTAATGTTTTATATCTCAAACGAAAGCTTGCATCTGGCTGAATAATTGTATTGAAATGCCCGATTCGAAATATTTAAGGACTTTGATTAGACTACCAAAAACTACTTCATCAAATAACTTAATTATCTCCTTTATTAATTGACCAATTTTAGTCGTTAACATCTCCATCGAAAGTATGATCCACAGTAAATGCGAAAATTGAAATGCCCGATCTTTAAATTTACTAATTAAGTATGTACGATTGTTTAAACGACTCTTGTGTCTTTACTGCCTGGAAGTCTACTCCCCAATTACATAAAAAAAATTTTTTTGTAAACGGATTACTACCAGAGAACAAACTAATGTGAAAATGTTTGAAATATTTTACTAATCATAATAAAGTATGTAAACAAACGAACAAAATTTGTAAACTGATTTAAATGTAAATTGAATAAATATTACTTTCTATTTTACTGTTAATCGATGTATTAATTTAAATATTTCCTTTACATGTTTCGGCTTATTAGGCCATCATCAGAAGGTTTCTAACAAAATAACAAATTTCAAATTAAAGAAATCAATTTTTGGAGGTTATGTTAGGATATGATAGATTTTTTTTTTATTATTTTTTTTTGTAAATACTAAACTTATATATTACTTACAACGTTAATATGGTTGGAGAGGAATTGGAATGAATTAAACTTTATATTAGTAATAACATCAAGGGAACGTTGTTCATTGAATTGGGACGAGATTTGAGGTTATGGATGTATCATGCAACAGTAACGTTCGTGAAGGTACAAGGTTATGTCTATAAAGACATAAGTTTAAACATGAGTTTAAATTTAGTTTTATGGAAAGGGAAAGTTATGGAAGGTAAATGGATAAAGGGAAATATGGATAAAGGGTAGAATTGGGATATGGGGATGTCCGCTGGGTTTCCAGTTATTGCAGCTTCATCATTGCGGGCGAAATGATGAAACTCTCGTGTAACTGGGATGATTTAAGGAAAGTAATGGAACTTTAAACGGAAAGTTCAGGTTTTTGTATAAAGGTCTTTGTTTAAGTTGTGTCTTGTCGTTAAGGTTCTCTAGGTGGTTATTCTTGTATTTCATTCTTTCAATTTCGTATGTTTCGTATATAAGCATTTTTTGGCTTTTTGTCATATTATGTAATACTTTGATGTTGTTTTCTTTGTTAAATTCATGTTTGTTTTCGATTATATGTCTTCCAAAATTTGAATCTGTGTTTCGTAGGTGTTCTTTCATTCGAGTTCGTATATTTCTTCCAGTTTCCCCCACATAAAAGGCTCCACATGTATTACAGTCCAAAAGGTATAGGTACACCGTTTTTATCTAATGTTTCGATGTTTCCTTTTGTATTGGTTAGTATGTTTTTTATGTTATTATGTGATTTAAAGGAAACCTTTATATTATTTTTATTGAATATTTTACTAATTTTGTGCGCTATTTTTCCACAGTATGGTAGTGATCGAAATTGAGTGTTTTGTTTGTCTTCTTTATCATTCAGAGTTGTTGAGTTTTTTAGATATTGTTTTATTCTATAGTTTTTGATCATCTTATTATGTTCTTTATTATTTTAATTTCCTTGTTTAAGTTTTCCTCGTTGAGATGTGTTGAAAATGCTCTGTGAATGTATGTATGGAACGCTGCGTTTTTATGTGTATGATGGTGGAAGGAGTCATGAGGTACAATTATGTCAGTCTGGGTTGGTTTTCTGTATATATTAAATGATATTTCACCTTGTTCATTCTTAAGTGTTATATCTAAGAAGTTTATTTTTTTGTTCTTTTCAATTTCTAGGGTGAATTTAATATTCTATGTATTTTGTTAATATCCTCTTTAAATAATTCTATTTCTCTTTCTTCAGATCCGTTCCATATGAGGAGTATGTCGTCTACGTAGCGACGCCAGAGAATTATGTTTGTATACAAACATAATTCTCTAATTTTGTTGTAAGCGTGCTTTAATTAACTTTCTGATGATGGCCTAATAAGCCGAAACATGTAAAGGAAATATTTAAATTAATACATCGATTAACAGTAAAATAGAAAGTAATATTTATTCAATTTACCTTAATAATATCGATGAAAATGGATTTATATAATAATTTTGATTTAAATGTATTTGTACTAAAACAGAAAATCTTTTTTTCATTTTTGGTTTTAGTGTTTCTACCTTTAATATAATTTATTGTTGTTACTACTACTTTTCTAGTTTTTTTTTCAAATTTTATATTTTTAGCTGTACCAGGTATTCCGTTAAGGTTATCATAACAA
Organism: Onthophagus taurus; assembly: GCF_036711975.1. NCBI lineage: Eukaryota > Metazoa > Arthropoda > Insecta > Coleoptera > Scarabaeidae > Onthophagus > Onthophagus taurus. The sequence continues at coordinate 1,538,427 of NC_091966.1, forward strand.
CGATGTTTATAGAAAATAAGAAATTATATATATATGTGCATATATTATACTTATTTTATATATGTATGATGATATTTCAATTTGTTCTTGAGATATGATTTTTTTTAAATTTATATTTCATGACACAAAAAATAAGGGATGATGCATAATCCACCGTCTTGGCTGCTTCGTTTTAATTATTTGTTGAGCACCTGATTCTTTCAGGAAGTGTTAAACATTGAAATTCGATTAGTGCGTTTTATTTTAGTAAAATGATATAAGTTTTATTTGAAATGTTTCGAGAAAACGAGTAATTTTTTTATTGAAAGGTTGAATTTTAACACCAAAAAACGGTTTAAAACCGCTTCGCCCCGTCGTCTTTACATTTTTTGTTTATTCACCTCCAGTATTCCTTCTTCACACAATAAATTAAGGAGGGGATGTTAGGAAGTTGATTCGCTAATAACGCATTTTAGTTGATGTGCGGGCATTTAAGGGTGATAAAATAGTTTAGAAAAATAAAACTTATTACTTGAATTAAGTAATAAATACGTGCTATATTCATGCCAAGTGTTAGGTGATATTAGTGACGTGATATAGTTGAGATCATCGGATTACTATTTTATGGATGTTAAAAGGTATCGTATTTACTCATTTTTTTTGTCACAATAAACTAATTTATCTTTTCTTTCCAGCTGAGCTTCAAAGTAAAATTCAAGGGACACAACATCCATTCGGAGAGTCGTTTTCAATTTTGTGTAATGTTGCCAGATAAAAACTGTTTGAACGCTACTCGTTGAATTTTTGCTTGAAAAACGGTACCATTCAATAAATTTTTGCATTTTGTGCTTGAAAAATTATAAAAGTTTAATTATTAACATTGTCAAAACATGAAATTATTTGAAATTGAGTATAAACCCCTCCAAATAATATACTAGTATAATCTTCGTCTCTTTTTTTGTATCAAATAAAATGATTTCTTTGCCAAATTATGTGGTATTTCAATTTAATCTTTTGCATATGTTTTCATGATATATTTACTTATTTAAAAAGAATTGCTTATAGAAAATAATCTTTATATTGTCCCTCAACCAAGTTGGTGCGTGGATTGTCTAAATTGCTGCTTGACACAATATCTATCCTTGAAATGATCTGAAACTCCAAAATCAAATGATGTTCTTTTCTATATAGTTGTTATTATCGTTTGAACTAGACTTAAGCAAAAAAAAACATTATTGGCAAAATTGCGCCTAGTCAAATTAAGATAATCTATTTTGCTTGGAGTTATTGGGAGTCCTAAAACCTAGATTCAAATATTTGTTCGTTAAAAATCGCCAGCTCAATTAGCTGGTTACGTGAAAGATCTTAATATTACATTATTATTTAAATCTTGTTCCAATTGTTCTGTAAATTAAAATTCCACTTCATTATTTTATGAATCATTTTATTACATATTTAATGATGTCATTATGAAAACTTCGTATACGTGACTTAAAACTTAAAGTTGATAATCAAATTCTGTTTGTAAAACAAAATCTGATTGCGATTGTGGTCGAGATAGAAAATAACCATAAAACCAAACCGCATTTTATATTGTATTTGTTGAATCACGCCGGTTTTTGATAAGTATTAGGATTGGGTTTAAGCGGAATCCGTCGTAGTTTAACGCGTATTATGAAATGATCACAATAAATAAACAGAAAACTAAAGGCGACGTGATGCCGCGTCATTTCACATTTTCTCCCCATTTTTTTTTTTCATCCTGAAAACATGTGGATCTTTATTCACGCGGGATTCGTTCGCGGGTATTTTTGGTACGGGTCGTTAGTTTTACGCGAGCAGCTCTATTCTTCGCTTTAAAACGGCGTCTGGCACCGTCGTTTAGGTACCTAATAGATCTAATTAATAGCCATCGACAGGGAACGGATAACGTAAACAATTCACGATAGTTTCAGGTTAAAGTTGCAAGTGTCGAGTAATTTACGTATTTGGATCTGAATAAATTCGGGTCGATGTGTATTTTATAGCAAATGAACCACCCACGTTATTTTAACTTTACTAAATGCAAATTAATTAAATTTTGAAATATTTGAAATTTTTTTCTGGCTTTTTTTTGTTATCAATCACAACCATTTTAGTATTTTATCATATAATAGAGCCAAAATGTTTTTAACACGTTCCAACATAACCTAAATATGCAATTTTGCATTCAAGAGGTTTGTTCCAGGAATTTTTCTTACGAAGCTATTTATTTTAAAATTCGAACATAAATTTGAACATGTTAGCTTTAATTTAAGATATAAATCATCGCTTTACACCTAGAAATACAAGCAGGAAATTTTCCTTTTAAAGCTTTCTTGCTCAGAAATTTTTCTTACGAACTTGTTCATTTTATAACTCGATCATAAAATTGAACATTTTAACTTTAATTTGAGACATAAATCGTTGTGTTACGCTTCAAAATAAAGTTGGAATGATTTTTTAAAGTTTGTAGTTTTTTTTAATAACCTCATCTGTCAATTTTTTTTCAAAATTTTTTTTCTTGTACTTTTTGTTAATAAACCTAACAATTTTTTTTGTTCATCATAAAATAGAATCTTTTAGCTTCAATTTAAGATATAAATCATCGCTTTACACCTAGAAATATAGACAGGAAATTTTATTGAAGTTTTTTCGATTTTTGACAAGTACCAACATAACCTAAATATGCAATTTTCCTTTTAAGACTTTTTTCTCAGAAATTTTTCTTACGAACATGTTCATTTTATAATTTGATCATAAAATAGAACATTTAAACTTTAATTTAAGACATAAATCGTTGCGTTACCCTTCAAAATAAAGTTGGAATGATTTTTTAAAGTTTGTAGTTTTTTTTAATAACCTCATCTGTCAATTTTTTTTCAAAATTTTTTTTCTTGTACTTTTTATTAATAAACCTAACAATTTTTTTTAGTTCATCATAAAATAGAATCTTTTAGCTTCAATTTAAGATATAAATCATCGCTTTACACCTAGAAATATAGACAGGAAATTTTATTGAAATTTTTTCGATTTTTGACAAGTACCAACATAACCTAAATATGCAATTTTCCTCTTAAGACTTTTTTCTCAGAAATTTTTCTTACGAACTTGTTCATTTTATAATTTGATCATAAAATAGAACATTTAAACTTTAATTTAAGACATAAATCGTTGTGTTACCCTTCAAAATAAAGTTGGAATGATTTTTTAAAGTTTGTAGTTTTTTTTAATAAATACGTAAATAACCTCATCTGTCAACTTTTTGTTCAGAATTTTTTTCTTGTACTTTCTGTTAATAAAGCCCACAATCTTTTTAATTCATCATAAAATAGAACCTTTTAGCTTCAATATAAGATATAAATCATCACTTTACACCTAGAAATACAGGCAGGAAATTTTATTGAAATTTCTGCGATTTTTAAAAAGTAGCAACATAACCTAAATATGCAATTTTCCTTTTAAGACTTTTTTTCTCAGAAATTTTTCTTACGAACATGTTCACTGTATATTTCGATCATAAAATAGAACATTTAAACTTTAATTTAAGACATAAATCTTTGCGTTACCCTTCAAAATAAAGTTGGAGTGATTTTTTAAAGTTTGTAGTTTTTTTAATAAATACGTAAATAACCTCATCTGTCAACTTTTTGTTCAGAATTTTTTTCTTGTACTTTTTGTAAATAAAGCTCACAATTTTTTTAATTCATCATAAAATAGAACCTTTTAGCTTCAATATAAGATATAAATCATCGCTTTACACCTAGAAATACAGGCAGGAAATTTTATTGAAATTTTTGCGATTTTTAAAAAGTAGCAACATAACCTAAATATGCAATTTTCCTTTTAAGACTTTTTTCTCAGAAATTTTTCTTACGAACTTGTTCATTTTATATTTCGATCATAAAATAGAACATTTAAACTTTAATTTAAGACATAAATCGTTGCGTTACCCTTCAAAATAAAGTTGGAATGATTTTTTAAAGTTTGTAGTTTTTTAATAAATACGTAAATAACCTCATCTGTCAATTTTGTATTCAAATTTTTTTTTTTTAATCAACCCCACAATTTTTTTAGCTCACCATAAAATAGAATCTTTTAGCTTCAATTTAAGATATATGTCATCGCTTTACACCTAGAAATACAGGCAGGAAATTTTATTGAAATTTTTTCGATTTTTGACAAGTAACAACATAACCTAAATATGCAATTTTCCTTTTAAGACTTGTTTCTCAAAAATTTTTCTTACTAACTTGTTCATTTTATAATTTGATCATAAAATTGAACATTTAAACTTTAATTTAAGACATAAATCGTTCCGTTACTCTTCAAATTAAGGTTGAAATAACTTTTTAAAGTTTGTACTTTTTTATAAATACGTAAATAACCGCATCTGTCAATTTTTTGTTCAGTACTTCTTTTCTTGTACTTTTTGTTAATAAACCCCACAATTTTTTTAGTTCATCATAAAATAGAATCTTTTAGCTTCAATTTAAAATATAAATCATCGCCTTACATCTAGAAATACAGACAGGAAATTTTATTGAAATTTCTGCGATTTTTAAAAAGTACTAACATAACCTAAATATGCAATTTTCCTTTTAAAATTTTTTTAATCAGAAATTTTTCGTACGAACTTGTTCATTTTATATTTCGATCATAAAATAGAACATTTAAGCTTTAATTTAAGACATAAATCATTACGTTGCGCTTCAAAGTAAGGTTGAAATGACTTTTTAAAGTTTATACTTACTTTTTTTTATAAATACGTTAATAACCGCATCTGTCAGTTTTTTGTTCAGAATTGTTTTCTCACATTTTTTATTAACAATCCCTATAGTTTTTTATTGTTTTTCATAAAATAGAGTCTTTTAGCTATAATTTAACAAATAAATCATCGCTCCATACCTACAAATATAGATACAAAGATATTGATAATCTTGGTTAGTTATGTATCGTGGTTTTATTTTTAAAATAAAATAAACATTTTTTTATTACAAATCGTCTTTATTTATTATAAGTATAGCTAATAATCGCGCACAACTTTATACAATTTTTTTTATCTTTTTGGTAGTACAGCTGTATATCTATAAAAAAAAGTGTTAAAACATATTTACAACAAAAAAAATCTTGACATAAAATAAATACGCTATATACATCGCAAGGATTCGCCGAGAACTTACAAAAGATACTTTGAGAGTGCAAAATATAGAAGCAACAAAGCCAAATTGTAAAAATGGTTGATATTTTTAAAAATTAATTTATTAAAGTTCTCATTAACTTTAACTAGTGAAAAGTTAAGAATCAACACCACAATCTAAATTGTGTATTTGATGTTGATGTGTTGCTCGTAATATTGTGCTGTGTTTGCTGCTGGTGGTGACGGTATCGAAGTCGGAATTGAAGGCGGTGTTGTGCTGAGGTAGGGTTTTCTGTCACACTGAACCGGCTGCATTGTACCCCCTGAAGTTCTCATAACTACAAAAAAAATAAATTGAAAGGAAACTAAATTTAAGCGTTGAGATGAAAAAGTATTAATTAAATATTTGATTTGATTCGTTTTTAAATATTTACAATAGTAGAAGTCTGTGTTTGTTGATTTCTACAAAAAACCCTATCCCAACGAAACTGAATACGAAACTATCTCCAGCTCTCATTCGGTGGCCCATCACTTTAATAATAATAATTTATATTACGATCGATAAACAAAATAATTGGAAACTTGTGCGCGCGGGCGCTTATTTATTTACGAGAAGAAGAAAAAAATGCGTAAACGTTTATATCGAGTGTTATAACAAATTTTACGTTTTCCAATTTTCCGTTTACTACACGGAATCTCTGTGCTTGTTATTGTTTAGTTTTCGCTGTTTGAATCATAATAATTCACACGTTTTCATTCCATTGATAAACCCTTTAGTTCAAATTCTTGCATAACTCTGCGCAACGAAAAAAAAGAAGAAGAAAAATTGAAATGTGTTCCTGTCGTTGTCACGTCAGCTAATATGTTATTGTAAGGAAACTTAAGACACCGTCCTGGCATTAATACACACGGGGACGAACGTTGATGACATACCATTTAGTCGAACCGAAAGAAGGAGGAAAACGAGGATGAGGTTAATGGCAGAGGAGGCAAAGGACGACAACGTCCGCCAACGTCGACGGACGTCGTCGCCAGGCGTGATTGTGGGTGGCCGCGAGCGCCTGCGACCGCCACCGGAGCCAAAACACACAGACTTTCGTTTTAATTGCCGACACGAAAATTTTCAAACGCCCCAAGTGCACGTGTCCGCTCCAAAGGGTCGCCGCAAGACGAACCTACCGGCGTGGCGGTCATTTCCTCGTTTCCCCAGACCGTTATTTCCAAATATAACAAAGAAAATCGACAACCAAGTCAATTTTATTACCAAAAAGAATATTACTTAAACCTTGATCAAAAGGTTTCCAAATTGTTTAAAACGACCAGAAAAACAAACAAATTGCATTTTTTTTTGGATATTATCCAAGAATAAGTGTTAACTTTGCGAATTCGATATGAGCTTTCCCGAAAATAGCTTTTTTTAAAGATTAAATTGTCGCAACCGTCACTTTGATGTGGTCATGTTTACATAATAAAGAACCTTGAATATATCGTAAATGTAAACATTAAAAGGTTTAACATGAGAAATTTGCAACTTGGCAAAAAAAGTCAAATTTACAAAACTTACTCAGTAACCACACTAAGTATCAAATCTGCTATTTTACAAAAATATTTTTAAGAAACTCATTGAATAACCTATTACGTTGTTAGGAAAGTAATTTTATTTCTCCCATCAAACTACTAAATTGTATTTCTTTACAGCTAACATCATACTTAGCCCGCATCATATATTTTGACAGCTAATGATTTACTTTGTTGTTACTTTGTGTTGATAGATTTGAAAAATTTTCATCTGGAATCTTTGATGTTGAAAATGCACCACGTTCTCGCTAGTCGATGTTGATGAAGACACAATAAAGGCGTGAATTGATGCAAATCGAGAGATTAAATTTATCGAATTCGACCGATCATGCTTTTATGGAAAGAAATTTGTGCCGACGCGTTGATTATCTTCTCAAAAGTAAAGAAAATGGTCCGTTTTTGAAGCGCATCATCACTGGGGGTGAGAAATGGGTTGTCTACAAACAATGTTAAACGTAAAGATCCTGGAGAAAAATTTTGAATTGGCTCAAAGATGAAAAAATATGATGCTATCTGTTTGGTGGGATTTCATCTAATAACATAATGATCAATTTTGAAATGTAGTGTCATCGGGTGGACAAATTGAATGATTCGCTTAAAAAGAAAAGGTTTGATTTGATTTGGGACATTTTGATAATTATTTGTTCTAAAATTTGTCCAAAAAATCATTTGGATCAGCTTTTTTCCAGTAAAGAATAAAAAATTCATGAGTAGAATCATACCACTTCCAGAAAGATGGTAAAAGGTATCGACTAGAACAGATTCAATATAATTATCTTTCATTTCTATGAAAAAAAAAAGAAATTACTCTCCAAACAATCCAAGATAATTTTGAGTATATTTTTAAATTGTTCGTGTTTTACGTCACAAAAAGTATTGTTAATTAAAAGACCTTTTTGGTAAAAAGCACACAAAATTGAAGATATCATTCTGAAATCTGTCGCCGGCCCAACCCAAATACAGGCAGGAAATTTTATTGAAATTTCTGCGATTTTTAAAAAATACTAACATAACCTAAATATGCAATTTTCCTTTTAAGACTTTTTTTCTCAGAAATTTTTCTTACGAACTTGTTCATTTTATATTTCGATCATAAAATAGAACATTTAAACTTTAATTTAAGACATAAATCGTTGCGTTACCCTTCAAAATAAAGTTGGAATGATTTTTTAAAGTTTGTAGTTTTTTTTAATAACCTCATCTGTCAATTTTTTTTCAAAATTCTTTTTCTTGCACTTTTTGTTAATAAACCTAACAATTTTTTTAGTTCATCATAAAATAGAATCTTTTAGTTTCAATTTAAGATATAAGTCATCGCTGTACACCTAAAAATACAGACAGGAAATTTTATTGAAATTTCTGCGATTTTTAAAAAGTAGCAACATAACCTAAATATGCAATTTTCCTTTTAAGACTTTTTTTCTCAGAAATTTTTCTTACGAACTTGTTCATTTTATATTTCGATCATAAAATAGAACATTTAAACTTTAATTTAAGACATAAATCGTTGCGTTACCCTTCAAAATAAAGTTGGAATGATTTTTTAAAGTTTGTAGTTTTTTTTAATAACCTCATCTGTCAATTTTTTTTAAAAATTTTTTTTCTTGTACTTTTTGTTAATAAACCTAACAATTTTTTTAGTTCATCATAAAATAGAATCTTTTAGTTTCAATTTAAGATATAAGTCATCGCTGTACACCTAAAAATACAGACAGGAAATTTTATTGAAATTTCTGCGATTTTTAAAAAGTAGCAACATAACCTAAATATGCAATTTTCCTTTTAAAACTTTTTTAATCAGAAATTTTTCTTACGAACTTGTTCATTTTATATTTCGATCATAAAATAGAACATTTAAACTTTAATTTAAGACATAAATCGTTGCGTTACCCTTCAAAATAAAGTTGGAATGATTTTTTAAAGTTTGTAGTTTTCTTTAATAACCTCATCTGTCAATTTTTTTAAAAAATTTTTTTTCTTGTACTTTTTGTTAATAAACCTAACAATTTTTTTAGTTCATCATAAAATAGAATCTTTTAGTTTCAATTTAAGATATAAGTCATCGCTGTACACCTAAAAATACAGACAGGAAATTTTATTGAAATTTCTGCGATTTTTAAAAAGTAGCAACATAACCTAAATATGCAATTTTCCTTTTAAGACTGTTTTTCTCAGAAATTTTTCTTACGAACTTGTTCATTTTATATTTCGATCATAAAATAGAACATTTAAACTTTAATTTAAGACATAAATCGTTGCGTTACCCTTCAAAATAAAGTTGGCATGATTTTTTAAAGTTTGTAGTTTTTTTTAATAACCTCATCTGTCAATTTTTTTTTAAAATTTTTTTTCTTGTACTTTTTGTTAATAAACCTAACAATTTTTTTAGTTCATCATAAAATAGAATCTTTTAGTTTCAATTTAAGATATAAGTCATCGCTGTACACCTAAAAATACAGACAGGAAATTTTATTGAAATTTCTGCGATTTTTAAAAAGTAGCAACATAACCTAAATATGCAATTTTCCTTTTAAAACTTTTTTTCTCAGAAATTTTTCTTACGAACTTGTTCATTTTATATTTCGATCATAAAATAGAACATTTAAACTTTAATTTAAGACATAAATCGTTGCGTTACCCCTCAAAATAAAGTTGGAATGATTTTTTAAAGTTTGTAGTTTTTTTTAATAACCTCATCTGTCAATTATTTAAAAAAAAATTTTTTCTTGTACTTTTTGTTAATTAACCTAACAATTTTTTTAGTTCATCATAAAATAGAATCTTTTAGGTTCAATTTAAGATATAAGTCATCGCTTTACACCTAAAAATACAGGCAGGAAATTTTATTGAAATTTTTGCGATTTTTAAAAAGTAGCAACATAACCTAAATATGCAATTTTCCTTTTAAGACTTTTTTTCTCAGAAATTTTTCTTACGAACTTGTTCATTTTATATTTCGATCATAAAATAGAACATTTAAACTTTAATTTAAGACATAAATCGTTGCGTTACCCTTCAAAATAAAGTTGGAATGATTTTTTAAAGTTTGTAGTTCTTTTTAATAACCTCATCTGTCAATTTTTTTTCAAAATTTTTTTTCTTGTACTTTTTGTTAATAAACCTAACAATTTTTTTAGTTCATCATAAAATAGAATCTTTTAGTTTCAATTTAAGATATAAGTCATCGCTGTACACCTAAAAATACAGACAGGAAATTTTATTGAAATTTCTGCGATTTTTAAAAAGTAGCAACATAACCTAAATATGCAATTTTCCTTTTAAGACTTTTTTTCTCAGAAATTTTTCTTACGAACTTGTTCATTTTATATTTCGATCATAAAATAGAACATTTAAACTTTAATTTAAGACATAAATCGTTGCGTTACCCTTCAAAATAAAGTTGGAATGATTTTTTAAAGTTTGTAGTTTTTTTTAATAACCTCATCTGTCAATTTTTTTTCAAAATTTTTTTTCTTGTACTTTTTGTTAATAAACCTAACAATTTTTTTAGTTCATCATAAAATAGAATCTTTTAGCTTCAATTTAAGATATAAATCATCGCTTTACACCTAGAAATATAGACAGGAAATTTTATTGAAAGTTCTGCGATTTTTAAAAAGTAGTAACATAACCTAAATATGCAATTTTCCTGTTTCCAAATGGGTTGTCTACAAACAATGTTAAACGTAAAGATCCTGGAGAAAAATTTTGAATTGGCTCAAAGACGAAAAAGAAAAAAAGATGATGCTATCTGTTTGGTGAGATTTCATCTAATAACACAATGATCAATTTTGAAATGTAGTGTCATCGGGTGGACAAATTGAATGATTCGCTTAAAAAGAAAAGGTTTTGATTTGATTTGGGACCTTTTGATAATTATTTGTTCTAAAATTTGTCCAAAAATCATCTGGATCAGCTTTTTTCCAGTAAAGAACAAAAAATTTATGAGCAGAATCATACCACTGCCACAAAAATAGTAAATAGGTATCGACTAGAATAGATTCAATAAAATTGTATTTAATTTTTATGAAAAAAAAAAAGAAATTACTCTCCAAATAATCCAATATAATTTTGAGTACATTTTTAAATTGTTCGATGTTTTACGTCACAAAAAGTATTGTTAATTAAAAGATCTTTTTGGTAAAAAGCACACAAAATTGAAGATATATTTTACATAAAAAAGGTGGTCTTTATTAAAAGTTGTATCTCCAACCGATCACAAGATAAAAACGATTTTGTGTTAGTAAACACTTAAAATCCACAAAATTCAAAGTATCGTTATTCTATGCCCTGCAGCATGCACGCCAGTGAATAAATTAAAATTTTGTTAACATTTCTGAATTCTTGGAAATATTTTGTGCCTAAACTTATTGATAGTTGAAAGTTATACCACCAACTGCTCCCACAACACGATGAATTTTTTGGTAAAAAACATTAAAATTGAGGTTGTCATCATTCTACAATTGCTAACATCTTCGATTTGAACTTAAACGTAATTTTGGAACCATTTTTGAATTCTTTGAAATATTTTACATAAAAAACACGTTATTAAAAGCTGTATCTTCAACAATTCTTAAGATAATAACGATTTTGTGATAATAAACACTAAAATTCCCCAAAATTCAGGATATCTTCACAAATTGCAGTTTTGAGTTAGTTTTTGACTTCTTCGAAGTACTTTATATAAAAAGTATTGTTAATTAAAAGATGTATCACCAACTGATCCCAAAATAACAACACTTTTGAAGTATTTTCATCAGAAAGACACCCGAGTTTATCTCATATCAAATAGCTCAAACTCAGACGTAAAATAGAATTAAATCTGTGGGGATCTTATTTGACAGGAAAAAAACAGACTTTTTTTTAAGTAGATGCAAAAAAAAGAAGTCAAATATCGGGATGTTACTCTAGAAAAGAAGTTATTGTGGTAATCACACCTAAATAATAGAGTCAAGAATCTGCGCCAATAGTAGTTATTCTGAGTGCCACATAAATGTTACTTAAACATTTGAGGAAGCTACAACTCACAACTGTATTATACTCCAAAATATTACATTTGCACTTTATGTAAACTGTATAAATCCACTTTAATTGTGATTTTTTTGTGTCATTAACCTCAAACATTTTTCTAAATGAAAGTTATAAAGCTAAAATGTTAATCTTTTCATTTCGTTGGTAAAAATTCTTGAATTTCGAATTGAGGGTATTTACGAGTTAGAACATAACAAAGCTGCGGTCGAAAATTTAAAAATCGAGATCGGAAATATGGCGCCGCTTTCATGCTGTTGTCTAAGAATTAGTGGATTTTATCCAAGGTCATTTCAAAGTAGTGGTAAGACAGCAAACTTGTGATAAGATAAGATTGGATTATCATTATAAGAGAATAATAGAATGGAAATAGAACATCGTCTATTTTTAAGAGGCAGTATAAAATTTAGTATGCAGGATCTAATGAATTCTATACAGGGATTACCTATTTACTTTATCCCACATAAAATGCAACATGTCAATATAATTTGACATTAAACTAAAACCTTGATATAACGGATTAATACGGGGAAGGCAGTGTTAGTTATAGCTCAATAAAAAAATACAATAATCTAGTGCTGAATAAGAAATAAAGCTAGACTAATACTAGCACTAAAACTAACACTAGAGCTACAATCTCTTAGGACGGCAAACCTGAATGTTTCTAGTTCTAGGTTTAATGTTAGTTCTAGTGCCAGTGCTAGATAGCGATAGATAGCATTAGATATCACTGTGTTGTATATTTTTATTGAATTAAAACTTCTAACGCTGAATAACAATTAAGACGCACGGCTGAACCCGAAACTTTCTAGTTCTAGGTCTAGTGTTAGTTCTAGTTTTACACTAACACTGTTATTATATGGAATTAACACTATACCTAGAACTAGAATCATTTGGGTTTAGCCGCCCGTCTCTAAAGATGGCTAAACCCGAATGTTGCTAGTTCTAGGTCTAGTATTAGTTCTAGTTTTACACTAACACTGTTATTATATAGAACTAACAGTATACCTAGAACTAGAATCATTTGGGTTTAGCCGTACGTCTCTAAAGACGGCTAAACCCGAATGATTCCAGTTCTAGGTATAGTGTTAGTTCTAGTTTTACAGTTGCACTGTTACTGGAACTAACATTAGATCTAGAACCAGAAACATTTGAGTTTAGCCGTACGTCTATTAAGACGGCAAAACCCGAATGATTCTAGTAGTTGGTCTAGCGCTACATAACAATTAAAACTAGAACTAACACTAGACCTAGAACTAGAAACATTCGGGTTTAGCCGTGCGTCTGAAGAGTGTTAGTTCTAGTTTTGCACTAGCACTATCACTAGAACACAAGACCTAGAACTAGAATCATTCGAGTATAGTCGTCTTGATAGACGTGCGGCTATATCCGAATGTTTCTAGATTTAGGTCTAGTGTTAGTTCTAGTTTTACACTAACACTGTTATTATATAGAACTAACACTATACCTAGAACTAGAATCATTTGGGTTTAGCCGCACGTCTCTAAAGACGGCTAAACCCGAATGATTCTAGTTCTAGGTATAGCGTTAGTTCTAGTTTTACACTTGCACTGTCACTGGAACTAACATTAGACCTAGAACTAGAAACATTTGGGTTTAGTCGTACGTCTACTAAGACGACTAAACCCGAATGATTCTAGTACTTGGTCTAGCGTTGCATAACAATTAAAACTAGAACTAAAACTGGACCTAGAACCAGAATCATTTGGGTTTAGCCATTTTGACAGACGTGCTGCTATATCCGAATGTTTTTAGATCTAGGTCTAGTGTTAGTTCCAGTTTTAATTGTTATTCAGCATTAGACTGTGGTATATTTTTATTGAACGAAAAGTAGAACTAACACTAGACCTAGAACCAGAATTATTCGGTCAAACTTTTTCCAAGCATAACTTTTCCTTTACAAAACTAGGTGAGATTTTATGTGGGACAGTGTAAGTATACAATAGTTTCGTAATTATGGTTACTGCGTTAATATATTGCAAGTTATATGCATGAAATTTCGGGTATATATAGACATAGATTAAAAAAAATACAAGACATACAAAAATAGAAATTGCAATGGGTGCTATGGATTAAGCAACACTGCTTTCTTGGTATATCATAATAGATTTAATTAATTAATTGCCATTATTTATCTTTTTGACTAAGAGAAGAGTTAAATAAGTTATTAATTAAACATTCAAAGTATATGATGCATGAATAGCACATAAAAAAATTGGTAAGTATTAACACTTTATAATGAGACATAGATAGTAACTGGTATTTGTTGCAATAAGCTGCCTAAAGTTAACTAAAAATAAATTTACCATATAAAGTATTCATAGTGCTTTCTCTTTCTTAAACCCACATATTAGATTTTGCTTTGTTCAGAGTATAAACGAGATTTGGTAGAAAATCGGTAATTAGTTTATATTCTCAAAAAAATTTAAAAAATTCTGCAAAGATTATTTATGATAATAATTTAATTCCCACATTACATTAAAATCTGTTCATTTAATGAATTTAAGAAATCAAAATATTACTTACTATTATCCGACGGTGAAGGCATTCCATAAGTATAATTAAATGATTCTGAGACGCTAGGAGGTGGAGGCGACAGACATTCTTGAGTACTTTGAATAGGACTAAGGGGCGCCTTCAAGTACGTAGTTGAAATTGTAGCATCGGGATACGGTGGTAAAATCGCCGGTGTAGAACTCCACTCACGATCGGTTTGTTGCTGATACACCGGATATTCGTAAGTAGAATAATGAGATCCGCTCACCGAGGACACTTGAGTTGGCGCAGTGTTGTAAGAACAAGTTGAGTATTCTTGTGTTGGAACCAAATTTTGGTGTTCGTAACCCGTTGGTTGGTTGACCATCGGCATGTTGTTGCCGAAAAATGTTGGGTGGTATTGGGGTTTCATCGCTTGACATTTTCGTCGAAATCCGCGCGGGCGTCTTCTGAAAGAACCCTCTTCGAACATGAATTCACTGGCGGGGTCGATGGTCCAATAATGTCCTTTACCGGGACGTCCTAATCCTTTGGGTAATTTTATAAAGCATTCGTTTAATGAAAGATTATGACGAACGGAGTTTTTCCACCCTTGGTAAGATCCTCGGAAAAATGGAAAACGTTGTTGAAGAAATGTATAAATTTCGCTTAGCGTTAAACGTTTTGTCGGCGAATGTTGAATGGCCATTACTATTAATGCTATGTAAGAATAGGGTGGTTTTTCTTGCCTTCGCATACCGGATTTTTTTTCTGAACTGCTCGGTTTTGTGTCCGAATCGGGCGCGGTACTTTCTGGTTGGACATGTTGGACTTCTTGTTGTTGGGGTTGCTGCAATTGGTTGGATTGCTGTTGGGTTTGATTTTGAGCTTGCTGTTCCACTGCCGTTGATAAAATAACGCTATTATGTTGATGTTGGTGGAGGTGAAGATGATGAAGATGCTGTTGGATATTAATGGTTTGCTGATGAACGACCGATGGCAACTGGTCCGACCCGCTGACCTCGGTCAACTGTTGCTCCTTCATCATATTACCCGCGATTCGTGTATATGGCAAACTACTGCCCCGTAAACATTTACTTTATTATAAGGCCTGTATCCTTGTCCAAACAGTTTAATCTTCAATGACTTACTGCCGCGGCTATATTACAAACATTTGATACTCGTTACGAGTTGTATACACAAATATTGTATACACCGTTTATATACAAACACGCGACGAATTGTACACAATTTACTGGTTTTATATACAAATGTTCTCTCGTGGTCTCGGTGGCGCGGTTCCGTAATATTTAGTCTTCTTCAGTTGTCCACTCCGACCGGCACACTCTCTCTTGATTCTTTCAACGTCGCGACGACAACGACGCCTCACTTCTTTTCTTCAGGCGATCTTGTGTGTGTGTTTAACTGTGCTGAAGTGTATTTCGGGACTGACTCTATCCACTCCGAGCGCCGTGACGTGAGTGGGTTGGTACCGTCGTCGTCCCCACCTCCATAACGGAACCACCATAGACGGAACCAAACCGCGGCCGCCCATATCTTCATAATGTGTCTAAACTTTTATCTCCACATGACAATATTCATTTCACTTCGTAATTGTGGTTTACACAATTTCCGTTTAATATAACATCCAATGTTAGATGATATACTAAAAATTTTATTAATACATTGCTATGTCATTCAAATATCTTTTGTAGAAATTTAATCAAACTATATGCTAACAAATTTTTAATTACTGTTTATCTTATTGCTCCCGAAGATGATCTAAGACAGAAATTGGTCGAAAATTAAAAAGTCTTTAAAATAATCTTTTTATTATCGTGGTTTTTAAAATGTTTGCTGTCTTATCAGTTTTTATTTGAGGGACATAATATTATGACGTGATATACAGGGTGATTTATTAGCTCACCATCAAACTTTGACATATGATAGCTAATCCAATTACCAAAAAAAAAAGTTAATGAACATAATAAAACGAAATTATAACACTTTAAAGTTTTAATTTTTATATCATAAGTAACTGCAACATTTTTTTTAAACACATAAATATTACAAATATTGTTCAAAATAGCCACCTTCTGCTAGAATACATGCTTCACAACGACGAATTAAAGAGTTCTTCAGCCGAATTAAAATGTCTGGTTGATTTCTTATTTCAGTAGCAGCCATTTGTATTCTGTTTAATAACTGTTCATGTGTTAATTTCCACTTGATACACAATTTATTTCATTTGACCCCATAAGTAGAAATCTAATGGATTAATGTCGCGGGATCTAGGTGGCCAAACAAATGGACCATTATTACCACTCCACTTGTTTTATAAAATATTTATTTAACCACTCGACAACTACTCTTCCGCGATGAGGTGGGGCACCATCGTGCTGGTACCACATATTTTGAATTACGTTAAGAGGTATATCTTCAAGTAAATCAAAAAGTGTATTGTTAAAAAAATCTGTAATTTACAGCGTAGTAAATTACAATTAAAATTACAATAGTAAATTGTTGTTAAATATTCCATCCCATACGTTGATGCTGAAACGTTCATGAAATTTCCTTGGTTTAATCGCATGCGGATTTTGTAATGCCCAGATATGTTCATTATGATTCATCTATCCAGAGAACATTTGAAATGAAGTCATTATTTTGGGCATGTTGCTGTAATAACCATTCACAAAATGCTAACCGTTGCTGATTATCTCCTGGCTGTAGAGCTTGAACATTCTGTTTACGATACGGATAAAGGACTTCGCGGTTCAATACGCGCCATGCAAAATTTTGACTTACCTGTATGTTGTGTGCTATTCTTCGAGTCCTGACGGAAGGATTATCAATAACAGCTTCTTCATCCTCTACATTAACTACATGCGGTCGAATAACTTTTGCTGGAGCAGGATTACCTGTTTCTCGAAGTCTTCTGAAAGAATCGCTAAAAACTGAATAATATGGCAAAAATGACGCTCTTAATATTCTCGTACTGATTGTCGAGCATTTCCATTGCAAAAACCATACACGAAAATTATATCAGCATACTCTTCAGTGCTATAAGCGTACATTTTGAGTTTTTTCTTGTATGTAAATAATACTAATAATTAAACCTTACGTGCCTTACAGCAAACTGACATATTACAATGACAACTTTGTTTTTGTTGAATATTTAATTTTCATACAATGTAGTGCCAAGTCCACAATCGACCTCGACTTTTAATATCGTTCAAAATTGGTTAGTTTTAGGGCTTAATATACAGGGTTGCCCAAAAACAATTAAAAGCACTTTATGAAAAAATCAATAGCCATGCGTAAGCGGGGTTACCAACAGTTTTAGATATTAGAAATTAATTATTATCTTTAATAAAATATCTGAAACAATTGGTTGCTATGGTTACGCATGGCTACTGCTATTTTTTTTATTTGGTTTCCATATTCTGCCTCAGCCGCAAGCGACTTCGGCTAATTACTTTTAATATAGTTCAAAACTGGTCAGTTTTTGTATTTCATATGGTATCAATATAGTGGATTCTTCACTTTCAATAACACCAAACCTTGATAGTTCAACTCCCAAGTATGCCAATGATATAACCAGTTCTATTATATCTGGTTCACCACCAGCTTACATCAAATTGACGCTTTCGCTGTTGTCGTGTATTTAGTTTTTTGAGCAGTTATGGACATGTTGAATTGTTTTGCTATGTTGTTGAAGAGTTGTAGGTTTGTAAGTTAGAGTCTGCTCCAGTAAGTGATCTTTAACCCTTTCAAGACAATTTTTATTTGGAGAAGATAAAAACTGTTTTTATACTATTATAGATTAGCTATTATAGTAGATCGTATACAAATTTAGTGTCTGGCTTTATCCTTTTTTTTAGTTGTTTGACGAAAATATTAGTAGAAGAAACTCGTACACTGTACGGTAAGCTGAACTGGTGGACTTCTTTTATGGTCTGTAGTGGAATATCATGTTCAATGGTTTCATTCTAGACGTAACGTACGTTCGCATTGGTTTCAGGATGATTTTATAGAACGATATCAAGGTACAAATGTATTAGCAACTTTTGCTTGTAGTTGACGTTTGTTGATGATTAAAGAAAGGCAAGTTTCAGAAGGGCACTCCCTATAGCACAGGGTTTACATTATAATATAGTAATGGAAACTTAAAGATTATCCAGTTGTATTGCAATCGGTTTTTATGAAAAACGACACGTTCCGAGAATATAGCATTCATTAACATTCTTGCTGAAATCATAAGCGATGAAGTTGTGCTATATAATAGTTCTGAGTAATTGCAAAGTATCACTCAGAAATAGAGATAGAAAATTCTCTAGAAAAAAAGAATTTTCTGAGAATAAGCTTTTAAATACAAATACAGCTCGGCAAATTCAGTCTGACGGCTGTAACGTGGCATGGTTCATATTTATGGTTCATTACTCATTACTATGAAGGACTTATTTATAATGTTTAGAATATATTTGGCGTAAATTTTATGAAACTAATAACAAAAAAAACAAGAAAAACTAGTATTATTCTAAGAAAATCGAATCTAATGAATTTTCAGACAGATCTGGCAAAGTTTCCAAATCACTACATTCATTCACTTCAATATCAGAAAGATTGCCTTCATTAACATCCACATTGGTGGCAGAATCTAATAATTTTAAATTATGAGCAATGAAAGTTATTTTACCAGCTCGTTCAGACGTAAGTCGATTTCTTTTCGCAGTTTGAATAAAGCTGTATTGGCTGAATCATTTTATAGATCGATAAAGGGCCAATTCTGCCATTACCTCTGCAGACTCATCTGGACTTATTACCGTAGCCATATTGCTTTTAAACTCTGTTCCTTGTATTTGTTCTTCTCTATTAAGATGAATTCCATTAAAATTTGGATCTAGAAATATTTGCAGCAAGATGGATTGGATTTATTGCCATTTGCTTTCTCTTAACTAAAAAGTTTTTTATTACCCTTTCCTCTTGGTTAAGCAAAGGGCTTGAGGAAAGAGCTTTTTTAAAATGACTTTCCAACTCATAAAAGCATTCAGCTAGAAGTATTTTTCAACTGTTTCACAAACTGCTAATATTTTTAATGCATATTTTGTATCATGAAAAATTTTTACACTATAATAATTGATTTGGTGTCATTTATTTCAGTTTGCACTTTTTTTGTAAGTAGCCAATAAAATGTGAGAATTGTTAATTTCTTTGATGACAGCCTTAACATTTTTCATAATAGTAGATATGGTTTTTATTTTTGAAATGTCTCCAATTAACAAATTTGCATCCATAAACAGAAATATGTATGTACTTTTCATGAAGTATATTTCTTGCTTTAACCATTGCACTGGTATTGTCGGCAAAGAATTTTTCAGTGCCTTCTTCTTTCAAAATTTCATCGATTTTTCAGCAATATATTCTGCAGTGTGTCGACAAATATTTGTTGGCAATGTTTTATAAAACACAGGGTTTGACGTAGTAATAATAAAGTTGAGTATGGATTCATTCTTTTGGTTGCACCAACCATCACACTGCAAGCTAACAGCATTCGCTTCTTCAATTTTCATTTTAAGGTTTGCATCAACTTTTTCACACTCGGAGTCCAGTAATTTATTTGATAATAAATAACGTGTAGCCATTTTGCAAGATGGTCTCAAATCATCTATCAATATCAGTCTCACTCCGGCACATCGTTTTAACTAAACTTTCATCGTTTCTCACATTGCCCATATAACACCTTACTTAAGTTTCCTTTGGGATTAGACGCTTGTAATCACATATACGTTTCTGCAACGTAGCGTCCTTCATCCAGAGCTTGGGTCAGTGTCATGGTCCAAAATACAAGCAATATCAGATGCTAAGCAAATAAAATGCTTATGCAACATTTCAAATCTGATACGTACTCAGTTTGTCAGAACCTTGATTGTTGAAAACAAGCGTAGGTGAAGTTGATTTGAGTACGAGGGAGTGTTAATAAGAAATAGTTTTGTAGGTAGAAATATGCGTCATGCCATGATACAAACATCTTCTAAGTGGCAGAAATAATATAATTCCAAAATGTGTGAGAATTTTTTTCACAACTTGAACCTTAATTGAATACCGATT
The DNA here is from genome assembly GCF_036711975.1 of Onthophagus taurus. Classification (NCBI taxonomy): domain Eukaryota; kingdom Metazoa; phylum Arthropoda; class Insecta; order Coleoptera; family Scarabaeidae; genus Onthophagus; species Onthophagus taurus. The sequence continues at coordinate 1,558,774 of NC_091966.1, forward strand.
TTAATTAGATTCTTGGTTGTAATTGGTTTATAATTGAGGGCTTCTTGGAACCGCGAACGGAATGCTCGCGTAGGCAGACTCTTCCAGATGCCGTCCAACATAAACACCGCAGAGTTGGACGGACGGCATATTAGCGCGCACGAGAAGAGGACCGAGGTGTGGGCGTCGTGACGCGCACGGAGGCGGGCTAAACGTGACATCTGGGTGTAGCCCGGTTGATGGAAAACTCCAAAACAGCTCACGGAGGCTCCTCTCCTTCCCTTCTAAAATCATTTTCGATGTTGTCCCGAAAGGGATGATCTCATCCAAATTATTCATCCCAAAAAATTTTTATCAAAAATATCATCTCAATGTTTTCTGAACATCTTATTCAGAGAGAATTATTAAATATAAAGTATTCGTTATTTTCTTTCTTTTCATGTTTATTTTACTTATTGAATTCAACTACAGTTTAGATGATTTCAAAAAAAAATTAATCTTGTGTATCGTATACACACTCGACACATACTAATCCTGATTAAAACTGTTTAGGCTGGTGCGAAATAGCCCCGTTAGTAGACAGTATAAACTCGGTTTATGATAAACATTTTCTGTGCGTAAACGCGGAACGTTCCACTTATGTTCGGAGTATTCACTCAGTTTAACCATAAAGTACGTCGATCTAAACAAATTTAAGTGAAATTACTTTAATTACTTTTTATTTACATGCAAATTGAATCAAAAATGTTTTACTTATCTTTAATTACAAAAAATTTCTTAAATTGTAATAATTAAAACATAATAAATTTAATGGTCTGGATTTTTTGTTTAATATTGATAACATACAAAAAGATATTTTATCCTGCTTCAAAAAATGCAAGATCACAAATAATTTGAATCCCCATAATCAGTTTGTATAAGAGAGACCGAATCTTGAAGAATCTTGTAATTTCCAGCACTACTCGAAGTGCATTCCATTCCTTTGCAGAACATGTTTGTATTTTCTTTCGAAGTTAAGTGAGTCATTCCATTAAGATCTACCCCGATTATTATTTACTTTATTTCAAAACCGCAGTAATGCAATCATCAATCTCTTTCTGATTTTTAGCTGGGGTATTGCTAATCAATAAACATTTAATGTTTTTAGTCATTTTACCGAATAACGTGACCTCTAGTGACCTTCAACTAATATTGAGTGGGTGTTCTCATCCTAGAGTGTCTTCTACTGAAACTTAAGGAGGAGGTACAATATTACGAGTAGAACTCTCTATTTACTTATTTTTATGGATTCTCTTTTATCCAGATATGGTGCTTGACATTATTTTTGCGTCACCAACCGTACTTCCTCCTCTTATTTCTCAATTGGAAGTGGATTCTTCCAAAATCAAAGTATTGGCGCCAACCCAAATCTTTAGATCGCCTAAGATTGCTGGCAGCACTCACTAATTCAATAACGGCGTAAATGGCCATAAGAACCAAACGAATTAACTTAAACGAATTTGCTCTTGATCCAGATCTACTTACACATCATAGACTTGCATCAGTTTTCCACCTTTTCCTCCCTTTTGCTCTCAGCTGCATCAATGTAGAAAAATATGGAAATTGGAAGAATTCGAAGTTTCACAATTGGTTAATGGAAAAAAATGATATCCGAGCATGATACAGAAAAACTTTTAGAACAAAAGTTGTAGCAAATTTTACCCTTTGCACATTGCTCTCTAACTCTTTTGCTCTCAGCTGCATCAATGTCGAGAAAAATATTAAAATTAGAAGAATTCTGTCTCATCTGATACTAAACTTTAACAACTTTGGACCAAAATATTTTTGCATTATCAAGTAATTTAGTTGGGGACGATTTTTTTATCAATTTTATAACTTTATACTATTAGCAAAGAAGATCAACAATAAAATATTTAGAGAATCCCTAAAATTTGTAATCCTTAAGTAATCACTGTACAAGAACTTATAGGACATCTTAGTTTGTGGTCGAAGTCTCTGTGGTAAAAATTTGGGTTTGAATCTTTACCTCATTTATTTACTAATATTCATTTTTGTTTTCTTTTCACCTGGGTAATTCAATTAAACAAATTTTGCACTTAAAGGTGAAATGTGTTTATTATCACTCTACCGGTTTCGCTCCTTTCGGGGCATCTTCAGGAGTTCCTAAAGTTATTAATTTTACAACACTTTCTATTATTATATAATTTTACATTTTAACTTACGTCAATTTTTTGAACAACTAAACATGTAGGTGATACTTTATTGAATTAATTCACTATTAAAATGTTAATCTCTAAACATGCGCTATCATACATCACTTTTTATTATATTTTAGGTTATGTTGAAACTGTCAATGGTATATTTTCTATTTTAATGTTGGTAATCTGTCAAATGTGATTGTCGTGTATTGAATTTAAACTTTCTTGTTTTGAATAGGTTGATTTTCAACAGGTTAAAATGAGGTATTACAACATAAACATATTAACTCCCTACATCAAACACACTGAAAAATATAATGGTATAGAGAGAGCAACTATTTTTAGAGTTCGGGAGGTTTTCGTGGAGGTGTGTATGGTTGTTTGAGATAGGTATATAGTGGTCTTCTTGTAGGTACAATTTGTTCGTTTAGGCATGTTACATCAGGACAGTTGTTGAGGAATTTATTAATTTCATAGTTTTCCATTATTTCTAAATAGTAACTTTTATTGACTTTTATTTGTATTTTATTGTTTTATTTGGTTTGAAATTAAGATTTATATTATATTGTTTTAAACTCTGTTTTATTTTATTGGATATGTTGCCTTGGAATGTTATAGCTCTATAATAAATACTTTAATCTTCATTGTGTTGATTCTTTAGAGTGGTACAATTAATCATTTTTTGTTTTTTCTGTTGTTTGTTTATAATATTATTTATTATGTAAGTTGGGAAGTTATTATTTTTCGCAACTTGGTAGATTGTATTTATTTCGGTGGTAAGGTTTTTTGTGTTCATTTTTGAATTGTATGCTCTATGTATGTGTGATCTAAAAGCAGCTAGTTTATGTGCGTTACAGTGATATGCATCTGCCTGTGTTGGTTTTCTGTATGTGTTAAATATAAAACCGTTATCCTGTGTTCTTTTTATGTTTATGTCTAGGTAGTTTATTTCGTTATTTTTCTCTTGTTCTATCGTAAATTGTATCTTGCTGTGTATTGAGTTAATATATTTATGAATCTTGTTTATAATGTTGTTGTCTTTAGTATTAACAATGACTAGTATGTCATCTACATACCTTTTCCAAAATTTTATGTTTTCAAAATATGGATTATTATCTTTATTAATTATAAGTTTAGTTTCCATCTCATTTAGAAATATGTCAGAGATCAAACTGCTCAAAGGAGACCCCATTGGTAAACCCTCTTCGTATGAATATATATTATTATTGAATTTGCAGAAATTTTGTTGTAAACTGATCTCGAATAGGTTGAAAATGTTATTACGATCATTTAGGTCTGTTATGTTATGTGATAGAATGTCTTTAATAATGTTCAATGTTTGTCTGGTGGGGATGTTGGTATACAGGTTGACGATGTCGAAGGATACAATAGTAAAATCTTTTGGCAGTGACATTGTGCTCAGTTCTGTTATTATTTCTGATCTATTCCGAATAGTGTGTGTTGGTTGGAAGTCAATATTTGTTTTGAAAATGTCTATTAGAAATTTTGATATTTTGTAAGTATTTGAGTCGATGCTGGTTATTATTGGTCTTATGGGCATGTTCTGTTTATGCAGCTTAGGCAATGCATACAATCTAGGTATTTTCGGGTTCATTGGGATGATTGATCTTACATTTCTGCCATATTTCGTTAAAGTAGTTTTACTATTGTTTATTATTTTCTTGACTTTTTCATGGAAGGAGTTAGTAGGATTTTTTAGGGTGTTTCATTTATTTACATTTGCACTTAGAGAAAGAGAATGCGCTGGATATTTACAAATTTAGATCGAAATTCATCTTCTGAACAGTCCAAAGTTAGGTTGGTGGAGAGTTTTATTAGAGCAGATCAAGTTCTGTTAATATCATCAGACTTGGTAATGACTAAATATTCACCATTGATATGAGTAATTCTTTCTAATAATTAAATTATTCGGATTTGGGAACTTGAGCACATATAACTGGTAATAAATCAGTGCTTATTGAAGAACGGGACAAATTTTCCAGTTATGGGATACACCAAGAGGTTTATTGACTTGATCTAGCTAACCAACTTAATATATTGGGCTTGTTCCATAATGCTCTACATATTTAGAGAAGAAGAAAGCACTAAAACATATTTTATGCCACTGCACTGGACAATCATTTCAGATTCTCAATGCTTAGGTGCAATAATCTAAGAATTTGAATGGTGGTTAATTAAGCAAGATCTTCGCATATCTTAAAGTGTTTGTAAAATGTAACTTAACTCTCAACTTTTAACATATTTTTCTTGTTTTATGGAACGTGTACACGATAAAGTGACTAACAAGCAGATTTATTACTCACTCATTGAGAAGGGTTTTCCCGATTTTGCAATTAACTTCTTATTGGGCTAGAAGCAAAATAATTTGATGTTAACAATTGAATCAAAATTTACAATTATTTCTTTTTCAGTTTTTGAAGATATAACACGATTCTGTTCTTCTGCTACCTTCTGCTAATGCAATTTGACTTTTCCAGCTTCGTTGAGACTGATTTGGATGGAGATTGTTGAGCATCGTTGAAGCAGCTGATTATGATATTTAATTTATTTAAATGTTATTTGTTTTATCCTGTTTTGTAAATATGTATTTATAAATAAATTATCCCAAAAAAGTTTATATTTTTCTATATTAAGAAAAAAAATCGTTTTGCTCCTATTAATGAAATAAAGTTTCTTTTATTATCATCAGAATTTCATTAACTGTTATTATAAACTTGAATTAAGAAACATTGTGTATACAAAATATGGTGATAAAATAAAAATAGATTTACGATTCACACAATTTTTACGTAATATATTCCTTATCAATACAACACACTTTGTGGTTCTTTTAGTCATTCAATTTGCTGATATTATAAACAAAAACAAACCACTTAATCAAACATTAATTTATGGTATTTCTTGGTACTTGACGTATTTTCAAAATTTTCTTGTTGATGGTAAATCCCACAAGTTGATCCACAAATTTTCCGAGATTCGCGGAAAAAGAATGGAGAAATATGTGTTTTTGGGCGCCATTGTTCCCACCACCTTCTACTAAATCGAGCACCTGTACAGGTGTTGAAAATAGCATCAATTCCAGGTAACGGTTCACCTGAGGACCGTTTTAGCATTCAAAGGGGCCCCCACTACAAGCCAAGAGCTATTAATTCCGCTCACCAGCGTCGGTTTCCCCGCCCACACGCATGGCGTCGGATCTCTCGCAGGATTTATGCGCCATATGTTCCATGGTTCCATTGTGTGCCCTTCGGGATGCGACAAAAAAAAAGGGTAAAACCCAAAGAATTCTTATTTCACATAGTGCTGCGAAGTCTTGTCACGCACGTTTAACCACTTCCTTTATTGCATCTTTGTTTGAAACTTTATTTCAATCCCATTCTACATTTTATTATTATCCTAAACATGTGTACATTACAAAATCAATGACAATAATTGAGATATTAATCGGGCGATTGATCAAATCCAGAAGTGATATTTCTGTCATATCCACGCCAGTTGGTCTCTGTCACAATTTTATGACCGAATATTTCTCCTTAGAATTACAACTCGCGTCCGAGATGCTTTGATTTGTGGCTTTTTGGTTTTTAGCGTTTCCAGGTCGTATTTCATTTATTAATGTTCGATTTTTGAAGAAAAAATAAAAATTCTAGGTCAAAATAGGATTAAAGAGCATAGAGATGCAATAAAACCTCGATATAACGGATCTATTAATGTTATCATTTTTATACATCAGTATATTTAAACATAAATGTTGGCGCTTATAGATAGAATATAAATCGGGTTATTCAACAAGTTGCTGCATTCTATTTTTATAGATAAATTTGGGGTATTCCCCGAGTTGTTATTTAGCTCATATTTTTATTGAACTAAATATAGAACTAACACTAGCCGTCTTAAGACGTACTACGGCTAAACCCAAATGTTTCTAGTTCTGGATCTAATGTTAGTTCTAGTGACAGTGCAAGTGTAAAACTAGCACGAACACTATACCTAGAACTAGAATCATTCGGATTTAGCCGTCTCTAGAGATGTGCGGCTAAACCCAAATGATTCTAGTTCTTCATTGTAACAGTGTTAGTGTAAAACTAGAACTAACACTAGACCTAGAACTAGAAACAACTAGAAACTTTCTAGTTCTAGATCTAGTGTTACTTCTAATTTTAATTGTTATTTAGCGTTGTACTGTTGTGTATTTTCCTTTGAACTAAAAGTAGAACTATTTGGTACGATTTTTAGGGTGATATTAAAAGAAATTCAAAACACTATATCTCAAAAACGAATTTAGATATAGCAATGAAATAAAATTCATTTGAAAACAATTTTAACTCTTCTTCAACACATTCAGTACGACTCCTTCAGTTTTATAAATCTAAAATAAAATTTAAGGCGAGCGAGGTTAAATTGATATAAAGAGAACTTTAACACATCGTATCTCAAAAACTAATTGGAATATCATAATGCAATGAATGTTATCTTAATGCAAATTAAATTATGACCTAAGTTATTAAAAATTATTCTCTTGCTCCTACACATCTCGGCGTTATCATTTTTTTAATATCACTCTGATCGATTAACAAATCTTAAATTGGAAAGATCATATCTCAAAAAGTAGATGAGATATCAAGATGAAATAAAAAGCATTTTATAGCAAATTTAATCCTATTTCAGGACATTAAATATAATTTTTTCATTCTTATAAATCTGGATGGTACGATTTTTAAATGATGTAGACTAAGGATAGGTTGATATAAAAAGAAATTTAAAACAGCATATCTCAAAAACGAATTTAGATATAGCAATGAAATAAAAAGCATTTGAAAACAAATTTGACTCTGCTCCAACACATTCAGTATGACTCCTCCATTTTTACAAATCCCAATGATACAATTTTTTTAAGTAATGCATACCAAGGCGAGTGAGGTTGAATTGATATAAAGAGAACTTTAATACATCATATCTCAAAAACTAATTAGAATATCACAATGCAATGAATGTTATCTTAATGCAAATTAAATTATTACCTAAGTTATTGAAAATTATTCTCTTGCTCCAACGCATCCCGGCGTTATCATTTTTTTAATATCACTCTGATCGATTAACAAATCTTAAATTGGAAAGACCATATCTCAAAAAGTAGATGAGATATCAAGATGAACTAAAAAGCATATTATTGCAAATTTAATCGTATTTCAACACATTAAAACATAATTTCTTTATTCTGATAAATCTAGGTGGTACGATTTTTTAAATGATGCACACTAAGGATAGGTTGATATTAATAGAAACTTAAAACAGCATATCTCAAAAACGAATTTAGATATAGCAATGAAATAAAAAGTATTTGAAAACAAATTTAGCTCTGCTCCAACACATTCTGTATGACTCCTCCATTTTTACAAATCCCAATGATACGATTTTTTTTAAGTAATGCATACCAGGGCGAATGATGTTAAATTGATATAAAGAGAACTTTAACACATCGTATCTCAAAAACTAATTAGAATATCATAATGCAATGAATGTTATCTTAATGCAAATTAAATTATGACCTAAGTTATTAAAAATTATTCTCTTGCTCCTACACATCTCGGCGTTATCATTTTTTTAATATCACTCTGATCCATTAACAAATCTTAAATTGGAAAGATCATATCTCAAAAAGTAGATGAGATATCAAGATGAACTAAAAAGCATATTATTGCAAATTTAATCGTATTTCAACACATTAAACATAATTTCTTTATTCTGATAAATCTAGGTGGTACGATTTTTTAAATAATGCACACTAATGATAGGTTGATATAAAAGAAATTTAAAACAGCATATCTCAAAAACGAATTTAGATATAGCAATGAAACAAAATGCATTTGAAAACAATTTTAACTCTGCTTCAACACATTAAGTAAGATTCCTTCATTTATATAAATCCCAATGATACGATTTTTTTAAGTAATGCATACCAAGACGAGTGAGGTTAAATTGATATAAAGAGAACTGTAACACATCGTATCTCAAAAACTAATGGGAATATCATAATGCAATGAATGTTATTTTAATGCAAATTAAATTATTACCTAAGTTATTAAAAATTATTCTCTTGCTCCTACACATCTCGGTTTTATCATTTCTTTAATACCACTCTGATCGATTAACAAAACTTAAATTGGAAAGATCATATCTCAAAAAGTAGATGAGATATCAAGATGAACTAAAAAGCATTTTATTGCAAATTTAATCGTATTTCAACACATTAAACATAATTTCTTCATTTTGATAAATCTAGGTGGTACGATTTTTTGAATGATGCACACTAAGGATAGGTTGATATTAAAGAAATTTAAAACACATATCTCAAAAACGAATTTAGATATAGCAATGAAATAAAAAGCATTTGAACACAATTTTAACTCTGCTTCAACACATTAAAGTAAGATTCCTTCATTTTTACAAATCCCAATGGTACGATTTTTTAAATAATGCATACCAAGGCGATTGAAGTTAAATTTGACATAAAGAGAACTTTAACACATCGTATCTCAAAAATTAATTGGAATATCATAATGCAATGAATGTTATCTTAATGCAAATTAAATTATTACCTAATTTATTAAAAATTATTCTCTTGCTCCAACGCATTTCGGCGTTATCATTTTTTTAATTCCACTCTGTTCGATTAACAAAGCTTACATTAGAAAAATCATATCTCTAAAAGTAGATGAGATATCAAGATGAAATAAAAAGCATTTTATTGAAAATTTAATCCTATTTCAACACATTAAATATAATTTTTTCATTCTGATAAATCTAGGTGGTACGATTTTTTAAATGATGCACACTAAGGATAGGTTGATATTAAAGAAATTTAAAACAGCATATCTCAAAAACGAATTTAGATATAGCAATGAAATAAAAAGTATTTGAAAATAATTTTAACTCTTCTTCAACACATTCAGTATGACTCCTTCATTTTTATAAATCCCAATGCTACGATTTTTTTAAGTAATGCATATCAAGGCGAGTGAGGTTAAATTGATATAAAGAGAACTTTAACACATCGTATCTCAAAAACTAATTGGAATATCATAATGCAATGAATGTTATCTTAATGCAAATTAAATTATTACCTAAGTTAGTAAAAATTATTCTCTTGCTCCTACACATCTCGGCGTTATCATTTTTTTAATATCACTCTGATCGATTAACAAAACCTAAATCGGAAAAGAATCATATCTTAAAAAGTAGATGAGATATCAAGATGAAATAAAAAGCATTTTATAGCAAATTTAATCCTATTTCAACACATTAAATATAATTTTTTCATTCTGATAAATCTAGGTGGTACGATTTTTTAAATGATGCACACTAAGGATAGGTTGATATTAAAGAAATTTAAAACACATATCTCAAAAACGAATTTAGATATAGCAATGAAATAAAAAGCATTTGAAAACAATTTTAACTCTGCTTCAACACATTCAGTATGACTCCTTCATTTTTATAAATCCCAATGTTTTATCCCAATTTTTTAAGTAATGCATATCAAGGCGATTGAGGTTAAATTGATATAAAGAGAACTTTAACACATCGTATCTCAAAAACTAATTAGAATATCATAATGCAATGAATGTTATCTTAATGCAAATTAAATTATTACCTAATTTATTAAAAATTATTCTCTTGCTCCTACACATCTCGGCGTTATCATTTTTTTAATATCACTCTGATCGATTAACAAAACTTAAATTGGAAAAATCATATCTCAAAAAGTAGATGAGATATTAAGATGAACTAAAAAGCATTTTATTGCAAATTTAATCGTATTTCAACACATTAAACATAATTTCTTAATTCTTATAAATCTAGGTGGTATGATGTTTTAAATGATGCACACTGAATTTTTCTCAAAATATGAATTATCTCATCAACATCAAATGGGAGGCACCGAACGATTATTTTTACTACCACGGAAGACTAATTATTCTAAAATACAGAAAAGTGTTTTATATTTTTGTATAAAACTGTACAATTAATTACGGTTTGATTGGAAAGCGCTGCCAACACATGTATTTAAAAAAATATTGAAAATATTCTTAATCGCGAAAGCTTTTTGTAGGGTAGATGATTTTTTCTCGAAAATATTTCAACCGTCTAAGAAATAGGTTTATTAACATCTTTTATTTTGTACTATATTTTTGCATTTGAATTTGTAAATTTATTGGTATTGTAATTAATTAATTCATGTTATTTACTTAATTGTAAAGGTTTTTTTTGTTTGACTGTTTTCTATGCATTTATTTGTTTAAGTATAGGAAACAAATTCAGATATAGCAATGAAATAAAAAGCGTCTGAAGACGCACGGCTAAATCCGAAACTTTCTAGTTCTAAGTCTAGTGTTAGTTCTAGTTTTAGTTGTTGTATATTTTTATAGAATTAAAACTAGAAATAATACTAGACCTAGAAATTTATCTACAATAATTAATAATTTTTCATATAATGGACTTTTGATTCCCTTCCCCGTATTAATCCGTTATATCGAGGTTTTACTGTAATTTGTTATTGCTAGATTCCGGTATGTATTTTGAATCGGCGCGAACTCTTGGAACGTTTAAAGCAAGAAAACAAACTTACGAACTGACAATTGGATAAAACAAAGTTTGAAATGGGCGCACGTCGACGATAGAACGACGAAATATTGCGACAATAATCACGATTCAAAATCCTAGCATACCTCAGATCTGAGTGTTAGTATTAAACAAGCAAATAAACAATGGTATTGTTCGGGATTTGTGCTCATTTTCTTCTTCTAAGATAATCATATAAATAAGGTTGTGGCGGGAGTTAACATTCCGAAGATTCCAAAGTTTTTAGGAAAAATAAAAATTTTAATCGAAACAGGAAAACCTATTTTTGCGGTTTTGTTTGTTGACAAACTTGATGATCTCATTTAATTCTTTTTAATTATTCGATTCAAAACGATTTTCATCAATCTATTTAATATCTCGCGATAGGCCTACATTCAAGTTTGAATCGTTTCGGATGTATAAACACGTTTGTTCATTCAAGAAAGTCGGCTTTGGTTCTCAGAGACCAATAAGGATCGCAGTCGTGCTCATATTTAAATGTTTATTATTTCAACTCTAGGTCAGATAACAGAGGCAGCAACCGCCACAACTTGTGAGGTCCGGAAAAGGAAGACACCGCCGCCGCAGCCGCAGCCGCCGCCGCTCTGCCTTCGCAATCGTCGCGGCGGCAAAAAAGGAAGAAGAAGAATGCGCATTCTGTTTGGAGTGGCCGAGATTAAAGCGGCTTCATGCCGTGTAGGCAGTGCTCTCTGTTAGTAAACTTCCTGCCGACCCATTATCGTTTATAATTGTGGCCCTTTGAAGAGAGTCTATTTCAATATTTCGGCCAATTCGACCGTTTGTTTTTTCGAGAAGACATGTGCGACCGGTCGATTGAAATTTTGATGCGTTCTTCCATTTTCTCGGCAATAAGGATGTCATGGATGAACGCCTAAAGTGTTGCTATTACAACAAGGACGACCGTTGTTGTTATGTAATAACACGTGGTACCAAACGGTTTCGTTTGACGCAATTTTAAATTCTTCATAAAAACTTTGTTTTCTTTTCTGTCTACTTAAACTAAGCAAAAAATTAAAGAAAAATTGATTACAAGTTGATTTATAACTAAGATATTGAAGTAATTTTACATAACATCATTAGGCATAATGGATTTTAAGATGAGAGGTAAAAAAATTTATTGCGTTTAAAAGTATTATGAAAACGTTGCCAAAAACTTTATTTTAAAAAAAATTGAGTACAAAAGATATTGTTTTAAATAAGTTTTCTTTGAAATTTTTCATTATCCTTGTTATGTAAGTTAAATATATAAAACTTAATTCTTTTTTAACCGTCTGGGAACACCAATGCTAATAATGCAAGTTCGAACCTCAATGTCAATTAATTACTTCCACACCTTCCAAATTATCAATTATACTTTTTACGCAAGTTTTAACAGCATTTACACACTACAAGACTATACCCTGCTTGAAGAAGCTAGATACTGTTAATGTCAGCCTAGACACTGCTTCCAGAAAATCAGGTACTGCTTAAAGAAGTTAAATACAGCCAGTGGCAGACTAGATATTAGTTGCAAAACATTAAGTATTGCTAGAAGAAGCTAAAAACAGCTTGCAAAAAATAAGATACCGATTATAGAAGACTAGATTCTGGCTGCAGAATCTTCGATATTGCTTGGAGGACCTAAACACTGCTAATAGAAGTCTACATACCGATTTAAGAAGACTAGATACTGCATGAAGAAGTTAAATACCGTTAATGTCAGCCTAGATACTGCTTCCAGAAAATCAGGTACTGCTTAAAGAAGTTAAATACAGCCAGTGGCAGACTAGATATTAGTTGCAAAACATTAAGTATTGCTAGAAGAAGCTAAAAACAGCTTGCAAAAAATAAGATACCGATTATAGAAGACTAGATTCTGGCTGCAGAATCTTCGATACTACTTGGAGGACCTAAACACTGCTAATAGAAGTCTACATACCGATTTCAGAAGACTAGATACTGCATGAAGGAGTTAAATACCGTTAATGTCAGCCTAGATACTGCTTCCAGAAAATCAGGTACTGCTTAAAGAAGTTAAATACAGCCAGTGGCAGACTAGATATTAGTTGCAAAACATTAAGTATTGCTAGAAGAAGCTAAAAACAGCTTGCAAAAAATAAGATACCGATTATAGAAGACTAGATTCTGGCTGCAGAATCTTCGATATTGCTTGGAGGACCTAAACACTGCTAATAGAAGTCTACATACCGATTTCAGAAGACTAGATACTGCATGAAGAAGTTAAATACCGTTAATATCAGCCTAGATACTGCTTCCAGAAAATCAGGTACTGCTTAAAGAAGTTAAATACAGCCAGTGGCAGACTAGATATTAGTAACAAAACACTAAGTATTGCTTGAAGAAGCTAAAAACTACTTGCAGAAGATAAGATACCAATTATAGAAGACTAGATTTTGGCTGCAGAATCTTGGACACTGCTTGAAGGACCTCAACACTGTTAATAGAAGTCTACATTCCGGTTGCAGAGGACTAGATACTCTATGAAGAAGTTAAATACCGTTAATGGGAGACAAGATACTGCTTGCAGAAGATTATACTGCTTGAAGAAGCTAAATACTGCTAATGGTAGACTAGATACTGCTTGCAAAACGCTAAATACTGTTTGAAAACACTACATACTGCTTGCTGAAAGTGTATACTACTAATGAAAGACTAGAAGACTACCGTTTTTATGAAAATATACCGCCAGTGACGACAAAGTTATCTTAAATTTTTGTTTTTTCTAAATACTACCAACGGCAGACTAAATATTACTTACAAAACACTAAGTACTGTTTCCAGAAGGTAAGATACCGATTATAGAAGACTAGATTCTGGCTGCAGAATCTTTGATACTGCTTGGAGGACCTAAACACTGCTAATAGAAGACTACATACTGATTGCAGAAGACTAGATACTGCATGAAGAAGTTAAATACCGTTAATGGCAGACAAGATACTGCATGCAGAAGCTAAATACTGCTAATGGCAGATTACATACTGCTTGCAAAACGTTAAATACTGCTTCAAAACAGTAGACACTGCTTGCTGAAAGTGAATACTACTAATGGAAGACTAGATATTACGAGATGTATTAGTAAAATAAACACCGTTAAAAAAAAAAAAACATTTTTTCAACACAAAATATATTTTTACATTAAAGAGCATGTCTTAAACTTTTTTTCTACTTAGTTCCCATCATCGTTTAGACATTTGTTGTAGTGGAAACCCTACTTTTCTATACTGTCTTCATGAAAAGATACCGCCAGTGACGACAAAGTTGTCGTAAATTTTTGTTTTTTCTAAATACTACCAACGGCAGACTAAATATTACTTACAAAACACTCAGTACTGCTTGCAAAAGGTAAGATACCGATTATAGAAGACAAGATTCTGGCTGCAGAATCTTTGATACTACTTGGAGGACCTAAACACTGCTAATAGAAGTCAACATACCGATTGCAGAAGACTAGATACTGCATGAAGAAGTTAAATACCGTTAATGGCAGACAAGATACTGCTTGCAGAAGATTATACTGCTTGAAGAAGCTAAATACTGCTAATGGCAGACTAGCTACTGCTTGCAAAACGCTAAATACTGCTTGAAAACACTAGATACTGTTTGCTGAAAGTGAATAGTACTAATGGAAGACTAGAATTACGAGACGTATTCGTAAATAAGTACCGTTTTGAAAAAAAAAACATTTTTTCAACACAAAATATATGTTTACATTAAAGAGCATGTCTTAAACTCTTTTTCTACTTAATTGTTATCATTGTTCAGACATTTGTGGTAGCAGAAAACCAACTTTTCTATACCGTCTTCATGAAAAGATACCGCCAGTGACGACAAAGTTGTCTTAAATTTTGGTTTTTCTAAATACTACCAACGGCAGACTAAATATTACTTACAAAACACTAAGTACTGTTTGCAGAAAGTAAGATACCGATTATAGAAGACTAGATTCTGGCTGTAGAATGTTCGATACTGCTTGGAGAAGCTAAACACTGCCAATGGAAGTCTACATACCGATTGCAGAAGGCTAGATACTGCATGAAGAAGTTAAATACCGTTAATGACAGACAAGATACTGCTTGCAGAAGATTATACTGCTTGAAGAAGCTAAATACTGCTAATGGCAGACTAGATACTGCTAGCAAAACGCTAAATACTGTTCAGACATTTGTCGTAGCGGAAAACCAACGTTTCTAAACCGTCTTTATGAAAAGATACCGCCAGTGACGACAAAGTTGTCTTAAATTTGTGTTTTTTCTAAATACTACCAACGGCAGACTAAATATTACTTACAAAACACTAAGTACTGCTTGCAGAAAGTAAGATACCGATTATAGAAGACTAGATTCTTGCTGCAGAATCTTCGATTCTGCTTGGAGGATCTAAATACTGCTAAAAGAAGTCTACATACCGATTGTAGAAGACTAGATACTGCATGAAGAAGTTAAATACCGTTAATGACACACAAGATACTGCTTGCAAAACGCTAAATACTGCTTGAAGAAGCTAAATAATGCTAATGGCAGACTAGATACTACTTGCAAAACGCTAAATACTGCTTCAAAACAGTAGATACTGCTTGCTGAAAGTGAATACTACTAATGGAAGACTAGATATTACGAGAGGTATTTGTAAATTAAGTACTGTTTTGAAAAGAAAACATCTTTTGAACAGAAAATTTATT
Source organism: Onthophagus taurus (assembly GCF_036711975.1). Classification (NCBI taxonomy): domain Eukaryota; kingdom Metazoa; phylum Arthropoda; class Insecta; order Coleoptera; family Scarabaeidae; genus Onthophagus; species Onthophagus taurus. The sequence goes on from NC_091966.1 coordinate 1,574,293, forward strand.
TTTACATTTAAGAGCATGTCTTAAACTCTTTTTCTACTTAGTTGTAACCATTGTTCAGACATTTGACGTAGTGGAAAACCAACTTTTCTATACAGTCTTCATGAAAAGATATCGCCGGTGACGATAAAGTTGTCTTAAATTTTTGTTTTTTCTAAATACTACCAACGGCAGACTAAATATTACTTACAAAACACTAAGTACTGCTTGAAGAAGATAAGATATCGATTACAGAAGATTGGATTCCGGTTGCAGAAGGTTTAATGCTGCTTGACTAAGCTAAATATTACTAATGGAAGAGTTATTACTAGATACTGCTTGAAGAAGTTAAACACTGTTTGCAAAAGATTAGATTCTGGCTGCATAATTCTCTATCTTACTTAAAGAAGATAAATACTGCTAAGGGAAGACTAGATATCGATTGCAGAAAACTGAATACCGCTAATGATAAACTTGATACAATTTGCAGAACGCTAGATGCTGCTTGGAAAACAATAAATACTGCTTGCAGAAGGTGAAACACTGATTGCTGCGAAGACCGACTGTAATTAGAATACTAATGCTACGAAAAAAAAAATAAATTACGATGAAAAGCTATATCTATAAACTATGGGCTATATCATTATTAAATCAAACCAACCAGTTGTCCTATTGATGGTTTGTAGAGTAATTTTACAAGATTTATTTGTAACCTTTAGAACAAGTTACTAGATAACATAATTTCCAAATGATGTGGAGTAATAAAATTAGTTAATATGGCATCTTTTGAAATGAATTAAAATTTTCGGTATGATGAATGTCGTAATTGGAGCGCTCATGAAGGAGGACTTGTTTACACAAACCTCGGTAACAGTTTACAAACTCGCCGACCCCTCGAGATATTTAGGCAATCTTTCAGGCCGTGTCTGTCACCCACTTCGCCTATCGTTGTTTACGTTGTCTTGTGGTAGTCATCTCTTCACTTGGCTGCCAATAACTCAGGCGGCCGAAAAATCTCTTCCTCTCCCGCACCGAATACCTGTGAGCAAGCGAATGATCTGGTTTCTTTCTCTCCGTACATTTTCCGTGTCCTTAAAACGAGGTTATCTTCTCGTTCCAAGATAAACTTATGATTTATTTACTCTAAGGAGACGCGTTTGGAGCGTCTAGGTAGCAATTTTTTTTACGGATTTTTTTTTTATTCTTGGAAGGGTGAAGGTTAATAAAGATTTAATAATCGCGAAAGGAGTGTGTTTTTCGGTTAAAAACGCACTTGAAATGTAAACAGTCCGGCCGTTTACTTTTAACGGTCGCCATCTATTCCGATTTTATGCCCTCCTTTACAACTCTATCTCACCTGGGTATTTATAATAAAAATAATAGGAAACGGCGGCTAACAAATCGATCGGCTATAAATCGGGTCTCGCGTGATTCACGGCCGTTTACACAAAAACCAGTTCTACGCCGCCGGTTCGGCTAATTTCGAAATGCCCACCTATGACAGTGTGGCGAAAAGACGACCGCCTTCTCTACGTTCTTAGTTACCTTCTTCTTCTTCTTCTTCAGAAGCAGGAGAAATAGAGAAGGACGGCCGGCGCGAGCCGTTCCTCTTCAACACCTCCTACAAAAGGAACGTTCCCCTGGGGTCTCATGTAAACACTCGGTACAAAAAAGACACTTGAAGAGCAAATGCTGCCCAGACTTTAACCGTGTACCATCAGCTACCGATTAGTTACGCGATAATTTTTAATTTGGTGATGATGAATTTATAGGGACAAGATGTAAAGACGATATTCAAGTCTAAAACTATTTTGTTATTTCATAATCTTATCAGAATAAAACAAATTAAAACAAATATATAAAGTGACTTTGAACTCGTTAACTCAAGTTTCTTTTTCTTGTAAGCAACGGAACAACATTAAATTAGTTTACTTTGCAAAAAAAACTGAAACGGCTCTATTTCTTGGATCGTTGACTGAAATAAAACTTCAAGACTCTCGTTCAACCGTTAAATAGGCGTTGAAATAGATTCAGCCGCAATTACAAAGCAGACGTATGAATGACGCTTTATTTTCGGATTGAATCCCGAGCTGGTTCTCGTTATGCCAGATATTCTCTGATTCATCCGAAAAGACGGCGCTGCTTATTTTGTGATGAACATTACATCTACGAGATTCCGTTTTATTCCTTCCCATTTCCATATTGCGATCACTCCAAAACGAACAGCGAAAAATTTTACGATCAAGATACATAACGAGCGGCGTCGCGACGCTTTGGAATTAACGCCCCCATTAATTTCGCTTAGATGATGGTATTTATAGGTAAGAACGGCGACGTAAAAGACTTTATTTCCATTCTATTATTGACCATTTCAGTTTATTGTAAACAATAAAATGTTTTGCTATAATTGGTCTTTTACATAACTTAAAATTAAAATAAATAAAAATTTTTCTAAACAAAATTAGATAACTGGATGTCATTGGTTGATGAATCAATGAAGACTTGAGGAAAAAATCGAGGATAAAATATAAACACAGTACAGACACTGAAAACTGAAATGGCATAGGAAAAATTACGCTCAACACAAAACCTTAGTTTACTGTAGAAGTGAAGGATCTAGCTGAAAATCCTATTTAGAGAATATATTGTAATAAAATCCCTATAACGGAAGAAGATATCTTCCTTCACTTAAAAATTCCAAAGAAATTAAAAGAAGCCGCAACAACATTAACAACAAATAAAGTGAAAAATAGTGTTTGTAATTCGCGACGGTAATGAAAGCTATAACAGTACTCAAACGGGTGCTGTAATGAGACTCCTTACAGCACTCGATGCTGTAATGAGATTTTAGTAACATTTTATGGAACCAGTTCAAGTTGGTGACATTGGGTCATTAATTTTTCTAGTTGTCAATGTTACACAATGTGACAATGTTTGTCTATGGACGTTTAAACACGTTCATAGCATCGAATACAAGGTCCACAATGATGAGGACATTGAACTCGGAGCAATTTCTCTTATTTTGGGAGATGTACAGGGTGTCCCAATTTCGATGTCCGCATAGGCTATCTCCGAAACTGAAAGAGATAGAAAAAAAGTAGCTTACATGTCATGATCTCGTTTTTCGAGAAAATGCTAATGCCGAAAACTGCGAACAGCTATCGTCTTTTGTTTTCGCCCTATCGGCAAAAACTGAAAATTTTGCGAAAACGACAATCGCGAATATCTCACTTATTATCAAAGATGGAGTATTATAAATAAAACATTATATGGGTAACTTTTTAAGAAGAATTCAGTGGCGTAGGTAGAATTTTTTTTTCATCTTTTATTTTCGAGATTTTAGACGTAACTTTATTTTTTTTAAATGGAAACCATAGTTGGCTATGACTTAAAATAATTTGTTATTTTCTTCTGATAACAAATATATATAGTTTGTGGGGTGTATTTCTTATAGTTATTGAATAATTAACAAAAATTCATTTTGTTCCATCTAAATCTAATGTATGTATTTAAAAGTTAACGTTGCTATGGTGATAACCATACATACTATGATGGAATATAATGTATCAATTTTTTTTGTTCTTTCTAAAACTATTGTATGTATTTAAAACTTAATGTTGTTATGGTGATAACCATACCATGAGGGAAAGCATTGTTTCCAATTATTGGCAAAGTTTGTAGCAAGGACAGTAGAATCTAACAGGACTGCTACGCACTCTACGTCACACTATTTGCCACGCCTGGTAGATAACTGTCTATGTTTTTAGAGGTTATATGATAGACATTAATACCTCTAAAAACATAAAACTTCAAGATTAATATGAATACGTCTAGGATATAACCTCTAAAAACACACAGCAAACGCATAGACCATAACAACAGCTGGGCGTGGAAAATGGTGTGACGTAGTTTGCGGGTAGGCTGTCACAACAATGGATGTAGCAGTCCTGTTAGATTTTATTGTCCTTGAGTTTGTAGTAGTATTTAAAAATTCACTAACAACTCTGGCATTATGTGCTGGTGCTCCGTTATATTGAAAATATATCATTTGAGACATATTTAGTGGCAAATTGTCGACCAAAGGCTCAATGTGCTGCCTTAATATATTGAGGTATTTCCCTGAGTTTAAGTTTTTATGGTAGATACTATATGCCAAAACTCTATTATCTAAAAGGGCACACCATACATTGAACCTCAATCTTCTTTGAACACTCAGAGACTTCATCGGTCCAGATGACATTTTGAACAAACAGCAGATTATTTAATTTTTCTAAATATCATCTACAAAATTTTAATCTTAGATTGACATCTCCGGCACGTAAATAATGAGTTAGCCCCGCTTTGTATGGTTTATACTTATTTTTCTTTCATATTCGGGAGCAGCGGCTTTTGGGTGAGACGTCTTGTTGCAATTTCTCTTGCAGGTCATTTTGGTATGTTTTTGTATGTGGTTTGGGGAAGGACCAAATATCCATTAAATTTTCTGCTAACCGGCTGAAGGTTCTTACGTGCGGTTGTCTTCTTTCTGGATATCTTGTGAAATAAAATTCCGCGGCTAACGTCGCATTCTTATCTGATAACATATAGCATTCCATCATGTTACATTTTTCATAATTTTCGAAATTCATTGTAAAATTTTATTCAGTTTTGTTATACTTTGAAACTTAACATGCTGGTGCATCGTACCAGCACATAATGCCAGAGTTGTTATCGAATTTTTAAATACAAACTTTGGCAATTATTTGATACATTATGTTCCATCATAGTATGTCTGGTTATCACCATAGCAACATTAACTTTTAAATACATACATTAGTTTTAGACAGAACAAAATGAATTTTTGTTAATTATTCAATAACCATAATAAATATACCCCACAAACTATATATATTTGTTATCAGAAGAAAATAACAAATTATTTTAAGTCATAAACAACTATGGTTTCCATTTAAAAAAATAAAGTTACGTCTAAAATCTCGAAAATAAATGATGGGAAAAAAATTCTACCTACGCCACTGAATTCTTCGTAAAAAGTTGCCCATATAATGTTTTATTTATAATACTCCATCTATGATAATAAGTGAGATAGTCGCGATTGTCGTTTTTGCAAAATTTTCAGTTTTTGCCGATAGGGCGAAAACAAAAGACGATAGCTGTTCGGAGTTTTCGGCATTAGCATTTTCTCGAAAAACGAGATCATGACATGTAAGCTACTTTTTTTCAATCTCTTTTAGTTTTGGAGATAGCCTGTGCGGACATCGAAATTGGGACACCTGTACATGAAACATTTTTGTCAGGTGAATACATTTTGTGTTTTGACAGTTTCTAATTGTCAATTCAAATTTCTATTTTCAAGTGTTACGGTGTCACCAACTGCTACATACCTATTTCCCTACATTGTCAAAGTTTATTTTATTTATGATAAAAAAAAGGATAAAAACTCGAATTACAAAAAAAAGCATAAAAAACACGTTTCATAAGACTTAAAGCACTCATTTATTAAAAAACTCGTGGCTTCGCTACTCGTTTTTCAACTTAAATTCGTGCATTTCAAATGTGTCTTACGAAACTTGTTTTTTAATATACTATTAAATTATCGATTGACCCTAAAATAAACGTTACAACACCGAACAAATTAAAATTAAAGTGGAAAAACTTATATTCAACCCTTTGATTATATACAGAGTGCCCATTATGTATGGAATATAGTATATATCTTGATAGGTATCAACTTTATAAAAAAACATTTTATACAAAAGTTGTTTAATATTTTATTTGCCATAATAAGACAGCATTCAATTGTTTTTATTTCAGGAAACAAATGAGCAACGAATAACACTTGAAGTTTTTTAAATGGCAATGTACCCTTTCGTTAGGCTCATTTGATAGAGATTTCTTTTCTCTTTACGATGACGTAAAATTTTAGTACCCTTGTATCAGAAAATTTTTGAAAACATGTAAAAATTGCTTATTAAGAAAATTTAACTAATAACAGTAATCTAGATATCCGAGATCGTCAAATACCTCGAAGTACCTCGAATTATTGGAGATGTACACTAATTTTTCGTTTATTTATTTTATTTTGCACGTAAATTTAATTTACGGTAATAATTTGAGATCTCGGGTATCTAGATTAATGTTATTGATTTATTTTTATTAATAAACAATTTTAACATTTTTTTCAAAAATTTTCTAACGTAAGGGTACAAAAATTTTACGCCATCGTAAACAGAAAAGTAATCTTTATCAAATGAGCCTAACGAAAGAATACATTGCCATTTAAAAAAATGTAAGTATTATTCGTTACTCATTTGTTTTCTGAATTAAAAACAATTGAATGCAGTCTTATTATGCCAAATAAAATATTAAACAACTTTTGTATAAAATGTTTTTTTATAAAGTTGATACTTACCAAGATATATGCTATATTCCATACATAATGGGCACCTGTATAATATGGATTGAGCCAACGAGAGAGATAGCTTGCGCAAGGCATATATATACTATCTCCTATATCGCTGACTAAGGCAGCAAAAGAGTGTAAACATTAGAGTGCAGATATATATATATCTGTGTCTGTCGTGCCCCCGTCTACACAAGAGACATGCGTGAACACGTGGTGAGTACGCTTTTATCTTATTGGACGGTGAATTAAAAATTAATAGCAGCTGATGACCTTGATGTTTATAAAACACCAAATAAATGTTTGACATAAACATAACCTAAAATCTAATACAATAATGGCTTCTTGTTTTATTTATAACATTTGAAATCGACAAAATTGTCATGGTTACATAAAATTTGGTTTGTTATTTGGGTTGCCTAAACAAAAGTAAAGAATATAATGTTTAATGAACAACCTACATAAAGTTGAATTTAAAGCAATATTCAACGTCAATTTCACACAAAAGTACATATATTCTAATTTATTTGATGCATCTACGATAATTTATAATTAAAGTCAACTATCTACAATAATTGCATTTCAAAGCTGCATAAAATACGCGCGAAACACTTCAAACTCTTAAAAATTTACGATTCGCGCAAGCGCCTTCGCGATATGGGGGCACGACAAAGACAAAACATATATCATTCCGTCTGCTTTTGATGGAAACGCTCGCCACTCATTGCTTAGATAGGGAGTCAGCGATATAGGAGATAGTATATATATGGCGCAAGGTGATCGAAGATCGAGATAGACATAGAAGCGTACTGACATATAATGGGCGTGCGTTAATTTATAAGATAAAAACCAATCAATTAGAAGTAACATTTATAATACTTACAGGTGATGTGAAACTGTACTATCGCGAACTTTGCACACGAAACAATACATTTTTAAACATAACGGTGTGACTGGCTGTGACACAACAAAACGATAAACGTCAAATGGAAGAGGTTTGACACTTTTGTGCGCATGCGCCCGTATGTTTAATACCGTTTTATGTCTATCTTTGTTACACTTTCACATTATCGCTTTCCATCTGCGTCTATTCACCTTGACCACATTTTTGTTAGTAGATATATTCAGTTAGCTCAATCCATATTATATATAATCAAAGATTCAACCCCGATTTAAACAAATATTGGAAGCTAAATGAATAAATGAATTATTGATTCCGAAGAACCAAAAAGATTAATTAAATTTAAGAACTTTAGTATTATAGATAAGGCTAAGTAGTTACGTTTTGTTATGATTTTCATTTAAATTTAAGAAAAATTAGGTCGATGTGCAAGAAAAAGGTAATTCCTTGAAGGCCATAACCTTCAAATTTGACGTTGTCATTTACATTTTGACAGGTATTGATTTTGGCGACTTTTCAGACGATTTTCGATTCTAAAACCATGCGAGATCGATAAATCGTATCGATTTAGTCCATAGGCCGCAATTTCATCCATTTCTGTATCGTTTTATATATATAAATTCCATTTTTTCATTTCCCAACTTCAACATTAAATTTGATTAAATTACGATTTTCTCGAAGGAAATTGACACACGAAAGCACGTTTATCTAAAAAAACGAAAAATTAGCTACAAAATTACAAAATCTTAATCAAATTTAAAGTTTATTAATAATTTCGAATATTTTTAAAATTGACAGTTAATTTCTTTAAAAAAATCAATTATTTTGGCCAACCTGTGTAATTTATAATTCCCGCTACTTAATCAACCAATAGGAGAGCCCAGATTCAAACTGAGACGATCGAATTCGGATATCCAAGAAGCCTTTGTCCGAAAAGGGTATATAAGGCCGCGCAAATTTGACACCGAGGAGAGTTCAAATTTGGTTCGAATCTACGTCAAATTAACCTTAAATTTTCTAACCTAAATCTGAACTTAGAATTTTTTTGACAACTCAATTTTTTTTTATCAAGTCAAAAGTATACAAGTGGTTCCGAATTATCTTCGAAGAAGTGAAAATAAATTTTCAACGAACAGTTTAACCAACAAGAACAAGAATAAAAAAATTTATAAATTGAAACCATACCCGAATTCGATTCTAATCTTCTATCCTGTTCCCGAAGGACCCGAGAACTTTCCGGATCCTAAATTTCTAATACCGAAGAATACCCCATTCTTCAAGATCAAGGTCAGCCAGCCATTTTTCCTGACATTTCCCACCTCCGGAAAGAAACAAGATAAGTGAACATATTTCCTTTTATCGATAATCAAACGTTACTTATTTGAACATAATCGTATACCTGTTCCTCGTTTAATCCATTCCGTTCCTTCAGATTTTGTTTAACTTTTATTAAATAACCATCACTCATAAAACTAACGCGTATAACTTTGCCTACGACAACACTCTTCTAAACGTGTTACCTCTTTCTTGCACAGACGTTTTTATTTAGGCGCTTTTTTATGTTTATTTCGTAAATTTAGAATTTAACTAATAGATGTCTCCATGAACCTGCGATTTATTTTTCTATTCCTTGAGATTCGTGCTCTATAATTTATTAATGTATTATTGTTCGTTGCGAACCAAATAACAAATCGTTAAATATTTTTGTGTTATTTATCTTTTGTATAAATAAAAATTGTAATAGGTATGTGTTTTATTATACTTATATTATAATTAATTAAACGAACGAAACAAAATAATACAATATCAGGTGTAAAACATACGAAGACCCAATCAAAAAAGGTCAAAAAAGATACTGGGAAAAGTTTACGAAAGATATGGATAATGACTAATACGGCGCGGCGGTCAGAAGAAAATCTGGAATTTATGAGAAACTAAAAGAAAACAGTAAACGAGGTGATAATAAAGGTGGAATAAATATTGCTAATGGCGGACTAGAAACTGCTTGCATTGACAGACTAAATATTGGTAACGAACGATTAGATACTGCCTGAAGAAGCTAAATACTGCCTGGAAAAGGTAGATACCGATTGCAGAAAATTAGATTCTGGTTGCAGAACGCTCGATACAGCTGAATAAGAGATACTGCTTCCAAAACAGAAGATACTGCTTAAAGAAGTTAAACACTGCTTGCAGAAGATTAGATTTTGGCTTCAGAATCCTTGATACTGCTTAAAAAAGCACTAGCGAGTCATACTACTAATGGAGAGTGTGTCATACTGTTAATGGCAGACACAAGATACTGTTTGCAGACGCTAAATACTGTTAATGGCAAACTCTATACTGTTTACAAACGTTAGATACTGCTTGAAATGCTTTTTATTCCTATAATAGAACAACAGAATTTTTACATCTCTAAAGGTTTCAAATGGTTTGAAAACAACTTTATCCATGTATTGCAACTCAAGGGTTGTATTCTTTGGAAGGCAAGATAACGTGGTATCAGCAGCGCTTACGATGTTAGCATCGCGATAAGATGACGCTTTAACACATTCAAAAAAAACAAAGATAACAGCAACAAATTTCGATGGATGAAGGATTTTGTGCCAACCTCACATAACTTTACTAAAATAAATCAACAACTAACTGTAATAACAGTCTTGAATTGTTTCAAAAGTTTCTTCTCGACAGATATTGTAAGTTAAATTATCCAAGAGAGTGTAACCCAAATTGGGTTGTACAATATAATCAAGTCATCGATGCTATTGACAATACAAACACATTTCCCATTTCTGCTAATTAAACAATTTATTGAAAAATACTATAAAGCATCCCCCGTCTGTCAAGTTGAAGAAATACATACTACCAATAATGATTTATCGCTTTGCTTTTATACAAAGGCATAATTGGAAGTCATGCTTGGAAAGTTGAAGTATACATTACAAATTCAACTACTATTCTAGTTTTGAAAATATTCTGTAACTGCTGAAGACGTATGAATCAGCGATGTCGATTTTGATGCAGTGAAAGGGTTAACATAATTATCAAAAATAAAAGGATATCATATCAAAGGAAGTTGCGTGAAACGAAGTTGAAAGAAACGATACGTGGTGAAAGAAGGTACCGATTGTTCGAGAAAGATATAAGAATCATATGTTACGCAGACAATGTAGTCTTAATGTTCGAACTTCGTCTTCAAATAGTTTTCAAAGAATGTTGTTTAAATTCGACAAAATGGCGAAAAAATATAATAATAATAATAATAATAATAATAAATGCCTTTATTAGAAAATAAGCTTAATTGTACAAAAAAAAACATACAAAAGAAAATAGGCGAGTTCCAGCTTGTACTAGTTAGTACAGCTGCTCTAACTAACCTAAGAAACAAAAAAAGAAAAACATGACTCGGCCAAAAATTACAAAGCAACAGCTAGATACAACAACAAGATTGCAAAACATGTCAGATCAGCGTTTGCCCCCATGTAGACATTGTTCAAGAAAACAAGAATATTTCTGTGTAAATTTAAACCTTCGTAGTGAGAACCCCTTGCAATTATCGTCCACCTCATTATATTTCGAAGTTATTTGAAATAAGTATGATCTCTGAAACAAAGACAAACGATAGAGGGGTGGCGACAGTCTTCCGCGAAATCGCGTATTTATTCGGTGGACATCATTTCGGAAAGTTATCAGTTGGTAGAGATACTGTGGTTCCTTGTAGTTTATAATTTTATGGTATAGGCACAAACACTGCACTTTCCTACGATGATACATATTTAGCCATCCCGCATCCTTCAGTTTATAAGATATTCTGTTATATTTTCTAATTCCATATATATATCGAAGACACGAATTTTGCACTCGTTGAATACGTGTTACATCGCTAACGTCAATGCACGGATGGTAGACCTCAGCACAATAAGTGAATTGAGACAACACAGAGGCTTCGCACAACACCTTTTTCAGATGAATACCAAGGTAGTGTCGATGAGGAAACAACATCCTCAGATGATAATAAGCCCTGGAAATACAGTTGGAGACATGCTTCTATATATATAGATTTCTAATATGGAAATCTCTGTACAGAAAACGCACTCCCTAACAATAGCTATAGAACTAAGAAGTTGTAGACTAGCGCTTTACACAGTATTATAGAAGAAGTTAAATACTGCTTGGAAAAGGTAAGATATCGACTGCAAAAAATTAGATTCTGATTGCAGAACGTTCGATACTGCTGAATAAGCTAAATACTACTAATGGAAGACTAGATACTGCTTTTAAAACAGTAGATACTGCTTGCAGAAGGTTATATACCGAGTGCAGATAATTAGATTCTGGCTGCAGAATCCTCGATACTGCTTAAAGAGGCTTAAAGCTGCTTAAAGAAGCAGTATTGAGTCATACTGCTAATGGAGAGGTAGATGCTGATTCCAGAGGACTAAATACTGCTGGCAGAACCTAAATTTTGTTAATGGTAGACTAGATGCTACTTGCAAAACGTTTGATACTACTTGAAAAACACTAAATACTGCTTGTAGAAGGTGAAATACCGAAGCAGAAGAGTAGATACTACCTATAGAAAAGTAGATATTGCTTTCAAAAGATTAGACTCTTCTGACAAAAAAGTTTGTATATATTAATTTTGTGTAATCAGAGTAGGTACTAATGCTACGCAAAAAGAAAAATAATAAATTGCGATGGAAGCTGTCCCAGATCCAGCATAACGCAACCAATGTTAGGTAACAAGTGTTGTTTGCGAACAAATGTTAGTGGATAAAGGTCGCGAATTAGCTAACGAAATAATTAATGAAACGATGCGTGATTGAAGAAGGTACAAATTATTCGAGAAAGATATAAGAATCATCAAATAGCTTTCAAAGAATGTTATTAAATTCAAGAAAACGGTTGAGATACTTATCATGCAAATCTCTGTACAGATAACGAACTGTCTAATAATAGCCAAAGAACCAAGAAGGTGTAATTATTAAGCACTAAATTGCTGTCTATTTTTACTGAAATAAAACTAGAACTAACACTAGACCTAGAACTAGAAACATTCGGATTTAGCCGTACGTCTCTTAAGATGGCTAAACCCAAATCATTTTAGATCTACTATATAATCTAATATATGTACTTTTCTAATATTTAACCTTGCAAGTACTTCAATAAAAATATACAACAATCCAACGCTGAATAACATTTAAAACTAGAACTGTTACTATGTAGAACTAACACTATACCAAGAACTAGCATCATTTGGGTTTAGCCGCACGTCTCTAAAGACGGCTAAACCCGAATGATTCTAGTTCTAGGTATAGTGTTAGTTCTAGTGATAGTGCTAGTGTAAAACTAGAACTAACACTAGACTCAGAACTAGAAAATATCAGCTTTAGCCGTGCGTTTGAAGACATATATTTAACCTTTCAACTACTGCAATAAAAATATACAACAATTTAGCGCTGAATAACAATTAAAAGTAGAATTAACACCATACCTAGAATTAGAAAGTTTTAGCCGTGCGTCTGAAGACGCACGGCTAAACCCGAATATTTCTAATTCTAGGTCTAGTGTTAGTTCTAGTTTTACACTAGCACTGTACTATGTAGAACTAACACTATACCTAGAACTAGAATCATTTGGATTTAACCACACGTCTCTAGAGACGACTAAACCCGAATGAAGCTCTAGGTATAGTGTTAGTTCTAGTTTTATACTTGCTCTCATCATAATCATTTGGGTTTAGCCCTCTTTAGAGACGTGCGGCTAAACCCAAATGATTCTAGTTCTAGGTATAGTGTTAGTTCTAGTTTTAGTTCAATAAAAATATGCAACATAGCGATATTTTATGCTAACTAGAGCTACCTGCCACCGACCAGTCGTCTTAAGAGAGGTACGGCTAAAGTCTAGGTTTTAAAGTTCTAAGTCTAGTGTTAGTTCTAGTGCTAGTGTTAGTCTAGTTTTATTTGTTATTCATCACTAGATTGTTGTAGATTGTTATTGAGCTTATTTGAAAGGGTTTTAATCGATTTTAGTCATTTTGACACACACCAATCAAATTTTTCCATTTCCTGATACCTTTGAAATCTCTTTCAATTGCTACTTGTAAGCTAGAACAAACTTAATAATTGAGATGAAACATTTTTAATTGAAAAATCATCTTTTTTTCCTCAGACGCACGGCTAAACCCGAAACTTTCTAATTCTCGGTCTAGTGTTAGTTCTAGTTAGTTCCACTAGCACTATTACTATGTAGATGTAGAACTAACACTATACCTAGAGCTAGAATCATTTGGGTTTAGCCGCACGTCTGTAAAGACGGCTAAACTCGAATGATTCTAGTTCTTGGTTTAGCGCTGCACAATAATTACAACTAGAACTAGAAAGTTTCGGGTTTAGCCATTTACACGTTTTACTAACGTTTTGTACAATATTATAGAGAAAAAAACGCAAAGTTAACGTAAACTGAAACAATATTTTCTTGACAATAACCAGATTCAAGTACAATCTTTTTCAATTCATTTGTATGGAGCCACGTAGTACCTTTTTAACTCGGTCGTCGTCTCGTCTATATGCATTTTGAAAAACCTCGAGTATCATACGCACTTAGACCACTTTTTGCAATATCTAAACGCGGCGCCAGTAATAATTCAGTGTCGTTACGTGGCTCCTTCTCGGCGACCTGAGGACCGTTTTGCCCTCCATGGGTGGTTTACAAGTTTTACCGGGACGAAGGATACCCGATACCGTCGTGTTTTCTGCCTTCGAACGCATGTTGACACATGCTGTATCTGCAACGGACGGGTTCGGAAGGGCGTTTAAAATTTTACTACAACTTCAACACGTTGCCGGGAACGATTTTACGGTCAATTTCCAGTCGGCATTGTCCTTTAACGACTGCATTAGGTAGAAAGGATAATGTGTCATTAGTAGGAAAAGACATCAAATTTTTTTTTCGTACTTTTAATTGTCACAAAGAAAAACAAAGTTATTATAAAAATTTTTTTAAATGAATTTTTGTACACGTGTTTTTACTTCCTCTGAAAATAATTCGTTTTATTGTACGCAATGACGAGACAGATATAAAAGAGAGCCAAGGCAGGGCCTGGTCTTAGAGGCCCGGATGTCGTAAATCACGGATTTTAGGATAGCAAAAAGCTCGGTTCGTTGGGCACCCGAAGACATTGTTTACGTCTGTCATCGGCACGCCACTGTGCCGAGTCAGCGCCATCCCAAGACAGATCGACGGCCAAAGCCCTGTGGTATCGTCATCCGTCAATCACGGCTTTACCAATTCCGCCCACCGCTCACCTTCTTCTCCTCCAACACAAATTACTTACAACAATAAACAAGATTAACCACTCCGGATGAAAGAGGGTTCAAATCGCCGACGCTCTTTCAATATATACCCCGTTCCTTTTGTTTATTATTGCTCTTTTCTTGTTCTGCTGAACGAAGCAAAAATTAAGAAGTATTAATTATCGCTTTGGAATTTCTAACTGAAATAATATACGACGACCGCAATCGGGGATAAAATGTGAAAGAATAAAATTGTAGAAGGACGAACGCGGTAACCGTCCAAAACCAAAACCGACTGAACGCGGTTTGCCAGCTACATTCTTTCAGAAAGTTTTATGGATACGCTCGGTACAGTATCCGCCTTGTGTAAATAAATAGGGAAATGATTCCCAGCTTCGGCTTTAGAGCTATTGCCGGCCTGACATAACACACGCTCGCCAAGCAGAGAGCCCGCAGAAGGAGCAGGACGTGTATTAATGTCGCGTTGATTTTTACGGAACACGTGGACTTGGGCCACACAAAAATTCTAACCCTCTAATTATAGATTGCGTGTTTATAGTAATATCGTCTCGTTATAAATCACGGGGACGTTAAATTTTTAGTGTAAACTTTTTCATGTTTGTTTAAGAAATATTTCAAAATCCACAAGCGCCATCTCCGAACGAAACGCTCAACTACACTGAGGCTTTACTAAGTCATCATTACAGAATTCATTCGTTAACTCGAACTGTACACATAATTATAGATTCCATTTCTTGTGTGTACCTTAAATACAGATTACTAAACATCAAGATAGAGCGAATGGCGTGATGTATTATTTTAGAACTTGTTAATTACATATTTTAAGTTATAGATGGTGTTTGAAAACCGATTTCGAAATTGCATGTTTCATCTTCAGCTTGATTTGTAAGAAGAATTAAAAAAGGAATAAATTAAACAGAAAGGATTAATAAATAGACGATCATGTCCTAATAAATATGTATAAGACAATAACTGAATTTTTTCTATTGTCTATCGTTAAAATAGCAATCCCATTTCTGAAATTGTTGCACCACATATTTGTGTGAATAAGAAGCGTTTTTGAGATGGTAAAATAGTGCATATTTGTTTTCAATATTGAACATTTCATTCGGTGTAGTGAATGCGGTGTCCATTTTATTCGTAACAATCTATTTTTCTGCGGCGGCGTTTTTGTACCGGAAATCTTTTCATCACCATCCCCTGCATATTCAACACATTCCATGAATGAACATTAAACCAGGACTGTCTACCTTACGAGTTCATTGTCATTACCAACTCTATCATCCATCACTTGCGACCACTTCAGGTCATCACCCCTTTACACAATGGTGCATAGCTAAACCCGAATGGTTCTGGTTCTAGGTCTAAAATTAGCTCTATTTTTGGTTCAATAAAAATATACCACAATCTAACGCTGAATAGCAATTAAAAGTAGAATTAACACTAGACCTAGAACTAGAAACGTTCGGGTTTAGCCGCACGTCTCTCAAAACAGTTAAACCCAAATGATTCTAGTTTTAGGTCTTGTGTTAGTTCTAGTGATAGTGTTAATTCTAGATTTAATTCAATAAAAATATACATATACAAATAGTTCTAGGTAATGTTAATTCTCTGCCATAAATATTGTTCGTAACATTTGGAGCGACCGACATCTTCGAAGTCGGTCGAGATTATTTCTTATATTCAGCCATCAGTCATAAGTATTGTTTGTGATACTTGGGTTGGGTTGGGTTTGATTCTTCTTTGTAGACGCGCCGGCCACCATAAGTATTGTTCCTGACACTTGGGGTGGACATTATTTCTTTTATCCAGCTATCAACCTCACCCAACCTAAGTATCACAAACAATTCGTTAGTTCTAGTTTTACATTAGCGCTGTCACTAGACCTAAATTTGACCTAGAACTAGAAACATTCAGGTTTAGTCGTCCTAAGAGACGCATAGCTAAACCGAAAATCTATGGTCTAATGTTAGTTCTACTTTTCGTTTCATAAAAATATACCACAATCTAACGCTGAATAATAATTAAAACTAGAATTAACACTAAACCTAGAACTAGAAACATTCTGGTTTAGCCGCACGTGTCTCAAGACGGCTAAACCCAAATGATTATAGTTCTAGGTCTTGTGTTAGTTCTAGTGATAGTGTAAAACTAGAACTAACACTAGACTTAGATAGTATCGGGTTTAGTTCTTGGTTTAGTTTGGTTACATGTTGGTTTCTATGGAAATATATTTTTGTATATTGTATCTTAAGTGAAAGAAACCGTTCAACAGAAAAAAGGCGAAGGGTGAAACAATATCTAGTCTTCTGCAACTAATATCTAGCTTTCTGTAAGCAGTAGCTAGTCTTCGATTAATAATATTTAGCATTTTATTAGCATTATTTAGTCTTTATCAGCTGTATCTCGTTTTCTGCCATCAGCATCTGCTCTTCTACATGCAGTATTTAGTTGTCACAAACAGTATCTTCTACAAACATAAGCTAGTTTTCACAAAAACTAAATTAAAAGTAAAACGATGAACTAAATATCTTTTATTCAAGTTCGGTGCTACATCTTTCAAAATCAAACAGATTTCTTCTTCAGGCACGACTGAAAGGTACAAAATATATTTCTTTTTAAATGAGAGTAAAACATTCATATACAGGGTGATTTATAACATACGGAGCAGATTAAAAGAGCAAGTACTAGGGGCCAAACTGAAGATATTTTCTTAATAATGTTTTGACTACAACGTAATAATCACAAAGATATAGAGCATTAAAGTTGAATTAATTGCCCAGCATTTCTTACGATATACGGTATTACACTACGTTTAAATTCAAACTGCGAATATTTCGGGGTTACTTAAGCAATGCCTGATTAGCACCAATAATAAAATCTTTGTAATATGGCAGTTACGGCTATTTAAAAATTTGTTAAATCACTCAAAAACTGGTGTTTGTTTTTTGAGAACCGCTGATACCATGTTTTTATTGCTGTCAATCCAGTTGACTTGGTTACCTAGCAACGGACATGTCATTTAATTTTAATAATCAATGTCATTTAACGTCAAAATTAGAATTTTCACTAATCAAAAAATACAATGGTAATGTAAAGTAACGAAGAATACGTAGATATGCTTATTATTTATGGAGCTGTTGGAGAAAACGCTGCACACGCAAGACGTCTGTATTTAGAACGATATCCAAATCGACAGATCCCTTCTGAAAACACTTTTCTTCGGTTAATCCAGCGGGGAAGAGAGACAGGAAATTTGCAACCTAAGAAAGGTCTTGGTGGCGGTAGACTAAACAGACATGGAGTGAATGTGGAAGAAGAAATTCTAGAAATTGTGGAAGCGGATCGAAGCACGAGTACTCGTCAAATATCTCACCAACTCGAGGTATCCCAGAATTTTGTTTGGCGTACGTTGAAAAGTAACGGTTTACACCCCTATCATTTTCAAAAAGTGCAAGGACTGACTCCCGCTGACTATCCTTTCCGGTTGCAATTTTGCGAGTGGCTACTAAATCGTACCAACAGAGAAGCAGATTTTGCGGACAGTATACTGGGAACGGATGAATGCTGTTTTACCAGAAATGGTGTTCTAAATGTTCACAATTCCCATGTGTGGTCGGACGAAAATCCACACGTTATTCGTCAAGGCTCTTTTCAACAACGATTCAGAGTGAATCTATGGGCGGGAATTGTGAACAATACGTTCTTTCGATCTTTCGAATTACCAGGAACTCTTAATGGAACTTCTTATTTACAGTTTTTACAAGAAAATCTGCCAGTACTCCTGGAAGATATTCCGCTACTTATGCGACGTGAGATGTGGTGTATGCACGACGGTTGTCCTGCACATTTTAGTCGTAATGTACGAGATTTCCTCGATAATGCTTTTTGGCAAAAATGGATTGGTCGAGGTGGACCTATTCCATGGCCACCACGTAGTCCCGATCTTAACCCATTGGACTTTTTTTTATGGGGATTCATGAAGGATAGAGTATATGCCACCGAGGTTAATACAATCGACGAACTACGACATCGCATCACTGCCGCTACAGAGGACATACGTCCACGATTTCCACGATTATCGTTAAATTGGATTCGTCGTGCGCAGTTGTGCGTCGAAATGCAAGGACAGCACTTTGAACATATGTTATAAAGAGATTATTATTATTATTATGTTATTTTCTTGTTTTAGAGATTTTGTAATTTTGCATTTAAAACATTATTATTATCCGTTTCATAAATTAACATCTATTATTTCTTTTCATAAATTACGTATTAAAACTAAACAATTAAATTGTCTACTTTGACAGCTCCTTCAAAAATGAGGATGGCGTTGACAAGTATTTTAATTGTTCTTTAGTGAATATCAGCGGTTCTCAAAAGTTGACGCTAACTTATTTAAAAAATTAACATGCGATATCTATGTAACTATTAAGATTTTAACAAAACATTATTAAGAAAATCTCTTCAGTTTGACCTCAAGTACCTACCCATTTAGTCTCCTCCGTATGTTATAAATCACCCTGTATATAAAATGACTTAAAAATACAACATTATAACCAAAATAGATGAAAAAGTTAATATTTACCGTCAAATTAAAATAGGCACAAGTTTCTTAAATTATAAAAAATATACATAACATTTGAAACAGCAATTATACGTTAGCAAAACTGAAGAATGACTTTTTTTAAAACTTATAAAAGGAATTTCCGATGTTGGAATCAACCATTTTTAAAATTCACAAAAACTATCTAGCTCCTTACAAGTAGTATATAATCTTCAATTAGAAGTCTTTCAGTAGCAGTCTTATACACAGCACCTAGCATATAGCATTACCTAGTTTTCTGCAAGTAGTAGGTATATTATATAGGTGATTCTCAACCTATACGCATAAACTTGGGGATTTCCTCCTCATGACGAATAATGACTAATAGGCGAAAAATTTGTAGTAAAGATTTTCTGTTTCATAGATATCTGTGATATATACTTTCAAAACAAGAACACATAGAACATTTTAAAATAACATCACAGTATGTGTTCGAAGTTATTTTCCATATTTTTTTATCAATTGGGCTCCCCGAATCCACTAGCAGAGCATAAATCAGGGTGTTGGCAGATTGTTTAGACAGCAGCATGTACCTGATTTTGCAATATTTACTCAGTACTCTCTTCCGTGTCGTACACTATACTTTTTAAGTGACCCCAAAGAGTAAAAATCAAGAGGATTGAGGCCGGGCGATCACTATGGCCAGGCCATTGTACTATCTCGACCTATCCATATTCCAAGAAACACATTATATAAAATTTTTACTTCAATATTTTTCATCTATGAGTCATTATTTATCATGAGGAATAACTTCCAAAGTTGATGCGTATAGGTTGAGAATCACCCTGTATAGTATCCTATCAGCAATAACTAGTCTTTTGTAAACAGTATTCTGGGAGTAGT
The DNA here is from genome assembly GCF_036711975.1 of Onthophagus taurus. Classification (NCBI taxonomy): domain Eukaryota; kingdom Metazoa; phylum Arthropoda; class Insecta; order Coleoptera; family Scarabaeidae; genus Onthophagus; species Onthophagus taurus. The sequence continues at coordinate 1,594,338 of NC_091966.1, forward strand.
ATCTAGCTTTCTGTAAGCAGTATTTAGGCTTTTACAAGCAGTAGCTAGTCTTATGCAAACAGTATCTAGTCTTTAACAAGTATTTAGTTTTCTGCAGCTTTTTGCGAGCACTATTGAACCTGCCATAAACAGATTATAGTGTTCAATTATGCTATATTTTTTAATTCAGAGGAGTAAAATGAAAAGTCACGTTTATACAATTAAATTTTTCAAAGCTATTTTTTGGGCAGTTTCAAAATCAGAGAGGATTTTAAGTAAACTGTAGTTACGAATTTAGTTACTTATTTATTTTAAAAAAATATGGACTTTTAATCTGTAGTAACAAGGACTTATATACAATTTATACAGTAACAGGTGTTGTAATAATATGGCGGTCGGCAATCCTACTTTTTGGAGCTTCAATTTAAAAACACTCTTCCGAATTAAAAAAATAGAGTATAGAAATATTTAATCTTCTGCAACTGTATGTAATCTTCTGTTAGAACTATTTACTTTTCTGCAAGTAGTATCTACTACCACACTAGCAGTATATCCTCTGCAAGTAATATATAGTTTCCTATCAGCAGTAACTAATCTTTTGCAAATAGTATTTAGTCTTCTGGAAGTAGTATCTGGCTTTCTGTAAACAGTATCTAGTCTTCTATTAGCAATATCTAGTCATTAATAAGTATTTAGTTTTCTTCAGTAGTATCTAAGTAGTCTTCTGTCAGCAACATGTAATCTTCTTCAAGCAGTATCTAATACCCTAGTTCTGTAAGCAACATTTAGTCTTCTGCAAGCAGTATCTAGCTTTTTATTAGCGGTATGTATTCTTCAGCAAGAATTACATCCACAATACAGGCTAGTATAATCTTTGCATATCTTATTGTTTTCCAATAGAAGAAGAGTATTCCATGAAGTGAAAGATCACTATATATATATATACTTATTAATTGGACTTTTCGCTGCAAAAGTAAATGGACCATAGAGTCTAGAAAATAAACCCAGCCGTAACTCCATATAATCTGTCATCATCACAGATCCCTTTAAGTCAACGAAGTGACGCTTCGTTAGTTGTGTATTTCCGCTACTCCCCGACCATTTGTAACATTTACTCAAAAGCATTTATTCTTAAAAGAAACTAAAAGTGAAGGTACGAAAAGTTAATTAACCGTTTTAAAAGGCTTCTTTTTAATCTTTTCGACGTCTGTCGTCGTTTATGCTCGCGTTGCAATCGCGGCACGCCGCCTATCGGTAGCTTTCCCGAAATTAGGGGTATCAAAACGTACATTAAGCACGTCCGGACCGAAATCAAAGAGGGCCGCGCAATGATCAGTCAAACTATCGGCGCGTTGTTTGTATTTTTAGCAGCTCGGGCGGTGCCTTTGATGTGGCGTCGTCGGCGGCGGTTGCTCTTTACTCTTTAGGTGTTAACCTAATCTCAAAGCGGAGGAAGCGGGCGCCATCTGTCGGTTGACATTTACTGCGCGAACTTTCTTCGCGCCGATTCATTTGACAGATGAATCCAACATTTGTGTTAACGTAACATAAACTTATCTTCATTATAATTTTTATGATCATATTTGTCTCATTGGTTGGAAAATTATTTAGGGGCATCTTAGATTACCACTCGAAACTAATTAACGATACCCACTTACGTCACTCTATAACGAAATATAGTTTTAACGAGAAAGAGCTCCCAGCACATAATTGAGAGGACAGTAAACACGTCCAACGACTAAGTGACGTAGAAGAAGATGAAAACGACCAAGAGAAAACGGTATGAATGCGAGAGGCGAGAGAGTTTCGGGTTGAATGGGACGCATTGAAAACGTCCGACTGACTCTTGCCATTCACCAGAGTTGATGGCCGCTGAATCTCACCAAATTAAGCAACAAATGTCTTTAATCAATGGCGCGTACAGAAAGCCCGGTTAATCTCTTGCACGTTGCGGGATTAGGCGTGACTTGTAGCCACGGGGGCGCTTTGTTACTCGATAAAAGGATCGTTTAACAGGTATTTTGGGGCATTAGTGGTACCGGTGGGGCTTCGTTTTGTTCGCCACGTCATCCCCGTGAAATATGCCGTGGTAGAATGGTCAGATTTTTATCTGGTGTTTTGCCAAAACGTGACGATTTGTTAGTGATGGGTCAATAATATCCGATTAATTCTTTTTTATAAAAGAAATAATCCCACAAAAAAAATTGTGAGTTACGGAAGTTTTGGATTTTCTATAATCTTATTTTAACATCATCATTTTTTTTATTCAACAAAAGTTTTGACAAGATTTTTTATTCCCAGAGAAAGATTTTTACAATGAATTTCACTTAAAATGCAATATACAAAAATACTTTGTTCCACATAAAATACAACATGTCCATATAATTTGACATTACAGTAACGGATCAATACGGCGAACAATATAAATCGCTGGCGAATAACAATATACAACAATCTAGTGCTGACTAACACTAACATTAGAACTAACACTAGACCAAGAACTAGAAACATTCCGTTTAGCCGTACCTCTCTTAGGCCCACTACTACCACTCATAGTTAAAGTCTCTGATAGCGTTATCTATCGGATAGCTTAAAAATTGGTTACTATCACTGTATTTATCTTATAGATACCGCTATCCAAGGGATAACTTTTGAAATATCTGTAACCCGTAGATTGGGTGTCGGATAAGTTGCTGTCTAAGGGATAAATGCGGATACCTAACCTCAAATAGAATTTATGCTGACGTATAAAATTCGAGCGTTTTACTATTTTAGTTAAAATAAGAAAAGTAATATAAACTTAAATAAAAAACGATTAATAATTAACATTAGATAAAATCATCATGGATAATTTCTTCAACATTGGAGATGAAGAACAAATTTTTGAAGAAATTAATGAATTATTTCCTATAAGAAGCGAAAGGATAATAAGGTTTAGACTTGACCATTTAAATATTCATTCAGATGTTGAATTTATGGCGAGATTTCGTCTCGAAAAAAGTTTTCATCACCTTTTGAATCAAATAGAAGATGTAATAAAACCTCCATCCATGACGTAAGTAATTTGTTAATTGTTATTATTTAATATAAAATTTATCAATATTTTAGTAATAATGCTGTACCTCCTTCAAATCGTTTGTTGCTGACTCTTCGGTTTTATGCAACAGGTAACATGTTGCTATCCATAGCAGATTTTGGAGGAGTGAGTGTACAATTGGCATCTTCAGTCGTTCATCATGTTAGTTATGCCATTGCATGCTTAAGACGGCAATATTGTAGAATGCCGGAAGGTGATGAAATCGCAAATGCACAAAGGCAGTTTTATGATACTGCCCAGTTTCCGTTTGTTATTGGTGCAATTGACTGTACCCATATAAGAATTCAATCACTATTAATATTTTAGGTGGAGTCACAGCGGAAAATTATCGCATAGAAAGGGTTACTTTTCTATCAATGTTCAGACAGTATCTGATGATAAGATGCGAATCATTGACATCGTAGCTAGGTGGCCCGGATCAACACATAATCAAACAATATTTAATAATAGTACATTAAAATATCGTTTAGAAAACGGTGATTTTGGAAGTGGATTACTATTGAAAGGCTGTATAATGAACCTCAAATAAGAACACGTAACTTTGTTGAACGACAATATGGGAATATTGAATTTTCACGGAGGAATGAAGTGATAAATTATTTTTCTAGTTTGGTATGAAATAAACTATTTCAAATGAAAATTCAACAAGATGTTCGCATTCTTCTTTTGTGAAATTGGTGGTTCGTCGCCTTTTGTCAGTCTCCATTTTCAAATTTAAATTTTAAGGTTAGAACAGGTTAAAATATTACCTAATAGTAGGTCTTTTGACCACATAGAGTCAATTTAACATAATAGACAAAAAAATCCCTAGATTTCTTGGTTATCTCAAGGATTTCTTAACTATGAGATAAATGGAGGTGGTAGTACGCACGACCCTGTTATCTATGAGATAAATTGTATCTTATAGATAGCTTAACTAATAGATAGCATTGGTTTGGTAGTAACGGGCCTTTAGGCGCACTTTTACCACCTCTTGATAAATTTATCCGATAGATAATTACCATGGTTACAACGGTTTTAAGCGCTCTCATTGGCTAAGGTCCATTACTACCATCTTTTAGATAAATTTATCTTATAGATAAAAAAGCCTTTAGATAGCCAATTTAGCTATCGGTTAAATTTATCAAGAGGTGGTAAAAGTGGTTCTTAGACGGTAGATATTAGGTAGCGCTAGTCAGCATAAAACATCACTATGTTACATATTTTTATTGAACTAAAACTAGAACTAACACAAGACCTAGAACTAGGATCATTCGAGTTTAGCCGTCTTGAGAGACGTGCGGCTAAACCTAAATGTTTCTAGTTCTAGGTCTAATGTTAGTTCTCCGCCATAAATATTGTTCGTGACACTTGGGGCGACCGACGTCTTCGAAGTCGATCGAGATTATTTCTTATAATCAGCCATAAGTATTGTTTGTGATACTTGGGTTGGATTTAGGGATTGCAATCCTCTATCCCGGGTAATCCCGGGCTTTATGGGCTACATATGTAAATACAAATAAAAAGTGTTCAAGGTGTTTCTAACGTTACAGTTTATTCTAACCATAATACAATGCATTATAAAAATATCTACCATCCATAGAGCTATTCTTAAAGAAATCCTTGAGATCCCGGGATTGCAATGCCTAGTTGGATTTATAGCCGGATATTAAAAATAATTTTGGCAGTCTTTGAAGACACTTGGAGATAGTTGAAAATACGTGGAGCATAAGTATTGTTCATGATGCCGTAAGTATCACGAGATTATTTCTTATATCCACCTATCAAACCAACCCAACCCAAGTATCATGAACAATACTTATTCTCCAACTATCTCCAAGTACATGGTGTGGATCCTTGTTGATCTTTTGCTTTTATTGGCATTTTTATTGTAAACTCTGCCTGACGCGTTTCGGCGATCTACGCCATCTTCGAAGGCTATCGTCTTGTTTTGCTAGGTTATGTAGTACATAGTCTTGACTGAAAATTCATTCTGCATTTTGTTCGCTCTCGAGAAGAAGAAAAATAAATAATCCAGCCCATTTGTTATTAAAAACTAAAAATAATCTTTGCAAGAAGCATTTTGATCTTAGCACCTAAGAAGGAAATTAATGTTTTATAAATGTACTACATAACCTAGCAAAACAAGACGATAGCCTCCGAAGATGGCGCAGATCGCCGAAACGCGTCAGGCAGAGTTTACAATAAAAATACCAATAAAAGCAAAAGATATACGTTTAATTATTTTATCTCCAAGTAGTCTTCGAAGTCGGCCGAGATTATATCTTATATCCAGCCGTGAGCCATAAGTATTGTTCGTGATACTTAGGTTGAGTTGGGTTTAATAGCTGGATATAAGAAATAATCTTGGCCATCTTTGAAAACGCTGGCCACCATAAATATTCTTCGTGCCACTTGGGGCGGACATTATTTCTTCTATCGAGCTATCTACCTCACCCAACCTAAGTTTACACAATACTTATGACGGCCGATTTCGAAGACGTCGGCTGCCCGAAGTACCAAGAATTTTACTTATGGCTCATGGTTGGATATAAGAAATAATCCCGGCCGACTTCGAAGATGTCGACCGCTTCAAGTATCTCCAATTATCTCCAAGTAGTCTTCGAAGTCGGATGAGACTCAGCCATAAGTATTGTTTGTGATACTTGGGTTGGGTTGGAGTTATAGCTGGATATAAGAAATAATCTCGGCCGACGTCTTTGAAGTCGGCCGCCTTAAGTATCATCAGATTATTTCTTATATCCAGCTATCAACACAACCCAACCTAAGTATCATGAACAATACTTATGCCCAAAATATCTCCAACTATCTCCAAGTAGTCTTCGAAGTCGGCCGAAATTATTTCTGATATTCAGCCATAAGTATTGTTTATGATACTTGGGTTGGGTTGGATTTAGGTTAACTGGATATAAGAAATTAGATTCGGTCTGCATAGGCTGAATGACCCCAACACAGCAACGCGTGGCCAAAAAAGTAGCCATAATATGTCTTCATGAGCACATCGAAAGGAACGAGCCCTCTAAGTGACCGGATAAAAAATATGGCGGTATTAAGTTTTTTAGATAAATTATCAACGTGGGCTTTCCATGTCAGGCGGCAGTCAAGATATACCTCCAGATACCTGACAGGCTCCACGCATACCTCCAAACGTCTGAGAGAGAAATTCAGGTCTTGTGTCGTAGCATCATTCATGCTTAACATATTGCACCGGAACCAATTAAAGATGCAATCGTGCTATTCCATCATACGTTGCTGCAAAACGACAGCATCACTCGAAGAATTCATGACGGTTGCGTCATCGGCAAAGAGAATCACCTCTGAGTTGTATGGAACATTATTCGGTAGATCGTTTATAAATATTAGAAACAAGAGGGATCCTAATACTGAGCCCTGTGGGACACCATATTTAATTGGCAAGCACTCCGAATCCAGGCCACCAAAGGAAACATAAGCTTTGTTCGTTGGGACTGCACTACTCTGCACGACATGGCACTCGTATGACGTCATAGTGCAATGAAGTGTAAGTCAGTGCAATGTCATGTCAACTTAGTGCAGGTCAGAAAAGTGTATAAACCGTGGTCGCAACGAACAGATTTTTATAAAAAAAGTGTATAATATTTGAAATGGACGAACAGGAGATTGTCAGCGAAATACTTGTCGAAAATGAAATTATCGCAGAATGTTTTTTAGTAGCGTTTTTAGTATTCATTAATTATTATTATTATTTTTTATTTTTTTCAATTATTAGCGAAATATATTTTCTATACCAAACTACTAACCCTTATTAGTTTTTTCAAAAGTACTACTTAACGTATAAAGAAATCACATGCTAAATTGCACCAAAATCGATAAGCAGTACTTGAAAAAAAAAATCCCAAAATTTGGGATGGTGAGGGTAGTTAACCCCATGCACCCCTAAATAAGAAAAAACACATAATTCATATTTTTAAATGTACTATAAGTGTATTTAATGAAGCCAAAATCAACAGGTAGTTTTTAAATTATTCCAAAAAAGTAGGGGTAGTTTTCTACTACCTCTACTGGTATTGAATGTACTGTGTTCTCTAATACAACAAATATTAATTGTTATAAGGTTTTATTTCTTAATATTTATATCAATATTAATTATTACAAAACGCGCTTTCAAATATTCCGCCATTTTAGTTACACTGCACTTATTGAACTTAATCGAAAGCAGGTGCAACAAAATCTGCACTAACTTGCACCGGCTGCACTAAATTGCACTGCACCTGGCCCAACGAACAGTATGAATGCAACTGCACTAAACTGCACTATCCCCAACGAACACACAACACCTGCACTAAACTGCATAGTGCAAGTAAGTGCAAGTAGTGCAGTCCCAACGAACAAAGCTATATTGTGATCTGTTTGACAAGTATGACAAGTTGACAAGTATGGCATCTAGTTTACGAATCAGTATATCGTGGGAAACGCTATCAAATACAAATGTCAAGTCGTAGAATGCGGCTGCCAAGTGATTCTTGGCCTCGAAACCGTCCTGGACAAATCTAACCAGCGCATGAACGGCATTCGTCGTAGATTTATTTTTTCTAAATCCAAATTGACCTGCACTAAACAAACCATTGGACTCTAACTAGATGAGATACAAGTTGCTCATTCAAGACTACCTCAAGAATTTTTCCAAAGATTGGTAGGATAGATATTGGCCTATAATTTGAGGGCTCGTGTAGGGGGACCTTCTTATGTATTGGAATAACCTTGGCCACCTTCAGACAGTCAGGAAAAATTAATGCAGATATGCACTGGTTAATCAATTTGCAAAGTGGATAGATGGCTATATTTGAAGGTGTTTTATTAGCTTACTGTTCAAGTTATACACATCCCTAGACGTCGAGTTTTTTAATTTAGAAATTATGTTGCGCAGCTCGTTGAATGTTATTGGTTTAAATTCAAAACCATTGGTGATAGAATTGTTTACAGGAGAACAGTGGTATGACAGTGGTAGGTAGCGCAAGTTAGCATCTGAAGCTAGCGTCTGAAGACGCACGGCTAAACCTAAAACTTTCTAGTTCTATGTCTAGTGTTAGTTCTAGTTTTACACTAGCACTATCACTAGAACTAACACAAAACCTAGAATAGAATCATTCGGGTTTAGCCGTCTTGACAGACGTGCGGCTAAACCCGAATGTTTCTAGTTCTTGATCTAGTGTTAATTCTAGTTTTACACTAGCACTATCACTAGAACTTTTTAACCGTGCGTCTCTTAAGACGGAAATTCAGAGTTATCATAAGGACATCACCTTTTCCAAGCAAAACTTTTCCTTTGCAAAACTACCCAATGCCTGTACTATTATGTATGGTTACTGCATTTATATATTGCGAATTATATAAAATTCTCGGTATAATTCCCATCAATACTAATTTAAACAAGTAATTTAATTGAACCCCATTAAATGTCGATGATAAACACAGTTTAAATGCATCACAAACTATAAACACAACTATCTTTTGAATTTAAACCAATCGAAAATTTGTTCAACATTTCGATTTGAACGTGTATCGTTCATCTCTGTACCATTCGTTGTAGAAATATTATTGAATAATACGGCGTTCGCAAATGTACATACGCGTTTGTTGTTGAGAACGTAGCGGATTTTCGCCGTTCCAATAAACACCTGATGTTTCCGTTGTCCAAACGTTCAATAAAAAAAAAAAAAAAATTGGATTATTGAAGAAATAAACGAGAAAAATTGAAACTTTTTTATGTTGAATATTAAATTTATTCAAGTCGTGATGTCGATGATACTTCGAATCTCGTCAACGTTTTACCACCTACGTGCAAAATCCCCAGAATTAAATGCACCTTCAGAAGATTCAAGTGAGCACTTCCCGTACCCCAAAAACTGGCCTATAGAGTGCTGTCACAAGACACAATAGGAACTATCAGTGGCGACCGAATAAGGACACGATTGTCCCGCGATTCGCCCAGTCACTGCGTCCAACAACGTCCAGCAACCACCGGAGAAGACTTCCCAATCAACACCGGCGACAATACAACCAAGAGTAATACCTCGGTCTTCTTCAAGGATCACGTACAATCTGTCAACCTGTCAAAGCTTGGCAGGTATACGCGAAGACCTTCATAGAAACAATAAGTGAAAAACCAAAACCGACAAATCCTCTTAGTAGTCGACTTTTAAAAATCTTCGTATCCAATTTCATTATGAATGTAAAAGATAAAATTAAGGAAGTCGATTTCCGTTTCCAAATTTTCTAATACTTTGTAAACTGAAACAACTAAAAAAAATGGATTTTTAAAATATCTTTTAGGTTTTGATATATTAATTTTTAAACATAATCTTATTTTCGATTATTATTATATATTTCGATCTCATTTAATCAATATGAAATTATGCTGAAATTATGAGCTTTCTACTGAAATCAACTGATTTTCAAAATATCTTGTAATTCTTGAGATATTAACTTTTAAACATAACGCGTTTTTTTTCAATTTTTAGAGAGAACAATTATTTCCACAACATTTTCCTTCCAATGAAAGAAACCGATTTTCAAAATATCTTTTAGTTTTTAAGATATTAGTTTTTAAAAATAATTTATTTTTCGAGTTAAACAATCATTTTCACTTATTTTCAAAAAATCATAATTAATTGGCATTGCAACGAATCACTATGAAATTATGTACACTAATTATACAAATTATAAGCTTTGCAATGAAAGAAACTGATTTTCAAAATATCTTTTTGTTCTTGAGATATTAATTTGTAAACATAATCTCATTTCTTGGTATAAAAAATTATTTTCAATTATTTTCAAAAAATCATAACTAATTGGCATTGCAACGAATCACTATGAAATTATCTGCACTAATTATACAAATTATAAGCTTTTCGATGAAAGAACCCGATTTTCAAAACATCTTCTTGTTCTTGAGATATTAATTTGTAAACATAATCTTATTTGTTGATATAAAAAATTATTTTCAATTATTTTCAAAAAATCATAACAAATCGGCATTTTAATAAATCGTTATGAAATTCTTAGTACTTGTTACACAAATTATAAGCCTCCCAATGAAAGAAACCGATTTTCAAAACATCTTTTAGTTTTTGAGATATTAGTTTTGAAAAATAAGTTATTTTTTGAGTTAAACAATCATTTACACTTATTTTAAAAAAATCATAACTAATTGGCATTGCAACGAATCACTATAAAATTATGTGCACTAATCATATAAATTATAAGCTTTTCGATGAAAGCACCCGATTTTCAAAATATCTTCTTGTTCTTGAGATATTAATTTGTAAACATAATCTCATTTCTTGGAATAAAAAATTATTTTCAAGTATTTTCAAAAAATCATAACAAATCGGCATTTTAATAAATCGTTATGAAATTTTTAGTACTTGTTACACAAATTATAAGCCTTCCAATGAAAGAAACCGATTTTCAAAACATCTTTTAGTTTTTGAGATATTAGTTTTGAAAAATAAGTTATTTTTTGAGTTAAACAATCATTTACACTTATTTTAAAAAAATCATAACTAATTGGCATTGCAACGAATCACTATAAAATTATGTGCACTAATTATATAAATTATAAGCTTTTCGATGAAAGCACCCGATTTTCAAAATATCTTCTTGTTCTTGAGATATTAATTTGTAAACATAATCTCATTTGTTGGTATAAAAAATTATTTTCAATTATTTTCAAAAAATCATAACAAATCGGCATTTTAATAAATCGTTATGAAATTTTTAGTACTTGTTACACAAATTATAAGCCTTCCAATGAAAGAAACCGATTTTCAAAACATCTTTTAGTTTTTGAGATATTAGTTTTGAAAAATAAGTTATTTTTCGAGTTAAACAATCATTTACACTCATTTTCAAAAAATCATAACTAATTGGCATTGCAACGAATCACTATGAAATTATCTGCACTAATTATACAAACTATAAGCTTTTCGATGAAAGACCCCGATTTTCAAAATATCTTCTTGTTCTTGAGATATTAATTTGTAAACATAATCTCATTTGTTAGTATAAAAAATTATTTTCAATTATTTTCAAAAAATCATAACAAATCGGCATTTTAATAAATCGTTATGAAATTTTTAGTACTTGTTACACAAATTATAAGCCTTCCAATGAAAGAAATCGATTTTCAAAACATCTTTTAGTTTTTGAGATATTAGTTTTGAAAAATAAGTTATTTTTCGAGTTAAACAATCATTTACACTCATTTTCAAAAAATCATAACTAATTGGCATTGCAACGAATCACTATGAAATTATCTGCACTAATTATACAAATTATAAGCTTTTCGATGAAAGAACCCGATTTTCAAAATATCTTCTTGTTCTTGTGATATTAATTTGTAAACATAATCTCATTTGTTGGTATAAAACATTATTTTCAATTATTTTCAAAAAATCATAACAAATCGGCATTTTAATAAATCGTTATGAAATTTTTAGTACTTGTTACACAAATTATAAGCCTTCCAATGAAAGAAACCGATTTTCAAAACATCTTTTAGTTTTTGAGATATTAGTTTTGAAGAATAAGTTATTTTTCGAGTTAAACAATCATTTACACTCATTTTCAAAAAATCATAACTAATTGGCATTGCAACAAATCACTATAAAATTATGTGCACTAATTATATAAATTATAAGCTTTTTGATGAAAGCACCCGATTTTCAAAATATCTTCTTGTTCTTGAGATATTAATTTGTAAACATAATCTCATTTCTTGGAATAAAAAGTTATTTTCAAGTATTTTCAAAAAATCATAACAAATCAGGGTTTTGATAAATTATTATGAAATTCTCAACACTTGTCATACAAATTATAAGCTTTCTACTGAAAGAAACCAATTTTCAAAATATCTTTTAGTTTTTGAGATATTAGTTTTTAAACATAACTTATTTTTCGAGTTAAACAATCATTTTCACTCATTTTCAAAAAATCATAACAAATTGGAATTTCAACGAATCACTATGAAATTACCTGCACTAATGATACAAATTATAAACTTTCCGATGAAAGAAACCGATTTTCAAAATATCTTTTAGTTTTTGAGATATTAGTTTTTAAGCATAACTTATTTTTCGAGTTAAGCAATCATTTGCACTCATTTTCAAAAAATCATAACAAATTGGAATTTCAGCGAATCACTATGAAATTATCTGCACTAATGATACAAATTATAAACTTTCCAATGAAAGAAACCGATTTTCAAAATATCTTTTAGTTTTTGAGATATTAGTGTTTAAACATAACTTATTTTTCGAGTTAAGCAATAATTTTTATTCATTTTCAAAAAATCATAACATATTGTAATTTCAACGAATCACTATAAAATTATCTGCACTAATGATACAAATTATAAGCTTTCCAACGAAAGAAACCGATTTTCAAAATATCTTTTAGTTTTTGAGATATTAGTTTTTAAACATAACTTATTTTTCGAGTTAAGCAATAATTTTTATTCATTTTCAAAAAATCATAACATATTGTAATTTCAACGAATCACTATAAAATTATCTGCACTAATGATACAAATTATAAGCTTTCCAACCAAAGAAACCGATTTTCAAAATATCTTTTAGTTTTTGAGATATTAGTTTTTAAACATAACTTATTTTTCGAGTTAAGCAATCATTTTCACTCATTTTCAAAAAATCATAACAAATTGAAATTTCAACGAATCACTATGAAATTATCTGCACTAATGATACAAATTATAAACTTTCCAATGAACGAAACCGATTTTCAAAATATCTTTTAGTTTTTGAGATATTAGTTTTTAAACATAACTTATTTTTCGAGTTAAACAATCATTTTCACTCATTTTCAAAAAATCATAACAAATTGGAATTTCAACGAATCACTATGAAATTATCTGCACTAATGATACAAATTATAAACTTTAAAATGAAAGAAACCGATTTTCAAAATATCTTTTAGTTTTTGAGATATTAGTTTTTAAACATAACTTATTTTTCGAGTTAAGCAATAATTTTTATTCATTTTTAAAAAATCATAACAAATTCGAATTTCAACGAATCACTATAAAATTATCTGCACTAATGATACAAATTATAAACTTTCCAATGAAAGAAACCGATTTTCAAAATATCTTTTAGTTTTTGAGATATTAGTTTTTAAACATAACTTATTTTTCGAGTTAAGCAATCATTTTTATCCATTTTCAAAAAATCATAACAAATTGAAATTTCAACGAATCACTATGAAATTATCTGCACTAATGATACAAATTATAAACTTTCCAATGAAAGAAACCGATTTTCAAAATATCTTTTAGTTTTTGAGATATTAGTTTTTAAACATAACTTATTTTTCGAGTTAAACAATCATTTTCATTCTTTTTCAAAAAATCATAACTAATTGGTATTGTAACGGATCACTATGAAATTATCTGCACTAATGATACAAATTATAAGCTTTCCAACGAAAGAAACCGAGTTTCAAAATATCTTTTAGTTTTTGCGATATTAGTTTTTAAACATAACTTATTTTTCGAATTAAACAATAATTTTTATTCATTTTTAAAAAATCATAGCAGATTGTAATTTCAACGAATCACCATAAAATTATCTGCACTAATGATACAAATTATAAGCTTTCCAACGAAAGAAACCGATTTTCAAAATATCTTTTAGTTTTTTAGATATTAGTTTTTAAACATAACTTATTTTTCGAGTTAAACAATCATTTTTATTCATTTTCAAAAAATCATAACAAATTGGAATTTCAACGAATCACTATGAAATTATCTGCACTAATGATACAAATTATAAACTTTAAAATGAAAGAAACCGATTTTCAAAATATCTTTTAGTTTTTGAGATATTAGTTTTTAAAGATAACTTATTTTTCGAGTTAAACAATCATTTGCACTCATTTTCAAAAAATCATAACAAATTGGAATTTCAACGAATCACTATGAAATTATCTGCACTAATGATACAAATTATAAACTTTCCAATGAACGAAACCGATTTTCAAAATATCTTTTAGTTTTTGAGATATTAGTTTTTAAACATAACTTATTTTTCGAGTTAAACAATCATTTTCACTCATTTTCAAAAAATCATAACAAATTGGAATTTCAACGAATCACTATGAAATTATCTGCACTAATGATACAAATTATAAACTTTCCAATGAAAGAAACCAATTTTCAAAATATCTTTTAGTTTTTGAGATATTAGTTTTTAAACATAACTTATTTTTCGAGTTAAGCAATAATTTTTATTCATTTTTAAAAAATCATAACAAATTCGAATTTCAACGAATCACTATAAAATTATCTGCACTAATGATACAAATTATAAACTTTCCAATGAAAGAAACCGATTTTCAAAATATCTTTTTGTTCTTGAGATATTTATTTGTAAACACAATCTCATTTCTCGTCATAAACTAATACTTCCTCCTATCCAATTTCGTCGTTTCCGCTTCTATATCTTCTAACATTTTATAAACTGACCACAACGAAGATTTCTTTGAGTAAGATCTTAAAATTCAAACAGATGGAATAGTTTCGCGTTAAACGCTTCCGGTTCGTCCCTTTTTTTAAAGCTTAATTTGTCAACGCCCTCCAACGGAATCTCCTCCAAGACTCCCTCAGGTCCCACATATCTGGACGTCGCAGACACACTGGCACCAGAGGGTCTGCTAATCATAGACGTGCCGTCGTTTCGTGTTTTATGGGGTGACGGGTCGTTTGTAACCGAGACGTTGACTTTTTTATGAGTGTGTTTACGTATTTAGGGGTAACAAAAAATCTTACGACAAAAAAGTGCACCTTTTAAAAAATGTTAACATTAGAAATCTATTAATTTTGGAAATGAATATTTTTTGTTACGCCACTGTTCTTCTTTCTTTATCTACATTCCTTCATCACAAATAACCTCAACGACAGACCACCGAGATAGAGTTGGCCTTTCCCCTTGAGATTTCACGTCGAAGAACACAAGTGGCACGGTCAAGCATCAAGTGTCGCCTAATGGTTTTCGAAGATTCCAGTCACTCCAGACTGCTTGGCACCAAAAACCAGACAGGAAGAGAGGACAATCTTACCCTCGTTCGTCATCTGGCCATAAACTATTTAATGATTAACTAACGAGCACCGTCTCCACCCATACCAACACGCCTTTTTTCTCCTTTTATACCAAAAGGCAACAAATACTTCCGATACAAAAAGATCAAATTAACAGATGTCTTTTTCGTGTCATTTACTTTAAATTAATTTATTTTAATTGATATTTTGGTTTATATTTTGGTTTATTTGCAGTCTTGTGGGTTGTATTCTAGGAGGATAGAAATTTAAGGGAGAACCACACGCAACTTGGCAATTAGCTGTTTGTTTGTGTTAACTCCCCCGAGATAAGTTGGAAGGGAACGTCACGTTGAGGAAGACAATGCCTGGAGAAGCCGCTTGGTAACTCTCAAGTTTTCCGTCGGCTTGTTATTGTTTATCGAGGAGCTGAGGCCCCGCGGGGAACTTCTTGAAACTCCGAAACTCCAAAACACGTCGCTCGGTTCGTCGTCTTAGTCATCAATTCACTTTAAAGTTTTATTGCTTATTTCAAATTTATTCAAATAAATTTTCATAACAAATTATTTTCAGTTTTCCTTAACACTTTCATTAAATCTTTCATCTTATTTATTTAACAATGACGTCTCTACAATAGTAATATATTAAAGCGAAATTTTAAATATTAGTGTAATAATCGCATTTTTTGAGGCGCGTTCTTCGTTAAATCAACTGGACAGCTTACTAATTAGATGTTAGGGGCAGTTAGGGAAAGAAACTGATTATCAAAACCAATCTTTTAGTTTTTGACAAATTAATTTTTAAGATATGTGTACTCATTTTCGGTATAAGCAACTATTTTCACTCATTTTCAAAAAATTACACCAAATTGAAACCTCAAGGAATCGTTTTGAAATTATCATCGTACAAACTATAAGCTTTTCACTGAAAGAAACAAATTTTGAAAATATCTTTCAGTTTTTGAGGTATTAATTTTTAATCATAAGAAGGCATTTTCTCATTTTTCGGGATAAATACTCATTTTCAAAAAACCATAACAAATCAGGATTTCAATAAATCATGATGAAATTCTCAGCACTTGTTATACAAATTTTAAGCTTTCTACTGGAAGAAACAGATTAGCAAAATATCTTTTAGTTCTTAAGATATTAGCTTTTAAACATAATCTCATTTTTCTGCGAAATCAATTTTTTTCAATCATTTTCAAAAAATCACAACAAATTGAAACCTCAAGGAATCGTTTTGAAATTATCATCACTTACTGTACAAATTATAAGCTTTCCACTGAAAGAATCAAATTTCGAAAATATCTTTCAGTTTTTGAGATATTAATTTTTAAACATAAGGAAGGCCTTTTCTCATTTTTCGGGATAAACGCTCATTTTCAAAAAATCATAACAAATCAGGATTTCAATAAATCATAATGAAATTCTCAGCACTTGTTATACAAATTTTAAGCTTTCTACTGGAAGAAACAGATTAGCAAAATATCTTTTAGTTCTTAAGATATTAGCTTTTAAACATAATCTCATTTTTCTGCGAAATCAATTTTTTTCAATCATTTTCAAAAAATCACAACAAATTGAAACCTCAAGGAATCGTTTTGAAATTATCATCACTTATTGTACAAATTATAAGCTTTCCACTGAAAGAAACAAATTTTGAAAATGTCTTTCAGTTTTTAAGATATTAATTTTTAATCATAAGAAGGCATTTTCTCATTTTTCAGGATAAACACTCATTTTAAAAAAATCATAACAAATCAGGATTTCAATAAATCATAATGAAATTCTCAGCACTTGTTATACAAATTTTAAGCTTTCTACTGGAAGAAACAGATTAGCAAAATATCTTTTAGTTCTTAAGATATTAGCTTTTGAATATAATCTCATCTTTCTGGGAAATCAAGTATTTTCAATCATTTTCAAAAAATCACAACAAATTGAAACCTCAAGGAATCGTTTTGAAATTATCATCACTTATTGTACTAATTATAAGCTTTTCACTGAAAGAAACAAATTTTGAAAATATCTTTCACTTTTTGAGATATTAATTTTTAAACATAAGAAGGCATTTTTTCATTTTTCAGGATAAACGCTCATTTTCAAAAAATCATATCAAATCAGGATTTTAATAAATCATGATGAAATTCTTAGCACTTGTTATACAAATTTTAAGCTTTCTACTGGAAGAAACAGATTAGCAAAATATCTTTTAGTTCTTAAGATATTAGCTTTTAAACATAATCTCATTTTTCTGCGAAATCAATTTTTTTCAATCATTTTCAAAAAATCACAACAAATTGAAACCTCAAGGAATCGTTTTGGAATTATCATCACTTACTATACAAATTATAAGCTTTCCACTGGAAGAAACCAATTTTGAAAATATTTTTCAGTTTTTGAGATATTAATGTTTAAACATAAGAAGGCATTTTATCATTTTTCGGGATAAACACTCATTTTAAAAAAATCATAACAAATCAGGATTTCAATAAATCATAATGAAATTCTCAGCACTTGTTATACAAATTTTAAGCTTTCTACTGGAAGAAACAGATTAGCAAAATATCTTTTAGTTCTTAAGATATTAGCTTTTGAACATAATCTCATTTTTCTGGGAAATCAATTATTTTCAATCATTTTCAAAAAGTTACAACAAATTGAAACCTCAAGGAATCGTTTTGAAATTATCATCACTTACTGTACAAATTATAAGCTTTCCACTGAAAGAAACAAATTTTGAAAATATCTTTCAGTTTTTGAGATATTAATTTTTAATCATAAGAAGGCATTTTCTCATTTTTCGGGATAAACGCTCATTTTCAAAAAATCATAACTACTCTGGATTTCAATAAATCATGATGAAATTCTCAGCACTTGTTATACAAATTTTAAGCTTTCTACTGGAAGAAACAGATTAGCAAAATATCTTTTAGTTCTTAAGATATTAGCTTTTGAACATAATCTCATCTTTCTGGGAAATCAAGTATTTTCAATCATTTTCAAAAAATCACAACAAATTGAAACCTCAAGGAATCGTTTTGAAATTATCATCACTTACTGTACAAATTATAAGCTTTTCACTGAAAGAAACAAATTTTGAAAATATCTTTCAGTTTTTGAGATATTAATGTTTAAACATAAGAAGGCATTTTATCATTTTTCGGGATAAACGCTCATTTTCAAAAAATCATAACTACTCTGGATTTCAATAAATCATAATGAAATTCTCAGCACTTGTTATACAAATTTTAAGCTTTCTACTGGAAGAAAGAGATTAGCAAAATATCTTTTAGTTCTTAAGATATTAACTTTTAAACATAATCTCATTTTTCTGCGAAATCAATTTTTTTCAATCATTTTCAAAAAATCACAACAAATTGAAACCTCAAGGAATCGTTTTGAAATTATCATCACTTACTGTACAAATTATAAGCTTTCCACTGAAAGAAACCAATTTTGAAAATATCTTTCAGTTTTTGAGATATTAATTTTTAATCATAAGAAGGCATTTTCTCATTTTTCGGGATAAATACTCATTTTCAAACAACTATAACAAATCAGGATTTCAATAAATTATGATGAAATTCTCAGCACTTGTTATATAAATTTTAAGCTTTTTACTGGAAGAAACAAATTAGCAAAATATCTTTTAGTTCTTAAGATATTAACTTTTGAACATAATCTCATCTTTCTGGGAAATCAAGTATTTTCAATCATTTTCAAAAAATTACAACAAATTGAAACCTCAAGGAATCGTTTTGAAATTATCATCACTTACTGTACAAATTATAAGCTTTTCACTGAAAGAAACAAATTTTGAAAATATCTTTCAGTTTTTGGGATATTAATTTTTAATCATAAGAAGGCATTTTCTTATTTTTCGAGATAAACACTCATTTTCAAAAAATCATAACAAACCAGGATTTCAATAAATCATAATGAAATTCTCAGCACTAGTTATACAAATTTTAAGCTTTCTACTGGAAGAAACAGATTAGCAAAATATCTTTTAGTTCTTAAGATATTAACTTTTAAACATAATCTAATTTTTCTGCGAAATCAATTTTTTTCAATCATTTTCAAAAATCACAACAAATTGAAACCTGAAGGAATCGTTTTGAAATTATCATCACTTACTGTACAAATTATAAGCTTTTCACTGAAAGAAACCAATTTTGAAAATATCTTTCAGTTTTTGAGATATTAATTTTTAATCATAAGAAGGCATTTTCTTATTTTTCGAGATAAACACTCATTTTCAAAAAATCATAACAAATCAGGATTTCAATAAATCATAATGAAATTCTCAGCACTAGTTATACAAATTTTAAGCTTTCTACTGGAAGAAACAGATTAGCAAAATATTTTTTAGTTCTTAAGATATTAACTTTTGAACATAATCTCATTTTTCTGAGAAATCAATTATTTTCAAACATTTTCAAAAAAAACCATAACAAATCATGATGTCAATAAATCGTATTGAAATTCTCAGCACTTGTTAAACAAATTCTAAGCTTTCTAATGAAAGAAACCGATTCTCAAAATATCTTTTAGTTTTTAAGATATTAATTTTTGAACATAATAAGGTATTTAGGATAAACAATAGTTTTCAGTCATTTTTAAAAAATCATGAGAAATCGGGATTTTCATAAATGATTATGAAATTCTCAGCACTTGTTATATAAATTATAAGCTTTCCGATGATGAAAAAAGGTTTTTAAAATATCTTATAGTTTTTGAGAAATTCATTTTTATACGTCATAGAACTTACTAATTTTTCTGGTTCGCTATTTACATTCTTTTTTAAAAAATTATACCAAATCAGGATTTCAAGAAATCACTATGAAATTCTTAGTACTTGTTCTAGAAATTATAAGCTTTCCAACGAAAGCAACCGAATTTCAAAATATCTTTTAGTTGTTAAGATATTAATTTTTGAACATAATAAGACATTCGAAATAAACAATTATTTTCAACCATTTTCGAAAAAACCATTACAAACCAGGATTTCAATAAATCGTGTTGTAATTCTCAGCACTAGTTAAACAAATTCTAAGCTTTCCAATGAAAGAAACCGATTCTCAAAATATCTTTTAGTTGTTAAGATATTAATTTTTGAACATAATAAGGTATTTGGGATAAATAATAGTTTTCAATCATTTTCAAAAAATCATAATAAATTGGTATTTTAATAAATTATTATGAAATTCTCAGCACTTGTTATATAAATTTTAAGCTTTCCAATGATGAAAAAAGTTTTTTAAAATATGTTATAGTTTTTGAGAACTTATTAATTTTTCTGGTTCACTATTTACACTCTTTTTCAAAAAATCACTATGAAATTCTTAATACTTGTTCTAGAAATTATAAGCTTTCCAACGAAAGAAACTAAATTTCAAAATATCTTTTAGTTGTTAAGATACTAAGTTTTGAACATAATCAGGTATTCAGGATAAACAATAATTTTCAGTCAATTTCAAAAAATTATAAGAAATCTGGATTTTAATAAATGATTCTGAAATTATCAGCGCTTGTTGTACAAATTATAAGCTTTCCAATGATAAAAAAAGTTTTTCAGATTATCTTTTAGTTTTTGTGAAATTTATTTTTATACGTCATAAAACTTACTCGTTTTTCTGGTTAACTATTTTCACTCTTTTTCAAAAAGTCATAACAACTCAGGATTTCAATAAATCATTATGTAGTTATCAGCATACCTAGTTCAAATTATAAGCTTTCCAATGAAAGAAATTGTTTTTCAAAATATCTTCTAGTTCTTGAGATATCTTTGTCAATTTTTGTATTTCTTTTTGTTTATTCTGGCAAATGTGCTAAGTTTTTGGCTGTGGTATCCAGTTTCTTTACCTTAGAAGACGTAGATAAGGTATTTCTTCAGATTTTCCAATAAAGCTGATGATTTTTTTCAAACCCTACACTTTACACCAAATTTGTGTCCAATTCAAGAATTTATTTTATTTTACAACTCGAAACAACGAATTTAATAAATGTTTTATATTATTGTTTTATATAATTATTTTCATCAAACAATAGAATACAATCAATTTTGATACAATATTGATTGAATAAACACTTATTCTTGGATAAATTAAATATTTATTTTATTCAAAAACGCTTTCATTGTTTCGATTCGATAATCGATTTACGATACATTAGTATCTATCAAATTAAGCATCAACGATTCTTAACCTTTTTTTTTTTGGATTGAGATTTTGAACGTTTTTCGTTTAGTTTTCTTTTATCGGCGGATGTTAAAAGTATGATCAAAGCCACAAAACCCGTTGGTATATTTTCTTTTTCCGATTGCGGTTTGCTCGACGAGATGGCGTCTTTTTTATCGGGTTGAAGATGAAAAGTCCCGCTAGTGTAGCGACAATTTATAAACTAAACTCCAAACGCATACGCATACAAATTATTATCACCGTTGCGGTGGCGCCAATCTTTACAACTTGTTGTCTCTAAAACATTTATTGGTTTTCTTTATTTTCGTTTTTGTTACTGTTTTTGTAGTTAATTTTGTTTTGATGACAAAAAAAAGGAAATTTTAGGGTGGTTACCATAAAGATTGTTAGTTTCGGTTTAGAAGTCATAAACGGTAATTTTTTTAGTTAATAGTTGGGGTAACAGCATAGTGTGACAAATATTTTGTTTATAAAATAATGATGGGACTGAACCGGGCCACACAACGAGAAATCTTCCCTCATCCAAACAACGTGTAAACCTCTCGTCACCCGTCCAAACATGTGATAAACCGAACTTTTTTATACACTATCGAAACGTTCAGTTAGTGCTTGGGATCGCACGTAGCGATTTTATGGCGTGAAAAGGGCACTTAAACTAATTTATTATTATACCTGAGTACAAAATAAAATGTTAAAAAAAAGGCTTAAACAAATTTGTTTTGAAGTGAGGTGATTTTTAAAACGATTTAAAATTGCATAACCATAAATTACAGTGCACGCGGTCTCTGGTTAATCTCCAGTAATGTCCATTTCGACGGAATCAAACTTAAATTTAGCCGTAACGCGCGTCTAAAGCCCAAGTTAACAATAATATTTACACATATAAAGACGATATCTCGGGATTTTATGATCTATTTATTGGCGGCCCGAACTACCTGCCACGGACAGAATACGTTGCACAATTGCGATTTTCCAGTCAATTTAGCGGTAAGAATACCAACGGTTGCCAAGTATTAATTTCGCACAATGTGCGTGTTTTGAGGGATATTTTCGAGAGGACCACCCAAGCTATCCTTCGCGCAGGACAATGTCAATCATTTTCGCCCCAATAGCCGGCAATGTAAACATTAAGGGTGGAATTCCGTACGTGAAGGTTTCTCTTTGTTCGGGGGTGAATACAAAATGGGAGAATTCACTGTTTTATACCATCAACATTTTCTCACGTTCAAATTTATTTATATATCGGATATATTTTATATAGAGTACGCGTAAAATGTAATTATATCACTTTTAACTTTTCCAATTTTCTGTCTACGCATAAATTCGAGTCCAAATAATTAATGTTGTTGCGCCAATGAAACAACGCACTGAAAATATCACAACCTTATCTTATACCTTTATTAAATCAAATTAACTCAAGAATTGAAGCTTTTTGATCATTTGAAGTACCCAAACTTCTCGGATTAGTTTCTGCTATAGTTTAAAAAAAATCTAAAATTTCATAGAAAAGGCATCTTTAGCGATCAAGCTCATTTTTGGCCTCTTGCCTTTGGCAATAAGCATAATATGTGGTATAAAACAGCAACCATCCCACATGAGCTTCAGGAGGCATTATTACAACTACAGAAAGTGACCATGCGATGGATTTTAAGCTGAGGTTCGTGATCGTGCCATGTTGGAAAACTATCTTATATCAAAGAAGGTAGACCATAATACTGTCTCATTCTCTAGATCTTTTGTTTTCCAACAAATTTTTGTTAAATGCATGATTTTTTGAAAATTTCGTATTATTTTAGAGTTATAAATTTGGCAATATCTTCTTTAATAATTTTTTCCTAGACATTTCCATAATAATATCTTATAGATTTTATATCATATCATAAACTAGACTCTTTAAGCTACAATTTAACATACATATCATGTTATGATTCTTTAAAATTCAGTCGATATGATTTTTT
Source organism: Onthophagus taurus (assembly GCF_036711975.1). NCBI lineage: Eukaryota > Metazoa > Arthropoda > Insecta > Coleoptera > Scarabaeidae > Onthophagus > Onthophagus taurus. The sequence goes on from NC_091966.1 coordinate 1,617,668, forward strand.
GAAAGTTTCGCATTATTTTGGAAATTTGACCATATCTTCTTTAACAACTTTTTCCTAGAAATTTCAATAATATTATCTTATAAATTTTATATCATATCATAAACTAGACTTTTTAAGGTACTATTTAAGATACCTATTATATCGTGATTCTTAAAAATAGAGAAGATATGGTTTTTTGAATATTTCGTATTATTTTGGGTTTTATAAATTTGGCTATTTCTTCAACAATATTTTCCTGAAAATTTCAATTATATTATCATATAGTTTTTATATCATCTCATAAACTAGACTCTTTAAGCTAGAATTTAAGATTTATGTCATATCATGATTCTTAAAAATACTGTCGGTATGATTTCTTGAAAATTCGTATTATTTTGGGTTTTATAAATTTGACTTTTTCTTCAACAATATTTTCCTAGAAATTTCGATTATATTATCATATAAATTTTATATGATATCATAAACTAGAATCTTTAAGCTACAATTTAGCATACAAATCATATCATAATTCTTAATAATACAGTCGATATGATTTTTTGAAAATATTGTATTATTTTGGATTTATAAATTTGGCAATATCTTCTTTAACAATTTTTTCCTAGCAATTTCAATAATATTATCTTATAGATTTTATATCACATCATAAACTAGGCTCTTTAAGCTACAATTTAATATACATATTATATCATGGTTTTTAAAAATACAAAAGATATGGTTTTTTGAATATTTGGTATTATTTTCGATTTATAAATTTGGCAATTTTTTCTTTAACAATTTGTTGCTGGAAATTGCAATTATATTATCATATAATTTTTATATCATCTCATGAACTGGAATCTTTTAGTTACAATTTAACATACATATCATATCATGATTCTTAAAAATACTGAAGATATAATTTTTTGAAAATTTGACAATTATTCTTTAATAACTTCCTGGAAATTACGTTAATATTATCATATAGTTTTTATATCATATCATAAACTAGACACTTTAAGCTACAATTGAAGATACATATCATATCATCATTCTTAAAAATACAGAAGATATGGTTGTTGAATATTTCGTACTATTTTCGATTTATAAATTTGGCAATTTTTTCTTTAACAATTTGTTACTGGAAATTTCAATTATATAATCATATACTTTTTGTATCATATCATAAACTGGAATCTCTAAGCTACAATTTAACATACATATCATATCATGGTTCTTAAAAATACAGTTGATATGATTTCTTGAAATTTCGTATTAGTTTGGGTTTTATAAATTTGGCTAATTCATCAACAATATTTTTCTGGAAATTTCAATTATATTATCATATAGTTTTTATATCATGTCATACACTAGAAACTCTAAGCTACAATTTAACATACATATCATATCATGATTCTTAAAAATACAGTCGATATGATTTCTTGAAAATTCGTTTTATTTTGGGATTTATAAATTTGGCTTTTTCCTTAACAATACTTTCCTGGAAATTTCAATAATATTATCATATAGTTTTTATATCATGTCATAAACTAGACTCTTTAAGCTACAATTTAAGATACGTATCATATCATGATTCTTAAAAATACAGAAGATATGATTTCTTCAAATTTGTATTATTTTGGATTTTATAAATTTGGCTATTTCTTTAACAATATTTTCCTGGAAATTTCAATTATATTATCATATAGTTTTTATATCATATCATAAACTAGAATCTTTAAGCTACAATTTAACATATATATTATACCATGATTTTTAAAAATACCGAAGATATGGTGTTTTGAGTATTTCGTATTATTTTCGATTTATAAATTTAGCAATTTTTTCTTTAACAATTTATTACTGGAAATTTCAATTATATTATCATATAATTTTTATATCATATCATAAATTGGAATCTTTAAGCTGCAATTTAACATACATATCATATCATGATTCTTAAAAATACAGAAGATATGATTTTTTGAAAATTTCGTTTTACTTTAGATTTGTAAATTTGATAATTGTTCTTTAATAACTTTTTCTTGGAAATTTCTTTAATATTATCATATAGTTTTTATATCATATCATAAACTAGACACTTTAAGCTACAATTTAAGATACATATCATATCATGATTCTTAAATATACAAAAGATATGGTTTTTTGAATATTTCCTATTATTTTCGATTTATAAATTTGGCAATTTTTTCTTTAACAATTTTTAACTGGAAATTTCAATTATATTGTCATATTATTTTTATACTACATCATAAATAAGGCTCTTTAAGCTACAATTTAACATACATATCATATCGTTATTTTTAAAAATACAGAAGATAATATGATTGTTTGAAAATTTTGTAATACTTTGGTTTTGTAAATTTGACAATTGTTCTTAATAACTTTTTCCTGGAAATTACGTTAATATTATCGTATAGTTTTTATATCATGTCATAAACTACAATCCTTAAGCTACAATTGAACATATATATCATCATGATTCCTAAAAATTCAGCCGATATGATTTCTTGAAAATTCCTATTATTTTAGGTTTTATGAATTTGGCTTTTTCTTTAAAAATATTTTCCTGAAAATTTCAATTATATTATCATATCGTTTTTATATTATATCATAAACTACAATCTTTAAGCTACAATTTAACATATATATCATATCATGATTCTTAAAAATACAGGCGACATGATTTTTTCAAAATTCTTATTATTTTGGGTTTTATAAATTTAGCTATTTCTTTAACAATATTTTCCTGGAAATTTCAAATATATTATCATATAAATTTTATATCATATCATAAACTAGAATCTTTAAGCCACAATTTAACATACATATCATATCATGATTCTTAATAATACAAAAGATATGGTTTTTTGAAAATTTCGTATTATTTACGATTTATAAATTTGGCTATTTCTTCAACAATACTTTCCTTTAAATTTCAATTATATTATCATATAGTTTTTATATCATGTCATAAACTAGACTCTTTAAGCTACAATTTAGCATACATATCATATCATTATTTTTAAAAATACAGAAGATAATATGATTGTTTGAAAATTTCGTTATACTTTAGATTTGTAAATTTGACAATTGTTCTTAATAACTTTTTCCTGGAAATTACGTTAATATTATCGTATAGTTTTTATATCATGTCATAAACTACAATCCTTAAGCTACAATTGAACATATATATCATCATGATTCCTAAAAATTCACCCGATATGATTTCTTGAAAATTCCTATTATTTTGGGTTTTATGAATTTGGCTTTTTCTTTAAAAATATTTTCCTGGAAATTTCAATTATATTATCATATCGATTTTATATTATATCATAAACTACAATCTTTAAGCTACAATTTAACATACATATCATATCATGATTCTTAAAAATACAGGCGACATGATTTTTTCAAAATTCTTATTATTTTGGGTTTTATAAATTTAGCTATTTCTTTAACAATATTTTCCTGGAAATTTCAAATATATTATCATATAAATTTTATATCATATCATAAACTAGAATCTTTAAGCCACAATTTAACATACATATCATATCATGATTCTTAAAAATACAAAAGATATGGTTTTTTGAAAATTTCGTATTATTTACGATTTATAAATTTGGCTATTTCTTCAACAATACTTTCCTTTAAATTTCAATTATATTATCATATAGTTTTTATATCATGTCATAAACTAGACTCTTTAAGCTACAATTTAGCATACATATCATATCATTATTTTTAAAAATACAGAAGATAATATGATTGTTTGAAAATTTCGTTATACTTTAGATTTGTAAATTTGACAATTGTTCTTAATAACTTTTTCCTGGAAATCACGTTAATATTATCGTATAGTTTTTATATCATATCATAAACTACAATCTTTAAGCTACAATTGAACATATATATCATCATGATTCCTAAAAATTCAGCCGAGATGATTTCTTGAAAATTCCTATTATTTTGGGTTTTATGAATTTGGCTTTTTCTTTAAAAATATTTTCCTGGAAATTTCAATTATATTATCATATCGATTTTATATTATATCATAAACTACAATCTTTAAGCTACAATTTAACATACATATCATATCATGATTCTTAAAAATACAGGCGACATGATTTTTTCAAAATTCTTATTATTTTGGGTTTTATAAATTTAGCTATTTCTTTAACAATATTTTCCTGGAAATTTCAAATATATTATCATATAAATTTTATATCATATCATAAACTAGAATCTTTAAGCCACAATTTAACATACATATCATATCATGATTCTTAAAAATACAGAAGATATGGTTTTTTGAAAATTTCGTATTATTTACGATTTTTAAATTTGGCTATTTCTTCAACAATACTTTCCTTTAAATTTCAATTATATTATCATATAGTTTTTATATCATGTCATAAACTAGACTCTTTAAGCTACAATTTAGCATACATATCATATCATTATTTTTAAAAATACAGAAGATAATATGATTGTTTGAAAATTTCGTTATACTTTAGATTTGTAAATTTGACAATTGTTCTTAATAACTTTTTCCTGGAAATCACGTTAATATTATCGTATAGTTTTTATATCATATCATAAACTACAATCTTTAAGCTACAATTGAACATATATATCATCATGATTCCTAAAAATTCAGCCGATATGATTTCTTGAAAATTCCTATTATTTTGGGTTTTATGAATTTGGCTTTTTCTTTAAAAATATTTTCCTGAAAATTTCAATTATATTATCATATCGATTTTATATTATATCATAAACTACAATCTTTAAGCTACAATTTAACATACATATCATATCATGATTCTTAAAAATACAGGCGACATGATTTTTTCAAAATTTTTATTATTTTGGGTTTTATAAATTTAGCTATTTCTTTAACAATATTTTCCTGGAAATTTCAAATATATTATCATATAAATTTTATATCATATCATAAACTAGAATCTTTAAGCCACAATTTAACATACATATCATATCATGATTCTTAAAAATACAAAAGATATGGTTTTTTGAAAATTTCGTATTATTTACGATTTTTAAATTTGGCTATTTCTTCAACAATATTTTCTGTTAAATTTCGATTATATTGTCATATAGTTTTTATATCATGTCATATACTAGATTCTTTAAGCTACAATTTAGCATACAAATCATATCATTATTTTTAAAAATACAGAAGATATGATTGTTTGAAAATTACGTAATACTTTGGATTTGTAAATTTGACATTTTTTCTTTAATAACTTTTTCCTGGAAATGTCATTAACATTATCGTACAGTTAGATGTAATAGTACCGAAAAGAAGGTGTTAGATTTAACGCGTAGTGTATATAACGTTTTCACTTTCGCCCGTCACCAATCTCGCACTGCTTCTATTTATAATACCCGAGTAACCTTGCGGTAATGCACGTAAAAGAAATGTCTAAAATGATGGATGCCGCTAATGAGATGTCCCGCTGCCATGTCGCTATTATGACTCCTTTCTGTTACCACCACAACCAACACACACCTAATCAATGAACTATTTTTGAACTAAGCAAATTTCAAAGTTTTAGATTTTTTCTAAATAAAGATTTTTACGTGTTAAATTGAATTCGAGGGAGAGTTTCGATTCTGGAATATTGAATCCGGTGTCTTTTTGGGTGATGGTGGCGGTCGTTGGTCGGTGGAGATAATACCCCCCACATCTCCATGACAATACAACTTGTTCATCCGCGAATTTCCGGAACACTTTGATATGGAAATGTTGGCGCTTTGAGCGGCCGCTATCTCAACGCTCGAGGACATAATGATTATACCAATGCCCGTGGAATTACGACGTCGAAATTAATCGGGTATAGACACAAAGAGAGAGACACCCAACAATAACATATTCATTCCTTCATAAAGTACCCGTATAAAAATAATAAATATATAGCAATTTTAAAGATCTTAAAGTTAAGTGCCACCATATTGTTCCATGGTTCGAAGCCAACTGTTGTAAACATCGGGAAGGATCGTTTCCGCTGTCTCATAAACCTTATGGTTTGTTATATTCTCCAGGGACGCGCATGGAAAACCGCGTTGCGGCTTCGGCGACGCGGAATAAGAAAATAATCAAGCCGGAGGTTGGAAAGTATTTATTTGCGTACATCCCAATATTGTGAACATTGGGGTATTGTACCGGTCATAGTAAATAAATACTTCGGCCGATGCACAGGCCCCGTGATCGATGCTGGGAGGATGCTGGGCCGACGTTGAAAAAATAATCCCACTCAAATATTGATACGTTAGCTTTAGAACAGCGCCAAAATCCGGACCAAGTTCAACCAACTGTTCTCAAGAACACAACATTTATTTATTTATTTATTAAGGTGTTTCTTTCATTCACAACAAATGTTTCCAATTCGAAACCAACTTCTAACAAAAATAGTTAATTATTTATTTTTTACGAGGTAATTTAGAAACAATTAATGTCCGCAGGGTAAAAAGGGTCCATACCCTATATCCAGTTAGGAGATGGGCCAACGCCTCGCTAGGGGCGTCCAATACTCTGGCCGCTATTTTCACTCCAAACAAAGAAACCCATTAATTAAGAGCTCCATCTCGAGGTTTACTCGCTGTCATAACAAACGGAGTCCGATTCCGCGCGATTCACTCCGTCCGCCAAACGGGGCCCGTCGCAACGGCTCAAATCGAAAACCCTCCTCGAAATCAACATAAAAATAGAACCGAGTCAATCTCATTAATTGCATTCATAAATTTACTAAATAAATTCAACATTTTTTTTACTTTTATACTTTAAATATTTTTGTTACGAGATAATTTACTGTATCGAATTGATAAAAGGGGATTTTCTATTGATGAATGTAAAAAAATCGTTACACAATAATATAATAGACCTTGGTTGGAGGGTATAAAGAATCGTTGCGGTGTGTGCATCGTTGAATTCTCATTTCACAGGCGTCAAGATCACAATGACTGTGGCCGTAGGGATGATTTAAACCCTCTGTTCGCAGGCCAAAAGGGCCATTGCAAACCGCGCTAATCCTCAGGTTTTTAAAGCGGACCACCGCCGGCGTATCGTACGAACCATGCAACTTATTTATTGTGTTACACACGCAACTTATCGATTCGCGCAAAAATATAATTATTAAATAATTTTAGTTTTTAAAAATAATTCAAATTAACATTGTTTATCATAGGGATAATAAGGAATACAACAGATGGCGTGGTGAGAGATAAAGATTGCTCCGTTGAGTTTTAAATCGTCCGAACAACCCCCATAAAAGGCGTAGGGGTGGGATGTTGTTTCACGTGGCACCCTTAGGTTGTTCACTTTATTATTTCACGCTTTTCTGCTTTTCGTTTCGTTATTGTCGAGAAAACAGACAATGCAACCTGTGCTATTATGAGCTCGTTATCGGGGGTACAATACAATTTCTAAAGCTTTTTGTAACTGATTTTACAGAACTACCGAACGTTCTTAACATTGATAGAAAAAAAGCTGTAAAAACAACTTATAACATCAATTGGATCAATTTATTAATTGTAAGAGAAAAATTACATTTATGGAATTGATTAATTTTGAGTTTAAAAAGATGCTTGAGGTTATAACTCGAAAATTAGGGGTTTATGAATAAATATTTAAATCAAAAATGGTTTTAAATATACTAAAGAATCAACCATTATAGTCCATCATTTAATATTAGTAATGAAAATCAAACTATGACGTTTTTGATTATTTTCTGTTATAACTGTTATAAGTTATAATTCAACAACTAAAGATGATAGATAAGAATTTTTCGAATAAAAAACGGTTAGAATTAACTTATAAAGCGTATCTAAAAAAGCATATTGAAAATTGAAAAGCTATTGACCCAATTCGATAATGATAAATTTCTAATTTTAACAATTTTGACAGTAATTCAGGCTATAACTCGAAAATCAGAGGTTGTAGGAAAAATTATTTAGGTCGAAAATGGTTTTACCTATCCCAAAGAAACATATTTAATCAACAATTATAGTCCATCAAGGATCCTTCAAGAAATTAATTTTATAGCTAATTTTGAAAGTTATCGATGAAAACTGCAACATCGAAAATTTTATCAAAACTTCAAATATTGTTTTCTCAAAAACTAAAAGTTATTTTTCAAAACGGGTTGGTTCATTGGAAAGAGGTCGCTTTTATTGACACTTTGGGAAATTTTCATACTCATATTCCAAGAACTGGATTTTATACGAATTTTTAAAACTTAATTGGCGAAAATTGAAAAATTTGAAAAAATTGTCTAAACTTCATATATTGTTTTCTCAAAAACTAAAAGTTATTTTTCAAAACGGGTTGGTTCATTGGAAAGAGGTCACTCTTATTAACACTTTAGGAAATTTTCAAACTCATATTCCAAGAACTGGATTTTATACGAATTTTTAAAACTTAATCGGCGAAAATTGAAAAATTCGAAAAAATTCTCGATCATTTCAAAAATTTATTTCTCAAGAACTAAAAGCGATTTTTCAAAACGGCTTGTTACATTAAAAAGAGGATACTTTAATTAATAATTGGTGATATTTCCACAAGGATCCTTCAAGAAATTTATTTTATAGCGAATTTTGAAAGTTATCGATGAAAATTGCAACATCGAAAATTTTATCAAAACTTCAAATATTGTTTTCTCAAAAACTAAAAGTTATTTTTCTAAACGGATTGGTTCATTCGAAAGAGAACACTCTTTTTAACACTTTGAGAAATTTTCATACTCATATTCCAAAAAATTGATTTTATACAAATTTTTAAACTTAATCGGCGAAAATTGTAAAATTCGAAAAAATTGTCGGTCATTTCAAAAATTCATTTCTCAAAAACTAAAAACGATTTTTCAAAACGGTTTGTTGCATTAAAAAGAGGATACTTTAATTAATAATTGGTGATATTTTCACACGGATCATTCAAGAAATTAATTTTTTCTTCAAACGTCATTAAATGACAACTTTGTTGTCGTGTTTACTCGCGGTAGAAGTAAGTCATTGTTGCATAACGACGGTTGCTAAGATCAACATAGCAAAAAAGTACTTCAGCGTTATGGCGCTAAAGTAAATTTCACTTTAGCGCCATAACGTTGAAGAACATTTCACTTTAGCGCCGTATTATTTGCAACGTTTGAAGAAAAAATACTATGTTTTATTCGGAAGAGAAGCAGATTCGTTTGTGGCTGGTCCGTCATTGCCGGACTCACTTCGTTCGTCCGGCAAACTGTCGGACACGCCACAATTTTAACGGCTCATCTGTCATTAGCGACTCACTGCGTTCGTCGCTAAGCGACAGACCACGCCATAAAAAGCACTGCTTCTCTTCCATATAAAACAATATACTATTTTCTTCAAACGTCATTAAATGACAACTTTGTTGTCGTGTTTACTCGCGGTAGAAGTAAGTCATTGTTGCATAACGACGGTTGCTAAGATCAACATAGCAAAAAAGTACTTCAGCGTTATGGCGCTAAAGTAAATTTCACTTTAGCGCCATAACGTTGAAGAACATTTCACTTTAGCGCCGTATTATTTGCAACGTTTGAAGAAAAAATACTATGTTTTATTCGGAAGAGAAGCAGATTCGTTTGTGGCTGGTCCGTCATTGCCGGACTCACTTCGTTCGTCCGGCAAACTGTCGGACACGCCACAATTTTAACGGCTCATCTGTCATTAGCGACTCACTGCGTTCGTCGCTAAGCGACAGACCACGCCATAAAAAGCACTGCTTCTCTTCCATATAAAACAATATACTATTATAGCGAATTTTGAAAGTTATCGATGAAAATTGCAACATCGAAAATTTTATCAAAACTTCGAATATTGTTTTCTCAAAAACTAAAAGTTATTTTTTAAACCGGGTTGGTTCATTGGAAAGAGGACACTTTTATTAACACTTTGGGAAATTTTCATACTCATATTGCGAGAAGTGGATTTTATACGAATTTTTAAAACTTTATCGGGGAAAATTGCAAAATTCGAAAAAAATTTCTGTCGTTTTAAAAGTTTATTTTTCAAGAACTGAAAGGGATTTTTCAAAACGGCTTGTTACATTAAAAAGAGGATACTTTAATTAATAATTGGTGATATTACCACAAGGATCCTTCAAGAAATTTATTTTATACCGAATTTTGAAAGTTATCGATGAAAATTGCAATATCGAAAATTTTATCAAAACTTCAAATATTGTTTTCTCAAAAACTAAAAGTTATTTTTCAAAACGGGTTGGTTCATTGGAAAGAGGACACTCTTAATAACACTTTGCGAAATTTTCAAACTCATATTTCGAGAACTGGATTTTATACGAATATTTAAAACTTAATCGGCGAAAATTGAAAAATTCGAAAAAATTGTCGGTCATTTCAAAAATTTATTTCTCAAGAACTGAAAGTGATTTTTCAAAACTGCTTGTTGCATTAAAAAGAGGATACTTTAATTAATAATTGGTGATATTTCCACACAGATCCTTCAAGAAATTAATTTTATAGCGAATTTTGAAAGTTATCGATGAAAATTGCAACATCGAAAATTTTATCAAAACTTCAAATATTGTTTTCTCAAAAACTAAAAGTTATTTTTCAAAGCGAGTTAGTTCATTGGAAAGAGGTCACTTTTATTAACACTTTGAGAGATTTTCATACTCATATTTCAAGAACTGGATTTTATACGAATTTTTAAAACATAATTGGCAAAAATTGAAAAATTCGAAAAAATTTTCGATCATTTCAAAAATTTATTTCTCAAAAACTAAAAGCGATTTTTCAAAACGGTTTGTTTCATTAAAAAGAGGATGCTTTAATTAATAATTTGTTATATTTCCGCAAGGATCCTTCAAGAAATTAATTTTATAGCGAATTTTGAAAATTATCGATGAAAATTGCAACATCGAAAATTTTATCAAAACTTCATATATTGTTTTCTCAAAAACTAAAAGTTACTTTTCAAAACGGGTAGGTTCATTGGAAAGAGGACACTTTTATTAACACTTTGGGAAATTTTCACACTCATATTCCAAAAAATGGATTTTATACGAATTTTTAAAACTTAATCGGCGGAAATTGAAAAATTCGAAAAAATTGTCGATCATTTCAAAAATTTATTTCTCAGGAACTGAAAGTGATTTTTCAAAACAGCTTTTTGCATTAAAAAGAGGATACTTTAATTAATAATTGGTGATATTACCACAAGGATCCTTCAAGAAATTTATTTTATAGCGAATTTTGAAAGTTATCGATGAAAATTGCAACATCGAAAATTTTATCAAAACTTCAAATATCGTTTTCTCAAAAACTAAAAGTTATTTTTCAAAACGGGTTGGTTCATTGAAAAGAGAACACTCTTATTAACACTTTGGGAAATTTTCAAACTCATATTCCAAGAACTGGATTTTATACGAATTTTTAAAACTTAATCGGCGAAAATAGAAAAATTCGAAAAAATTGTCGGTCATTTCAAAAATTTATTTCTCAAGAACTAAAAACGATTTTTCAAAACAGCTTATTACATTAAAAAGAGGACACTTTAATTAATAATTGGTGATATTTCCACAAGGATCCTTCAAGAAATTAATTTTATAGCAAATTTTGAAAGTTATCGATGAAAATTGCAACATCGAAAATTTTATCAAAACTTCATATATTGTTTTCCCAAAAACTAAAAGTTATTTTTCAAAACGGATTAGTCCATTGGAAAGAGGTCACTTTTATTAACACTTTGGGAGATTTTCATACTCATATTCCAAGAACTGGATTTTACACGAATTTTTAAAATTTAATCGGCGAAAATTGAAAAATTTGAGAAAATTGTCGGCCATTTCAAAAATTTATTTCTCAAGAACTAAAAGCGATTTTTCAAAACGGCTTATTGTTTTAGAAAGAGGACACTTTAATTAATAATTGGTGATATTTCCACAAGGATCCTTCAAGAAATTAATTTTATAACGAATTTTGAAAGTTATTGATGAAAATTGCAACATCGAAAATTTTATTATAACTTCAAATATTGTTTTCTCAAAAACTAAAAGTTATTTTTCAAAACGGGTTGGTTCATTGGAAAGAGGACACTCTTAATAACACTTTGCGAAATTTTCAAACTCATATTTCAAGAACTAGATTTTATACGAATTTTTAAAACTTAATCGGCGAAAATTGCAAAATTCGAAAACATTGTCGGTTATTTCAAAAATTTATTTCTCAAGAACTAAAAGGGTTTTTTCAAAGCGGCTTTTTGCATTAAAAAGAGGATACTTTAATTAATAATTGGTGATATTACCACAAGGATCCTTCAAGAAATTTATTTTATAGCGAATTTTGAAAGTTATTGATGAAAATTGCAACATCGAAAATTTTATCAAAACTTCAAATATTGTTTTCTCAAAAACTAAAAGATATTTTTCAAAACGGGTTGTTTCATTGGAAAGAAGACACTTTTATTAACAATTTGGGAAATTTTCATATTCATTATCGAAGAACTGGATTTTATACGAATTTTTAAAACTTAATCGCTGAAAATTAAAAAATTCGAAAAAATAGTCGATCATTTCCAAAATTGTTTTCTCAAGAACTGAAAGTGATTTTTCAAAACGGCTTTTTGCATTAAAAAGAGGATACTTTAATTAATAATTGGTGATATTACCGCAAGGATCCTTCAAGAAATTTATTTTATAGCGAATTTTGAAAGTTATCGATGAAAACTGCAACATCGAAAATTTTATCAAAACTTCAAATATTGTTTTCTCAAAAACTAAAAGTTATTTTTCAAAACGGGTTGGTTCATTGGAAAGAGAACACTCTTAATAACACTTTGCGAAATTTTCAAACTCATATTTCAAGAACTGGATTTTATACGAATTTTTAAAACTTAATCGGCGAAAATTGAAAAATTCGAAAAAATGGTTGATCATTTCAAAAATTTATTTCTCAAGAACTAAAAGCAATTTTTCAAAACGGCTTGTTGCATTAAAAAGAGGGTACTTTAATTAATAATTGGTGATATTACCGCAAGGATTCTTCAAGAAATTTATTTTATAGCGAATTTTTAAAGTTATCGATGAAAATTGCAACATCTAAAATTTTATCAAAACTTCATATATTGTTTTCTCAAAAACTAAAAGTTATTTTTCAAAACGAGTTTGTTCATTGGAAAGAGGACACTTTTATTAACACTTTGTGAAATTTTCAAACTCATATTCCAAGAAATGGATTTTATACGAATTTTTAAAACTTAATCGGCGAAAATTGCAAAATTCGAAAGAATTGTCGGTCATTTCAAAAATTTATTTCTCAAGAACTAAAAGCGATTTTTTAAAAACGGTTTATTGTTTTAAAAAGAGGACACTTTAATTAATAATTGGTGATATTTCCACAAGGATCCTTCAAGAAATTTATTTTATACCGAATTTTGAAAGTTATCGATGAAAATTGCAACATCGAAAATTTTATCAAAACTTCAAATATTGTTTTCTCAAAAACTGTATGTTATTTTTCAAAACGAGTTGGTTCATTGAAAAGAGGACATTTTTATTAACACTTTGGGAAATTTTTATACTCATATTTCAAGAACTGGATTTTATACGAATTTTTAAAACTTAATCGGCGAAAATTGCAAAATTCGAAAACATTGTCGGTTATTTCAAAAATTTATTTCTCAAGAACTAAAAGCGATTTTTCAAAACGGCTTGTTGCTTTAAAAAGAGGACACTTTAATTAATAATTGGTGAAATTTCCACAAGGATCCTTCAAGAAATTAATTTTATAGCGAATTTTGAAAGTTATCGATGAAAATTGCAACATCGAAAATTTTATCAAAACTTCAAACATTGTTTTCTCAAAAACTATATGTTATTTTTCAAAACGGGTTGGTTCATTCATTTTGGAAAATTTTCATACTCATATTCCAAGAACTGGATTTTATACGAATTTTTAATACTTAATCGGCGAAAATTGCAAAATTCGAAAAAATTATCGGTCATTTCAAAAATTTATTTCTCAAAAACTAAAAGCCATTTTTCAAAACGGCTTGTTACATTAAAAAGAGGACACTTTAATTAATAATTGGTGATATTTCCACAAGGATCCTTTAAGAAATGAATTTTATAGCGAATTTTGAAAGTTATCGATGAAAATTGCAACATCGAAAATTGTATCAAAACTTCAAATATTGTTTTCTCAAAAACTAAAAGTTATTTTTCAAAACGGGTTAGTTCATTGGAAAGAAGTAACTTTTATTAACACTTTGGGAGATTTTCATACTCATATTCCAAGAACTGGATTTTATACGAATTTTTAAAACTTAATCGGCATTTCAAAAATTTATTTCTCAAGAACTAAAAACGATTTTTCAAAACGGCTTATTGCATTAAAAAGAGGACACTTTAATTAATAATTGATGATATTTCCGCAAGGAGTTATAAATGTGTCGACACATTTATACACTCAATTTCCTCCAGTACATAATGAATTTGTGATTGTTCTCATTATTTTATTCGTTCGACGAATTGTGAATTAGAATTTATTCAAATGACTTCAACTTTAACAAAGTTCATTTTTGTGAACATGCTTACATTGTTTAAGCGAAACATGTCAAATTAGAACTTAATATTCAAATCAATATATTTAATTAACCAGTTAAAGTGCAAAATAATTATTTATAATCCTTTAAATGACAAATAAAGTTGTATTTAATGAAAAAAGTCCTATTGGGGTTGAACTTGATTATTATCTGCAGAGTCCAACACCTAATGCAGATTTAACAAACGAAGCAACGACAGTTCTGTTAGTAATGAATGTGATGATGAATTATAAGCGAAGAGAATAAAACTAGAAAAAACTGCAACAAGAGATTTTAAAAGATACTAATTCCTGTGAATGGTGGAGTACTAAGTAATATATTAAAAAATGACCGGATATAGGATAATTGCCGGATATCCGTTCCACTACTAGTTCTAACTATTGAACAAATAAATTTCTAATTATAACCATTTTTACATTGTTTGAGGCTATAATTCGAAAATGAGGGGTGGTGGAAAAAATTATTTAGATCAAAAATGATTTTAAATATTCCAAAAAAACATAATTAATCAACAATTATAATCCATCATCTAATATTAGTAACCCAATCAAAGAAATTGAAACGTTTTTGATCATTTTCAGTTATAATACTTATAACCCAATAACTAAAGATAATGGAAAAAAACTTTTCGAATAAAAAACGTTTGGAATTAACTTATAAAATGTATATAATAAGCAGATTTAATCCATCGATTAGTTTTAGCTATTGACCCAATTCAAAAATGATAAATTTCTAATTTTAACCATTTCAAAATCAGTAGTTTTAGGAAAAATTATTTAGGTCAAAAATGGTTTTAAATATTTCAAAGAAACATATTTAATTAAACATATTTATTGTTTATAATTTAATATTAGTAACCCAATAAAAGAAATTCAAACTTTGATGTTTTTGACCATTTTTAGTTATAACTCAATAACTAAAGATGATGGAAAAAAACTTTTCAAATAAAAAACATTTAGAATTGACTCACAAAGTCTTTCATAAAATCAATAAGCTGTTGGATTAGTTTAATAACCAATAATTATTAAATATGTTGTTAGTTTAGTATTTAAAATCTAAAATGAAATAGCAACATTGTGAATAAAATAAATAATAGTGTTGACAGGCTGTATAAATGACCATTAAGTTAAGCGAACCTAAACGGTACCGTCACAAAAGCTGCGCGGACTCCGCAGCATGTCACCACAGCGGGGGCCAAACGGCAGCAGCAAAGGATCCTCGGCCGCTAATTCTGTATCGTCTGACGCTTCGTGTTTGCACTGTAAACACCTAACCGAGCCAGTTTAAACAGACCAAATTGTGGGTCAATTATCAAATACGCTAAACCTAAACTACGTGGTTCCGGTAGTTGAGGCAGGTCTTCGACGCACTTAATTGGCAATGACATATTGCAGTTTACACTGGCGAACGTTTTGTTTGCCCAAGTGAATCCCCGAAGCGAACCATCGTGGTCTGTTTAGGCACCCACAAACGATATTATTCATAGTGTATCCTATGATAGATCCACAACATAAGGTTTGTTTATCAAATACAAACATCAATTATTGTTGAGTGATATAGTAAATTAATTATTATTGAAATAAATAATTTAGCTTTGGAGATTTTGAAATGATGAAACAGAGATGAAACAATCCGTATTTATTTATTTATATAAATAATTTCTTAAAAGTAAACCGAAACTTCCTTATGTATTCGGAGAAAAATCAAGGGAAAAAAGATGAGTAAGCGAAGAGCACAACACTATATTTATAAGATCGCGGAGGCCTTAAGCCCGTCGACGGGCGCGTTGTTCGAAACGAAATCGGCTTTGAAAAAAGCGGTTTGTTTACGGGCGGCTTTATTTCCACGGTGGCGTACACAGCGTTTTCGTGGAAGAATCTCGCGGCCGCCACCCGGTGACGGAGAAGGAATCGAAACCGTCCGTTTACTTTGGAAACTATTTATAAGCGACGTGGAATTATGGTGGGCGCATGCATCTTCATACATAATATGCTGACGTTTTGTTTAAAAAGGACCGTAAACAGCTTGGGTGTGTCCTGAGAGTTGTGTGTGCTCATAGATTTACTCGGGAACGAAAGCTCTGACCCAAGCTGACTTTTTTTATTTGCTAAATATGTCAGTGAGTTTTTTTATAAAGATGCTAAAAATTTGATAAATCGTGACAAATGAAAAAATTGTTTCATTTTATTTTTTTTCTGCATAAACTCTTCATTCACAATGTAGTGTAGTCTTAAATCCTTATCAACTCTGTTTCTGCCAAATAAAAATTCCTTGAGTTGAGAAGGATTACCAACCCAATAAGTCATCGTTGAAGTTTAATACTGCAATAACACAACCTTAATCAACTTTGAAATATACGATAAAATGCTTACTGTTGAAGTCTTTGGCTACGATGAAATGCCAACAGATAGCAACAATCTAATTGCCACTTTTAGCATCTTCTTGTGTGTGACGAACAAAGACTCTCTGTGAATCCTAAGAAGAGTTGATTCTTTTCACACGGATGAGGAAGGTTGGCAAGCCCAGAATGCCATCCCTTGCTAATACTCCATTGGCATTGTCAAAAGAAGTTAAATATCTGGACATCACGCTTGCCAATAAAATGACATGGAGAGCCCACCTACATAATAGAGTTAAAAAAGCGTACGTTGCATTCGGTCAATGCCGGAGGGCTATAGGTAAGACATGGGGTTTGTCACCCAAAAATGCCCTCTGGATTTCCACGGCTGTAATCCGACCTATGCTTACATATGGTGGTCAAAGACCCTACAGTCTACATCTACTGCTGCACTTATTAAAGTACAGAGACTACCCCCACTGCAGCCATGGAAAACATGTTAAACCTAACGCCACTTCATTTGTTCATTCAAGAGGTGTCACTGGTTGACCATGTGACGACTGCGAGCAGCTGGAATTCTAATTGGTGAGACATGTAGTAAAAATGCCATTCTCTGAAATAAAACTAATTCTGGAATGTATAACGGACTTCACACCCCTACAACACACTTTTGCGAAGAAATATCTCACCCACCCAAGTTCTACAGAAGTAGAGGTAAAAAACAGCCTTAAAATCTACACTGATGGTTCAAAGAGACGGGAAGGAGCTGGAGCCGGAGTCTTCTCGTACGATCTCCGACTCCACGTATCTGAACCTCTAGGTAAAAGTACCACCGCCATACAGGCGGAGCTATTCGCCATACAACTTGCCGCTGACGTTATTGTCAAATCCAATTTAGTAGGTAAGACTTTTACAATTTACACTGACAGTAGACAAGCTATTTGGGCCCTGAGTAGAATAACAATTACTTCAGGACTTGTTATGGGTTGTCATCTGACATTGGAGAAGGCCGCAGTGCATAACTGTGTTATACTTCAATGAATAAAAGGACACTCGACTTGTTCAGGTAACAAGCACGCTGATAGGCTTGCCAAAAGGGCTGCCATGTTCGCCTGAACAGATAATCGCTCCGTCCTTATCAACTCAGATTGAGATAATTAAAGATTTTACCCACAAAAAGTTTATGAACTGGTGGGATAGGGTTAAGGGCTGCCATCTGTCTAAGGAAGTATTACATTATCCTTCAGGAGAGGCAGCCTTGTCTTTCGTAAGGCTTGGCAGAAACGCTCTACGAACTGTAACGGGACTCGTCACGGGTCACTGTAAGGTAAACAAGCATCTTTATAACCTTAAGCTTGCTGTTAGTCCTCTCTGTCGCCTCTGTAAAGAGAGCGAGGAGACGGTCCGACACATCTTGTGTGAATACCCCACTCTGCAAGATCTCAGAATGAGAGACTTCGGAGAGGAATGGCCGACCACAGATGGCATCAGGAACACACCTCTGAGCTGTATCCTAGCCTTCGGAAATTCCTTAGGCTGGTTGATGTAGCCGGAGAGAGTGTAGGAGGACGTACGGCCCCGTTGGGGCCTAGGTGCTGTGTGCGGAAGCATACCCTCCGCTTTCCTACATACATACCATTTTCTTGTTAAAGTTATCTGACAACCATTTCTAATAAGTAGTTGTTAACCAATGACACAGGAAATTGCATTGTTGGCACTGATTTTTAAGATTGAGTTTTGTTTAAAATCACTTGATATGGAATGATGATGATGCTGAATCAGACAGACGTCTGTGGGCATGGAAAAGAGCTTGAAAAAGATATATCTTGGTTTGTATTGATGACAGACTTCCATTTTACGGTGACTCAATAGTATATATTATGCCCTTTATGGCTACTATGGCAGCACGAGATTTTCATGCATCATTATGCGTTGAGACTTGTCAGTGAGCATAAAGATGAAGACAACGAACAAGACTGTGTGAAGAATACACATGCTTCTTCACATTCATCACATATTTGTGGTGCGTGATGCGACGTTGCAAACCATAAATTCAAATAGCACCGCAATACTGGATACGGCTTCAGGCTGGATGAGTGCCAACAGATTGTTGCTAAACAATGACAAAATTCAAACGTTGGTTTTTTTCCATCGAGAAATAAAATGCAGTGTAAAGTTCTTGGGTCTGCACGTCGACTCTTCCCTCAGCTGGAACCTTCATATCGACGTGATGCAAACGTCTCGCGAGTGCAGTTTATCTAGTGCGGAGGTTAAGGTAATGTGTTACCCTGGAGGTCGCAAGAGCTGCGTGCTTCTCCTGCTTCCAGGCCATTGCCGGGTATGGAATATTGGTTTGGGGTTCAGCTCCTGGTATAAATTGAAAGTCACACAGCAGGGTATTGACTATAAAGGGGCAAAGCTGTACAATAGACTGCCAAACCATGTAAAACTTTTAAACACACAAAAATTTTAGAAACATGTCAAAGCCATGATTATTAGTTAGACATTGCTTCTATTCAGTCGATGAATACACAAATTGTTTGCGTCTCGATATTTCTTGATGTAATCCTCATATTGTTATTGTATCATTGTGTTATATTATGTTATGTATGTCTGACATTTTGTTCGATTCGTTTTGTATCAACAAATAATTAAATAAATTTCAAGAAATGTTAAAATTAGAGAATCAATGACGATATTGAGCGATATCAGATTGATACTGAGAAGTGTTAGGTTTACTGTGTTAAAACCAATTTAACATGAACTTCCTAAAGAATAAAAGTACTAAAATTCTCTACCAGACGAAACTAAAGGAAAAAATTGATAAAATTTGCATAAATGAAACATACAAAACAGAAGCTGCGAAAAAAAACATTTACACAAACAGACCAAAGTATAATAAGCCATTTTTCAGCAAGATGTGATACACTTAGTTGAGGAAAAGAGAGGCCAATATAAAATAGTTAAACCCTAAAACACCGCAGTACGTTTATTATAAAGAATTTAGAAACAGAGTAGGAAATAAAGTTAGAGAGTTCAAAAGACAATACTGGGAAAACTTTACGATGTCTAGAAAAAGATTTGGGGTAAGTTGAGAAGATTCAATAGTAAAGTTTCTGAAAAATTGAATGTCACCAGATTCAGACAATATTCCAAACGAAGAGTTGTTCCAGAAGAACATAAAAAGTAGGACAACACCCAAAGATTGAAAGACAAGCATAACGATTATCATACATAAAAAGGACGACAAAAGCAATCAAACGATTTACAAGCAAGCCTTCAACTGAGTAAGGGTAGGTGATACAACCAACCAACCAAGAGATGAAATTGTGAATGAGAAATACACAAAAATTAGTAAGGGATCAACCAAATAAATAAAGGTGACTGCAGGTATAAGGCTTATTCCATGTTTATTTAATTTTATAATGGACCGCCTTCTGCGAATCTTCTGTTATGCAGACGAAGCCATACTAACAGCGGAGAGTGAAGAGGACCTACAACTCATTCTATGCAGATTTACAACAACAGCCGAAAAATGTTGTTTGGAAATAGTGTGCATCATGGAATAGAGGATTAAATCGATGGTAATTACTAAAGACCGCATCAGATGCAAATTAGTTGTGAATGAACGTGTAATAAACAAAGTATGGCAACAGGATGAAGTGAGGAATCAGGTAAATAGGGCAGAGAATATCACCGCTGCTTAAAAGATATGATATGGCGCAATAAATACTGTGTTCAAAACATTTCATATAAGAGCCATAATGAAGACTACAGAAATAAGAAACTTAACGAGTATAGAAGATATTATATTGTTGGAAATTTTTGATCAATGTTTTCCAATTGTAATAAAAAGGTGGGGAAAATGTTGCTAAAGGGCCAATCAAATGGTTGCCAAAGGAATTACGCCAAATGAAACATACTTTAGAAACACTAGGGGTTATTAATCAGGTTATATACAAACGACACAAGGAAGAATACCTAAGGAAAGTAAAAGATGCCACATTATCAGGGAGATTAATGAGTCTGATAATAAACAGAAGACAGTATGGAAAGTAATAACAAGAGAAAGTAACAGAGCGCAATTCACCTCGAAAGATGGTAACATCATGGTAGAAGAGTTGAACGACTTCTTTACCAGCATCATAGCGGCATCATGTGGACGAAAATCCACGATAACTGCATCGAATCTATATTAGAAGCTTTTAATAAAAACTTGAAGATAGAAGCAGAGTTTTGTGACCTCAGCATAAGAGGAGTTGCTAATAAAATAATGAAATCCTATTTAACAGATCGTACACAATATACTGAGTGGAAAAATGAAAGATCCGGTGAAAGCGTGTACTACGTAGGGGTTCAGTGCTTGGTCCTTCGCTATACATGGAATGATATATTTTAGAAGGGGTACATTTTGTGTGTTAAAGATTACGACTTGATGATTTTGGATAAGTGTGTCCAGATTTCGATGCTCACCATTGGTATATCGGATATTATAAGAGATAGAGCAACGGTTCAAAATAAAATATTTAGTTTTTAGTGGCGCCCTACAGATACAAATCAAGAGGGACAAGATCGGGTGATCTCGCAGGCCATTGTACTGGTCCATGATTTGAAATCACTCTTTCGTTAAAGTTTTCTTAAAAAATTTTACTTCATGAGCATTATGGGCCGGGCAGCTATCTTGTTGAAACCAGATATTTTGGAAGCTTTCGGGGATAATAACTTGTCTGATGACAGGCATAAGAAAAACAAAGTCGGCACTAATAACTTGGAAACAAATAAATATTAATAGTTTCTGTTCAGAGCAAAAAGCTTTACGACATACTAGAAAGAATTAAAATCAGCAAATTTCAGTTTTTTCAAAATATTTCAAAAACGAAAAAAGTCAGGATGAATTTGAAATATGATTTGTTGCGAGCATTGAATTCTGCGAAACATTCCTCATTTAACCCCTGCTGTATCTCTTATAATATCCGATATACCAATGGTGAGCATCGAAATCTGGACACACTGTATATTATATATACATCAATGATTTACCAATAAACGTACAGGCAGCAATTACACTACAATACGCTGATGACACATCATTTTTAAATTACAATATTATAGAAGAAGGTAACACAGAAAAACTATTATTTCAATGCAAGACGCAGAAATTTGGTTTCATAGCAATAAAATTATGCTAAATAAACAGAAAACACAGATTATGAGGTTTTGTACGCGACTTGAAGGGGACTTAGATAATACCCTTACCTTTCAAAATCATGTCCAGTATATATCCGGTAAATTAAGTTCAATAATCTACACTATCAGGGTATTAAATAGAACAGCAACGTATGAAGTGGCTTATTTTTCACTGTTTCACAGTGCTGCAACATACGGAATCCTTCTGTGGGGTGCATCCCCTCATGCACGAAAAATATTTATAAAGCAAAAAGAAGTAAGAGCTCTTTACAAATTAAATTCTTAGGAAAGTTGTAGCAATATATTCAAAAGTAATATACTTACCATCCCAGCAGAATACATATTTATATAACTCATTATATTATGTTACATAACTCAACATGGTATCAACTATATTGGAGTTCATCTATGCATATAATAAACTACCAATGAATATCAAACTAATGACACAGAAGGTATTCAAAAAAAGAGTGAAATGTTTGCTACTGAATTCGCTAAATTGTAAATTGTACTAAACTGTGTTATTGTACCTATTATATGTTTAGAATGCGACGAGCCGTATATTTCTTGTATGCATTAATTAGGCAATAAAGGATTTATTATAATCTGAAACACAGTACGCTACGTGTACTTAATGATAAATCTGGGATTGCAAGATATGGTGACATTGGTGCGATGTTGGCAATGAAGAACCACGTCGATAGAATAAACCCGACACGAATTGCAAAATGGGCAAAAACACAAAGATTAGGAACCAAGCGTCTAGTCGGAAGACCGCCTAAACGCTGACAGAAATGGTGACTTATTCATGGTCAAAGCTTTATATGATATGTTACCATTAATAATCGAACAACTCTTACTTAGATGATGATGCACAAGTAGCCAGAAATAATGATTACAAAAAGATTTCCAAATCTCTTACAGACAACTATAGATCATTTAACCATCAATTATAATGCAGAATTTATTTCCAATTTAAAAGCATCTATTAAAGTAATCTTTAAATAATCACAGTGTTGTAAACATTTGCGCTGGTTGAAATTAGGTTAAAAAATTAAAAAAAGGGTCGATCCCGTTTATTTTCCTAGTGTGTAAAAAAAAAGTTGACGTAACATTCCCTGACCTAGGATAACGACGCGGGCATTAGCTCGAAAAAAAAGTTGACGATGGAGCTCACGGTGAGGCCTTGGTTAAATAGATAATTACTTATCCGGTGTTTATTTAAATTGCGCTCGCTTATTTTTTCAATAAAATTATTGTTCGCTCGCCCTATTTTTAGTCCATCTCCTCCGTTTCGGCCCGCGATCGAAGCTTCGTACGCTTCAGGCTGTTACGACATTCTGTTACTATGCGTATAAATCTCACCTCGTTTACTATTATTTTGCACTTTTTTTCCTTCACTACCCCGTATACGTTCGGTTAATCCGGTTTTTTTTTTTCAAACCGCCTAAACATCCAGGTCAAATCAAAATAAACATTTCTTTTTGATCTTTCTCTTAAACTATCTTCACATAATTAGTTTTAGAGAAAAAAAAATCAATCGGGATTTTAATGATGACTTTAACGAATATCTAAGAAGAGGTAAACGGATTTGATTTAAAATAAACTTGGTTTTCTAAAAATTAAACTTTATATTCACCCCCTCAAATATCGAAACGGTTATAAGAGGCGGTAGCTGTGGGGGCTAATACAAAACCCATATTTGCACAGCTCTTTCGTTAGGCCCGCAGTGTCAACACAATAAAGCTCGCCACGCCTCGGGGCGTTTCCTCGACGACAACGAAAGCCAATTTAATAATACCATCTAAATTTCCCTTATCTTCTCGCCGCCGTCAATCCTCGTTTAAATCCATCCATCGAAACCCAGAGGGTAAGAAGAATTTTCTAAAAGACGCCGATTAGGATTATGGTAGGTGGAAGTATTCAAAATAAAATTAGGAGGAGTAAAATGAAAAGTCACGTTTATACAGTGTAATTTTTCAAAGCTATTTTTTTGAGAGAGGATTTTAAGTAAACTGTAGTTACGAATTTAATTATTTATTTGTTTAAATATAATAAAAACCAAGGCGTTTAAAACTAGACTAATACTAACACTAGAACTAGAAACATTCCGTCTGAAGATGCACGGGTAAACCCGAAACTTTCTAGTTCTAGATCTAGTGTTAATTCTAGTTTTACACTACCACTATCACTAGAACTAACACAAGACCCAGAATTAGAATCATTCGTGCTTAAGTACTAGTGGTGGAACGGATATGCGGCAACTATCCGGTATCCGGCCTATCCGGCCATTTTTTTACCAAATATATATTATCCAAGTGATCCATGTTGCAAGTTACTGTTTTAAATTAAAACAAAAGAGAAAACCTTCTTACTTGCGTGTTTTATTAAATTAGTATCAGTACTGGTTTCGAATTAAAAAATTCATCATCAGCTGAATTGTCATAAAGGTAATATGTATAACAATAAAATCACACGAACATTACAACACTTTAAAATTTTTTATGAAATAGAATAATAGTAAATAATTCACAGGAATTAATATCTCTTTTAGGTGTTGGACTCTGCAGATAATAATCAAGTTCAACCCCAATAGGACTTTTTTCATTGAATATAACTTTATTTATATTAGGTTTGTCATTAGCAACCTCATTGTAACAATCCAAATACAATATATAAAATCTCTTGTTGCAGTTTCGTCTAGTTTCCTTCTCTTCGCTCATAATTCATCATCACATTCATTACTAACATAATTGTCGCTGTTATCACTTTCGATTATTAATTAAAATATCCTCTTTATGCAAAAAGCCGTTTTGAAAAATCACTTTCAGTTGAGAAATAAATTTTTGAAATAATCGACCATTTTTTCGAATTTTTCAATTTTCGTCGATTAAGCTTTAAAAATTCGTATAAAATCCAGTTCTTGGAATATGAGTATGAAAATTTCCTAAAGTGTTAATAAAAGTGCCCTCTTTCCAATGAACCAACCCGTTTTGAAAAATAACTTTTAGTTTTTGAGAAAACAATATTTGAAGTTTTGATAAAATTTTCGATGTTGCAATTTTCATCGATAATTTTCAAAATTTACTATAAAATTAATTTCTTGAGGGATCCTTGTGAAAATATCACCAATTATTAATTAAAGTGTCCTCTTTTTAATGCAATAAGCCGTTTTGAAAAATCGCTTTTAGTTCGTAAGAAATAAATTTTTGAAATGACCGACAATTTTTTCGAATTTTGCAATATTCGCCGATTAAGTTTTAAAAATTCGTATAAAATCCATTTCTTGGCATATGATTATGAAAATTTCCCAAAGTGTTAATAAAAGTGTCTTCTTTCCAATGAACCAACCCGTTTTGAAAAATAACATTTAGTTTTTGAGAAAACAATATTTGAAGTTTTCATAAAATTTTCGATGTTATAGTTTTCATCGATAACTTTCAAAATTCCGTTTAAAATTCATTTCTTGAAGGATTCTTGTGGAAATATCACCAATTATTAATTAAAATATCCTCTTTTTAATGCAAAAAGCCGTTTTAAAAAATCGCTTTTAGTTTTTAAGAAATAAATTTTTGAAATGATTTACAATTTTTTCGAATTTTGCAATTTTCGCCGATTAAGTTTTAAAAATTCGTATAAAATCCAGTTCTTGGAATATGAGTATAAAAATTTCCTAAAGTGTTAATACAAGTGCCCTCTTTCCAATGAACCAACCCGTTTTGAAAAATAATTTTTAGTTTTTGAGAAAACAATATTTGAAGTTTTGATAAAATTTTCGATGTTGCAATTTCCATCGATAACTTTCGAAATTCGCCATAAAATTCATTTCTTGAAGGATCCTTGTAGAAATATCACCAATTATTAATTAAAATATCCTCTTTTTAATGAAACAAGCCGTTTTGAAAAATAGCTTTTAATTTTTGAGAAATAAATTTTTGAAATAATCGATAATTTTTTCTAATTTTCCAATTTTCGCCGATTAAGTTTTAAAAATTCGTATAAAATCCATTTCTTAGAACATGAGTATGAAAATTTCCCAAAGTGTTAATAAAAGTGTCCTCTTTCCAATGAACCAACCCGTTTTGAAAAATAACATTTAGTTTTTGAGAAAACAATATTTGAAGTTTTCATAAAATTTTCGATGTTACAGTTTTCATCGATAACTTTCAAAATTCCCTTTAAAATTCATTTCTTGAAGGATCCTTGTGGAAATATCACAAATTATTAATTAAAATGTCCTCTTTTTAATGCAACAAGCCGTTTTAAAAAATTGCTTTTAGCTTTTAAGAAATAAATTTTTGAAATAATCGAAATTTTTTTTGAATTCTGCAATTTTCGCCGATTAAGTTTTAAAAATTCGTATAAAATCCATTTCTGGGAATATGAGTATGAATATTTCCCAAAGTGTTAATAAAAGTGTCCTCTTTCCAATGAACCAACCCGTTTTGAAAAGTAACTTTTAGTTTTTGAGAAAACAATATTTGAAGTTTTGATAAAATTTTCGATGTTGCAATTTCCATCGATAACTTTTCAAAATTCGCTATAAAATTCATTTCTTGAAGGATCCTTGTAGAAATATCACCAATTATTAATTATAGTATCCTCTTTTTAATGCAAAAAGCCGTTTTGAAAAATCACTTTTAGGTTTTGAGAAATAAATTTTTGTAATGATCGATCATTTTTTCGAATTTTTCAATTTTCGCCGATCAAGTTTTAAAAATTCGTATAAAATCCACTTCTTGCAATATGAGTATGAAAATTTCCCAAAGTGTTAATAAAAGTATCCTCTTTCCAATGAACCCATCCGTTTTGAAAAATAACTTTTAGTTTTTGAGAAAACAATATTTGAAGTTTTGATAAAATTTTCGATGTTGCAATTTTCATCGATAATTTTCAAAATTTGCTATGAAATTAATTTCTTGAAGGATCCTTGTGGAAATATCACCAATTATTAATTAAAGTGTCCTCTTTTTAATGCAATAAGCCGTTTTGAAAAATCGCTTTTAGTTCGTAAGAAATAAATTTTTGAAATGACCGATAATTTTTTCGAATTTTGCAATTTTCGCCGATTAAGTTTTAAAAATTCGTATAAAATCCAGTTCTTGGAATATAACTATGAATTTTTCCCAAAGTGTTAATAAAAGTGTCCTCTTTCCAATGAACCAACTCGTTTTTAAAAAAAACTTTTAGTTTTTGAGAAAACAATATTTGAAGTTTTAATAAAATTTTCGATGTTGCAATTTCCATCGATAACTTTTCAAAATTCGCTATAAAATTCATTTCTTGAAGGATCCTTGTAGAAATATGACCAATTATTAATTAAAATATCCTCTCTTTAATGCAACAAGCCGTTTTGAAAAATCACTTTCAGTTCTTGAGAAATAAATTTTTGAAATGACCGATAATTTTTTCGAATTTAACAATTTTCGCCGATTTAGTTTTAAAAATTCGTATAAAATCCAGTTCTTGGAATATGAGTTTGAAAATTTCCCAAAGTGTTAATAAGAGTGACCTCTTTCTAATGAACTAACCCGTTTTGAAAAATAACTTTTAGTTTTTGAGAAAACAATATTTGAAGTTTTGATAAAATTTTCGATGTTGCAATTTTCACCGATAATTTTAAAAATTCGCTATAAAATTCATTTCTTGAAGGATCCTTGCGGAAATATAACAAATTATTAATTAAAGCATCCTCTTTTTAATGCAACAAACCGTTTTGAAAAATCGCTTTTAGTTTATGAAAAATAAATTTTTGAAATAATCGACATTTTTTTTGAATTCTGCAATTTTCGCCGATTAAGTTTAAAAATTCGTATAAAATCCATGTCTGGGAATATGAGTATGAAAATTTCCCAAAGTGTTAATAAAAGTGTCCTCTTTCCAATGAACCAACCCGTTTTAAAAAATAACTTTTAGTTTTTGAGAAAACAATATTTGAAGTTTTGATAAAATTTTCGATGTTGCAATTTTCATCGATAACTTTCGAAATTCGCCATAAAATTCATTTCTTGAAGGGTCCTTGTAGCGATATCGCCAATTATTAATTAAAGTATCCTTTTTTTAGAGTTGCTTCGTTAGTTAAATCAGCATCAAAAAAGTTCATTTTGTATCTTGGATCCACATTAGTTGACATATCTTATCAGCTTTCTTATTAATTTCATTTTTATTCAAATATCGCAATAACCACTTCAAAATGCACTAGAAATATATGCCGGATAACCGGATATCCGGCCGAAGGGGATGCCGTATATCCGGTACCCGGCTTTTCGCAAAATCATTATCCGTTCCATCACTAGAGTTTAGCCTATACTAAGAGACGTGCGACTAAACTCGAACGTTTTTAGGCGGCCGGCAACATCTCGAATTTTCCTAGTTTAATTTTTGCTTAAAACTGACCAATAGCAACCCTTCTTGTTGGCGCTTCAATTTGAAAACTTTCCTCCGAATTAAAAAATAGAGTATAAGTAAAAGAAAAAAATAAAGTAAAGTTCTTAAAATAGATGTATGTTGAATTAGCCTAAATAAAGTTGCAAAGTGGCGAAAATGGATCCGGAAACATAACTCAAACCTTGTATTATAGTGGAACGGAAGCGATGGTTTGCCGAAAATCGTTTCTGGACTCGATTATACGGATCCTATTTTGGGGGTTACTTGCGAAACACTTCCTGCTCAACACTTCGCACATGTTCGACGAGCGATGTCAATTTTTTTTTTAATCGCTTCTTTCTTTATCTTCTCGTTACGTCATCTTACGACTTCGAAACGGTCGCCGTAATTTGTTTATAGAATCCTTCGGCCGCGCAGATGACCGTCCATCAACGCTTCTATTTCGTAATCGTTAGAAGATGTATAAAGTTTTTTCTTTAAGTTCAGTTCATCTTTTAAAAAGTGAAAGTTCACGTTTTTAAATACAATAATTATTTGAGATTATTTAATGGAAAATACGATACATAGAATTTTTCTCAATGGTCTGAGAAAGTGTAGGAATTCGTTTTTATTATAATAGTTTCATCCAGTTTCTTTCTTTCTTTCGAGCATCTTGATCTATCACCTAATATCAGTTTTATATCAATCACAAAAAATGCAAGAGTAGCATTACATTAATTAGAATTATTTTGACTCATACGAACTAGCTTTTCACATATTTTAGTGCCACTTAATAAGAAGATAAAAAAGGACCCAACCGAAAAGATAGTAAGGAAGATGAAAGAACTGGTAAAATTTTCAGGAATATCAGCAGAACAATAGATAAGCTAAAGGACCCAGTACCCCCAAGGATATATGGATTGCCTAAAATCCATAAACCATCACTAACTATCAGCTAGCAAAACACCTTGCCAAGATTATGTCTTCTTTTACAGGTAAAACAGAGTATGTCAGAGATTCCACAAAATGTGTGGAATCAATCAGGAGTATGAAGCTGAGGAATCTCTATTCACCAGAGTACCAATCAAAGATGCCATGGATGGTCTTTGCCAGAAACTCATCTTGGAGGTTTGTTAAAGTATATCCCAGGACTAGTGGAGTACTGCGCCGACATATTTTAGCTGGAAGGGAGAGTTCTACGAGAACTCAGGCAGACATGGCGACGTTTGAAGAGGAAGCGTTAACGAAGTGGAAACCGAAGCTATGGCTCTGTTACGTCGATGACACTTTCGTGGTCTAAAAACATGGAAAAGAGCAACTCCAAGAATTTCTAGACCACCTCAATTCACAGCACCTCATGATAAAATTTACCATAGAAACAGAAACTGCAAAACAGTTGCCATTCTTGGATGTGTTGGTCACTAAGAAGATGCATGGAACTGGAAGTATATCGAAAGAAGTTGCATACGAATAGGTACTTGCAGGCTTCATTCCACCACCACCCACAACAGAAGAGGTCCGTATGTGATAAAGAGAACCTGAGGAGAGAAGAAAAATTCCTAGAAGCTGTACTGCAGAAGAACAGCTTCATAGGCTATACGATGAGGAATATCCAACGAGCCACCAAACCACTTCCTTATCTTTCAGGTGTGACGGAAAGAATTGCGAGGTGTCTAAAAATGAATCATATCGTGGTACGATACGGTATGGTCAGCAAAATACAAAACGCTCTTCCGATCGTCAAAGACAAACTAACCTCATTAAAGGGAGCGGGAGTCTATCAGCTATCGTATAGTTGCGGGAAATATTACGTGGGCCAAATTGGACATATCATCAAATGCTGCATCAAGAAACACGAGAGAGATGTCCAACTAAGTAAAATCCAACAAAGGAGGACACATTATAGAGTTTGACAAAACTAAAGTGCTAGCAAGAAACGGACATTACTTCCAAAGATTAACGAGAGAGGTTATAGAGATTCATCGACATGAGAATAATATGAATAGAGTAGACATCGACATGGAAGATGCTAGTTGACAATTAAACACTAAAATTTTTTCAAAAGACGCACGGCTTAACTCGAAAGTTTCTAGTTCTAGTGCTAGTGTTAGTTTTAGTCATCTTCAGGTTTCCAATATTCACCAGCTTGGAGATCAGAGTCGGAATTGCGCAGAAGAGACTAATGGTATGCAGCCTTTTTAATCGCTTCACTACCTTCTCAGGATCCCATTTAATTATTATAATTAAGTTTTCCCATATTATTTTGTTTATTTTCTTTCTCTCAAGTAATTTGAAAATATATTGACTCAAAAGAAGTCTTTTTATTTTTATTCAAATCAAATGAAAATTCTTTTTAAATTTTCTTTCTCAACAGATAGCTCGAAAAGTGGCTTTAAATAAATGAGTCAGAAGCAGCGTCGAGGTGTAAATTGAAGAGTTGCAGTATTATCAAGGTATTCTAGTCCGAGGCTACGGGCCAAAGTAAACAGAACTGAGGCAAAAATGAGCGTCTTCTGTCTGAGATGAACGGATGCATCGAAGTTGCCTCTCAACACACGATGCGTTTCTTCGCTCACCTGCGTCGCGACGACGCCGATCGACGTTTAGTGATGCACCGCAAACGATCCCGTCAGATGGAAAACAAGGACGGTCCGGAAATAGCCAACTTCAAAGGTGCTATTTAATCGGCATTAAATCCATAATTTATTGCGCCAGAGTGGACCGATCGTTCGAAACATCAAAGTCTTTTGGCATCGATAAAAGTTTTTGATTTACTTCTTTGACCGAATTATGATGTACCGTCGAAAAAATGTTTTCGGAGATGTTAATTCGTGCGTTTCGCGCTTCGAAAAAGAGGACGGCTTCACGTCAACATAAACGTCAAATGGAATGGGGAAACTGGGAACAAATGATTTTTTTCAACGCGAACAAAGGCTGCAAGGCGAGACGTAAAGGTGTATTTTTGGACCCCCGATGCATGGAAGTGTAACTGTTATGGGCGGGTTTAATGCCGAAGTTTACATTTTGTTTGAAAATACCGGTTATTTATTGTCAACATTTTTGTTAGATGTATTGATTTACGGGTTTGGGTTTTTTTGAGCTATTCAAAGTTTGAAGAAAAATTTTCTTTCAAATCTAAAAAATAAATGTTATGATGTATTTTCTAATGGAAAATAAAATCATTGGTGAGTCAGAAAGAGTCCCATAATGCGTTTAAAATATAGCCAGCACGTTGCACTAACGAGGCAATAAGAACACATGTTCTCGCAAGTCCGCGTTTAAACTTAAATTGTTTACGTTATCGCGTCAAATGTTAAAAATTTTCCACGATAAATTTCGCAAAGCACCAATAGGATCCCCCATCCTATTTATGCTTATATTTATAGACCTTTTCAGGAACGGTATATCCATCGGCTGGATGCACGTTCGTGCACTTCACGCCCTCGCAAAATCTCAATCGAGATTTCAATTTACGACATTTGCAAGCGTTCCCGAATTCGTTGGAAGGCCATCAGGACGGGGACGTAACCGAATTTCAATAACCAAACGAACGAATCGAACGAGTTTCGTTTTGTGTAGACACGCGAAAATTAATTCTGCCTCGGCCATCGGAAACTGATGCAGCCGAATATATCTCTGCAACGAAAACAAACAGATGTCTCTCCGGCAGAGAGAGATTTCTCCGTCGGTGATTGATAGTGTGTTTGAAAACGAACCTGATGCATTGTTAACCAATTGCGACATGTTTTGTTACAGTTTTATAACAAAAACGTACTTACACTTAAAATAATTTTTTTATTTAAATTTGCTACTTTTCAGAAATAACCAGTCATTAACGGATTATCTGGGAAGAATCAAGATATAAGTAAAAATCAAACTGCAAATATTACTGAAATCGAGAGAATAATACACCTCCAAAGTGCCTAAAAAGAGTATTTGGAAGATGTGCTCCTAGACCAAGAACAAAAAGTTTGCTGGAAATGGTCGCAAGTAGTGATGGACTGATATCCGGTTATCCGGCATATCTATCCTGCCATTATGGTTATAATTTTGTGTACATTTCTGAAGTGATTGCCACATTATTGCGATATTTGAACAAAAATCCAATTAATAAGAAAGTTGATAAGATATGTCAACTAATTTGGATCCAAGATACAAAATGAACTTTTTTGATGCTGATTTAACTAACGAAGCAACTCTAAAAATATTTCCACCTTCAAGAAATTAATTTTATAGCGAATTTTGAAAGTTATCGATGAAAATTGCAACATCGCAAATTTTATCAAAACTTCAAATATTGTTTTCTCAAAAACTAAAAGTTATTTTTCAAAACGGGTTGGTTCATTGGAAAGAGGACACTTTTATTAACACTTTGTGAAATGTTCATACTCATATTCTCAGAAATGGATTTTATACGAATTTTTAAACTTAATCGACGAAAATTGCAAAATTAAAAAAAAATGTCGATTATTTCAAAAATTTATTTCTTAAAAACTAAAAGCGATTTTTCAAAACGGTTTGTTGCATTAAAAAGAGGATGCTTTAATTAATAATTTGTAATATTTCCGCAAGGATCCTTCAAGAAATTAAGTTTATAGCGAATTTTGAAAATTATCGATGAAACAACATCGAAAATTTTATCAAAACTTCAAATATTATTTACTCAAAAACTAAAAGTTATCTTTCAAAAGGGGTTGGTTCATTGGAAAGAGCACATTTTTATTAACATTTTGGGAAATTTTCATACTCATATTCCAAGAAATCGATTTTATACGAATTATTAAAATTTAATCGGCGAAAATTGCAAAATTTGTAAAAATTATCGATTATTTCAAAAATTTATTTCCGAAGAACTAAAAGTGATTTTTCCAAACGGCTTGTTACATTAAAAAGAGGATACTTTAACTAATAATTGGTGATATTTCCACAAAGATTCTTCAAGAAATTAATTTTATAGCAAATTTTTAAAGTTATCGATGAAAATTGCAACATCGCAAATTTTATCAAAACTTCAAATATTGTTTTCTCAAAAACTAAAAGTTATTTTTCAAAACGGGTTGGTTCATTAGAAAGAGGACACTTTTATTAACACTTTGTGAAATGTTCATACTCATATTCTCAGAAATGGATTTTATACGAATTTTTAAACTTAATCGACGAAAATTACAAAATTAAAAAAAATGTCGATTATTTCAAAAATTTATTTCTCAAAAACTAAAAGCGATTTTTCAAAACGGTTTGTTGCATTAAAAAGAGGATGCTTTAATTAATAATTTGTAATATTTCCGCAAGAATTCTTCAAGAAATTAAGTTTATAGCGAATTTTGAAAATTATCGATGAAACAACATCGAAAATTTTATCAAAACTTCAAATATTGTTTTCTCAAAAACTAAAAGTTATCTTTCAAAACGGCTTGGTTCATTGGAAAGAGCACATTTTCATTAACATTTTGGGAAATTTTCATACTCATATTCCATGAAATCGATTTTATACGAATTATTAAAATTTAATCGGCGAAAATTGCAAAATTTGTAAAAATTATCGATTATTTCAAAAATTTATTTCTCAAGAACTAAAAGTGATTTTTCAAAACGGCTTTTTGCATTAAAAAGAGGATACTTTAATTAATAATTGGTGATATTTCCACAAGGCTCCTTCAAGAAATTAAGTTTATAGCGAATTTTGAAAATTATCGATGAAAATTGCAACATCGCAAATTTTATCAAAACTTCAAATATTGTTTTCTCAAAAACTAAAAGTTATTTTTCAAAACGGGTTGGTTAATTGGAAAGAGGACACTTTTTTTAACACTTTGTTAAATTTTCATACTCATATTCCAAGAAATGGATTTTATACGAATTTTTAAAACTTAATCGAAGAGAAAGAAAACTAGGCGAAACTGCAACAAAAGATTTTGTATATCGTGTTGGGATTGTTACAATGAGGTTGCTAATGACATACCTGATATAAATAAAGTTGTATTCAATAAAAAAAGTCCTATTGGGGTTGAACTTGATTATTATCTGCAGTGTCCAACACCTAAAAGAGATACAAATTCCTGTGAATGGTAGAGTAGTAAGTAATAGATTTTTAAAAATGGCCGAATAGACCGGATAGCAGATAGTTGCCGGATATCCGTTCCACCACTAGTCACAAGTATTTAAAAAGCACCTAGTTATACGTACGGCGATATTAAACAACGCTGAATGGCTTATACGTATCTTGTGATAATTACAGCTACCAAGTCAAGAAGCACAAATGCAGATATTAGGCACAATATTTCAAAGAGACTAACAAAGACTTTGCTGAAGTTGAAAAAATTAAGGTGTCTGTGGCATATGAATGACTACATCTTAGCCAACAGACCCAAATAAGATCCCAGACCTCATGAAGTGTCAAATAAAAAGAAGAAATATACAACGTTTTTCAATTAAACGTGTCTCAAGTAATCCGAATCAGAAGAAACACATCCAAGGAGACAAATTTTCTTCCCTTCTGGTGATATTATCAAATCGAAGAAAGTTTTTCAAAAAATAATTCTTTTCATGCAGCCTGTTTTTAGATTGATTTCCAATATTATTATTCTGGGTTATACTTAAAATTGTGCTCACAATATAATATCATAGCACCTTTGAAACATTTTCAAAAATCGTTCAATTATTCTTTCTTCATTTTTCTAACATCTTCTGCTTTTGTTAAGTAATCTGAAGTTATTTTTAAACGATTTGAGGCATTTTGACACACACCAACCACCTCTTCCTATTTCCTGGTATCTTTGAAACACTTTCAAAAATCATCAAAATGTATTTTTTATTTTTTTTTGTCTTTCCTCAGTATCCTAGAAATGTTAACTACTAAAGTAATCTAACAATGTTTTTAACCAATGTGAGTCATTTTGACAGACACCAATCAAGGTTTTCTATTTCCTGGATTTTGAAAATACTTCCAAAAATCATCAAAATACTTTTTTTTAATTTTTTCATTCCAGTTAAGTATCCTGGAGATGTTTTGAATGGATTACGACAATTTTAGCTCATACCAATTAGCTTTTCCCATATTTTGACATCTTTGAATTTTCTGGAAAACGTTTCCTTTAATTTTTCTAACATATTCCACCTTTGTTAAGTAATCTAATATCATTTTTAATCGATCGAAGTCGTTTCGATACACACCAATCAACTCTTTCTATTTCCTGGTACCTTTGAAACACTTTCAATTCCTACTTATCGCGTGTAGTGTTACTTTACTATATACTCTAATATACTTATATAATCTAATATTATGTACATACTTTTCCAATACGTATATTTAACCTTTCAACTACTTCAATGAGAATATACAACAATGTAGCGCTAAATAACAATTAAAACTAGAACTAACACTAGACCTAGAACTAGAAAGTTTCGGATTTAGCCGTGCGTCTTCAGACGCACGGCTAAACCCGAATGTTCTAGTTCTAGGTCTAGTGTTAGTTCTAGTTTTATACTTGCTCTGTTACTATGTAGAACTAACACTATACCTAGAACTAGAATCATTTGGGTTTAGCCGTCTTTAGAGACATGCGGCTAAATCCAAATGATTCTAGTTCTAGGTATAGTGTTAGTTCTAGTTTTAGTTCAATAAAAATATGCAACATAGCGAAATTTTATGCTAACTAGAGCCACCGACCAGTCGTCTTAAGAGAGGTGCGGCTAAACGGAATGTTTCTAGTTCTAGGTCTAGGGTTAGTTCTAGTGCTAGTGTTAGTCTAGTTTTATTTGTTATTCATCACTATATTGTTGTAGATTGTTATTAAGCTCATTTGAAAGGATTTTTAATCGATTTGAGTCATTTTGACACACACCAATCAAATTTTTCCATTTCCTGATACCTTTGAAACCTCTTTCAATTGCTACTTGTAAGCTAAAACAAACTTAATAATTGAGATGAAACATTTTTAATTGAAAAATCATCTTTTTTTTTTTGATTTAAGGAAGTGCTAACAAAGAAAATCTTATAAGAATCTCATTTTAAGTCGATACCTAAACATACCGGATCCGAGTAATAAAAATATTTACAAAGAAAATGCTGGGAAATTTGAGTGCAAGCACCGCCAGGTGTAATTACGTTGTATCAAAAAGCGGAATCGCGAATCGGAGGGAGTGTAACGGACGCAGTTTAAGGTTTTAAGAAACAATAATATTATGTTTCGTATAATATGCATTTCATTATCCGACCATTGGCGGAGGCGAGCGAGGGCGACGTAGACGAAGAAATGCCCCGGATTTCTCGGTTCTTTGGACCGGAGAAAAAGCACCCCATCCTCTTTCTCTAGACGCCATCGAACCGATGGTTTTCTCTTCTCGGATTTTCCGAGATCGTATCCTGCCTACACCCAATTACAATTTTAAATTTACCACGGACAGAATAACCAAGGGTTCGCTTTACTTCTTTTTATTAATGCTTTATCTCTTACAATATTTTAAATGATAATGCTAAATCAGTGTGAGATAAAAGAAAATAAAATAAAAATTGGGTGACTTTCCCTCGGGGGAGAGGGGGAGGCGTATAAAGTCCAGTTTGAAGGCTGTTATGACGATAGAACTAAAATTAGACCAAAGGGAGTTGGGACGGTCGTTTTTCTCCGAATCATTTTCTGTGAACTGGGTGCGAAGAGATGTGACCGCGTTCACTGTAAACAGCGGCGTCTGGTTAGCGTCGCTCGACGCCTGAAAACATTTTACAATGTGCAGCGCCCTCTGCGAAGGCGTCGGCGTCGATGCGCCGGACGCGCCATTGAAGAAAAAACATCCGAGACGACTTCCGGAAAACGATAACAAATTCGCGAACGAAACCCGACTGGAAAAATAAATTTTTCGTTAATTATTACCCTCGGCGCAAGGGTCGCTGTTAAAACAATGCGATTTCGAAGAAGTGTTTACCTGAACGTTTAATGAGTTCTACAACCCACAAGTACGTTTTAAGACGTTTAAGATGAAAAAAAATTATATAGTTGGAAGAGAAGCTGAGTCAGAAAATTCAAGGATATAGCTGAAAATTTTTTCAGATGATTCACAACAAAATTTATATAAACACCATTTGAAGTGTTAATTTTCGTTCGTTCAGGTTAATTAGGTACCTATTTACGCGCGTCGCGGACACAACAACGTCGGCTTTGTTTTATCTGGCACGTATTTGTAATTAGCAATTATTTCGTGTTGCGCGCTCATCGGACCTTTAAAATTGCCCGGCATCATTGAAAACAGTCCCGTTCCGCCTTTCCTGTATATTTTAGGGCAGAGTCGCAACGCGCCCGACCCGCCAAATTAATGCAAAACTCGCAAACAAATACACACGTTGTAATTAATTCCGTAGATGGGAGCGCGTGTTATTGTTTCCCTTACGCGACCGCTCATTATACAATAATTTACGAACAAAGTCCTCCAATTAATTGTGGACACGTTTTGTTTCAAGCCGTTGTGTTTATCGGACCGTAATTAGTTTTCTAACAACAATTTTCTTCCATAAATAGACATATTCACATAATAATAATAATTTACAAAAAGTAACTATACAGTATGTCCCCGGTTCGAGTTACAAAGTGGAAAAAAAAATTTATTACTGATTTTTCAAACTTATCTCAGCATAAATAATGCGTCGGATGTGTTCAAATCACTAAATCGCACGAACTTTATATTCTAACTGTAGAAGTTAACTAATTATTCCCATTTTTATGTAAATATTATACTTTTCCTAAATTAAAAATTTTTCAAGTTCAATTTACGATATGTAACCATCGAAACCAATAAAATAAAAGGTACCACTCAAGTTAGTGAAAAATATAATATATGGAGAAATCAAATTAAAATATGGCTAATTGAATAATAGTATATTATTCAACAAGCGTATAATGGCGGCTGTTACCCACGAAGATGAAGTTGTTGATGTAATCTGAGTGGGTAACATCCATTATACGCAAGTTGAATACTATACTTTATCTACAACTATTTAATTTTGAAAAAAAAATCAAAAAAACGAAAAAAAATAAATTCGATAGACATTTCAGACACAACCTCAATATAAGAAAGCTGTCATTTCTGTTGATATTTTATTTTTTATCGCCAACCGGCAGCAAAACCATACTTTATGCTATCTATTTGCGGCAGTAAAGTGACACTTTGTGCTACTATCTAGTAAACTGTGCATTTAGCGGCAGACAATAGTATATTAAAAAACAAGTTTCGTAAGACACGTTTGAAGTGCACGAATTCAAATTGAAAAACGAGTGGCGAAGCCACGAGTTTTTTAATGAATGAGTGCTTTAAGTCTTATGAAACGTGTTTTTTATGCTATTTTTTGTAATTCGCGTTTTTATCCCTTTTTTTTAACAAAAATAAAATAAATTTTGACAATGTAGGGAAATAGGTATGCAGCAGTTGGTAACACTGTAACACTTGAAAATAGAAATTTGAATTGACAATTAGAAACTGTCAAAACACAAAATGTATTCACCTGAAAAAAATGTTTCATGTACACCTCCCAAAATAAGAGAAATTGCTCAGTGTTCAATGTCTTCATCATTGTGGACCTTGTATTCAATGCTAAGAACGTGTTTAAACATCCATAGACAAAAATTGTCACATTGACAACTAGAAAAATTAATGACCCAATGTCACCAACTTGAACTGGTTCCATAAAATGTTACTAAAATCTCATTACAGCATCGGATGCTGTAAAGAGTCTCATTACAGCACCCGTTTGAGTACTGTTAGAGCTTCCATTACCGTAGCGAATTACAAAATAGTATATTAAAAAACAAGTTTCGTAAGACACGCTTGAAATGCACGAATTCAAGTTGAAAAACGAGTGGCGAAGCCACGAGTTTTTTAATGAATGAGTGCTTTAAGTCTTATGAAACGTGTTTTTTATGCTATTTTTTGTAATTCGCGTTTTTATACTTTTTTTTTTAATAAAAATAAAGTAAATTTTGGCAATGTAGGGAAATAGGTATGTAGCAGTTGGTAACACCGGAACACTTGAAAATAGAAACTTTGAATTGACAATTAGAAACTGCCAAAACACAAAATATATTCACCTGAAAAAAATGTTTGATCTACACCTTCCAAAATAAGAGAAATTGCTCAGAGTCAATGTCTTCATCTTTGTGGACCTTGTATTCGATGCTAAGAACGTGTTTAAACATCCATAGACAAAAATTGTCACATTGACAACTAGAAAAATTAATGACCCAATGTCACCAACTTGAACTGGTTCCATAAAATGTTACTAAAATCTCATTACAGTATCGGATGCTGTAAAGAGTGTCATTACAGCACCCGTTTGAGTACTGTAATAGCTTTCATTACCGTCGCGAATTACAAAATAGTATATTAAAAAACAAGTTTCGTAAGACACGCTTGAAATGCACGAATTCAAGTTGAAAAACGAGTGGCGAAGCCACGAGTTTTTTAATGAATGAGTGCTTTAAGTCTTATGAAACGTGTTTTTTATGCTATTTTTTGTAATTCGCGTTTTTATACTTTTTTTTTAACAAAAATAAAGTAAATTTTGGCAATGTAGGGAAATAGGTATGTAGCAGTTGGTAACACCGGAACACTTGAAAATAGAAACTGTCAAGATACGGTTGGCGATAAAATGTTGTATGCAACACGTCAGCAAAGTGTCTTTATCGAATGAGTCTGAGTTTACTCGCCTCGCTCGCTCGACTCGCAAACTCAGACTCATTCGATAAAGCATCACTTTGCCGACTTGGTACATAAATAACTATTATCGCCAACCGGCAGCAAAACCATACTTTATGCTATCCATTTGCGGCAGTAAAGTGACACTTTGTGCTACTATCTAGTAAACTGTGCATTTAGCGGCAGACAAAGTACTTTACCTGCCGCTAATTGCTGTCAATTTGAAAAAAATGCCGTTGAACAGCTGGATTTGAACCCGGTACCTTCTGTATGAAAGCGCACTTCCCTCTTCACTATACTACCGACCTTTGTTATAGTAGACGCCACGAGAGCTGGCAGTAAATCATCATTTTCCGCTCTTACAAATGCCATACGTAGTTCACAAACCGCTAGGGAGTAATGTGTGTTAGAAAGAGATAGCATCAGTTTAATATGTCTGCTGTACAATTCAAATGGCCACGTCGAAAAAGTACGTCTGTTCTTCTAAGGGATGTAACTCTATAATTATAACCTCAAATTAAAACGTCTTGTGAGCGTTGTCATGAATCTGTCAGTGTTTTCACAAGCCGAAAATGTTTTCTTTGAAAGGAAAATCATTAAATAATATTTTTGACAATGTTTGACATATAACCTCCATTACTAACATAACCTACATTTAAATGTATGTGGTGAAATAATCTAAGTCGTACGTCCATATCTTGATTCATACCATTTCTAAGCGATCTGTCACTGCCAGCTCTCGTGGTTTCTACTATACATAATGTAACTTTACCGAGGTATATTAACAAAACAAATCGTTTGACACATGTCATAATATTGGTAAGTTAGAATATCTTCATATCGTTAAATTTTGCGGTTGGCGATAAAATGTTGTATGCAACACGTCAGCAAAGTGTCTTTATCGAACTCGCCTCAGACTCGTTCGATAAAGCGTCACTTTGCCGACTTGGTACATAAATAACTATTGATTAGTAAGCCGTGTCAGAACTGTGGAATAATGGCTTCATTATTCAACACTTTGTCAGTCATGAGTAATGCGTGTCATTACCCGTCAAAAATCAATTGTATAACGAATAGATAATTCAATAGTTGTAGATAAAATATTTTAAATGTAAATTTATGTAATAACACACTATGTAAGTAATAAATATTATTTATTTGTAAGTGAACAAATCCTCATTCAAACAAATTCCCTCCCAATTCGGCACACATTTGAAGACGAGTTCTAAATTTTTTATAAGAAGTACGAATTTCCGCTAGTGGTAGAGATTCTATCGCGTTAATTATTCTTAGTTTTTTTATATATACAAAAGGAGGCAGCCTTAAGTGCCTTATCACTGAAAACAGTTTCTTCACTCAAGTTGATGCAGGGTAACCTCAGAGGACACCTCGAGATCCTCAAAGACCCATGTCTAAATCACCTGATTGAAATTAAAACGGACCTCATACCGACGGAATACAATTTCAACCAACCGTATAAGGTCATATTTAGTAGCAGGGATGATTGAGGCCTCAACTAAAAAGAGGAGCCCTAGCCTGGTACACCGATGCTTCAAAGATAGTAAGATCGGGAGTAGGCATGGGCATCAATGGACCAAATAGCCACATCAAATTGCCCCTCAGCTCGGACTTAACAATTTTCCAAGCAGAAGTTCTTGCTATAAACTTCTGCACCGCTTTGACCCTACAGAAGTGACAAAAAGGTGCATCCATAAACATTTTCACAGACAGTCGGGCCGCCTTAAAGGCAATTTAGGCCTACACGTGCGGCTCCGCACTGATCAGAGAGTGTTGGGGCAATGATGTTACCCTATGGTGGGTTCCAGGTCACAGCAACATTGAGGGCAATGAGAAGGCCGACAAGCTGGCCAAAGAGGCAGCAAACACGCCCTTCATTGGACCCCAACCTGGATGTGGACTACAAAAAAGCCACCTAAAACAAATAATCAACAACTGGGAGGCTTCAAAGATAGCCTTACGCTGGAAAGAACTTCCAGGTCACAGACAAGCGAAGAGTATGATAACTCCGTCGCAAAACAAAACCAAAGACGTTTTATGCCTCAGCAAAGGGGATCTAAGAACGCTCTCAGGCCACCTAACCGGCCATGTGCCCCTAAAATACCACCTCTTCCACATTGGACAAGCTGAGGATCAAACTTGTTGGAGGGCTAAAGTTACAATAGATCTTATAGGTCACGGTAACGAGAGGGGCCGCTCTCCTCAGCCCGGCAGCAATAATAATAATAATTCTTAGTTTTAATAGTTCTGCATCATCTTGTAATGGTTCACTGTAAACAATTTGTTTCAATCGTCCCCAAAAATAAAAATCCATAATTGTAAGATCAGGACTACGTGCTGGCCATCAAATAGGACCATTTCGTTCAATCCATTTTTGACGAAATTGTAAATTTAACCAGTTGGCACAATGTGTGAATGGTAAGCTGGGCAACTGTCTTGCTGAAAGTACATTGACCGTATAAAATTTAAGGGTAATGGGATTTACATCGCTCCAATAACGACAATGCTAGGAAGAAACAATGTCATTTGTTGAAAAGCAGCGTCTTCCTCATTTAGTCTCTTTATCTGCCTCTTTATGGATAATACAAAACCCGTTTTCAAATTTTTTTCATCACTTTGCGAGCCCCACATGAGATATTCTTGTGTCCGGATATTTTTGCTAGAATTTTTGTATAACTACACGAAAACATGATTCACTACTACTATAGTACAGTACTAAATAAATTTTCTCTTTCATGGTTAACATTGCATGAAAAGACTTAATCTCACCAACATAAGTTGTAAGTTTTATGGTTTCTATTGTTACATATCATAAATTGAACTTCAATTTCAATTTAGAAAAGAGTCCAATTTTATTCCAATTTTTACATAAAAATTGGAATAAATAGTTAACTTTTACAGTTAGAGTATAAAATTCATGCGATTTAGTAGTTTGAACATATCCGACGCATTATTTATGCTGAGATAAGTTTGAAAAATCAGTCACAAACTTTATTTTTCTCTTTGTAATTCGATCCGGGGACATACTCTATATGCATATAACTCGCAATATATGAATGCAGTACCTAACCATAGTTACGAAACTACTATGCACATGCACTGCACTAATTGAGTAGTTTTGCAAAGGAAAAATTTTGCTTGGAAAAAGGCAATCAATTATCCTTATGATGATGAGTTTTGGTCCGTCTTAAGAGACGTACGGCTAAAAATCCGAATGTTTCTGGTTCTAGGTCTAGTGTTAGTTCTAGTTTTCGTTCAATAACAATTAATACTAGAACTAATACTAGACCGAGAACTAGAACATTCGGATTTAGTCACACATCTCTCAAGATGGCTAAACTAGTTTTAGATCTAGTGTTAGTTCTAGTTTTAATTCAATAAAAATATACAACATAGTGATATCTTATGCTAACTAGCGCAACCAACCACTTTCACTAGAACTAACATTTGACCTAGAACTAGAAACATTCAGGTTTAGCCGTCTTAATGGAATGTTTCTATTTCTAGGTCTAGGGTTAGTTCTAGTTTTACACTAGCATTGCAACTATGTAGAATTAACACTATACCTACAACTAGAATTATTAGGATTTAGCCGCACGTCTCTCAAGACGGCTAAACCCGAATGATTCTAGTTCCAGGTCTTGTGTTAGTTCTAGTGTTAGTTCAAGTTTTAAGCTATCCAGTATCCGGCCGAAATGTTTCTCGTCATAGTGTTGGTCTAATTTTATTTGTTACTCAGCGCTAAATTGTTGTATATTTTTATACAACATTATATAATGTTATATTTTTGATCCATTATATCGAGGTTTTACTGTAATGTCAAATTATATTGACTTGTTGGTTTCTATGGAAATATATTTTTGTATATTGCATCTTAAGTGAAATTCACTGTAGATAGAGTAGTTCTGAACAAT
Organism: Onthophagus taurus; assembly: GCF_036711975.1. Lineage (NCBI taxonomy): Eukaryota > Metazoa > Arthropoda > Insecta > Coleoptera > Scarabaeidae > Onthophagus > Onthophagus taurus. The sequence goes on from NC_091966.1 coordinate 1,661,774, forward strand.
CGAAAGAGGTGTTTCGTAAGACTTGAAATGTTTCCATGGCGACGTAAGAAATATACAGCATCCCGTGGGAGCCATCACCTGCTCCATTTCGGAGACTTTTTTGATAGGGGATTGCCCATCATTGTGGCAAGTATAAAAACGAAGTTTTTTAACCTTCAAGAATTTTTAAGCTTTTAAATTCTATTAAAAAATTAAAATGGCTCTTTATGATGTAAAAAACTTAAAGTATCATATATTCTTGTAATGTCTAACAAGATATGTGACTTTGTAGAGAGGAAATTACCCTGTTTAGATCTTTCGCTATAAAATATTTTAAAGATGGTTGCCACTTCCGGTCCAAATACGCTAAAAAATCGATTTTTTTAATGAAATGTTATGGTTTTTATTATATATTCAAATTCTTTTTGAAAAAATAAGTTTTCGTTTTAACTGTTCAAAAATTGAAGAAGATTTGATATTAATGAGACAATTTTTATCTTAATTAAATCCGAGGCCGCTTGAGGCCGAGGCGCCACAATATGATGACCAGTTTCCGGAAGATGTGTCGTTTATGGAAGATGCTTTTCGAGTGAATTTTTAAATCCTCATGTCTGATTCTGGCTGGTACCAAGCATAGCTCACTCTTATGCTCTCTACACGACCTTAAACTGGTTTGTTCTCTTTTTTGAGATCGAAATACTGCAATGTTTAAATTAGTTTTGGATTGATATGATAGCAGTTATAGAGCCTCGCTCTCAAACGGCCTTTGCTTAGGTCCAGTTTATTCACCTTTGGTTACATTTAACTACAGGATGTTATCCATGGTTACTGTAATTTCACTTGCCATGATTGGCTATTTGACCAGTAACTATGGTAAAAATCCTATAATTAAATTTAACCAAAGGTGAATAAACTTGGCCTTAATCAGGCAAAATCATTCATTTTCCAGCCAAATTTATTTCTTAATATCTAAGAGATGAGCTTCTTCTATACACCATGTGAGAACTTACCAAGATGCCAACTGTGAATCCGGCTACTTTTTGGTGAAGGAATTATTGACACACAGGATTTCTACAAGAAATACAAAAAATTTAAAAAAGCAACAAAAAATTGAATGTAGGAGCACCTCATGGCCATTCTAGTTTCCTGATTCCTTGCATATATTATTATCTAGTATTAAAAACTCAAACGGTTGGTTTCTTTGAAGTTTGCGTACTTACTGACTATTGTCCAAGTGTTGGATAACTTCTTCATTGATATAATGAAGAAGTCTTTGTTCTGAATTTCTTCTTATACCGTTGCTACCCCAAGATCCCTATTTCTTATATACAAATTCATATTTACAATGTTCCTTAATATGTTGTTCTGGAACCTCTGTATAATATCGATGTTACTTTCTTCAGTCCAACCTCATAGTTGTAGGCCATAAACCCAAACTGGTTTAATATATCTTTATCACGTGCTCTTTCCTTACTGATTTGTGTTCTAATTTTTCTTTGTGAAAATCACCTGCGTCGATTTATTAACGCTACATCAAGTTTTGTTGATAGTTTCTGCAATATTTTTACCTATAGCAAGTAATACACTATAATCTGCAAAGGTAGCAATCACCGTTTCAGATGATTGCAGTATATCTCTCGACAACAAATATAGGATTGGACCTAAGACACTGTCTTAGAAGTTATTCTATGTACTTGATCTATTATGATATGCTTGTTTATAAAGCCAAATTGATGGATTAAACGTTTCAGAAATAAGTTTTCAAAAAGTTTAGATATGCTCGGGAGTAATGAGATTAGTCTATAAGAGCTGGTCTCGTTAGGAGATTTTCCTAGTTTAAGTATCATAATTACCTTTGGGATCTTCTAACATGTTTTAATCGGAACTATACGTTGAGCCTCGCTCTCAAACGGCCTTTGCTTAATCAGACAAAATCATTCATATTCCAGCCAAACTTTACCGAAGTTAGTTTGCAACCGAAACACTGCAATGTAAGTCCTTATTTCTTAATATGGAAGAGATGAGTTCCTTAATTTGATATTATGTAACCTCTGTACAATATCGATGTTACTTTCTTCAGTGCAACTTCATAGTTGTATTCCATAAACCCAAACTGGTTTAACATATCTTTACTTTTTCTTTGTGAAAATCACCTGCATGGATTTATTTTCGTTTAATTTTATTTTCCATCAAGTTTTGTTGATAGTTTCTGCAATGTTTTTACTTATAGCAAGTAATGCAGTATCATTTGCAAAGGTAGCAATCACCGTTTCAGATGATTGTAGCAAATCTCTCGACAACACATCATAAGATTGTACTTAAGACACTATTTTAGGGAACACCGGTGTTAATTTTCTTCATTTTGGAATATTTATTTTCAAATTTAACGCTGAAATATCTATTTTTAATATAATCACTCAACAGAACAAAGTACTGGATTCTGGATTCGCGGGAAGGAAGGCTGCACCGCCCACAGCACTTTGACCTCAGTAGATCCCTTGTACTTACTTCTCTCTTTTGGTCAGCATTAGGGTCCTTCCAGCCATATTACCTTGGAGACAAAGGCTAGAATTTGTCCTGGTTGTGCTGACCTGATTCTACACATGCGAATCTGGATATCTTCAAAAATGAATAACCTTAATGTATGGAGGGCCACGCAGTCACATAGAATGTGTTCCGCCGATTCCTCCTCCTCAATGCATCCTCTGCAGATGTCACTCCACACTGTTGAGTAAGTGCTTCTGTAGATGGCAATGTCCAGTGATTAGATCTATGACCAAACGTAGATTCTTCCTAGAGCCTGTTTTGGCATTGTAATTTTTATATTGGTTTCACACAGATTTTCTTTTCTTCTAATGTCTTTTCACTATGCACTTGATCTATTGTGCTATGCTTGTTTATAAAGCCAAATTGGTGGATTAAACGTTTCAGAAATAAGTTTTCAAAAAGTTTAGATATGCTCGGAAGTAATGAGATTGGTCTATAAGAGCTGATCTCGTTAGGAGATTTTCCTAGTTTATACAGCGTGTCCCGTATCTTCCGCATCAGAGCATTATACGGTTGTAGAATACATTATTCTGAAGCGATCTTTCTAATAAAATTTTTTCGAAATGTTTATAATAACCGCACGGGAACTGTTTAACGACGACCAATAACGGACAACTTTGATTCATCGAAAAAGTTTATTTCTCTTTCCATGACGAATTTATTGGTGAGTACACGTGGGAAACGTGTTATCATCGGCGTAGCGGACCGGCCGAGGGTGGCACCGACTACCTGAGTCTGATTTGCGATCTGCTGATTGGACGAAAAACAGTTCCTTTAAACAGTTCCCGTGCGGTTATTATAAACATTTCGAAAAAATTTTATTAGAAAGATCGCTTCAGAATAATGTATCCTACAACCGTATAATGCTCTGATGCGGAAGATACGGGACACGCTGTATATCATAATTACCTTTACGATCCTCTAACATGTTTTAATCGGAACTACATGTTGAGCAATTTTGTTCACTTTACAATTCCTTTTCTTGGCAATTCTTTTAACTTTTCTAGTTATTAAGTCATAGCCCACTTTTCTACTGTTAATCTTGTTGTAAGTTGTTTTGGGGTAATTAAATCAATTTCTATATCTTCTTGTTTAACTTTATTCGTCATCATATTGACGTCATCTGGTGGATTGTTAGGTTGAAATGTCTTCTCCAGGTAATTATCAAACTCTATTTTTCTTTGTTGCTTTTTGCCCTGCTTCTACACAAAAAAAAATATAGAGTAAAAATCAACTCTAAAACATGGTTCAGATCGGTCCAATTTATTTAGAGTTATTTTTTTGCACTATATAGTGTAGGTGAATAGATTAAAAATTTACACTAAATAGTGAGAAGATGGTGTTTATTAAATAGTGTAAAATCATTACTCTATAACAGTGTATTATATGTAATCTAACTAGATGTTGTCGTGACTCTAATTGGATACATTTCTAATCTAATCAGTGTAAATTATTAAAAATTCGCTCTAATTTTACTCTATTAATTGACAAAATATCACTAAATAGTGTGTATCTTAAACTTATTTGTGTTAATATTTAATAGGAAGTGGAGTATTTTTAGGGAAGTGTTACGTTTGTAATAAAAATCAAAATTATAAAATATTTGTTTTTATTTTTACTTGTAATATATTGTTATAACTTAAATTTAAAAAAATTAAATTCTGTTTATATACATACATAATATATACAGCGTGTCCCGTATCTTCCGCATCAGAGCATTATACGGTTGTAGGATACATTATTCTGAAGCGATCTTTCTAATAAAATTTTTTCGAAATGTTTATAATAACCGCACGGGAACTGTTTAAAGGAACTGTTTTTCGTCCAATCAGCAGATCGCAAATCAGACTCAGGTAATCGGTGCCACCCTCGGCCGGTTCGCTACGCCGATGATAACTCGTTTCCCACGTGTACTCACCAATAGATTCGTCATGGAAAGAGAAATAAACTTTTTCGATGAATCAAAGTCGTCCGTTATTGGTCGTCGTTAAACAGTTCCCGTGCGGTTATTATAAACATTTTGAAAAAATTTTATTAGAAAGATCGCTTCAGAATAATGTATTCTACAACCGTATAATGCTCTGATGCGGAAGATACGGGACACGCTGTATAATACTTAGGGCCGGTTGTACAATATACCGATAAATCTACCTGATATCTATCCGCCCGATAAACTTATCAGGAGGATAAAGATATTCGCTGTTGTACAAACTGTTTTTGTCAGTAGGATTGCTATCAGCGAAACAAGAGTCGGTTGGTACTAGTTTTTCCCCATATCTAGTGATTTATGCCGTAGAATGGTAACGCCAACGTCTTTCTTTGAAGTTTGAATTATGACTTTGACAATATAAATTGTTTAAAAAAATTTTCACTGACACATCGTATATATAAGGTTAACGTTTAATGTTAGAGGTTAACCTATGCAGTAATCATACAAAGTTTTTATATAAAAACCTTGGTAACCATAAATATCTGCCGAACAAGTGTCTTATCGGCACCGCTGAGTACCCGATAAGTTATCCTGCCGATAATCTCACCGACAAAAATATCCGTACATTGTAATACAGTACAAACTAACTTATCTGCCAGATAACGCTGTCGGGAAGTTTATCGCTATATTGTACAACCGGCCCTTAATTCATTTTAAAGTTTCCACCGAGTCACCATCAAAACTGCATCTAATGAGTCTTCTATAAGTTTCCTATATGTATAGTTGCACCAAGTTGCACATACTTACCAATCTTCACAAGGAACTTGTATGTAAAATCTTCCGGAAGTTCCACTAATTTCACATCATGAATGTTTTATTTTAGCAAACATAGTTAAAATAAAAATAATCGTTCTTTCTTTCTATATCGCGTAAATCAGGTCTCGAGACGCTATCGAGTTCCGACTCGTTTAGTAGATGACCAATTTTAGCTGTATCACACCACATATTGATCACGTGGTAGCGACGAGTAATCCCGAGCAAAATAGTGCGGTGCCTACGAAGTATCCGAAGGAAAAGTACACGTCTAGTGTAAAATTTAATGTTTTATATATTACATAACTTCACTAACATAAGTAAAAAAGAACTCTCCTTTAGAGAACTGTAAAAACTACTCTATTAAGTGAATAATATATGAACTCTATATTAATATTAAATATAGTGTACATTAGAGTTGTTTTTACCATGTGGTATTACAATTTTTACTCTAATTCTTTTTACCAACTACTCTAAAATTTTTACACGACACGATTTTTTCCTGTGTACTTAGTTTCTTTACCGATTGGATTTGGGTTGGTGATCGCTTTGACTTGTGTACCTTTATCGTAAAACAATACTGTTAGGTGGTTGTTTTATACGTGCGCTACTTTTGCAGCGATTCGTTTATTAACAGCGTCATTTCACATTGATTCAACAAACACCTGAAAAGATCACGACGTTTTTGGAAAGTTAGAAAAAGAAGCATTTAGTCTAAGGTGAACTTCGTTTACGAGAAGTAAGCACAATAATAACCAAGCAAAGTGCATTGTCTTGGAATAACGCCAGAACATTCGAAGTGTTGCTATTTCTTCAAAGACTGAAGATTACGCTGAGTCTTGAATATGAAAATGCACAGATTTTTTTTATTTATATAATCCCAAATGGTGTTCGCAATTCATATAGATTTTAGAAAAATAAATTTATAGTGGATGTATGTAATTATTTTGAATTGTTTATATGAGAAAAGAAATATTATCATAATCACGTTTTATGTTGAAAATGTGTAACACAAAGCGAGTAAAAATGAAAGATTAATAAATAAAAACGTGATAATAATCCGTTTATCTATTAGTTCGTAAATCGGTTTATAAGTGGTTTTGCGGTGCCATGTTTTTTCACCACACAATATCATTACAGAGCGGGGGCGTAAGCGAAATCATTTGCAGGGCATAATAAATATTTATTGTAATAACATCATAATGCCGGGGACAAACGTCCTGTTTCCGCGCAAAACGTATACGATCGTTCGTCCGGCAATTCTCGCCGCCGAATTAAATATAATAGAACAAACAGCATCGACGGTTTTTCCATTTCGAGGATTTTTTTTGAAACGCTCGTCCGCTTTTTGCAAAAATGACAAAACGGAAAAAGCGAAGCTCTCCGCCAAAATCACGTCCCCGAGTTGTTTGGTAAATAAATAGCGACTTTTTGTGGGGCCGACCGCGGCGTTAATGCATACACAAACGGAATTTTCATATTTTTTATGTAACCTCGGATTTTTTTTCCCGACAGTTTCACGTACACAGAGATTAATACCCAACCTAACTCCCACATTTTGTTTTAAATTCTTTATAGTTAAAATAATGAAATGAATTAATGGTTTAATCGGTTTACCACAAAAGAGGTTTTAGTTAGTTTCAACCGCATGTTGGCGTCGTGTGAGGTTTTACACACTTACTCTTTTTCAAACAAATCATAAAATCGTCTAAACATTCTAGGTGTACCAATTTTAAACGGGCATTAAAACGCTGGAACCGTCTATCATTAAAACGGGCCGCTATTCGTGGCCGAAATATTTTTTTTTCTTACACGCGCGACCGAAAATTATTATTATTATTATTATTATCGTGATGTCGCAGTCTCAACCGACTGATTTATTACTATTTACGTCGGCGATAAATAAATCGAGGGTTTAATGTAAACCGAGCAAAACGTAAAAAATTTAAATGTAAACTAATAACGAGAAGAAAAAAAAATTTAGTAAGAAAACTTTTAATGTCCTTTAATGTTTCTTTTGGATGTAGGTACCTATTTGACTTTGATTTGCAAATTTTTCCTCTCGTCTTTCTTTGTATTTTATAAATATTTAGATTAAAAAGTGATTTTAAAAAGATTTAAAAGAATATTTTTCTTGTTTCTTTTTTTCCTCTTTTTGATGGAGATGTTTGTTTCATTTTTTTTTAAGATGTGGTCTTGTAAAATATAATATCTTTTTTTATGTTATTTATATTGTCATTTCCTACTGTTTCTCATAAAAATATACTAAATCTAAAATTTAAAAATGAATTCATTTTATTTCTTAAATTAAATGAAATTTACTTTTGAAGTAGACAATTTTAAACCACAACCATCACTTTTAATGTTGTTGATGTATCTTTACTTCTTTCATTAACTCTTTAATTATGGATCAACTTTGTCCTTTGATTCCTTTGCTTATGTATTTGCTTATATATATAACATCGTCATCTGAAAACAGATTAAACTAATCCTTTTGCCAAATATATGGTCCATCAGATCTCAAATATTCATCATTCCCAGTTGTTTGCTTTATTTACAATTTTCATTAATTCTGCCTAAACCTCTGAACTAATATATCATTAACATTAATGAATAAAATTTATGTAGGAGACTTATTTGCATTAAAATTCAAATAAGTAAAGAAACTGTGAAGAATAAAGAAAATTCGCTGTCAGTATTTGAAAGCGAGAGAGTTGGAACGAATATGGAGCTTAGTAGACGTAACTCTAAGAAATTTGAAGTTGATTTGTCACAATCTCTTTGTCACAGACTTCCTAGTGTTCCAATTTACAGCAACTTTAAACCAAATGATGACAAAAAGTCATGGTAGCACCAAATACCATATAAAGGATGATTATCACAACTAAGATAGTGAGTACACCAAGAAGTGCTCAATGAATCTTTTTTATATACACACTATCTACTTTGTATTCCTATACACAATTACAATCAGCATCCGACAATATATTATAGTACATTTTGACTTCATCAACACACATTAACGCAAAGCTTTGTAAAACTTCAAGTAAATCGTTAATAAAAATAGTAAAGGACCCAGCGTATTTCAAAGTATATTTTATATTACAAAGGTTGTAAAACTTTGTGATTCATAAATAAGACAAAAAAACAAGTTTAACGAGAACAAGATACGGTAGTTTGATAAATCAGGAATATTGTGTCCAAAGTTGCTCCCTTTATTGCAAGAAAAAATAACACTTTAAGAAATTGTAATGAATTTGTAACAGTTTTTACGACTAGAGAACTATCGTAGATTTACCTCGTGAAATGAGTCAATAGAAGGTTAAGTGTAAAGACTCGACTAACTGAAGATTGATGTTGAATGGCAAAAATTCTTGGTCCAACAATTTTCTTTAAAATATTATTAAGTTCCACATCCTTTGTGGCCTTATGTTGCAGTATTTTTTCCTTCAATATATTCCGAGAGTGATATTATCGCATAAATAACAAAATTATTGAAAAGACATTCAAGGAAACATTTTGAGTAGCTTTGGGTTGACGTTCAATTAGATCTTGATTATGGATGGCTATCTTATCTTCACGTTAACATCAATATCAAATGAACTACTTTGGACGACTTACTTTACTCTATAAACTTACATCAGATTATCAAACGACGAATTATAGTAAGAAATATATGACTTATTCTCTACAATTACTATCACATCAACCCTAAACTGATTATTGTATTGCTGAGTCGCGGCTTTAATTTAAGCCGCTTGCGGTGACGCTCTACAATTAATATTGTATCAATCCGTAACTGACCATCATATTGCTGCTCCATAAGATGAAACATTTTGTTCTAAATCTTTTAATTCTCGAGATATAAAACATAATTGTTGTTAAAATTAAGTTGCTATAATTGCTTAATGAAACAAATCCAGTTACAGAAAATGCATATAGAATTAATAACGAACATTTTTTATCTAAAACATTTTGTTCTAAATCTTTTAATTCTCGAGATATTAAATATAATTTCTGTTAAAATTAATGATTTTGACACTTTTCGTATTCACATCCGTTAAGTTGGTAGAACTGCTTAATGAAATAAACACGATTAAAGGAAATGCATTTAGAGTTAATAACAAACATTTTTTATCCGGAACATTTTGTTCTAAATCATTTAATTCTTGAGATATTAAATATAATTTCTGTTAAAATTGATGATTTTGACCATTTTCGCATTCACATCCGTTAAGTTGGTAGAACTGCTTAATGAAATAAACATGATTAGAGGAAATGTATTTAGAGTTAATAACGAACATTTTTTATCCGAAACATTTCGTTCTGAATTTTTTAATTCTCGAGATATAAAATATAATATTTATTAAAATTGATGATTTTGACACTTTTCGTATTCATATCCGTTAAGTTGGTAGAACTGCTTAATGAAATAAACCCAGTTAAAGGAAATGCATTTAGAGTTAATAACGAACATTTTTAATCTGAAACATTTTGTTCTAAATCATTTAATTCTCGAGATATTAAATATAATTTCTGTTAAAATTGATGATTTTGACACTTTTCGTATTCACATCCGTTAAGTTGGTAGAACTGTTTAATGAAATAAACCCAATTAAAGAAAATGTATTTAGAGTTAATAACGAACATTTTTTATCTGAAACATTTTGTTCTAAATCATTTAATTCTCGAGATATTAAATATAATTTCTGTTAAAATTGATGATTTTGACACTTTTCGTATTCACATCCGTTAAGTTGGTAGAACTGCTTAATGAAATAAACACGATTAAAGGAAATGCATTTAGAGTTAATAACAAACATTTTTTATCCGGAACATTTTGTTCTAAATCTTTTAATTCTCGAGGTATAAAATATAATTTTGGTTAAAATTGATGATTTTGACACTTTTCGTATTCACATCCGCTAAGTTGGTATAACTGCTTAATGAAATAAACCCAGTTAAAGAAAATGCATTTAGAGTTAATAACGAACATTTTTTATCTGAAACATTTTGTTCTAAATCATTTAATTCTCGAGATATTAAATATAATTTCTGTTAAAATTGATGATTTTGACACTTTTCGTATTCACATCCGTTAAGTTGGTAGAACTGCTTAATGAAATAAACACGATTAAAGGAAATGCATTTAGAGTTAATAACAAACATTTTTTATCCGGAACATTTTGTTCTAAATCATTTAATTCTCGAGATATTAAATATAATTTCTGTTAAAATTGATGATTTTGACCCTTTTCGCATTCACATGCGTTAAGTTGGTAGAACTGCTTAATGAAATAAACATGATTAGAGGAAATGCATTTAGAGTTAATAACGAACATTTTTTATCCGAAATACTTTGTTCTAAATCTTTTACTTTACGAAATATAAAACATAATTTTCATTAAAATTGATGTTTTGACACTTTTCGTATTCACATCCGGTAAGTTGGTATAGCTGCTTAATGGAATAAACCCGATTAAAGGAAATGCATATAGAGTTAATAACGAACATTTTTTATCCGAAACATTTTGTTCTAAATCTTTTAATTCTCGAGATATAAAATATAATTTTTGTTAAAATTGATGATGTTGACACTTTTCGTATTCACATCCGTTAAGTTGGTATAACTGCTTAATGAAATAAACCCAGTTAAAGAAAATGCATTTAAAGTTAATAACGAACATTTTTTATCTGAAACATTTTGTTCTAAATTTTTTAATTCTCGAGATATAAAACATAATTGTTGTTAAAATTGATGATTTTGACGTTTTTCGTATTCACGCCAATTAAGTTGGTATAATTGCGTAATGAAATAAACCTGATTAAAGGAAATGCATTTAGAGTTAATAACAAACATTTTTTATCCGAAACATTTTGTTCTATCTCTTTTAATTCTCGAAATATAAAACATAATTGTTGTTAAAATTGATGATTTTGACATTTTTCGTATTCACGCCAATTAAGTTGGTAAAACTGCTTAATGAAATAAACCCGATTAAAGGAAATGCAAACAGAGTTAATAACGAATATTTTTTATCCGAAACATTTTGTTCTATATCTTTTAATTCTCGAGATATAAAATATAATTTTTGTTAAAATTGATGATTTTGACAGTTTTCGTATTAATACCAATTAAGTTGGTATAACTACTTAACGAAATAAACCCAATTAAAGGAAATGCATTTAGAGTTAATAACGAACATTTTTATCCGAAACATTTTGTTCTGAATCTTTTAATTCTCAAGATAAAAAATAAAATTTTTATTAAAATTGATAATTTTGATACTTTTCGTATTCACATCCGTTAAGTTGGTATAACTGCTTAATGAAATAAACATGATTAGAGGAAATGCATTTAGAGTTAATAACGAACATTTTTTATCCGAAATACTTTGTTCTAAATCTTTTACTTTACGAAATATAAAACATAATTTTCATTAAAATTGATGTTTTGACACTTTTCGTATTCACATCCGGTAAGTTGGTATAACTGCTTAAAGAAATAAACCCGATTAAAGGAAATGCATTTACAGTTAATAACGAACATTTTTTATCCGAAACATTTTGTTCTATCTCTTTTTATTCTCGAGATATAAAACATAATTGTTGTTAAAATTGATGATTTTGACATTTTTCGTATTCACGCCAATTATGTTGGTATAATTGCTTAATGAAATAAACACGATTAAAGGAAATGCATTTAGAGTTAATAACGAACATCTTTTATCCGAAACATTTCGTTCTAAATCTTTTAATTCTTAAGATATAAAATACAACTTTGTTAAAATTGATGATTTTGACAGTTTTCGTATTCACACTAATTAAGTTGGTAAAACTGCATAATGAAATAAACCCGGTAAAAAGAAATGCAGTTAAAGTTAATAGCGAACATTTTTTATCCGAAACATTTCGTTCTAAATCTTTTAATTCTCGAGATACAAAACATAATTGTTGTTAAAATTGATGATTTTGACATTTTTCGTATTCACGCCAATTAAGTTGGTATAACTGCTTAATGAAATAAACCCGATTAAAGCAAATGCATTTAGAGTTCATAACGAACATTTCTTAATACGATTAGTGATTAATATCATATTAATCCAGAACTGATCATCACATTGCTGCTGGTATAATGATATTTGTAACATGATTTATATCAAAATTTTCAAAAAATCGCAATAAATTGGAATTTCAATAAATCGTTATGAAACTATCAGCAAATCTAGTTCAAATTGTAAGCTTTCAAGTGAAAAAAACGGTTTTGCAAAATATCTTTTAGTTCTTGAGATATTAATTTTTTAAGATAATCTCATTATTCAGAATAAACAATTATTTTCAATCATTTTCAAAAAATCATAATAAATCAGGTTTTCAACAAATCATTATGAAATTCTCGGCACTTGTCATACAAATTATAACCTTTTTAATGAAATAATCCTATTTTCAAAATATCTTTTAGTTTATGAGATATTAATTTTTAAACATCACAAGATACTTAAGATAATTATAATCATTTAGTTATTTACAATCGATCAGCATACTGTTCCACTTTACAGCTGTTTTATAATAATTGATGACCTAATTGAAGCAAACCTCAACAGAAATTCTAACACTTGCAGAACTTTAATCGCAAACTTCTCATCACTTTGATGATGATCTTTCCAATGCGTAATATCTTATGGATATTATCCGAAGACGGATGACACCCAAGAAATCACCAATCTTTTCATCAATCAGATAAAATATGTATATATATAATTTTTGAAAGAAAAATGAAAGTTTAAATTAGTTTAGTCTTTTGATGATGGCAATAAGAACCAAAACTGGTGAATAGTAGAATACATTTTTGTTATTTAATGTAATAAAATTTATTTAATAAAAATATTTGAAATAAAAATTAATTGTTTTGATTTAAATAAATATTAGGAAAAATTGGTAATAATATTAAAATAAAAAGTCAATATTTTTTAATACGACCGACAAAAAGTCATTTTATTTCAGCTCTCAAATAAATAATTAATATGTACTCACGCTCGGATTCATATCATCGATAACGACAACATACATATCTGCCTACTTAGCCTAACGCAATATAATACAAATACCGAATAATTTATATACATCGCACACAACGTTATTTATTTTTTTATTATTTTTCTTTTATTTCTCTATTAATTACAGCCGAAAAAAAAACGGCTTATTACAGTTACAACTATTACACTATTGCCTTCGGCCGTAAATGCGTGGCGACGGGAATGGCGCATTCACTCGTATTTTAGGAACGTAAACTATAGCACTGGACTGTACTCGGGGGGTATCACAATGAACGAATTTAACGAACGAAAATCGAACTCTAATTTACTACTTAACAGTCTTCCTTTAGTATTTTTGTCCGATGCAGTCTTGTTGGTAATAAGACGTCGGCGTCGGTCTGTAACTCGGTGGACTCGGTGAAACGCCGGCACCGTGTCGAAATCCAGCTAATTGACAACTCGGTGGGGCCCCATCGAAAATTATATCACGATAAGTCGAAGCCGTTGTTGCGGATTCCGGTGATGTTTCGGGACTGTACCAAGGACTGTATCTCGGGGTTGAATCTTCGATGTATTGTTGAGGAGCGGTCGGACAATAATACATCCCCCCCGATGAATGAAGTCTTGGATTTGTATAATTATGAGATTGATCCGCCCTATTAGTAATAAGACTATCAACACTGAAAGTGGTCGGATCCATAATTGAGGCGGCAACATCGCCGATTATGTGTTCTTGATGAACGATAACCGATTTGGCGTTCATACATTGGGAAAGTTCGTTCGGTTCTCGTTTTGGTTTGCATTCAAGTTTAGTTTTTGTTTCTTCGATTTTTTCCGTTTCTCGTTTTGGTATGATTTCGCTTTGAAGTTGTTGCCGTTTCAGGGCTTCCTCTTTTTCTCGGAGGGCGTCTTTTTTCTTGAAACGCCTGCGTCTACGCAAATATGAGCCGTTATCGAACATGTTGTACGAATCGGGGTCTAAAGTCCAATAACTCCCTTTTCCCGGTTTTTTGTCGTCCCTTGGGACTTTAACGAAACACTCGTTCAAACTAAGATTATGCCTGATGGAATTTTGCCAACCTTGTTTATTTTCTCTGTAGTAAGGGAAACGTTCCATGATGAATTGGTAGATGCCGTTAAGGGTGATTTTTTTATCCGGTGCGTTTTGAATTGCCATTGCGATTAATGCGATGTAGGAATAGGGAGGTTTGACCATATCTTTGGCGGAGGTGAGTTGATGTTGTTGGTGAGGCCAAGCCGGATATCCATATCTGGAGTATTGTTCGTACGTGTAAGGATTGGTGGCGGTGACGGCCGTGGCATATCCGCCACCGTGGCGATAGTAAGCATTCTGGGTTTCGCTAAAAATGGTGTGCATCGTGGGGTTTTCGAGCGCCGGGGGGCCGAAGGGTTTTCTGTTTTCGTTTGGCTCGATCTTCCGAAAACAATTTAGCGTTCACTTAATATTATGATACACAACATGGGCCGGTTTACTCAGAGATTAAGTAAAAACACCGTATGTTGCTTCTTGCCGGGACGCAATGTTACTAATGAAAACAGACGTTGAAACGGCTGGTCCTGTTGAAGCGCGCAGCGATGTGGCGCAGCACCTCCTACGGGATCCCAACCAATAGGATGGCAAACTCCACCGCCTTCTTCGATCAATTCGCAACCGTCCTAAGGGGGCCTTCGGCCTATGCCTATAGTGAACAGTTTTTTTTGCCCGAATCGAAAGGGCTATAACAGGAGAATCCTTCGCCGTTCCCGGAAAACCCGATTGTTACCCCTATTCATTTCGCTCCTATTTTCGAAATCAACACACGTGGGGATGTTTTGTGTACCTTGGCACGGATGGTCGGAGAGACGTCCAGAGAAAACAGCGTCGAGGCGCTTGTGGATCGCGACGCGACGCCTCAGTTTGCTATCGGCTTCCGAACCACGTGTTCTGCGCGGTTTTTCCACCGACCACCTGTTTAGAAAAAAAGTGCGCGATTAGTTAATATCTTCTTCTTGGAGAAGTCTTCTCGGCGAAGACGTCCCGGTGAGAATTCTATTGTCAAAGATCACGTACTGAATTATCTCGGTTTCGAATGCCGTTCACATCTGGTATGACCCGGTGCGAGTCTAATTTACTGCTTTTCGGGCACACCGCAAGCACTAAAACGTTCGCCGCAGGCTTCCGCAAACTGAAATAACAACGAAGCCGCGCGTATCTTGACGGTTTTTCAGCGCGAGTGCCGACAAAGGATCTCTCTATGGCGTCGCGAGATTACAAGATTCTTTAAGTAAACACTACCATATTGGTTACTTCCGGAACAAAAAGTTTTATGGTCACTAACTTATTAAGAAAATTTAAAAATAAAATTTCTAAATTAATCCGTTAACAACTGGTTCCTACTTTTCTTGAACTCTTATTAACCTTCTTTCGATGCAGTCATTGTAGATCTTTCTCATTCTTCTCAATGTGCTGAAACTTCTTGTTTATCAAAAAATTTGATTCCTTAATACACAACACTTAACACTTTCACTTAACACTTTTAAAGAAGTTAAGAAATATCATCGTAAATTATATTGTCCCAATAGAAAGATTAACTACATTTATAACATTTTGATTACACATTGTATTATATTGAGTTATAAGAGATTGACATTCTTGCAAAATAAATTTCGTGGTTTCTAAACAATCGTTCTTGAAGAGCTCTATTTACGAAGTGTATTACGTACAAAGTTTGTGTAAAAATTTGGTCAAAACTCCACTCCATTGTGATGTTATTAACAAAAACGATGCAATGACAAACCTGAAACTCAATTTGTTTTAATTATAAACATGAATTCAGTGTTATCTTGATGGCGGTAGTTGATGATAACTTAAGGTTGATGTTAGAGCTTTAAAGGTTTGAAGCTTGAAAGATTAGTTAACTTTCAAAAAATCGTATCTTACTTATTTATGAAAATGAAGAGTCGATATACAGGGTGTGTCAAATGTCTGGAATATAGCCAATAACTTCGCCATTTGTGGTTTTAAAGAAAATTGTTTCAAATACAAGTATCATTATTAATCGTGGCGCATTTTTTATCGGTATTTGCTTGTTCGTATTGTTTTTTGTTTCATTGTTATGGCAACCAATATTGTTATTTCAAATGGGATGCATATGTTTTTTCTTGCATACTTTGATAGAAGATAAGTCCCTCTATACGATGAACATATCAAGTCATATGGTTGTATAAGAAAAAAATCGAGAAAAATGCGTTTTCTGAAAATATTAAATCAGTAATTTACAATCAAAGTAGGCACCGAAATAATGCCGTTGACAGCTTTAAATGTCAAAAAATGACAGTTTCAACAATTATGAATAATTAATAATGTATGAGTACGGTGACACACATTTAATGTAATTTCGTCATTGGTAGCTGTCTTCAGCCGTCCACTTTTTGGAAAGTTAACACTTTCGGTGTTAAGAAATTTTTTTAATATTTTGGATACTGTGGATTGTATATCCGGGTAAATATTATTAAACAGTGTACAAACTTCACTTTGAGTGCATTTTCTATCACCGTACCCATACAGCATTAAAATTTGTATTCTTTGTCGTTCGCTTAATTGCGCCATATTTGTTTAAACTGTTAATTTTTTGACATTTAAAGCTGTCAATTTTCAGAGAACGCATTTTTTCTTATACAACCATATGATTTGATATGTTCATCGCGTAGAGGGATTTATCTTCTATCAAAATATGCAAAAAAAACATATGCATTCCATTTAAAATAACAATGTTGGTTGCCATAGCAACGAAACAAAAAACAATATAAACAAGCAAATATCGCCAAAACGTGCGCCACAATTAATAAAGAAACTTTTATTTGAAACATTTTTCTGTAAAACCACAAATGGCGAAATTATTGGCTATATTTCAGAGATTTGACACACCCTGTATATTTTCAATAAAGGCTGAAGATGTACTCTTTCGAAATCTGTATAATATTCAAAAATGTTATATAAAAAGGTTTGAGAAAAAAATTTATGAATGTAATGACGTTTTTTAGATTACCAAAAAGTAGTTGAGGTTCAAAAAATCATAACTTCTTTATTTATGACAATGAAGAATTGATTTATATCTTCAATTAAAACTGAAGATGTACTCTTTTTAAATCAGTATAATATTCAAGAATGTTATATAAAAAGTTTTGAGAAAAAGATGTATGAATACAATGACGTTTTTTAAATTACCAAAAAGTAGTTGAGGTTCAAAAAATTATAACTTCTTTATTTATGACAATGAGGAATTGATCTATATCTTAAAATAAAGCTGAAGATGTACTCTTTCGAAATCTGTATAATATTCAAAAATGTTATATAAAAAGTTTTGAGAAAAAGATGTATGAATACAATGACGTTTTTTAAATTACCAAAAAGTAGTTGAGGTTCAAAAAATCATAACTTCTTTATTTATGACAATGAGGAATTGATCTATATCTTAAATTAAAGCTGAAGATGTACTCTTTCGAAATTTGTATAATATTCAAAAATATTATATAAAAAGTTTTGAGAAAAAGATGTATGAATACAATGACGTTTTTTAAATTACCAAAAAGTAGTTGAGGTTCAAAAAATCATAACTTCTTTATTCATGACAATGAAGAATTGATTTGTATCTTCAATTAAAGCTGAAGATGTAATCTTTCGAAATCTGTATAATATTCAAAAATGTTATATTAAAAGTTTTGAGAAGAAAATGTATGAATACAACGACGTTTTTTAAATTACCAAAAAGTAGTTGAGGTTCAAAAAATCATAACTTCTTTATTTATGACAATGAGGAATTGATCTATATCTTAAATTAAAGCTGAAGATGTACTCTTTCGAAATCTATATAATATTAAAAATGTTATATAAAAAGTATTGAGAAAAAGATGTACGAATACAATGACGTTTTTTAAATTACCAAAAAGTAGTTGAGGTTTAAAAAATCATAACTTCTTTATTTATGATAATGAGGAATTGATCTATATCTTAAATTAAAGCTGAAGATGTACTCTTTCGAAATCTGTATAATATTCAAAAATGTTGTATTAAAAGTTTTGAGTAAAAGATGTATGAATACAATGACGTTTTTTAGATTACCAAAAAGTAGTTGAGGTTCAAAAAATCATAACTTCTTTATTTATGACAATGAGGAATTGATCTATATCTTAAATTAAAGCTGAAAATGTACTCTTTCTAAATCTGTATAATATTTAAAAATGTTATATAAAAAGTTTTGAGAAAAAGATGTATGAATACAATGACGTTTTTTAAATTACCAAAAAACAATTGAGGTTCAAAAAATCATAACTTCTTTATTTATGACAATGAGGAATTGATCCATATCTTAAATTAAAGCTGAAGATGTACTCTTTCGAAATCTGTATAATATTCAAAAATGTTATATTAAAAGTTTTGAGAAGAAAATGTATGAATGTAATGACGTTTTTTAGATTACCAAAAAGTAGTTGAGGTTCAAAAAATCATAACATCTTTATTTATGACAATGAGGAATTGATTTGTATCTTCAATTAAAGCTGAAGATGTAATCTTTCGAAATCTGTATAATATTCAAAAATGTTATATTAAAAGTTTTGAGAAAAAAATGTATGAATGTAATGACGTTTTTTAGATTACCAAAAAGTAGTTGAGGTTCAAAAAATCATAACTTCTTTATTCATGACAATGAAGAATTGATTTGTATCTTCAATTAAAGCTGAAGATGTAATCTTTCGAAATCTGTATAATATTCAAAAATGTTATATAAAAAGTATTGAGAAAAAGATGTATGAATACAATGACGTTTTTTAAATTACCAAAAAGTGGTTGAGGTTCAAAAAATCATAACTTCTTTATTTATGACAATGAGGAATTGATCTATATCTTAAATTAAAGCTGAAGATATACTCTTTCGAAATCTGTATAATATTCAAAAATGTTATATTAAAAGTTTTGAGAAGAAAATGTATGAATATAATGACGTTCTTTAAATTACCAAAAAGTAGTTGAGGTTCAAAAAATCATAACTCCTTTATTTATGACAATGAGGAATTGATCTATATCTTAAATTAAAGCGGAAGATGTACTCTTTCTAAATCTGTATAATATTTAAAAATGTTATATAAAAAGTATTGAGAAAAAGATGTACGAATACAATGAAATTTTTTAAATTACCAAAAAGTAATTGAGGTTAAAAAAATCATAACTTCTTTATTTATGATAATGAGGAATTGATCTGTATCTTAAATTAAAGCTGAAGATATACTCTTTCGAAATCTGTATAATATTTAAAAATGTTATATTAAAAGTTTTGAGAAGAAAATGTATGAATGTATGATTTTTTTAGATTACCAAGAAGTAGGTAGCAAAATTTCAAAATACTATACATATATTGTGATTCCTGAAGATGGTTATCTACCGAAATCGGTCGTATCAAAAACCGTCACAAAAAATAAATTTATTATTATGCATATGCTATTTTGTAGAATATCTCAACAATTCTACTATACTAAACATACAGATTAATAGCCTTTTTTTAAATTTTATTAGAATTGCATTCTAATCTAATATGTCTAATCTAATATACAAATTGTCTTGAATTTAACATAAAAATCCTTCCCTGAAACGAGTTATTAAATAGTGAAAGTTTCAAAAACAGGTGGTGGTCAGTTATGCTTATAGAAACTTCTACCGATCCCAACCAAAAGCTCATCCTTGAGGGCTTTACGTAGTCCTTCAGTGTTATCTTAGGCTAGTTAGGTCAAAGTTTACCTAAGACCCTTCCGATAGCCACCTCTCCAATAATGAAAAAAAACTCCCCAAGAGGTATTTGTGGTTCAATTCTAAATCCCTATTACAAAATCAACAATGATAAATCCACAGATTCTAGATCGTATTGATCTTGCAAGTTAAATTAAGGAAATATAAGAGATATGTTAAAATGTGCGTTATTGCATCCGAGAAAGGACGGCGTCACTTCGTCGTAGAGCGGATCCGGAGCAGATGTAACGCGTCAACGTCATTTCGGACGTGTTCTGGACCTCCTGTAGACGTGGAATGAATCTACCATTTCACTCCCGGGTATATTTAGGTTAGTAATTTGATCATTTGTTTTATTTTTTGCCGGTGAACGAGCGGCGTCTTGGGCCTAATGCGTCCGCTAATGTTCCACGACCCCGATGCCCGCGTCCGGAGGCGTAGGCGACGCGCCAAACCCGACCAAGGAACGCACCGGGCCAATACATAATAGCCAGAACACGAAACTGTGAAAATATTATTTCGAAAGTTCGAACAAACATATCTGTGCGTTTAGAAAAATAATCACTTTGAATGTGATGACTAAATGTTGCACTTTGAAGATTGAATGGATTTGAATTTCTTTTTTCTAAACTTATATTTATAACGGGAAAATTTCAAAATGTAGCAATCTTTTTGTTCGATATGTTTTGCTCCGGGGGAAGCTTCATGATATTGATTCTCCACCTCTCTTCCTACTCTCGATCCACCCCGAGAACGTTGCGCAACGAAATCCGAAAAAAATTGTGATTTTCTCCTCAAAAGCACCTATAATAAATTAACCAGAAGACAAAAGGAGTCTTTAAGTTTTATCCGGGATATCAACGCCAAGTCATAAACGTAATGATTAATAAGCGCGCCTGTACAAACACCATTTCGAGGGCGTCGCGACACGGTCACGGCAGTTCGGTTAGAGTGATGGTGCCCTCGTAAGGCCCCCGAAAAGGATGCTCATAATTTGCGGCTAATAAGCAAGGAAAACACGCAGCGTTCGTCTCGGCGTGACGTCTTGTCTTCTCCACGTGGTCGATTTGCTTAGAAACTCGGAGTCTTCTCTAAATCGGTACGCGTGTCGCTGTAAATATCGTGACGACGTCGTCGTCAAGCGTTCGATGACGGATTACCCGGATTTTTCGTTAAGATCAACGTCTTTTAAGCGATTTTCCCTTTTTTTTCGTAATAGGACAAAATTTATCTGGATATAAAAGTCTATTTAAAATATAAAAGAAAAAAGTATTAAACCAGAAATTAACGCATCGTGAACCCTGAAGATGCTTATGAAACCTACGAAACCAGTAAACGCATAAAGCTCTACCCGCCAAGTAATGCAAATTTCGTCGAAAAATGACTCACAACCTAGTTCATTCACTACCGAAGCGGAAAATCGAAACTAATATTTCCCAATCCAGAAAGAATTTGGTTCTTGACGCTCTCAGGTGGCAGAGAGGCCGAATCCCACATACTAGACCACCGGCAAGACCATGTAATGGATTACATGTTATTGAGATGTAGTACCAAAGAAGATCGGTTGATTCTAACTATAAGCTTTATAATGTTTATAGTTAGAATCATCATCTTCTTGATGGTGCTCATACTGCGTAACAAGCGTGCTGATCATATCACTCTTTACAACACGGTTTATGGGAAGTGGTCGCTCTGGACATCATTTAACTGTACGCATACAGCCAAGATAGTCAAAGAGATTAGCGATATTGTATGTTTGTCTGAGACATGGCTGTCAGAGGATGTGTTTAATGAGGAGTTTTGTCCCGCCGATTATGTCGCATTTAGATGTGACCGCAATTTTGATGCTCTTGATTTGACAAGGGGGGGAGGAGTTTTGATCTGCTTGAGGAATACCTTAATGGCGTGTCAGCTGGACCTCTCCTGTTTGCTTAATGCGGTGCCTTTGATAGATGTGGTAGGAGTCAAGTTTCAGGGCGCCCATGGGAAATTGATTTACATGTTTACTTTATATATTCCACCGGCTATACCGTTCGATGCTTTTGAAGCATTCTTTGATCTATTTAATAATTCGTTACCGTACGTTGCTGGTGAACGTGTTGTCCTTCTTGGCGACTTCAACGTCCCTTCGTATTCTTCGGTTGATGCTAATGTCAGATTTAAGACAGCATTAAATAATTTTCAACACTTCCATGATTTTTGTCAATCTAACACAGTCCTTAATAAGAATAACCGCTCACTTGATTTAATCTTCACTAACCTGAGCCTTAGAATCAGTCACGACCTTGATCCTCTACTGGATCAGGATTCCCACCATCCTGCCTTGTGTTTCGAGATTGATTGTACGACTCGCGATCAGTTCTGTCATTTTAAGCACAATAATAATGTCAATTATAACTTCAAACGTGCCAATTACCCGTTGTTATATCGATCAATTACGGATGTGGATTGGTCTTTTCTCAGTCACGCCACCAACGTGGACGAGGCGTGTCAACTTTTTTATGAGAAACTAAAGAGTGTACTAGATTTGTCTGTACCTGTAACGGCGAGGGGCTCTCCTTGCCGACGCTGGCCAGTATGGTTTACTAGTGAAATAAAAAATAGCATTCGCATGAAGTGGAAAATGCATACGAGTCACAAGCGTACTGGTTCGACATATTGCTTGGCAGAATTTAAGCGCTATAGGACGTTAACTAAGCATCTGATCACTGAAGCATACGGGTCATATTTGAATGGCATTGAGCGATCTTTGAGATCTGATCCCAAGAGCTTTTGGACTTATGCTCGGTCTCGTAGGGGCGTTACGCGTATCCCCGGCCTTATGGTTAGAGATAACCGAGAATTCAGTTCGGGCGAAGAGATGTTGCGGATTATTTTCGCTCTGTTTACATCGTATCGGATCCTGTGGGCTTTGATCTCGGCCAACCCGCGCATCACCTGCAGTTGTCGGTGGATAGTTTCTCTCTGGAGGAGGTGGAAGAGGCGCTGAAGCGAGTGAAGAACACTTCATCCGCTGGAGTCGATGGTATTCCGGGCTTTATATTCAGGGACTGTGCTCCGATCCCGGCCGGGCCATTGCTTACTATCTTTAACTTGATCTTGTCGACGTCTGCCTTTCCATCCATTTGGAAACAGTCTTACGTATGCCCAATTTTGAAGAAGGGCAGCGCTGCAGAGATTGTAAACTACAGGCCGATATCACTGCTATGCGTTGCTTCGAAGATTTTTGAAGGCGTTCTATTCAGGCATATGTCATTCCATCTTCGGAAATATATTAGCCCTCTGCAACATGGTTTTGTTTGTGGTCGATCTACAGTCACTAATCTATCATGCTTCACCCAATTCGTCGCTGATATCATTGACAACAGGGGACAGGTGGATGCAGTGTATCTGGATTTTCAAAAGGCCTTCGATCAGCTTGATCATTTTATCTTGCTGCATAAGTTGAGTATTCTCGGTCTGGGCTACCCCTTGCTTTTGTTAATGAAATCTTATTTGATAGGTCGACGACAGTTCGTGCACTATGGGGGCCATATCTCCGATGGTTTCTGTCCCACTTCGGGTGTCCCGCAGGGATCTAATCTTGGTCCGTTGTTGTTCCTGGCTTTCATTAACGATGTTACTGAGGTCCTGGACTGGTGGTTTAATTTTCTCTCGCTGCAGCAACGTAGAGCTGTCTGTTTTGTTAAGTTTACTTGCAAGATTATAAGGGGTGATGTGGACTGTGGCTGGTTGCTCGAGAGATTGCCATTCGTCGTGCCGCGTATTAACGCGCGCTGTAGACACATCTTTTATACTGGTCACAGCCGTACCAATGTGTTACGTAATTCGCCGATATCTTTAATTTGTGAGTATTGTAATCGAATATCACCATTTTGCGATCTATTCTGTGACCCGTTGAGGTCGATAATTAGAGCTACTTTAAGCATTTCTAATACTTAAATACTAGTTTCTATTATTAGTTTGTTCTTTTTTTTGTATCAAGCCTATACTGATTTGTTAGAATTTTGTTTTGCTTTTTTATTTCATTGTATTCAAATACGTATCTTTCTTTTTTAAGTTTTTGATTTCCTGTAACTGGGTGGTCACCTGTAGGAAATAAAGAGTTATTATTATTATTATTATTATTATTATTAGCGATTATAGTGATATATCTCGTTAAGTGGAAGCAGTTCGAGCCCGTTTCGTGATTTGAATACTTTTATGCCATCTTGTCTAATAAACTCAGGTGCAGTTTCAAAGTATTGAGTAACACTTAATGTTAAGTACTAGAACTGTTTAACCTACGTAATCATCAGAAATCTGCCTCCCGAAAAATTCTCTTAGCTCTACTCCTCCTTTACACATACTAACGCGATCTGGAGAATCATTCTTATAAGCACTCGGCAGACATAGTGCAACTGTCTTGACGCTAACATTTTATCCAACAAGTTTAGAAACACCGATTGTTAGAAGAAGAGCTCCAACAATTTTTATTCGCTAGTCACCAAGTGATAGAGAGAGAATAGCCACAACACCTTCATTTAACTTGATTTTCCATGACTTGTGGAGTTGCTAATATTGTTAACTGATGTTTATAAATGTATTGCCGCTTTTACGTCATCTTTGCCCACACTCATATACAGGGTGTCAGATAAAAAACGCCCCAAGCTGTAACTGTGTCATTTACATTCCGATTTTTATGAGCGAGGTATCAAATGAAATGGTTTGATGAATATTATGATTCATGCTACAAATAAACTTTTTCCAACGCCAGCTTCAATTTCAAGCGTTATCAAGTTTTGATTTTCAAATTGCTCGGTATATTTTTCTTCACGTTATTGGATAGAGATTTTTTTTCTGAACCCATTGCTGTACAATACATTAACATTAATTGTAATTTTAGCAGAGAAAAACAATTAAAACATTAGTCTTAGTCACTTCTGCAATACTGTAGTGTGCCATAGAAAAAAATAACGTGCAAAACTGATAACAGTCATTAAATGATATTTCAATGCCGGAAGCAGTTGTAAATGATTATTTTTTCCCATGGCACACTACAGCATAACACAAGTGACTTTAAGAGAATGTTCAGAAACTGTTTTAATGTTTTTCTTTACTACAATTACAATTAATGTTAATGTGTTGCACAGCAATGGGTTCAGAAAAAAATCTCTATTCAATAACATGACGAAAAACATACCGAGCATTTTGAAAATCAAAAGTTGATAATCGCTTGAAATTGAAGATGGCGTTGGAAAAAGTTTATTTGTAGCATGAATCATAGTATTCATCACACCTTTTCATTTGATATCACCCTCATGAAAATCAGAATGTAAATGACAGAGTTACAGTTTGGGGCGTTTTTTATCTGACATCCTGTATATTACTTATATACCGGGTGTCCCTCAAAAGTGGCTCACCCCCATATTTTTCTTTATTATTGGTGATATAAGAAAACCATTTGGAATGCATAGTTAGGTCGCTAAAACGGATTATTACGACATGAAATCATTCTTTTTGTACTTCCGGTTACACCGGATGTGAGTACTAATTTCGCTATTTTTTTAAATCTATAATTTTTTTTTCTTCAGTTGGGTAGACAGTATAATTTCACATAACTTTTACTTGAAAAAATTTTCACGAACGTTAATAATTTTTGAAAAAAGAAATTATTTTCGTTATTTTTTAATGTCCCTCTTCATTTGCTATGCCTCGAGCAGAGATCACTGCTATGCTTTAGTTAGTGGTTCTTTTTTAATAATGGCGTAAATTAACAGTTGTATTAAATTAGTTTTAAAAGAAAAACGCTATCCAACAATTAAATTTAATTCAATTGTAAGTTCAAAAAAACTAATTTTCTAAATTTTCAAAATGCTCCCGCCTCGATTTTAACATAATTGTATCTTGCGTATACGTTATTCCTGCGGAGATACTTAGGTAATACAATTTCTAACTCGATTTATTTTCCAATACCTCACGAGACCTTACTGGTGTATTATACAGCTCAGGTGATCTGAGAGGTTTTAACCAAAATAAAGTAAACAATCCAAATTATAATGTACAATGGACATTATAAGTTACTATCAGCTACAGAACATTTAGTGTAAAAGAACAAAAAATAAAAAATAATTGAATTAAACTTAATTGTTTGATCGCGTTTTTCTTTTAAAACTAATTTAATACAACTGTTAATTTACACCATTATTAAAAAAGAACCACTGACTAAAGCATAGCAGTGATCACTGCTCGAGAAATAGCAAATCAAGAGGGACATAACGTAGTTTATACCATTAACCTAGCTACTATGCGTCAAAAGTTGTAAAACATTTTCCGAAGGTACTAAAACGTTATAAAATAACGAAAATAATTTTTTTTTCAAAAATTATAAGTGATTGTGAAAATTTTTTCAAGTAAAAGTTATGTGAAATATTACTATCAACCCAAGTGAAGAAAAAAAAATTATAGATTTAAAAAAATAGCGAAATTAGAACTCACATCCGGTATAACCGGAAGTACAAAAAGAATGATTTCATGTCGTAATAATCCGTTTTAGCGACCTAACTATGCATTCCAAATGGTTCTCTTATATCACCAATAATAAAGAAAAATATGGGGGTGAGCCACTTTTGAGGGACACCCGGTATAGTAAGTAGGGCCCTTGTACACTGCCTTGTCGTACTCCTGAGTTAAATGCTTTAAGTTCAGAGATTTCCTGATGAACTAAAGATCTTGGTTCAGTTGGCTATTTTGCAGTGAAGTTCCTGATGCCAACCTCTATCAAAATTTTAATTTGGTAGTTTTTTAGGTTTTCGGATTAATGTTTTCTTTCATTTCTGTTACTATTTCTTTTGAAATAACGGATCTGTTTTCGCTTTCCCCTGGGTAAGATTCCTCAGTCAAAAATATTTCTACCCGGATTTCACTAGAAAGTCTCTTCAAGATATTCAGCGTGGCTTTTTGTGTATTACTTTTGCCCACGTGCCGCCTGCGGTTTTAATTAGTAGATTTTACTTAATAAACTTTCCAGAGTAAATAATAAATCAGCTTTACTATTATTTGACAGTTTCCTCAGGTAGTCACTGACAGAGTTCTCTTTAATTTTTTGACTTTCTCTCTTGAGTAGTTAGTTGTGACAGTATTTATTATAATTTTATCTGCTGATGCCAGTCTTCTTTTTTTCAGAAATATCTAAAGTATTAACCCATGCAAATTGTTGGATAGCTGTAATAAATAATTCCATTTCATTATCCAGCTATTCTTAATTTCTTAGAGGCACTGATAAAGTTATATTCTCTTCAAGTTTAATTCCGACGCACCTCCAATCTGTCAGTTTAATTACCAATCTAAGGACTAATTCTTTTCATATAATATAAAGTATACAGGGTGTCCCGTTAAGCGTACGGAGCGGCTGTATCTCGACAACGGTAAGGCCTAGAGGTTTGGGAAAAAAATCTGTATAAGCAAAGTGACCAAGAGAAATAGCTGGAAATTATTTTGAAGTTCGTAATTCGACCGCTAGGGGGCGTAACTGCCATTGAGAAACATAAAATTGCCGCTATCTCAGAAACTTAGACGATGAGCTATAATTTTGACAACATCATTTAATAGCTTGGATGATACCGCATCGCTTTTGTTTTGCGATATTTCTCATATCTGTCATAATAAGGGAGGGGGAGGCCAATGCGTTTTCATATGTATACATTTTAATATCTCCTGGACCATTCAACCGATTTGAATATTTTTGGTGTTGTTTGAAAGAGCATTTTATGCTCTTTTTAAAGATATTTTCAATAAGACCGTTTGCTTTAAAACAAATAAGCTAGAGGGCGTTATCTGCAGCGATTACATATTTTTGTGATTTTTGAAGAAAAGTTAAATGGAACGATACTATTTACTTCACAGAGTGAAAACCGCAACTCGATATCGCCACCCGTTCTCGAATTATAGAAGAAAATGTTAAAAACTCGAGTGCCATCAATCGGACCCAGTGACCTCATCGATAAAAACAAATCACATAACCATGGTAACTGTAAACATGTCATTTATCAACGCAGAAGCGTATGATTGATAGAGCGTATGATGATTTATTTTCAATGTTTCGAATACGATGCAACTTCATGGCAAAAATGTGCAATGCAATTACGACAAAGAAAGACATTTTTCTCTAGAAGTGTTTTTAAGATTGACTTAGCGATTACGGAAAACTGGCAACGTGTAGCCCATTCAGATATCTCTATGAATTCTTAAAGCACATTGGTGCGCAATGTGATCCCACATAGTCTGGGAACTCCGAAAACAATTGTCCACAAGATTTCTCAAGAGAATAATATCTCCACCACGTTGTTTTATATCAGGCCTTAACAGATACCGATTATGATAACACACTGAACTATTACCATTGACTTTTAAATATGATTTGGGCAAATCCAAACCTTTTATCACAAATGCTATGGTTGCATGAAGCATCTGTCCACAAGCTGATGTAAACTTGCATAATATGCATTCTTGATTCGAGCAAAACCCACATTGCTTTCACCCCTTTATCTATTGGGTAGACTAAACGACCTGATTTTTCAAGAAAAACCAATAACCAGGGAAAATATGACAAAACACTAAATACCAGTAGAAACCTGTCCAGGGCCGAGACTTAAGCAGCGCTTTTTTTCGTCGAAACTAGATTAAATAAATGCATCGAGGTTTATGGAAGGCATTTCGCACATTAGTGTGTTATTTTTGCCAAAAATTTAAGTTATTCTAAGTGTTTTGGTTTATTTTGTTTTATTATCATTGTTGATGTTTCATTGATCCGTTGGCTTTTCAACACGCCTCAAAAGTAGTTTTGAAGCAGTTCTAAGCTTGGATAAAGTGTGAAGGAAGGTTCTAGATAATAAAATTTTTGTTCTCTCTTATTTGTTTCCTAAGGTAACTTGATCCGATTAAGATATACGAATTTTTAACATTTTCTTTTATAATTCGTGAATGGATGGAGATATCGAGATGCGGTTTTCACTAATATTTAGCAAATTTTATGGTGATTAATGGTCTGTGAAGTAAATAGTACCGTTCCATTTAACTTTTTATCAAAAATCACAAAAATATGTAACCGCTGCAGATAACGCCCTCTAGTTTATTTGTTTTAAACCAAGCGGTCTTACTGAAAATATCTTTTAAAAATCTTTCAAACAAGACCAAAAATATTCAAATCGGTTGAATGGTCCAGGAGATATTAAAATGTAAACATTTGAAAACGCATTGGCCTCCCCCTCCCTTATTATGACAGATTGAGAAATATCGCAAAACAAAAGCGATGCGGTATTATCCAAGCTACTAAATGATGTTGTCAAAGTTATAGCTCATCGTCTAACTTTCTGAGATAGCGGGAATTTTATGTTTCTCTATGGCAGTTACACCCCGTAGTGGTCGAATTACGAACTTCAAAATAATTTCTAAGTATTTCTCTTGGCCACTTTGCTTATAAGGATTTTTTTCCCAAACCTCTAGGCATTACCGTTGTTGAGATACAGCCGCTCCGTACGCTTAGCGGGACACCCTGTATATTCCAAGGTTGTGTATTTCCATCTGTGTATTTTTGGGTCTATAGGTCAATATAATACAATATATTTAGTTCATTGCCTACTTGAAGAAGCCTTTTTTCCTTTTGTAATACTTAATCTTTATCTATGTTTATTTAGGCAGCATCCTACAAGACAAGACTCTGGTGAAATTTGTAAAGCAGTATACAATTAATAGCAAATTAGTATTACATACCTTTTTTTACAAAATCATTTTTCCTCATTATCTCGTTTTCTGACTAAAATTATTATTGTTACTATGTATATTTGATTGTATTTACCTACATTACCGCTGATATGTAATCCATTAGCACACACGAACATTGACAATCTAAATGGGGGTGTGTAAAGTGTTAACGTACGGTGATGTTATTTCTGCATGCTCCCCTATATCGTAAAAAGCCGCGCCTCGTCATATTTGTTTAATTAATATTCGGCGCGGTGTGAACGTCGCCCCTAGGATGACAAGCGGCGGCTGATGCGACGATGGTGGCAGTTGTTGGAGTGTTGTTTCATCATTTCCATAGTACGTGGCGAAGTGTACCCGAAGGCGGCGCGTGTGTTATATGCGTGCGACGAATGCCAACATTTCCACTACAATCACCATGACTCGCAATGGATAAAAATTGAGATTTTGATTTTTTTATTTTCGGACTTATGGTGGAAGTTGAAAAAGAGATACTTGAACGAACCCCGTATGAAAATTTACATATACACACGCGGTTCACGTATTTACATTAGCTTCGGTAGGCATATGTAATAAAACGTGAAAAGATTTCGGGTTTTGAGACTGTGGGAACCGAAACCTCTCCGGTTCGTCGTGTTTACGTTCGGTCGCCGTTCACCTCTTTCCGTTCACACAGATATATGTATATTTCTAAGATTTTTTTTACCTCTAAAATATGTGAATTCGGCGAGTATGTGTGAAAATATGACGCCGCGCTCATAAGTCACCGAGATTTATCGCGTGAGAGAAACCTTATTTTTAAATGACCGTCAAGAAACGAACGAAGAGAGGCAATTTAAATACCACCTAAACACGTACAGTGTAGACACTTGACAGTTCGCGGCTGAAGTGTGAGATTTAAGAGGTGTTTAGACAAGCGGGTGGTTCCTGATATTTACGGTTGTCGTCCAATTACTTTTTCGTGGATTCTAACTTTTCGATGATGTTTAAAAAAGTAAAGGAATAAAACGCATAATGATGTAGGGTTTGTGGAGAATTTGCCTGAAAGTTTGTCTAATTAACACTAACGGGTTGGTAGCCGCAGAAGCTAGAGTAGAATAGGCTCCGGCCCACGGTTAATTGTAATTTCTACGGAACAAATTGCATTGCAAATAGAGAGTGGCATTAGCCTGGCTGTTTGTACGGGGTTGCGAGGGGAAAAGGGGTGATGGGGCGTAGTGAGAGGGCGGCGGCGTCGGTCTGTTTATTCAGAGCCCCCGGAATTAACCGTCCAACTCCCGTCGGTCTCTCTTCAAGCGCTCACCATCTCCGTCTGAGTTCGGAATACCGATAAAACCGCTTAATTCTCTCATTTTCATCCTACGAAGAAGTCGATATGTAACATTAATTATTTTTAAATTATAATATATATATTTATTACGACACTCTTTATCTGTATTATTAATTAAATTCACATTTCTTAAGTTTGTTTTCTTAGTGACCTGGAAAGTGGCATTTCTTGAGAGTGTCGGTGGCGTCGGCGTCGGAATCGTCGTCGTCACGACGTCGTCTCTTGGAAACGAATCGTCCGTCTGAGCTAGTAATAACAATTAAAACGGAAGAGGAACGGTCTTGGCCCGAAAATAAAAGGGTCGCGGAGTTCTAATTTAAAAGGCGGGGCGCAAAAACGAAAAAGTCTTCAAGTCGTCCGACGGAGGAGGCAGAACGACGTTCGCGCGGAATGGATTTATCTATTCCTTGTCTTCGCCCGTTCTACTCCCGCGTTAAGCTTGTTTATTCAGCCGCGCTGCTGCTGCAGCCGCAATGTCCCTTTACTTCTCTTCACTAACCATCTATTTTTCTATTCTTTTTACTTCCCAACGATGACTTAAATACGCATTATAGTCTAAAATCAATTATAAACTAAATAATATCAACTAAGATAAATAAATTTAATTAAAATAAGTTCTTTGTTTATGATTATGAGATTTATGTTGATTAAATTTAACATGATTGTGATAAAGAGCTTGATTAAGGTTAACATCTATGAAGTGTAAGATATTATTGAGAAATATCGAATGTTACACCGAAAATTTTGAGATGAGAATCTCGGGTTGCTAACAAAAATAAGGCTGTTAGAGTATCTTAATGTAGATCTATTCTCTGGGGATAAAACAAACATAGATATTCATTTCATTTATTACACTTGTATAATTTAATGAAATGGAGAAGCTTGTATATAGAACCACATTGTACAATGAAGCGTTAGTATAATTACAAATTAGTACTAGAAAACGAACCTCATAAGTACCATACTATGAAAAAGACAAAACAAAAATAAGGCCAAAAAAGAATCAAACAAATTTAGTTCGAACCACAACCTCTAGTTATTACAATATTTCCACAATTTTGAGAAGTTGGTGAAGAAAAAGATTATTAACTTAGAACTAATAAAGCAGTCAATTTGGATAAAAGTAGAAATACAAATTTCTATAAGCCTGGTGGTTTTGATAAAATGATTAAAACAGTAACTTAGTAGCGGAGCTTCATGAGAAAGTTGTGGCAACATTACTTTTATGCTCAAACATGCTCCTAATGATTCAAAAAGATTTACTCATCCTAGCAGCTAGTTTAACCACTCTATTTTATACAATATCTTAACCCCTTTATATTTAGCATTCATATTTCATGCCAAGTGATTTTGAGCAAAACCTAATCATGAAACTCGAAACCGGCGAGGAATGATGGCTCTGTAGTTATCTTTCCAACGATCCATTTGATAACATTAACTCCTCTAAGATTTTAAAGAAATTGATTTCTCAGAAAAAGCTTAAAAGTGATTGGTAACTCAATTTACTCGAATCGGGTTCGTTAATGAGGCAGATTTATAGATACAGTTGGTGCACATCTTGTATTAACGCAACTATTCGTGTTATCAAATCGTGAATGTAATGACAATACGTGAGAGATAAAAATATAATAGTGTCATGATGGTTTCGATCGTTGACTATGATGTTGACGATTAAATTAGCTATCATTACTTTTATCACGACAGTACGATGTGCTGACGGCTCAAATCACGCTCTAAGATTTTTTTAGCCAGTATGGACTAGAGATGTGTAACACTGCGCTGCGCGGCGCAAATGAGTTAACTCAGTACAGCGTGTTACGTGCGCTGATACCCAATTTTAAAATGAGTCAACTCAATTGCGCCACCGTTGGCGTAGTAAAGCACGCCGGTGTGACTTGATGATTTACAAATATATATGTAAGTGAAAATGCCAGCCCTTAATCACGTATAAAACCTTCATTTGCTAGAACTTCGAACGAGATAGCATGCGGTACCGGCGAGAGATAGATGCGATGCATCCAGCAACTGTGTTATGGCGCAATTGAGTTGATACATTGCGCTAACTTACTTAGGTGCGCTAGTATCAGTGTGTCAGCGCAGCAAATTTTGCTGCGTTACACATGGTTAGTATGGACTACATAGCATTTGAGCTTTCGCCACTTTATATTATTCGTCTGTTCGGTTGATTTTCTAAATCACCGTAAAACTGCTTCATTCGTGATTTTATCTACCCAAAAAAGCTGAAATAACATGTCGAGAACATGAAACCACCAAAATACTTAAGTGATAGAATGCTCTCATTCAAAGAACTTGTAATCAAAACAGCGGAAAATCTAAAATCGAAGAACAATATTATACAAATGCTCTATGGATCATGAAAGGGAGCATCGGTCTTCACCCTGTTCTCAATACTCCTGAGCCTTGTCTTCTGAACCGCTAAATACATAGCGGTACAGATAGCTTTACAGTCCTCCAGACACACAGAATCGATGTTCAGCTCAATGCCACAATGGAAATGATCGCAAAGATTATCAAATCTACTCCACTGCAATAGCTCTATACACCGTTTCCAAACCTGCGCCATATAAATTCTCTCATGAGCAAGTACAAAAAGATCTTGAGCAACCAAAACCTACCAATATATGGGGAGATTGGCGCCAACCTACTTTCTGCAAAAATGGTGTAAGAAGTAATGCCCTACTGCGAATGAGGTGAAAATCAAACCGTGAAACATATTAAAGAGTATTGCCCTAGAACTCCAGAATCAATATCTTACATAAAGAGCTAAATGTCTACTTGTAATCGGAACCGTGAGTGTGAGTTTAATTGCAATTTTAATGATATAGTAATGGTATAAATATATTTATCCAGCCTTCTTAAAAATCCTTCCACATCTCAAATTCATTTCAATAGGGGTCCGTTAATGTCCAGAATTCAACCTCGTACAGGGAAAATATAGCATCTTAGCATTTTTAAATCGTTGTTTATGTCGTGTATATGAAAGATTTGCCTCACTTTTATTAACGTTGTTCGTGTTTTGATTATTCAACTCTTAATTTTCTCACAGATTATATTCTGTTTATTCGTTGGAGTTAGATGCCGTTCACGTAAATCCATGATTCTGATTGTTATTACTTTTCCTTACAGTCATATATTTAGTTATGCTGGTGCTCTGTGTCAGATGGTAATTTTTGGAGTAATGTATTATTTTATTCAGAAGGTTCTGTAGTTGCATTTCCAAACTAATAAAGACTAAGGCATAACGAATTTGATTTACGATTTTCCCATTCATTAACCTCATCGTAAAAGATAGAAGATCAATGGTGACAAAATGCAACCTCTTTTGATTTCTACTTCTTCTGAAGTTTGGTTCCAATATAAATTTGTTATTACTCTTATCTCTTTGTCATTAACTTCTGTATCTTCTAGCACTTGTAGCATCTTATCATGTTGAACTTTATCGACACCCTTCTCAAATCAATATATACGTCATGATTTAAATCGACATCTTTATGCAGAAGAAGTCCATGTCTATAGTCTTCTTTTAGGCAAATCAAAGAATACATTACGAATAATAAGATTTTTCTCATTTTTGACACTCACTCTAAATTCAGCAATAACGGGATCCTTTCTTCCTTTGCTGATCTTAGCGTCTATTCGATTTTCTCTATCAGTCTCCTCTTCTATTTGATGGTAAAAATTCTCCAATTTTTAGTCAGCAGTCACATGGCGGAGCAAACACCTGCACAATATTTATGTTTGCTTCGTTTTAACTACTCCATCATTACTTTAGCATATAGTTATATAATATTATGTAGTATGTATTATTTAGTATTATGAATTACTCTGGCCTCCTCTCTACTAAATGGTATGATCGTCAATTTCAATTTGTTGACGGTGAGGCTATCTCATTTCTTTGATTGTGTCATGTATCTTTCCGCAAGAAAATATATGGTGAAGTATATTAAACACGAGTCACGATCAATTCGCAGAATAAGTAGCTGTATTTTAACATGGTCTTAATTTATTAAATCATTTACTTTGATCTTTCATATGCGAACTAGATTTGGAAATATTATAAATATCAGCTTATAGATTATGCATAAGTACTTACTTAGATTTTAAAATAGCAAATCAAACATCATTAGTATGCTTTGTAGTTTTCTTGGTGTATGTTTAACTAACGAGCGATTCAATTCTAGTAGGCAAATTATGTATCATAGTAATAATTAGTTTAACTAAAAAAGTTAAGGTACCATATTTTCATTTATAACTATAATTTTATCGATTATATCGTGTTATTTAACAGTTGTTTTGATTGTTAAGATTTTCATTAAAATACCACTGAAATCTTTACCTTTTCCCTGAAATCCTTTCGAATCGCTTAATCCATTAATAATAAAGTCATACAGAAATGTGAAGAACGAAGCTCGATAATGAGGGCTTAATGAATAATGACACCTAGGTAAACGGTCGTGACGGTAGTCCATGGTCGCTTGAAAGGTTCTGGTGGGGTACGGAGGGCCACGCGTCAGGTGCAATAGGATGGTAGAGTAGAAAGGTAGACAGAGGGACGACAACGGGGAACGCCAAGAATCCGCCAATATGGCCGTGTTCGGCCAATGAGGACGAAGAGGCAACAATGCCGGGGCAGAGCTAGCGGCGCGACGGCGGCACGGTAGCAGTGAGGGGCCCCTATGTGTTCTACTTCGCGCGACCGCAGCGACAGCCTGCGTCAATATTATTTCAGCATTTCCCCCTCGCACGTCACCCTCCGACAACCCTCTCTCAACGTATCAGTCGATGCTCCCCTCGGTGGTCACGCGTTGCACCATTGTGTCCACTTCCTAAAGTTATAAGTAGGATAGCATTGTACGATTTTCTACCTGAAATATTATATTGAATTTTATTAATATGTAAATTTTGATTTATAAATTTTTTTGCCAATATTAACTTTGTATCTCTTATAAGTTATTTAGATTTACAGGATCAAATCAAGAAGCAACATACCGGGAATTTCATATAACTTACAATATATGAATGCAGTAATAATAGTTATCGAACTAGTGGAAAAACATTCGGATTTAGCCGCACGTCTTTCAAGACGGCTAAACCCGAATTATTCTAGTTCTAGGTGTTGTGTTAAGTGCAAAACTAGAATTAACACTAGACCTAGATCTAGAAACATTCCGATTTAGCCGCACGTCTCTCAAGACGGTTAAACCCGAATGATTCTAGTTCTAGGTCTTGTGTTAGTTCTAGTGATAGTGCCAGTACAAAATTAGAACTAACACTAGTCCTAGAACTAGAAAGTTTTGGGTTTATCCGTGCGCCCTCAGACTTACGAGACGCATAGCTAAACCCGAATGGTTCTGGTTCTAGATCTAGTGTTAGTTCTACTTTTCGTTCAATAAAAATATACCACAATCTAAAGCTGAATAACAGTGAAAACTAGAATTAATACTACACCTAGAAACATTCAGGCTTAGCAGTGTATTAAGAATGTAGTGCACAAAATGGATATACTAGAAATGTGCTAATAAGAACGTCGTGTTATATTATCACACTACTGTATATGAATATGATGACTAAAATTTGTTTATACACAGTGCTTAACATTTCTAATTGTCGTTACTAAACTAATTTTGTGATAACATGTATTGACTAATTAGGAATTATCCTTTGTATAGATCGCTAATAGATAAGTTTATGGTAGCTTACAAGTGTACAGGTAGGCAGCCAACTGGTTGTTGGAAGTGTCGTCTTTGCTCTTGTGTGAAGTCCGTCGTATCCCGTTCTTTCTGATTCCTTTTCGAGCCATTAGGCAGATGTTGAGAATTCACTGTATTCATCATTGCAGTTTTATGAATAGACTTTCAATCCATTTTTCTCTGGCTATATGTACCACTATAGTATACATACCTAGCGCTATGTTAATGATGGGAATTGAAAGCGAGCCCCCTGAATGTGGTTGTAACAAAAGATTCAACGTTAGGTATGGAGACATCACAGTATAAGCTCTCTAAAATGTATTGCTGGAAATAGTCATAAGAAGTGATTAAAATTAGTTAATTTAGGAAGAAATGGCTGACTTTAAAACGTCAAAAAGAAAAATTAAATATGGTTGCCACCGCTAGATGGAGTGGCGATTTTAATTTAATTTAAAGGATTTCTTAAAGATTTACAATTAACGAATATGACCCACACTCAACTATTATATAATCTGATACACTTTCTCACAATTAAATCCGTTTAATTATATAAAATTATTTATTTTTTTAGTCATAATTTATTCATAATATTAACTTGGCACAGTCTAAATGAATTTCCATATAGAGTTGCTAAGCAACCATCGCCAAATTAAAAATGCGCATGATATACGTTGCTCTTGGTGAATTAAATGTCTTTTTTATGCTAATTTAATCATTATTTAAAAAAGATTACATAAAAGGTTATGTTACCTAAGACGGTGTAAAATAGGATATCTTCTTTGCTTAAATTTTCAATATTCCAAATATATGTAGATTGTTTCGTTATTTTCTCATCTCCGCTTCGATTCTACGTGAGCAATGTTGTGTTAGAAAACAGGATTTGGTCAATCCCCCTGTTTTTATAACGAAAAAAATGCAGACGAACCACATGCCCGTTACAGAATTCAAAAATTTCTCAACTTTTAGTACACACCAAACGCGCCATCTATATTACAATACCCCAATTAAACACGATCATTTAATCACTATTTTAATTATTAATTTTTTATGCAATTTTAAATTAATTATATTATTTTTATGTAAATTAATCATTAATAAATAAATTTTTAATAATGTTGCTTTAATTTTAATTTATAAAATTGCAGTTTCCTTGACATGAAACGTCAAAATCCTAACCAAAAATTTTTGTTTGTCAATATGACGAAATTCTCAAAATATAATGTACAGAAACGCAAGTAAAGTTAAAGTGCCTCTTAGGTATCTCCTAAGAAATGCGCAAAATCAAGAAAAATCTCCCAATACCACCCTTCCAACGACCATCTTAACCAAAGGGATTTGTAGATGTTTAAGCAGCAATACTAAAGTATTTATTACGCATCCCCAAATGTTGTGTTTACTCTACAATTTATTTTTTAGATCACAAAAACTATAAATAACGAATTCAATGCTGTTTGTAGTCTTATAAAACGATCCGGTCTTGATGACATAACCAAACTTCCAAGATACCTAAACACACGGCAGTTTCATAAAAGTACTTATAGAAGTAGCGCAACTGGTCCTACTGATCCCAAAAAACGACCTGATAAAAACGAAAATAATAATGACGATGATGATAATAAAATTTCATCGTTATTGGCCAAAGCATTTCTTTGGATGTTATCAGCTTATATGGTTATTGCTATTATATCGTTAATGTTTCCAAGTAGTAATCAACCAGAAGTAAATGTTAAAATTATTTTATTACATTGATTTTAAAAGAATTAATTATAGGTTGTGAGGTACGTTTCGTGGAATGAATTTTTATATCAAATGTTGGCTAAGGGGGAAGTTGAAGAAATCATTGTTCGACCTGATGTGGAGATTGTTACTATTATTTTATTTGATGGAGCGGTTATTAAAGGAAAAAAGGTTTGTATAAATAAAATAATTTTTATTAAAAAAATTGTCTAGTTTTAATGAAACAAAAGTAGAAATAACACTAGAATTAGAAACATTATGAGTTAACTGTACATCTCTTAAGACAGCTAAATCCAAATGATTCTAGTTTTATTATATAATCTAATACATGTACTTTTCTAATATGTATATTTAACCTTTCAACTAATTCAATAAAAATATACAACAATCTAGCGCTGAATAACAGTTAAAACTAGAACTAACACTGGACCTAGACCTAGAAACATTCGGGTTTAGCCATGCAACTAAACCCAAATGATTCTAGTTCTAAGTATAGTGTTAGTTCTACATAGTAACAGTGCTAGTGTAAAAGTAACACTAGACCTAGAACTAAAAACATTCGGGTTTAGCCGCACGTCTCTAAAGACGGCTAAACCTGAATGATTCTAGTTCCAAATAAAAGGTCAAAAAATTCCGAAGAAATTAATTTTTTTGTTCTTAACAACCGGTTTCGGTCAATACTATTTCCGTCTTCAGGTTCGTTGCAAAAACATGAGTAAAACAACTTAGAATCTAAATTTAAGAAACATGAGAAGGATTTCTTTTTTACCGTCAACTAAGCACGCAATCTAACAAATGTTAGTTTAAACGAAAAAGAAATTGAAATACTACAACTTGGCCGCAAATATACATTTATTGATAAAAAACAAAGATAAAGATTTAGCTATAGATTTAGAAAGCCAATTGTATACAGGGTGTATCTGAATGACTACAACAAACTTCAAGGGGTGATTCTTTAGTGAATTTTAAGGGTACTTTGATATATGAACCATGGGCGACTTCGGCTCCCCTAAGGAGCTACACCCCTTCAAAAATGGCGGAAAATGTTGGTTTAATTTTATTTTCTCAAAAACCATAAACGCTAAAATGAAATTTGGGGAATATGTTTAACTCATAATAGGGCACGTTTTGACCCTATTTGTACTTTCAACCTACCGTTCTAAACTACTAAACGTAACCCCCCTCGTTCAATTTATGCCTAGATTTTTTTAATGAAAATGATAAATACATTGCAAAAATTTCAATTAGATAGATAAAACTATTCTAAAACTTTTTTGTCTCTCTGATGTTCTTCTAAAACTTAATAATTTCTGAGAAAAAAAATAATTAAGCAAACACTAACTGTTAAGCTGTAGGGTTGTTAATCGAAAGTTGGAATGAATTTTTAATGAAAAAATCTTAGTAGGCTTTGCAATCTTTGTCATAAATATTTTTGACGTTTAAATGTCAGTGGTTTTCTTACTATTATTATTGTTTTATTTAAAATTTTGAAACGTCGAGTGAACGAGCGTAAATGCGATAGAACTTTATTTAAAAATTAATTTGAAAAACAATAATAATAGTGACATTTACTGACATTTAAACGTCAAAAATATTTCTGACAAAGATTGCAAAGCCTACCAAGATTTTTTCATTAAAAATTCATTCCAACTTTTGATCAAGAACCCCGTTGTTAAACGGGCAGTGTTTGCTTTATTATTTTTTTTCTCAAAAATTAGTCATTTTTGGAAAAATTTCAGAGAGACAAAAAAGTTTTAGAATACTTTCATCAATCTATGTAAAATTTTTCTAATGTATTTATCATCTGCATAAAAAAATTTTAGCAAAAATGCAAAGGGGGTGGTTACGTTTAGTAGTTTAGAAGGGTAGGTTGAAAGTGCAAATAAGGTCAAAACGTGCCCTATTATGAGTTAAACATATTCTCCAAATTTCATTTTCCTAGCGTTTATGGTTTTTGAGAAAGAAAAATTAAACCAAAATTTTCCGCCATTTTTGAAGGGGTGTAGCTCCTTAGGGGAGCCGAAGTCGCCCATGGTTCATATATCAAAGTACCCTTAAAATTCACTAAAGAATCACCCCTTGAAGTTTGTTGCAGTCATTCAGATACACCCTGTATACATAAAGATTTTTTCAATATAAAAAAAGATTTAACACCAACTGTCAAAACTTTAAAACGCACAAAAACCAAATGACAACCATTAGAAACTATTAAATAACTAACATTATTATACTTGGAGATAAAAACGCAGGAATAGTATTAATTGATAAGAAAGAATACATTTTAAGCGGCCTTCACAGGATTAATATACAGTGTGTCCCAGGATAGATGTTACAAGAGGTATAATGACTTAAAAATGTTGAAATTTTATTTTAAGGCTAAGGAATTAAGCCCTGCTAGGTGTGAAGAGAATATTAAGAATATTTTCAAAACAAAGGCGGCTTTGACTGACAAGGGAAGTATCAGAACTGTCTCTCACCGATTTTGTTGAAATTTGGTACAGCGATAGTATGACCAAAAATAAGGTTTACGGATTTTTTATACGTGTTAATAAAGCCCCTGGGGCGAGTTATAAGGGTTGGAAATCGGGGCGAAATATATATATTCGCTTATAGGTTGAAAGCGAAAATAGCTATCGAAATGTAGTAAATGTAAACTGATATTCATTTTCAAAGAGCTTTCCATTGATATACCACACATATATCTGAGGGCTTCAGGAGGTAAACTACCCCTACTTTTTTGGAATATTTTAAAAACTACCCTGTTGATTTTGGCGATATTATGTATCCTTATAGTACGTTTAAAAATATTAATGACGTCTTTTTTCTTATTTGCCTCTGACCATCCCCTGCAAAGTTACGGGGTATGATAGATAACCCCTTTCCTTAATAATAAGGTGATAAACTGTTACACTTTTGAACAATATTTTGAAGAAAACCATAAATTAGTTGTAAATTAAGATTTTTTCTTCTATAATTCGAGAACGGGTGGCGATATCGAGATGCGGTTTTCACTAAAATTTAGCAAATTTTAAGGTGACTAAGAATCTGTGAAGTAAATAGTATCGTTCCATTTAACTTTTCTTCAAAAATCACAAAAATATGTAATCGCTGCAGATAACGCCCTCTGGCTTATTTGTTTTAAAGCAAACGGTCTTATTGAAAATATCTTTAAAAAGAGCATAAAATGCTCTTTCAAACAACACCAAAAATATTCAAATCGGTTGAATGGTCCAGGAGATATTAAAATGTAAACATATGAAAACGCATTGGCCTCCCCCTCCCTTATTATGACAGATATGAGAAATATCGCAAAACAAAAGCGATGCGGTATTATCCAAGCTATTAAATCATGTTGTCAAAATTATAGCTCATCGTCTAAGTTTCTGAGATAGCGGGAACTTTATGTTTCTCAATGGCAGTTACGCCCCCTAGCGGTCGAATTACGAACTCCAAAATAATTTCCAGGTATTTCTCTTGGTCACTTTGCTTATAAAGATTTTTTCCCAAACCTCTAGACCTTACCGTTGTCGATATACAGCCGCTCCGTACGCTTAACGGGACACCTGTATAGTAACTGAAATGTGAACTAAAACTGAGGAATAATACTATTTATTTGTCAATATTTGCGACTACTTAAATCATTTTTTTTATGGCATTTTTCATTGTCTTTTTTTCTTCACTCTGATCTAATCTATAATATGGTGGTTTAATCAGTGTAGGTAGGTCTTTCTGAAATTTTGCCATAATTTCTCATTCTGAACAACTTTTCTTAATGATATTTTGCCATATCATGAACAAAAAGGTTACTTTACCTGAACTCAAAATAGTTTTCGCTTCACTATCAAGGCCGAGTTGATTTTCAAAATATGATAATATACTTAAAATTCTCTCCACACCAAGCAGGGCATAATTCCACAGCCTTAAAATAAAATTCAAAATTTTTTAACTCATTATACCTCTTGTAACATCTATCCTGGGACAAACTGTATATTGTCAATAAGATATTGTCAATATGGCCAATAAACATTGACAAACTGTAGTTGCTTCAGACTATCAATATTTATTGGCGATCTACTTAGTGTTGTGTTTTGCGCTGGCAGTCAAAGATGTCATACCGTCAAAAAGCTTGTGTAGCTATTATTGGATAATACATTCGTTACATGCATTTTTTCATTATTTTATTTTTTATGTATTATACGCTTTTTTGACTTGCGCAAATACTATTGTATGTCGCCAATAAAGAGTTATTATTATTGTCAATACTCAGATACTGACAATGTATGTATACTGATCGTGTGAAGGCCGCTTTAACTGACACTAGACCGAGAACTAGAAACATTCGGATTTAGCCACACGTCTCAAGACGGCTAAACCCGAACGATTCTAGTTCTAGAACTATAACTTATACTAGACCTAGAACTAGAAAGTATCGGGTTTTAAAAAAAATCATTTATAGGCTGATCATAAAACTTACCACATGAACGTAGTGGATATCCAAAAATTTGAAGATAAACTACGGGAAGCCGAACGAAGGTTAGGAATTACAGATGGTGTTCCGGTAGTTTATGAACGTGGTGGAGATTCAGCGGGGAAATTAGTTTTATCATTATTCATCGTAGGTTTATTACTTTCGATCATAGCGAGAAGTAGAAATATCAGAACAACAATTAGTATGGATGGGTTTGTAAGCTTTTAAATCTTTTTTTTTTATGTTTCAATATTAAAATAATTAATAATTATAGACGCAAATGGGGAAAGCTAAATTTACCTTGGTTGATCCTCTAATTGGAACAGGAAAAGGTGTAAAATTCGCCGATGTTGCTGGTCTTCGCGAAGCTAAACAAGAAGTAATGGAGTTTGTTGATTATTTGAAACGACCCGAACATTATAAAAGTTTAGGGGCGAAAGTACCAAAAGGAGCTCTTTTATTAGGACCTCCCGGTTGTGGGAAAACGCTTTTAGCAAAAGCTGTGGCTACGGAAGCGAATGTACCGTTTTTATCAATGAATGGATCAGAATTTATTGAAATGATTGGGGGATTAGGAGCTGCGAGAGTACGAGATCTTTTTAAAGAAGCGAAAAAGCGTTGTCCTTGTATCATTTATATCGATGAAATTGACGCGATTGGACGAAAAAGAAGTGGGGAATTAGCTGGAGCTACCGGATCAACTGGGGAAAGTGAACAAACGTTGAATCAATTGTTAGTTGAAATGGACGGGATGTCTACGAGGGAAAATATTAT
Source organism: Onthophagus taurus (assembly GCF_036711975.1). Taxonomy (NCBI): domain Eukaryota; kingdom Metazoa; phylum Arthropoda; class Insecta; order Coleoptera; family Scarabaeidae; genus Onthophagus; species Onthophagus taurus. Next base: position 1,705,621 of record NC_091966.1, read on the forward strand.
AATGTTAGCTTCAACAAATAGAGCCGATATTTTAGATAAAGCCTTATTAAGACCTGGAAGGTTTGACAGACACATTTTAATTGATCTCCCCGATTTAGACGAAAGAAAACAAATTTTTGAACAACATTTAAAAAGCATCGTTTTAGAACAACCCCCACCATCTTATTCCAGACCTTTAGCGTTTCTTACACCAGGTTTTAGCGGTGCTGATATCGCAAATATTTGCAACGAAGCTGCTTTACACGCCGCTCGATGTAAAAAGAAAAAAGTTTGTAGGGACGATTTAGAATATGCCGTTGAGAGAGTTGTTGGTAATTAATTTATTAGTCCAAAATAATTAATTTATTTTAATAATGTTTTATTTAAAGGTGGAACTGAAAAGCGAAGTCACGCGATGACTCCCGAAACTAAACGAATCGTCGCTTATCACGAATCGGGACATGCTTTAGTTGGATGGATGTTAAAGCACACCGATGCGTTACTTAAAGTTACTATTGTACCAAGAACTAATTTAGCTTTAGGGTTTGCTCAATATATACCGAGAGATCAAAGGCTTCATAGCACGGAAGAAGTAAAAATTATTCCATTTTATTCTATTTCATGGTATTTTTTATTGTTTTGTAGTTATTCGAAAAAATGTGTATGACATTAGGAGGAAGAGTAGCAGAATCATTAACATTTAACCGAATCACAACTGGTGCCCAAAACGATTTAGAAAAAGTCACAAAAATGGCGTACGCCCAAGTAAGAGAATTCGGTATGAATAGCGTGGTTGGTTTGGTTTGTTTCCCAGATAGAGAAATAAAAGAGAAAGGTCGAAAACCGTTCAGTAAAAGATTAAGCGCTGTTATTGATGAAGAAGTACAAAAATTAGTTACAAGAGCTTATAAACGAACCGAACAAGTTCTTTTACAACATAGAGATAAATTAGAATTGGTAAATAAATAATATAATCGTATTTAAATTAAATAATCATTAATTTTTTTTGGTTATTTTAGTTAGCTGAAGAACTCTTAAAAAAAGAAACGTTAAACTATGATGATGTTGAAGCTCTTATTGGCCCACCCCCTCACGGGAAGAAGAGGCTAATTGAACCAGCGGAATTTGAAGAATCAGTTAGAAAAGAAGCCGGTGATACTTTACCAAATCCACCCAAAATAAATCAAACAGCAAAAGAAAGACCTCCGTCTTCTAAAGTATAGATTAGAAACGAACGTAATACTTTAATTTTTAGTATTATTTATAGGAAATTACATATTTTGTTATTGTGTGAAATAATAAAACAATGTGTCTGTTAAAATTGTTTGTTTTTAATTCAATTTTATCTCTAATTAATAATAATCTTAATTAAAATTTTATTAAAATAAATTCAAATGAGTGAGGTTATGTTTTTGACGTTGACATTTTGAGATTATAATAAATTAATTGTTAAAAAATATGGAATTAGAAGAGAAAAAGTAGTAATGAAACGATTATAAATAATTATTGAAGTAATGGTGAAAAATTATATGGAAAGCGAATTAGTCAATATTGATGATGAGTCACTAAATTCCAATTTAATAAAAAAATCAGGAAAATTCTAGGAAATTACATATTTTGTTGTGTCGTGAAATAATAAAACGTTGTGTTTGTTAAAATTGTTTATTTTTAATTTAAATTTATTTGTAATTAATAATAATCTTAATTAAGATAAATTCAAAACATAAAGTGAGGTTATGTTTTTGACGTTTACATTTTGAGGTTATAATAAACTAATTATTAAAAAATGTGGAATTAAAAGAGAAAAAGTAGTAATGATTATAAATGTAGTAATTAGTAGTAATGATTATAAATTATCATTGAAATGAGAAAAAATTATACGGAAAGCAAAGAAGCCAATATTGATGATAAGTCACTAAATTCCAATTTAATAAAAAAAATCAGGATATTTCAGCGAAATTATATACAGGGTGATTCACATCAGAACCGACACAGAGCTGGGACATTGATTTAACGTAACTTATCTCTATACTAAGTTGTACAGGTGGTTCAAATTCGATGTCCGAATAGGCTATCTTGGAAACTGTAAGAGTTAGAAAAAAAGTAGCTTACATGTCATGATCTTGTTTTTCGAGAAACTACTAAATGTCAAAAACCAGGCCAAAATTGAAAATATGGTAAAGTCAGCAAGTGCAATTATCTTGGTTATTATTATAGGTGGAGTACTATAACTAAGACATTATATGGACACTTTTTTACAGAGAATTTGATAACGCAGTTTTAGATTTTGCGATATTATGACAATTTTCATTTTTTTAAATGGAAACAACCACTGATTATTCGTTTATTAAATTCGTTATTCTTTTCTGATTACAAAAATATAGGGTTCGACAGGTCTATTTCTTATTGTTTTAGAATAAAGCTAAAAATAAACTTTTAGTGTCGTCAAAGAAATTAAATTTACAGTTTCCTGTAAATTATAGCTAAAAATTAAAAAAACATATTTCTGATATTTGAAACAAATACATTTGTTGAACTATTTCATAATTATATTTGTTTTACACAAAAGTTGGAATAGATTGTATTTATTTCACATTTTTTATTAATATTTAATATTATTATTAAATAACTTAATTAATTATTGATAGATGGCGCTCATAATATATTTTTTTTTAAATTTTTTTAATTCAAATAAACATAGCAACATTTGTTTGTATTCAAAAATTTTCTGAAGTGTTAAATTAAAAATCCTGTTTTTTAAGATGGATTACGAAAAGTTTAACATGTTAGAATATGTAACATTAGAAAGTAAAGTAAATTTTATATTTTTTAAGATGGATTACGAAAAGTTTAACATATTCGAATGTTACATATTAGAAAATGAAGTAAATTTTATATAAATTTTTAGTAGAATAATTTTTAGTTATAGTACCGTAATTTACAGGATACTGTAAATTTAATTTCTTTGACGACCTCAAAAAAAAGCTTATTTTTAGCTTTATTCTAAAACAATAAGAAATAGACCTATCTAACCCCATATTCGGACATCGAATTTGAACCACCCAGGGATTGCAATTCTTAGTAGCGAGTGGCATAATTAACCTGAGTGAATAATACTTCATTATATGTGAGTAGAATTCTATAAATTTATTTTTTAAATATATTTTTGAATAAAGTTTAAACGTCAAATGTGACAAATTCAATGTTACTAACTGTAGCCAACTTCACAACAATATGTCAAAATTAAATGTCAATTTTATAAAACGTCGTTTTTTTTACGAAAATTAATTAATTTATGCTTAAATCATACGAAAAAAGGAATTTGTTTAGGTTTTTTTAATGTCAAACTGTTAGAAACTCCTAAAAAATTGAATTAAATTGAAGTTTTTTGAAATTTTAACGTTTCAAATAATTATTATTAGTCTGTCAAGTTGGTTACCCGTGAATGCCCGCGAATAATGAAAACTTATTCATAAGGTATATATTATAAGGTAGTCGTGGACAAAATTGTTTATTTTTAATTTATTTGTAATTAATAATAATTTTAATTAAAATATTTATAATATAAAGTGAGGTTATGTTCAAGTTGACGTTGACATTTTGAGGTTATTATCTTATTAATGTGGTTATGATAAACTAATTATTAAAAAATATGGAATTAGAAGAGAAAAAGTAGTAATAAAACGATTATAAATAATAAATAATAATTAAAATTTTAATAACATAAATTTATATAAAGTGAGGTTATGTTCAGGTTGACGTTGACATTTTAAGGTTATTATTGTGGTTATGATAAACTAATTAAAAAATATGGAATTAGAAGAGAAGAATAGTAATAAAGCGAGTATAAATAATTCTATAAATATAAATGCTTCAGAAAATAATAAAGAAACGATAAAAACTGATAAAAAAGCTAATGATAATAATGAAATTGTTCAAGATGCTAGAGATAATCCGAATGAAAATCAACCCCAGTCTCAAAGTACATATGATCCTAAATATGTACATTATGAAGGAGATATAGCAATTTACACAGATCCATCATCAGGTTATCAATATCAATGGAATAAAGAGAGGGAAAAGTGGGAAGCAAAAGCTCAAAATGTTGAGTACGGATTTGAAGATGATACTCACACTTATACAGATAATGATGGAACAAAATTCTTTTGGGATAAGGAAAAAAATGCTTGGTTTCCAAAAATAAATGATGATTTTATGGCAAAATACCAAATGAGTTATGGTTTTGTCGATAACACATCAACAGAAAAAAGTAAAGAAATCGAAATAAAAGAATCGAAAGAAGAAATTAAATTAGAAGTTGAAAACCATAAAGGTGTTAAAAGAAAAGCCTCCGAACCATCTTGGTTTACTTTGGACGATGAACAAAACACGAAAGTTTATGTAAGTAATTTACCGTTAGACACAACCGAAGAAGAATTTGTAGATTTAATGCAAAAATATGGATTAATTATGCGAGATACCATTACACACAAAATGAAAATAAAAATGTACAAAGAATCAGGTACCGATTTATTTAAAGGGGACGCTTTATGTACGTACATAAGGGTTGAATCCGTTGATTTAGCTTTAAAACTTTTGGATGGATCCATGTTTAAAGATAAAAAAATTAAAGTCGAACGAGCCCAATTTCAATTAAAAGGTGAATACGACCCAAAGCTTAAACCGAAAACGAAAAAACGTAAAGAAAAACAAAAATTAAAAAGGATGCAAGAAAAATTATTCGATTGGAGACCGGAAAAACCAATCGGCGAACGTGCCAAACACGAAAAAGTCGTTATAATTAAAAATTTGTTTGAACCGAAACTTTTCGATGAAGACGTCGGGCTTATATTGGAATTCCAACAAGATTTACGTGAAGAAGCTTCGAAATGCGGTGAGGTACGTAAGGTTATGCTTTACGATCGACATCCTGGAGGTGTGGCGCAAATTAACATGAAAGAACCCGAAGAAGCGGATGCCGTTGTTCTGCTTTTAAATAATCGGTGGTTTGGTAAAAGGAAATTAACTGCGGAAATTTGGGATGGAAAAACTAAATATAAAATTGCTGAAACTGAGGCTGAAATTTCTGAGAGGATTGATAATTGGGATAAATATTTAGAAGGAAAAGAGGGAGAAAAAGTTCAATTAAAAAATGTAACTGATTAATTAGAAATAATGTAAATCAATAATGATTAGGTACTAATAAAAAGAATTTTTTTATTAATTTCGATTTATATTGTTTCCAAATACAGTGATATAGTAAAGTCTATATGCACCCCAGAAAATGATAATATCTCAGCTCCTAAAATGTAATTCAATGAATTTTTTAAACAAAGGATATTAGAAGTCTATTTTATTTTAACATAAAGTCGAAACAATTCGATTTGTGCTACAAAGTGAAGGGTATGGCAGTAGATTTAGTCGCACGTCCCTCAAGACGACTAAACCTGAATTATTCTATTAAATAATATACTAAAAAGATATACTAGAAAAAACTTCTTTAACTTGCTTTTATTTAAATATATAATCTGTTTTTTATTTAAATCAATTGTCATTGCCAAATTTTTATAGAAAAACGGTCTGTACCACTCTAGATACCATGTTCTATGACCACGCTTTATAATATTTTCCACTAAATAATAAGTAAGGTTGTGTATATTCTAAACCATGCACCAGTCACTCGTATTAATGAAATTGGGAGCATACGTTTAATTCTGGATACTGTCACTTATGGCGTTGCTTTCGATTACAGAACCCATTTTGGCAATTTTTTGAATGGTCAGTTTGACTGGTTTGACCAGGTTTGACATAGTAATATTTTTATTGCGTTGTATTGTGTACAGTGGAAGAGTTGCTAGCGATTTGAAGAAAAAGCGATTTGTTGTTGTTGCTTTATAATAAGTACACTTCGATTGATGCGGAAGCAGCATTGGATAAATACAATAAAATTAAAAGGAAACGATGTGGTAAAAATAATAATAAAAAAATTATAGAATAAAGTCTTTGTTATTCATTTAAAGACTTTTTAATAAACCCTGTACCAAATAATAATTTAATACCTATATAGTTATATTTTTTTTAATGTTTTTTTGTAAAACATTGTAAACGACAAAATTTAATGTGTTTAAAGTTTTGCACAATTTGTAAAGTTTTGTCTCCAAGCAATGTTTTCGTAAAAAATCATCGATAAACCTTCCAAATAACAAATTTAATTTATATTTCCCGCCTGCCAATGATTTCAGCGCTGTAGGTGACAGTATCCAAAACTAATTGCGCATTTCAATCAAATGTTTATAGTTGCCCATCTATATAACAAATATATTATATCTTATCTATGTTCTAAACGAAGTTGTCACTTTAAAGACGAAGCCACTAATCTCTCGTCACTTGGCTAATATCTACGTTTTGAAATTAAAACTCGTGAGCAATATATTAAGATAACATAATTAAGTGCTATAATTAAAATTTGAATATTGTTTAAAAATCAGAATTACTGGAAGAATCTGAGTCTTCCGCTAGTTGGATGATGACAGGAGGTAAATCAGTTATTAATGAATTTCCCATTAATGTTGTCCACTCTTTTTTAATTAGTTCTTCACAGTGGCGAACACTATTTGCCCACATCTCCGGAGTGTAATGACCAAGAGCTTTTTGCCAAGTCTCCTTGACACGACAGGTCTTTTTCTCCGAGCTGGACTGAACATGTTTATTGTAATAAGTTTTTTAAGAACGCCCAACATAGTTCAATGGGATTATATTGACAATTGTATGGAGGAAGACGAAGAACAGTATGGCCATGGTCTCTTATTAATTTGTCAATTTCAAAGGTTTTTTCAATTTGAGGCTTGTAATAACGGATTATTTCCCATAACGATTTTTTATTTAAGGTTGGTTCAAACTGTATATTATGTTCAGTTAACCATTTTTTCATATCATTTTTTTTGTGCAGAAACTTGGAGCTTTCTCGATTTGTTTTGAGTGATATGGAGCATTATCCATTACTACCGCACACTTCGCAACCAAATTATTTAATGCTGGAAGTAATTGATTTTTCACCCATTCAATAAAAATAATTGACGTCATATTTTTATGATAATCTCTGTGCTCCGTGTTGTCACTGAGCAAGAGATCGCAATTTGGCAAAAACCCTGACGAAGTGCCTGCGTGCAAGATTGTAAATCTTTTTCCTTCGCCTTCTGCTCTTTGCGGAATACCGAATCTTTCATTTTCATTTACCCATTGATAAACTTGGGTGCCATTTTCGTAAATCCAAGTTTCGTCAAGAAAAACAAAAGTATACTCTCCGGATTCTAGGTATTGCAAGTATGTCTTTAAAAATGTAATTCTTTTTGAAACTATATGTGGTTGTTCAATTAACACTTTTCTATTGCTAATCTTTTTATATCTATATCCCATAGATTTTATAATTTTATGTAATTTTGATCTACCATTAGTAAAATCACATTCATTTCTTGTAAAATTAAGTAAATCATTAAGATTAAAATACTGTTTCTTATCATGCAATTTTTGTATTTGTCTTCCTAACTCTTCTTTAATAAAATATAAATTATTATCCGTTTTGTAGTTCATTTTACAACGCCCTTGTGTTTTTGGTTTTTTTGCAGTTTGATATTTTTTGTAGGTTTGAATAATTTTAAAAACCGTCGTGCTGTGAACCTAATACAATTATGTTGAATACAAATTTAATTTTAAAACTCAAGTGCAATACACATACATCAAAAATACGTGAAGCTTTATCACATATATATTTTAAATTCGTATTTGGTGTCTCCGTCTGTACTTCTTCACAATACCTAATTATAGAGTTTTTTTCGCGTTTAGACAGTTGACATCCCGTTCTACCCTTTCTTAACATTTTTATGGTAGATTTAGCAGCAAAAAAATTATATGAAAATTGTTTTTTAATCAATCTTAACAAATTTGATAGACAGTGGTGGCACACAATTAAAGTAAAAGTCACGACATGCGCTTTTACTTTCAATACCAACTTGACGACACTTTGACAATTGATTTAAATAAAAAACAGATTATATATCGAGACTAGTTTCGAGGTTACACCCTCATCTTCAGGTCGAAACTAGCAAAAACGAAAAACACATTAAAATATTAAAATAAAACAGTTTAAAAAACTTACAGTCAAAATTTTCAAAGCAATTTATACATGAAAAGCGAAAAACTCAAACGAAAAACATTATCTCGAAGAAAACTTCTTTAAAAGGTATGAACACGTTAAAATTTAAAAATAAATAATCACAAAAACATTCACATTCAAAAATTTTGTCAAAAACGAAAAGATGTCGAAACACCTGCATTGAACTACCCGGGCAAATAAACTTGTTATGTAATTGTTTTATGATCTCTCAGAGACATGAAAATAGGTTTATTATATCATTGAAGCTGATCATTTAATAATTCGCAGTTATTGTTATTTTTGTGTTTGTTAATTTCTAAAATTTCGAGCAGATCTAGCCTATCACCTTTCACATTTATGTAGACGTTTTGTATTATTATAGTCTATCTTGTGGCCTGTTTCAATGTGATGTTTAAATACATTGGAATTATCTTTAGTTTTGTGTTCTCATATACGAGTCTCCAATTTACGCCCTGTTTGCCCAATATAAACTGAGTTACAAATGGAACATCCAATTGAATATATTCTTTGAAACATTCTTTGAAAATATCTTTGTTCTTCATATGGTAGTTGGATAAAAGTCGAAGAATCGTGTTATTATTCGATAATGCCAAGGAAAGATTATATTTAGAAAAAATGTGTTTTGCCTGAAAAGTGACATTATTGAAAGGAATGGGCTTATATTTCAAGTTATTTAGAGTTTTAACATAAAGTGGGTCTCTCTATTGCTGTATTTTATGAAACAATCTATTAATGATATGTTTTGGGAATTTATTATTATCCTATTCTGTTCGGAGAGGGCATAGTTAAATATTTTGTTTATTAAAAATGTAAAATTGGCAAGTTTTTGTGACATAGAATGCTCTGAATCATAAGGAATAGTTGTTGAGATGGTCGATGGTTTCCTATGAATGTTGTACTCAATTTTATATTTGTCTGTTCTTGTTAAATTTAAGTCTAAAAAATTAAGTTGATCATTTTCTTCAATTTCTATTGTAAATTTAAGGTTCTTATTAACTTTATTCAAATAATTCAAAAAACTCATCAAATTTTCTCTGGTCCCTTCCCAAATGCAAAAAACGTCGTCGACATATCTCACCCATTTATTAATATTTTTCTTGTGAGGATTAATATTATTTATAATATAGTTTTATTATACTTTATTTATATAAAAGATATCTGCTAGGAGACCTGATAAAGGCATGCCCATAGGTAAACCTTCCGAGATAAAGTAGTATTCGTTTTAAATCTTATTTAGTCATTTCTATGAATTGGGTGGAATTATAAATAGAGTTCTTCGGAGCAAAGTTAATATCCTTAAATATGTTTAACATAAAATTAATAAGTTTTTGGGTAGGTGAGTTCAATGCAGGTTTAAAACCCGCTCAAGTCTTTTTCCCAGTTCCTTTGTTCTCGTCTCACCGTCGACATCTTTTCGCTTTTCATGTATAAATTGCTTTGAAAATTTTGACTGTAAATTTTTTAAACTGTTTTATTTTAATGTGTTTTTCGTTTTTGCTAGTTTCGACTGAAGGTGTAACCTCGAAACTAGTCTCGATATATATTTAAATAAAAGTAAGTTAAAGAAGTTTTTTCTAGTATATCTTTTTAATATATTCCCAACTTGCAACATGGATAAAATTCTGAATTATTCTAGGTCTTGTGTTAGTTCTAGTGATAATGTAAAATTAGAACTAACACGGGATCTAGAACTAGTAACATTCGGATTTAGTCGCACGTCTCTCAAGACGGCTAAACCCAAATTATTGTAGGTCTAGTGTTAGTTCTAGTGATAGTGTAAAACTAGAATTAACACTAGACCTAGAACTAGAAACAGTCTCTCAAGACTGCTAATATAGGGTGAGTTTTTTTCCATGTTCAGTATGGAGATCTCGAAAACTAGCGGAGATAGAGAGACGATTAAATAGAGAAAAAATTGCAATTTCATGAACTCAATTTAATGAGCTTTTTGTTTTTTGTATGAAATGCATGGCTAACTACTATCCGTGCAAAACGTCAAGGCCCCTCACTTTAGAGATCGATATCTTCGTAACTGCTCGATGGAAAAAATTGCGGTAAAGTTTATTGTAATCAGTGAACATTTCTGCGTATCACATGTTAATTTGGAAATTTTCGGTTCCGCAGTTTTTCTTTTATCGCGAGTTAAGTGAAAAAAGTACCCGATTTTTGAGAGTGCCAGCAACTTTGTCTAGTTTGCGATTTTTTTTCTCCAAAACTATTTGACGAAAAAATTTCAAATTTCAACTGGTGGTAAACCAATGTGTTCTTAATGTGGGGCATATTTTATTTTTTCATTATTCCATATAATTTCGCAGAAAATCGCGCTTTAATAGGATGCGGTTATTTCGAAAGCGACCTGGCGGATTTCAACGTGGTTTTTACCAAAATATGTCAAATAATGTCGGTTGTCGAATTCCGTTATCAGTTTTTCAAAATTAAGGCTCCCTAATTTTTTAAGAGCGATTTAATGGAATTACAAATTAAAGAGAAACAGAAATAAGCTATGCGGGGGGAGACAGATGATGACTTTATTGTATCACTGTATATCCAGATTCCAAATACTTGCAAAAGAAATAATATTGCTTTGCTTAATAACTCACTACTACTTATTTCTTTCAAGACCTAAATTGAAAGAGAAATTAAGAAATACACACGTTCTCGTATTTTTTGGTAGTAACCTCAGTTTCGTTCTTGAAAATTGTTTCAACATTATAAACTTTTTTCTCAATTCAGCAAGTAAACGTGTCAAGTGGTTGAACAGGCTGAAACAAGAAAATTATCTCTGTTGGGGCAGTAGCTAATATAAATGTGGGATGAACCCTCTGTGAATCTCAGTAGAAAAAAGTTCGATGGAATGCGATTAGATTTTATCATGACAGACACAAAACATAGATATTCAAAAATTTGTGTTGTATTAGTTGACATGCCTGTGTTATACGATGCTTAATTTTAAGTTTGTGTTGATATGCTTCGACCACAAGTGGCCTCGGCTTTTTCAAACGACGTTGTAGATCTTTTATCTAATAATGACTCACATTTAGCATCCTCCTGATAAACTATCTCGAGGATAATTACCATAATTACAGCGAGTTTAAGCGCTCTCATCGGCCAAAAGCTGAATTTATCTATGGGATAAATTTATCAAGACATGGTAAAAGTTGACCTAAGCAGAGGGGTCGCTTAATCCGAGGCAGTGGGTTTTAGAATGCTTAGTGTTAGCTTTGTATTGTATTACTTGATATGCCTTTACTTATGATACGTCTATTACACACCGACTCATGAGCGTTAGACCTTGGAAGAGAGTAGCTCATGATTGGCAGCGTTGGAGGTAGAAGATAAAGGAGGCCAATGCTCAATTTGGGCGATAACGTTTTTTTGGGGAGATAGAGAGAATGTATTCCTCAATCGTAAAACAGAATTCTCTAAATATGCACATTTTCTTATCTAAACACAAATCATAAAAGTTGTCACAATAATTTTGTTGATTGGCATTTGTAAACAAAACTAACTTTATTCCACATTCCTTCACGGGATGGCACTATAAAAGAAAATTTCAAGGTATAATTGACATTACAAAAGAATACTAACCTTACTCAACATTCTTTCCGGGGATGATTGACATTTATAAATAAAATTAACCTTACTCAACATTTTTTACCAGGAGGTCATTAACCCTAGTACACATAACTGACCTTTCCCATTCTAACCGGTATTGCGTAAAGAGCATATCCTTTTTCTCTAGACTGGTAAACAACATCCTTAAAAAAATCTATCGAGTCAGAATCTAACAATAATATGCCATTTTTCAGATCAACATATTTTCTGGTATTGTACTCTAGTCGGTTCATCAACATTCTTCCGTGTCATTTTTTTCAAATGAACATTAAGACCTTGAAATGCATGAAAGCGCTGGTTTGAGTATTTCAAACTAAACATTCAAAAACAAGAACTTCCCAACATACCTGAAGTACGTCTTAAAACCAAAGGTGTAGTATTATGACGACATCTAGCGGCAAAATTGTAGAACGCTCACGTGTTAACGAGTGCAACGACGACCAAGCACAGTTAACACACGACCACCAACTTAGAAGCATCACCTAGTTTAAGTGAAATCAAACTGTTTTAATCATTTAAGTTGTTTTATGTTATTCAAACAATATAACATAGTTTTTGAACATTTTTAAATTGTACTTTATTATAATAAATAATAATACCACATAAATTGGCGACGAGAGAAAGAAAACGGAAACAAGTTATAACAGGTGGCGTGACGTCGTAAGACACATGGAAGAATCGAGAACGAAGGTGACGTAATCAAGAAACGGATTTTTAACGGAACAAAATGGAAACACAACAACAAGAAAAACGTAAACATTTTAATTTTGAAGCTTTTAAAGAAGATCAAGAAGATTTTCTTTATTACATACAACGTTTTGAAGTGGAATTAGCAATAAACGGAATAAAAACAACGGACGCAGACGCACGAAACCTACTACTTTCAAAGGTAGGATCACAAACTTTTAAATTATTAGTAGATCACTATAGACCAGATAACGTTATAACAAAAACGTACAATGAAATAAAAGATGTCTTAAACAAATATTACGGGAAGAAATCATATGTTTTATCAGAACGAGTAACATTTGCGATGTGTATGAGAAAGGAAACGGAAACAGTAACTCAATTTATAACTAGACTTCGTGGTTTGGCAGGAAATTGCGAATTTGGTGCAAATTTAAACGAACGTCTGCGTGATCAATTCGTAATCGCAATTAATAACTCTGCGTGGCAACAAGAGATCATTCGGGAATATCCAAATAATTCTGCAACTTTGTCAGAAATTGAAGCTACAGCCGTGAAGCTTGAACAAGCAAGTATTCATTCGCAAAAATTAACGTCACTTACTCAACAAAATCAATTAGAACATGCATACCGGGTAACAAAACAAAACTTCAACAAACACAAAAACGAACAAAGGTCGGAAAGAATACCTAAATCTTTTGACAGAAAACAAAAATGTTTGTTTTGCGGTAATAAACGACACGAAAACGTACAAACTTGTCCAGCTAAGGATAAATCCTGTTCTTCGTGCGGGAAGAAAGGACATTTTGCAAAAGTTTGCATTTCTTCAGGAAAAATAAAGTTAAACAAAAATCAAACTACAAACACGCGAAACGTAACAACAAAAACAAACGATGAGTCATCATCTGACAACGGAACAAGCTCAGATACTTTAACTATATGTAACATACGAACATCAAAGAAAGTAATGTTAACAGTTAAGATTGAAAACAAGGATTGTCAAATGCTTTATGACCCAGGAGCTGCACATTCAGTAATAGGAAAAAAAGTATGGAAAAACTTGGGAAAACCTAAGTTACAACCCACGAACAATCTTGTAGCTTATACCGACATAGAAATCAAAACATTAGGAACAACCAAAGTACAAGTCACAGCATATGGAAGAACACTAACACTACCCATTTACGTGGTTGAGCAAGACGACACACCTTTATTTGGTCTCGATTGGTGCATAGCATTCAAAACACCATTACCTGAAGGAGCACGAATTTGTAACATTCAATATCAGAAAAACAACGACAAACAGATCGTATCAATTGAGAAAGTAGAAAAGCAATTAACGAAAATTTTAGAACAACATAAAGAACTATTTGATGGTAGCATTGGAACCATAAGGGGACACACAGCCCGCATACACATTTCCAGCGATGTAACACCAAAGATTTTTAGGCCTCGACCAGTACCTTTAGCCTTACAGAAGAATGTATCAAAAGAGATTGAAAGATTAGTTAAAGAAGATGTATTAGAACAAATAGATACAACTACCACACCGATCGAATGGGCGACACCAGTGGTGATAGCAGTTAAATCAAATGGAAATGTTCGTCTTTGTGGAGATTACAGAGTCACAATAAATCCATTCGTTCAGGTAGACAATTATCCTCTACCGAGATGCGAGGATATGCTTAGTAAACTGAGTGGTGGAAAACATTTTTCACGAATAGACTTAAAAGACGCATATTTACAACTACCCGTTCATTCCGATTCAAGAAAATATCTAGTTATTGCAACGCACAAAGGTTACTATACCTACAAACGTTTACCCTTCGGAGTCTCATTTGCTCCATCATTATTCCAACGAACGATGGACCAAATATTAAATGGATTAGAAGGTACCACATGTTATTTAGATGACATATTAATAACTGCACCAGACAAGGAAACTCATTTGAAACGAATTGAACGTGTGTTAGCACGGTTACGACAAGCTGGCATCAAAACGCAAGCATCTAAGTGTGCCTGGTTACAGAAGGAAATTGTGTTTCTGGGACATAAAATAGATAGAAATGGGTTACACCCAACTGAAGAACACATCCATGCAATACAGCAAATGCCACAACCTCGAAATGTCACAGAATTGCGTTCTTTTCTGGGATTAATCACATATTATGCCAAATTTATCGAAAATCTACAGATCATTTGTGAACCCCTTCATCGACACCTTAAGAAGAATACGTCATTCAATTGGACAAATCATGATTCAGAAATATTCAAATCACTGAAGAAAACTTTAACCTCAGAATCAACATTAGTACATTATAATGAAAATTTACCACTTTACGTCAGTAGTGATGCATCGGCAAGAGGAGCAGGAGCGGTGCTAGCTCACAAAATGCCCGACGATACCCTAAGACCTGTTGCATTCACATCCCGTACTTTTACAGACGTAGAAACCAGATATTCGACAATTGATAAAGAAGCATTAGCTATTGTCTATGCGGTAACAAAATTACACCAATATCTGTACGGACGACATTTTTATCTTTTAACTGACCATAAACCGCTAGAACGTATTTTTAGTCATAAACGCGAAACACCAAAAATAGCAAGCAATCGATTGTTAAGATGGGCTATGTTATTGAACAGTTATAATTACACCATCAGATATACACCCGGAAAACAAAATCAAGCGGCGGACGCTTTGTCAAGATTACCTATCTGTGAAGATACACCAAGTAAAAACGAAGCGATTGGTCTACCAAAGCGAGGACATCTGTTACACCTCCGAGTTAAACACCTGCCGATGTCAAGAAAAGAATTACAGAAAGAAGTTTTTAAGGATCACGTGTTGTGCAAAATAATACCATATATTAAAACATATTGGCCTGATAAAGATATACTTCCAAATGAACTGATACCATATTACGAAAAAAGGGATGAGCTATCGTATGAGGAAGATATGATTCTTTGGAAGGGAAGGATATGTATCCCAGAAAAACTTCGCAAAACAATATTAAAGATGTTGCATGAGGGACACCCGGGAATCACAGGAATGCAGAGTATGGCGAAATTACACGTCTGCTGGCCAAATATCAACAACGATATACAAAAGTTTATAGAACATTGCGAGTATTGTCAAAGCTCGAGAAAGTGTACCCAACATCTACCTCTATATTCATGGGCAGCACCACCAGTTCCGTGGTCACGAATCCATCTGGATTTTGCAGGACCGTTTGAAGGAAGAATGTGGTTAGTGGTTATCGACGCCTACACCAAATGGATTGAAATTGAACCGATGAAATCAACGACAAGTGCCAAAACAATAAATATTTTAAGAAAAATGTTCGCGCGGTATGGACTGCCTAAAATAATAGTGACTGACAATGGACCACAATTAACATCGGAAGAGTTTGAAAGTTTCTGTACGTCGTTAGGTGTAAAGCACGTACGTACCACTCCATATCACCCGCAGACAAATGGGATCGCGGAAAGACTTGTAAAAACTTTTAAGAATCGCATGAAGTGTAGTGAAAAAGATATAGATCTAAATACGCGAGTGCAATCATTTTTAACTTCATATCGAGCAACCCCTACTAGAACGACCGGACGAACACCGTACGAACTTATGTTTGGTCGGCTCATGAGAAATAAGTTTGATCAACTGAAACCGGATGTACACAGACGACTCGATGAGGAGAGTATAAGACAAAAGCAATGTTATGATCGACACCATGTAAAAGAGAAATCCTTCGAGATAGGAGAGCCTGTTTGGGTCAACAACCCTTTAGCGGACGGATCAAAACCGGGCCAGATAGTTGAAAAAACAGCACCGTACTCTTATATAGTAGATCTGGGAAATTCTGTTAAACGAAAGCATGTAGATCAGATGAGATCTCGAGTAAAATCCCCTCTTAATGATGTACCAACTACCCCAGAAAAGCCAAAGGAAATATTCACGGAAATTGACGAAGCAACCAGTATGGAAGACCCAAAATGTGACACTCCAAAGAAAGAGATACCCCAACCTGAGATTATAACAGATCGGGAGTCCGAAACGAAGCCTAGACGGAATCCTATCCGGGATCGACGACTTCCGGCGCGTTATCAAGTTTAAGTGAGGGAGGGATGTAGTATTATGACGACATCTAGCGGCAAAATTGTAGAACGCTCACGTGTTAACGAGTGCAACGACGACCAAGCACAGTTAACACACGACCACCAACTTAGAAGCATCACCTAGTTTAAGTGAAATCAAACTGTTTTAATCGTTTAAGTTGTTTTATGTTATTCAAACAATATAACATAGTTTTTGAACATTTTTAAATTGTACTTTATTATAATAAATAATAATACCACAAAAGGTGCCATTTATTGCAAAGGTTGTTCATGGTGTATCATATTGCCTCTCTATCAAACACAGTTACTTGCTGCCTATTAAAAGATATTGAGAAAGATGATTGGTTCCCTGATTTGTTCTTAAGGGCAATTTTATTATGACGAATTGGGTTGCCACTACATTGGTTTCCCCTTTTGTTAGCATTATTACATACTGCCTGATTATTTTTTAACGTTAAAAATTCACTACCAGGCATGTTTCGATACTTTCGTGTCTGAATACTTTTGTTTATAATCTGATTCATTTAGTTGTAGTAAAATCACCGCGACAAGAAGATGTTACTTAAAAAAATCAAATAGGGCTAAATCTGTCTAAAATCTTGTTTATCTTGAAACCAAATTACATTCGGAAAGTTGTGGTGCGTCTACCATTATGTAGAATGAAAATGTAAGTCATCATGAAGAATTCGGCGGGTTGAACGATCTGACAACCCCAGCGCAGCCGAATATTTTGAACCAGAGCGCCTAGAAGATGGTAAAATTGAAGCTCAGTCTGCATTGATGTTTGCAAGTGTTTTAACGGTCCGTGCTGATTCTGGTTTCTTGTGGGAATAGCACCTCAAATTTGATAAACAAATTCCAAATCCAACGTTCTTGACTAAAAAACTACCTAGGAGATGGTAAAATTGAAGCTCAGTCTACAATAATTTTTGTAGGTATTCTAACGGTCCATGCTGGTCCTGGTCTTTTGTGGGACATATTTCCAACTGCCCTAAATGTTGCCCTCCCCTCAAGATAAGATGGATTCCCAGGCAGGAATAGCACCTCAAATTTGACAAACAAATTCCAAATGTAACGTTCTTGACTAAAAAACTACCTAGGAGATGGTAAAATTGAAGTTCAGTTTACATTAATGTTTGCAGGTATTCTAACATCAGTCAGTGCTGATTCTGGTCTCTTGTGGAATACATTTCCAACTGCCCTAAAAGCTTCCACTCACTATAAGATGGATCCCTTGACAGGAATATCACCTCAAATTTGACAAACAAATTCCAAATCCAACGTTCTTGACTAAAAAACTACCTAAAGTTTTGATACCTGCATTTTAATATTATTTACATGAATAAAAAAACTTATTTTTTACATGTATACGTTTATTTATAAATCTTATAATATTCAATAATATTTAGTATTTACAAAATACACAAAAATTCTGTTATGTAAAGTATAACTGCATCACACTTATATTTCATGTTATGAATTAATCCAAAAGAAATCGTGTAAACAAACAAGTTTTAGAGCTTTTTAAAACCGAACGTACTCGTGTGGTTACCGAAAGAAGCGAACTTACAAAAATACATTTTTCCGAATAAATCACCATTATTCTTCTCTACTTATTATATCTAAGCTGAACGTCATTAACATTTTCCACGTTCGAATTTTATTTTTCTCGTTTAATTTACGTTTACCGTTTATTACCTATAGAATAAACAAGCTTACTCAACAACATGACAAAGAGCTTCAGATATTCACATTAGTTTTTTTTTAATTAGCTTATCGTTTTCACATCATGCTTATTTTTTGACACAAACTTTAATTTTTCTTTTTTTTTTTTAGTTTATTATTATGAAAAAAGAATTTTTTTTTTGTGTGTATCTTATTAAAGATTTTTTTTTGTAGTTTACATGTTTTTTTTTTTAACTATTGTCTCCTCATTCTATTTCGTTCTTGTTTATTGTATTATAGAAGATATTTCAAGTTTGTAATTATTTAATAATCATTGAAATATCTTGCATAAATTGGTATATTTCAATCTTAACCCAAAGAACAAAGAAACAATTATGTTTTAACGATTTAAAAATAAGAGAAAAAATATATAAAAACACTGCGGATTAAAAAAATATGTATATAGTTATTCTTTTTTTTATTTATACATATTACGAAAATTAATAACAAATACGATTAATAATCGTAATAAAACAAGTTGTTAAAAAAAGAATTTCACAAAAAACGTTAAAAATAATTTTGATTTTACTTCAAATTCATGATGATGAAAAGAAAATTCATAACATGAACAACATTATTACACATTACGTCTCCTACTTCGCTTTAGTAATAAACTTAAAAATGACCTAAAAAAATTTCTCCAAAAATAATCATTATTCTCATGTAATAATTACTATAACGCTTTTTAAATCTTTTCTCACTGTATTGCGACACTACTTCTTACAAAAAAAATGTTAATTATAAAAAAATCAATTAGCTTTAACTATATTAATAATTATAAAGTAATTACACAAAAAAAAAATAGAAGAAAATACAAAGCTACAAAATCGATCGAAAATAATAAACAACAATCGAAACGTTTATTTATTAACTTGACTGACATTATTTTTTCTTGATTTTTTAAAATTATTTGTGTTAATACGCGGTGTGTAGCTGGTCCGATGACTTTGAAAGGGTCAATTGCCTCTTAAAATTTTATTTGCGACCCTTTTAAAGGATGACGCATTTGCGTTTCGGCTTCACTTGCATTACTGGACACAGTACCGCCCTTATTGCTTCATCAAACACCGTTTTTAATCCTTTTTGAGTTAATGCTGAACATTCCAAATACTTTACAGCGCTTATTTCTTTTGCCATAGCCAAACCCTACACAAAAAATCCAAATTAATTAATTAAAAACATTAATTAAATGTTAATTTTACTTGTGGATATGTAATTGGGGCCAATTTTTTATCTTTTAACTTCTCAATTGTTTGTCTATCATCGCGCAAATCCAATTTTGTCCCAACTAAGATTATTGGCGTGCTGGGACAGTGGTGTCTTACTTCAGGGTACCACTACGGATTAAAATAAGGAATAAATTAAAAAAAAAATTATTAATGGGGTTATAAAATTTACTTTGGCTCGGACGTTTTCAAACGAAGCCGGATTTACCAACGAAAAGCATATCAAGAAGACGTCGGTTTGAGGGTAAGATAAAGGTCGCAGCCTGTCGTAATCTTCTTGCCCGGCTGTGTCCCATAAACCCAGATTAATCGGTTTCCCATCTACCATTACATTCGCCGAGTAATTGTCGAAAACCGTTGGGATATACTCCCCGGGAAAAGCATTTGTTGTATAACTAATTAAAAGGCATGTTTTACCAACGGCACTGAAATGAAGAAAAGTTAAAATCAATTTACCTAATAATAAATAAACATGATTAAACATAAAAGTTCAAAAATAGATTTCTCAAGTATTAGGTTTACATTCGCTGGGTTATTCGATGTTATAACGAAAACACTTCAAACTAAAAAAAGATTCAATGTAACCATGAAAATATGACTCTTTTAAATTTAAATTACCTTTGTTTAGATACAACAAAATAAATGTTATTGTAGTGCCCGTAATTATTGTATTGCTAAGTGACATAATATAGATGTTAATCAAAAATTAAAAAAGGAAAAAGCAAATATCATAGCTTGGATATAATATTTGGAAGTTAATATCATCGCATAGCTTCTCACACTCAATTCCAACTCTCATCTCCACGTGGTAAACCCTGGTAATCGAAGATGCGGTAGAAATGGCCCAACGAAAAGAAGTTGGACTTGGATCTAACAAGCCCAATTCCGTAAAAGACATATATTACGCAACCTGACAACGACAAAGGCAAACAATAATGCAGATGATTGTTGATGAAATCTATAGATATAGCGTAGCTATAAGAAGCATGGGAGAACTTCTGTGAGGAAATTACTTCCTCTGCAGAGGTCTCCTGCCTAAAAAAGGTGCTTGCTTCGAGCCCTGTTCAACGTATTGATGACCTTCAAGACAGTTTACAGCTTTTAATGATTGTTCATTTCTCAGGTTCGGACAACTTTAACGATGTCCAACAAGAGATAATTAGTAGATAATTAGTAGTTTAATTAGTAGGCGATGCTTTGACTTATTCGAAGTCCCCTTGCGTGGGTTCTGATGGTATTGGTCTCAACCTTCTTCTTCCTATCCTGGATATAGTGCTTCCTCCCTTAACTCATATCTTCAACTTTTCTTTTGAGCGGTCTTTATTTCCCTCTGTCTGGAAGGTTGCTCATGTCGTTCCCATACCCAAATCCAAGTCCTCTTCATGTAACACTGATTTCCGTCCGATTTCAATTTTATCCGTACTATCAAAAGCTCTTGAACGCTTAGTTTATTTACAAGTCCAAGGATTTCTAGAGAGGTTTAATTTACACAATGAGTTGCAATCGGGTTTTCGCAGTGGGCATAGTACAACTACTGCTCTCATTAAAGTTACTGATGATATTAGGTATGCCTGCGACAACAGATGTGTTACTGTGCTGGTACTGCTCGATTTCAGCAAGGCTTTTGATTCTGTCGACCACGGCCTTCTTTTAGCGTCTCTTTCTGCCTACGGATTCACTCCCCCCTGTGTTTCTTGGTTTCAATCCTACCTTTCCCATCGCTCCTTGTGCGTACGCGCTAACTCTTCAATTTCTTCTGCTTGTGCAATCAAATGTGGTGTTCCTCAGGGCAGTGTATTGGGTCCGTTACTTTTTTCTTTGTTCGTTAATAGTGTTACTAATTATATCTCGTGTAATTATCATTTGTATGCCGACGACCTGCAGATATATACTACTACTACTGTTGCTGAATTTCCGGCAGCTATTGTGCGACTTAATAACGATCTATCTAACGTCTTGAACTGGTCTCGGAGATACGGACTTAAGTTGAACTCAGTTAAAACGCAAGCTATTGTGTTTGGAACTCGTCAATTACTTGGTAAGATTAATCCATCTGCCTGCAGTGATCTGATGCTGGATGGTAATGTCATACGGTTTTCTAACACAGTTAAAAATCTTGGAGTCCTTCCACTGTCTTGGAAACCGCAAATTCAACATGTTTGCAGAAAAGTCTATGCTTGCTTCCACTCTTTAAAAAGACTTCGCTGCTCTCTTCCTCCTGTGGTGCGTCGTAATCTTTGTTACTCTCTTATATTTCCTCACTTCAACTATGCGGACGCGGTTTATCCCGATCTCTCGGTGACTCTTCTGAGTAAATTGCAGCGGCTACAAAATAATTGTATCCGGTTCATATTTGACCTAAATAGATTTGAGCATGTATCGCAATTACATTCAGATGTTAACCTGTGAGAGACGTAGATCCTTTCGTTTATTAACCATTTTATTTAAAATCCTTCATAACTGCACCCCAAAGTACTTATCAGATAGGTTCCAGCAATTATCAACTCATGAGCTTCGTTCACGTTCTGATACTATTCTTACATTTCCCGTTCATAGCACTGAAATTTATCATAGATCATTTACAGTACGGTCGATTGCGCTGTGGAATGGACTGCCTTCTGAAATTCGTAATATTTCTAGAATTACTAATTTTAGACATGTTTTAAAGAGCCACTTGCTTGCCCTTCAATTGGCTGTTTCCTGATTCTTTGTTCTTTGTCTTTCTCTTTTTTTCCTCTCTTCAACTGCTCTCACTTGTTGGCAACTGATATCCGGCAGATTCTTTTAGTCGCTCGCTATCTCTCTTTTTGTGTCTTTTCTTTATTTTTCTCTTTGTTTTTCTTTTCTTGCTTAATCTTATTTGGTGATGTTAATAATATCTAATTATCACTACTTGCCATATTCAGCAAATACTATTTTTATTTTTGTTTGTTCTGTTGGGTCATTTGGCAGAGATCGCTTGTGCGATAAAATGATCCATTTGCTGATACTGTTTAAGTTAAGTGTATCTTATGTAATTTTGTATTTTTTTTGTCTGTGGCAATAAATGATAAATAATAATTCATGTACCAACTGCGGATGAATGGCTCTTGGCCAAAGTCATCTGCGAGGAGAAGAAATACGGTGGGCTGTGAATACGTTCTCGTCGTTCAAATCTCCAGGACCGGACGGGATTACACCGGCCCTCTTCCAATGGGGACTGGATGACCTGATACCGCACCTGAAGAGTATTTTCCAGCGATTCCTGGCGTTTCGCTATGTACCGGGAAGTTGGCGTGATGTCAACTTTATACCTAAACCGGGTAAGCAAGATTACTTCCTTCTGAAGTCCTATAGACCAATTAGCCTCTCCTCCTTTCTACTAAAAACGTTGGGGAGGCTTTGCGACCGTTACATTAGTGACCCTTGTCTGCCCAGCAGGCCACTATACTCTAATCAACATGCTTACACACAAAGAAAGTCCACACTGACGGCTCTTCACTCAGTGATCAGTTTCGTCGGTGATGCGCTGGACCACAAGGAGTCCGCCCTCGGGGTTTTTATTGACGTGGAATGAGCTTTTGATAGAACTACCTTCTCCGGAATTAACGACGCCTTGTTAGAGCATAACGTTCCTCTGGCACTGTGCGGCTGGATTAAGAGTACTCTAAGACATAGGGTCGTCAAATTAAGGGCTGCCCAGACCACTCTTCAAGGGGCTGTTACTAGGGCTGTCTCCATTTTTGTGGAATCTCACCCTCGATAGCTTCATGAAACGCCTAAACCCAGCCGGTTTTAAAACCGTTGGCTACGCAGATGACCTGACAATCCTCAAGAGGCAAGTACGCTAACGTACTCCTCGACAGGATGCAGAAAGCACTCAATCTAATTGAGAACTGGTGTAATAAACAATGCCTTTCCGTCAATACCAAGAAGACAGAGATGTTAAATTTACCACCACTCAACCTACATATGCAGGAAGTGGCGTTGGTAACCATGAAAAGACTACAATCAGTAGGAATTATGAAGGATGAAGATGCTGGCAGCAGTTCAACACTCTGGGGGGAAGCAGTGTTAGACACACCCCTACTCGAGTGTAAGACTGATCACAGACCAGCAAAATATGTTTTCTCAAAGAAGTACTTCACCCACGTTAGTCTCACAGTAGTAGGTGTACGAAGAACTTTTAAGATCTACACTGATGGTTCAAAAGGATTCTCTCACGATCCCCCGATTCGCCTCTCGGAACCTTTAGGGTCTAGCACCACCGTCATACAAGCGGAACTAACTGTTATTAAACTTGCTGCTGACTGCATTGTTAAATCCAACAAATGGGGTAAATGTTTTACTATTTTTACAGACAGTAAACAATCTCTTTTAGCTTTAAGCAGAGTTATTATAACGTCTGCAGTAGTAATGGATTGTCACAAAGCACTGGAGGAGGCCGCGAAATACAATAGTCTCAGAATCCAGTGGATTAAGGGGCATTCCGGCTCCAACGTGCGGCAGGTAGAGCGCCCTTGTGCACCCGAACCGATAATTACCCCCTCTTTAGCTACTCATATCGAGTTAATCCAGCGCATTAGTAGTATAGAAACGCCGATTCTAGATAGGAAGTTGTTCCACAGCTCCACATCCGCTCCACATGACGTCATCAACCCAATGTAAAAGGATAGGGAAGGGTACCAACCTATGGCTGTGGAGAAAACAAAAATAGGTTGGTATTGGAAAAGTAACTAGATCTGGTGACTTTTAAAAAAAAGTAACGCGCCACCTAGTGGCTGGTAGTGGAACTAAACCACTACCAACCAGGTAGACTGCTACTCGGTAAAAGTACCCTTCGCACTGCCACAGGTCTCCCCACGGGACACTGTAAAGTAAATAAGCACCTTCAAAACATGAAGCTTGCTGACTCCCCTCTCTGTCGAGCCTGTGAACAGGATGACGAGACGGCTAAACACATGTTGTGTGATTGCCCCTTTCTGACCGACCCCAGAATGAGGACCTTCGGGGAGGACATCAGGAATGCACCTCTAGGAGCTGTCCTAGCCTCTGGTAAATCTTTAGGCTGGTTGATTTGACCAGAGTGTGTAATGGGAGGATGCACAAGGGGCCTAAGTGTGGCGTGCGGTTTTGCATGCACTCCGCAATCCATACATACACATAGCGTAGCTATAGTGGCTTTACAACAGAGACGGGCTACCGAAGTACTTGATGGCGGAGGGGAATGAGGTGGGTAGCCAGATTTAGTATTGATGACGAAGAGACAAACAATAGATATTGCATAGAGGATTAGGAGAGGGAGTGTAGACTGTGTGGCAGAGCTGGGAGTGTTTAAACCTTTGATTATATATAATATGGATTGAGCCAACGAGAGAGATAGCTTGCGCAGGGTGATCGAACCGAGATAGATATAGAAGCGTACTAACATATAATATATCTTTGTTCACCTTGAGCCACATTTTTGTTAGTAGATAATATCCAGTTAACTGAATCCATATTATATATAATCAAAGGTTTAAACCATCTGCTGATAGAATGTGATGAGTTGAAGGAGAATAGAAGAAAATAATAGCACTGCTATAAAACCCAAATACAATGTGTACCATTATTAGTGCAATCCAACTCGCAGAAACACTTAACCTTGTAATCAGCAGCATATGCTTCGACCATAAAAAAATTTACAATGAAACCTGGAAAGTACCGGGAAGCCAGCGCTGCAATCAAATAAGTATCAAAAAAAAGGAAGGGCTTCCTTTATAACCGACGTTAAGATCAGAACGGGGAGCAAATTGTGACTCTGATCACTACGAACTAGTAGCATGCTTAAGGACGGACGAATAAAAAGTCGAATAAAAGAGACAATTGGGCGAGTTGAAAGAAAAAGGAAGGAGAAATGGTATGATGAAGAATGCAGGAAAGTAATGAAAAGGAAAAATGATGTAAGACTTCAATATATACAAAGACTCAGAAGAAGCAAACGGAAAGAGAATGCAGCACAAAGAAGAAAAGTAACAAAATTGTGCAGAAGAAAGAAAAGATAACACTATAATAAAAGAATAAGAACATTGGAGGATCGCAGCAATAACAAGGAATACAAAAAAAATGTACAGATAAGCAAATAACATTACTTGGAGGTTTAAATCAAGGAAAGCGGATGCATTGATAAGGATGGAAAGCTTCTCACAGTGCAGGAGAGCGTATGGAACCAATAAAAAGAACAGCTCCAGGTGTTGCTTGTATTGGATTAACTAAAATTGTAGCCTCCAAGCAAGGAATTAATCGAGGAAAGCATAAGAAAGTTAAAAAACAATAAAATTCCAGATACTGATACTGCGACAGCGCGTTGGGAGAGAATTCATGGGTTGGTGCTTATAATTTAGAACGCAGAGATGACACCGGATGAATGGCGAAAAGGACTAATTATACCAATACATAAAAAAGGTAATTAGCTAGATGAAGGAATTATACTGCTGAACGTAACATATAAAATTTCCTCAGCTTTAGCATCTAATACATTATCAGCTAATTTATCAAGCGTAGAAGCAAAGAAATTGAAGCAGAATCAAAACCATTAACAGATACAGAAGAATACTTAATGCGCAGAAACAATATATCATGTTCAGGAGCTAAAAATCAGGAGAAAAGTAAAACAAGTAGGCGCAAAAGTACTATTAGGCATGAAAGCAAAATATCATAGCTTGAATATGTTTAGAGGTTAACATCAAAGATATAAATAAATTATCTAATCTAGAAGTAAAACATCAATGGTAAAAGTAATTTGTCAAGCATACAAGCAAAGAAATAGAAACAGAATTATAACTATTGACATGTGCAGAAGAAAACTTAATGCACAGAAACAAATGATCATAATATCTAGAAGTAAAATATCAATGGCAGAAGTAATTTATCAAACGTAGAAAGAAAGAAAATGAAGCAGAAGGAAGTTATAAAAATGACAAAAAAAGCCAAATATACTGCCACATTTGTCAACTTCTACCTTAGAAACTTGTTTATTCAGCACATCAAACATCTTATTTAGTTTAAGAGGAAAACTGGGCCTTATTCCGTATTGTTTCCAGATCTGTCCGCGAGTTTATAAGCAGATTTTGCATGAATTCTCCAAGAGAAACTGCGTGGGGACGCTAAAAAAGTAGACGAGATAAATGTTCATCTCGAACTTTAAGCCAGAATTAAACATTGACAGATTAAAGAATTTCATTAATTAAAAGTCTCCCAACTGTGCAAACAATATGACAAAACATGCTTCCAGTACCACATTTCGCAGTCATAGAATATTTGCTGCTGTGATCACAATACTAACATTAAAATAATCTATTTTTCAATCCATTAGCTTTTTGATAAAGTGGATGTTATTATTATTATTGCTGCCGGGCTGAGGAGAGCGGCCCCCCTTGTCACCGCGACCTATAAGATCTATTGTAACTTTAGCCCTCCAAAAGATTAAGGCAAATATAGGTTCTTAATGAACCTTAGTATTGCTCCCAAGTCTTGTTTTTTTATGTCGGTAGGTGTCAAAAGAGCTTTACCGAAAATGTTGTGACTCGTCGTTGCAAAGTTTGATTCTCAGCTTGTCCAATGTGGAAGAGGTGGTATTTTCGGGGCGCATGGTCGGTCAGGAAACCTGAGAGCTGAGGCATAATAACTTTGGGTTTGTTTTGGGACGGAGTTATCATACTCATCGCTTGTCTGTGCCCTGGAAGTTCTTTCCAGCGTAAAGCTACCTTTGAGCTTTTTTGTAGTCCACAACCGGGTTGCGGTCCAATGAAGGACGTTTTTGCTGCCTTTTTGGCCAGCTTGTCCGCCTTCTCATTACTCTCAATGTCTTTGTAACCTGGAACCCACCATAGAGTAACATCATTGCCCCTAACGAGTTCTCTCAGGTTCATGAGGGTAGCAGGGTTCACATGTAGCCTTAAATTGCCTTTAGGGCGGCCCGACTGTCTGTGAAAATGTTTATGGATGCATCTTTCAGTCCAAGGGAAGCGGATGCATAGATAAGGATGGAAAACTTCTCGCAGTGCAGAAGAGCGTGTTGAAAGAACACACGGAAGGTGTTTCTGACGGAAGCTCATGGTTATGAGAAAGACACCAAATTGCATTAAGCAAGGAAGAAAGAATTCAGAATTCATGGGTTGGTACTTATGGTTTGGAAAGCAGAGATGACACCATAATACTGCGGAATTATACTGCTGAACCTAACATATAAAATTCGCTCAGCTTTAGCACCTAATAGATTATCACCTAATTTATCAAACGTATTTATCATGCGATATTGAAGCAGAATCAAAACCATTAACAGATACAGAAGAATACTTAATGCGCAAAAACAATATACCATGTTCAGGAGCTAAAAATCAGGAAAAAAAGTAAAACAAGTAGGCGCAAAAGTACTATTAGGCATGAAAGCAACATATCATAGCTTGAATGAAATGTTTAGAAGTTAATATCAAAGGCAGAAATAAATTATCTGATCTAGAAGTAAAACATCAATGGCAGAATAAGTCTCTGTGACCTGGAACCCACCATAGAGTAACATCATTGCCCCTTGGTTTATGAGAGCTACACATGTAGGCCTGACTTGCCTTTAGGGTGGCCCAACTGTCTGTGAAAATGTTTATGGATGCACCTTTCTGTCCCTTTTGAAAAGTGGATGTTAGTTAAGAAGAAATGAAGAAAGAATTTAGGCAAGTTTCTACCACAAATGGTTGGTAGAAACTATTGATATCATGTTCATGCAATATTGAACTACACAAATTACTAAAATTTGACCCAACAACCCTTTGAGTGTGGTCCATTCCCTTCATTAAATTACACCTTTGAGTGTGGTGTAAATAAGCAGAATATTTATCTGAAGTTTAGAAGTCTCCTAATCATTCTTGTTAAAAAACAACTGTATAATAGCTGATGAACACACTACACAAACAGAAAGATACCTACAATCAGAGAAGAATTAGACAGTGAAAAGGTTTATTGTTTATTTTTGAAGCTCTCCACAGCAATAAAGAACCCATTTAAATTGTTATAGTGTCAAAAACCAGGATGTCACGAACTGCTATGTTGTATCATCACAACAAAGTTCACACAGGTATCATATTTCTTAAGAGACGCCAATTTTGAAATTAGACAACATCAAAACATAAAAAAGCCACCATTATTTATTTTTCAAAAGAACTTTTGGAGTTATCCTCTATGTTATCTAAAACAAAACCATAAAAGTTTAAAAACAACAATCATCATCGTTTATATGTACATTCGTACGATTCTCACGCGTATACAATTAAATTTTCCATTTTAATCTAACAGGAAGTGCTACATCTCTACACATCCCACAATCCAACATTCCGATTACATATTCCCATCCTTTTATCTAAAAAATTTTCCAAATAAGATATGGAAGCGTTTTAAATAAATTGAATTTATTTATAGGTTGAATAAAGTGAGTAATAAATAAATGTTTACAGGCTCGTTTTTCCTTAACGCGATTTAGTCACCGCAATTTGAAATTTCCTTGGAATTCGATGATAGCGACTCGTTAATCGATAACAACCTTCAATTACCAGAACTTGAATCGATTATTAACGAAGCGAAATCGTTAAATTCGATAAAATGTTCATCGAATTGAACCAGTAACCCATTTAAGAAGTAAAAAGGGGATCAGTTCAATACAGAGTCAGATGCAACCACCTGTTGAGGGACGCTGCGTTTTTATAAGTGTCAATTCAACAGCTGCAACTTCGCGTGAATGCGTTTCGGGCTCTAAACAAGAAGCGAAATTAACTTCTTCCTCATCAATTAAGATTATTAATATAGAAAATCGTGATATAAACGTTTCTATATTACTAAATTGTCTCTTTTATCGCTTAACGCGGGTATTTTAAACGAATGATTCATCTTTGTATTTGTAATTTGATAACTAAGCTTTGTGTAATTTAAAACAAATAAATTATAAGCAATCAAAGGGCGTTTTCTAAACAAACAAAACGAATATAACTATTTCAATTCAACTGCTACTAAAAATCTAAATATTAATCTTACGGAAAAATCGTTATCTATACTTTAAAATGAAACTTAAATTTTATCATTCTTATCTTTATATCAAATACATACATCTTGTAAATATTCTTTCCTCGGTGTTTAAAATAAAAACTTACCCATCGCCAACAACCACACATTTTATCGCCTGCATGATCGCTAAATAATAACCCCGCCTTGGTTCACAAACCCAAATTAAAACGAAAACTGACCCAAAGTGTATTTAATATTAATATGTTTAGAATATTTGGGTGTATCTCGCTGGAACTCTCGGCAAGCGGCCGAATTGACAGCACAAGGCCACACGACGACTGTCTTTTCGGTTGGAGGAGTGAAAAAAACTAGCACTCTTTTCAAACGGCCACAATCACGTAACGTTTCGCATCACCGCTTCGTTCCGAAGCGAACAAACGTTTTTTTTAAAGGGACGATTTAATTTATCGGTGAACGCGAAAACCTAGTTCGAGTATATTGAAAAACCCAACCACACGTAGCGATAGCAAAAATAACAACTTCGCCCGAACCAGATGCGTTGGCGGCACTGCGTTGATTGATAATCGCGGTGTTGCCACACTAACGAAACTTAACTTATTATTTTATTTTTATTTTAAATTAAATCACAAATTAATTGTATTTATTTGTTATTAAATAAATAAAATATTTTATTTATTCAATTTTAATACAAATTAAAAAAAAATTATTAAGTAATAAATGAAATAAAGCGGGATGATCATCATAAATATTTTAAATGGTAATTAAAGAACAATTTAATTTTGAATATTTAAAACAAGAAATTTTATGAATAACAATTAAATAATATTTTTTAGATTCAACAAATAATAATAGCAACAATAATTATATTTGATTTGGATAGATGGCGCAAAATTTTAATGTTATTTGAAATTAATTTAATTTTAATTCAAATTAATTTATAAAATTCGTAAAATATTTAATGTATATTATTTATTATAGATTAGTACGTATATAATTGAAATAAAAAATCTATATTTCAGGCGATTATCGCGATTAGGCCACCAATATTACACAATTGACACTCAAGTGACATAAATTTAAATTGTTATTATTATAAAAAAAATTATTGTTTTTATTAAATAAATTGCGTATAAAGGTGCGATGTGCTTTATTTAACACTCTAAGTTTATGTTTACATGTTACAGCTAATTATGAAGCCCTCATTTTTTGACTTGGTGCTCTTGGAACTAGAAACATTTGTCTCAGTGCTGGTGTTAGTTGTTGTCCTTCCACTTTTAGATAAATTAATACACCAGGAATTTCACATAACTCGCAATATATGAATGCAATAACCATAGCTAGAAAACTACTAAGACGTTAATTTATCACTTCTGTTTTATCACTCTTTAATATGAAAATTTACAAAAATTTAGGTTTTAATACATAAATAAACTTAAACTAAAATTAGAACTAAAACTAGAACTAACACTAGAAACTTTCGGGTTTTGCCGTGCGTCTTTTAATAAAAGGTTTGACGTTTCGGATGCCATGTTGCAACCTTCTTCAGAAACTGGTTCCTTTTATAAACTTTTTATTAACCTTTTATTAAAAGACGCACGGCAAAACCCGAAAGTTTCTAGTGTTAGTTCTAATTTTAGTTTAATTCACACCGGCCGTGAAAGCCTTCGTACTTATATTATAAATAAACTTGCTTATTGTATTAAAAACAACAAAATTACAAAACTAGAAACAAATTACAAATTACAAAACAAAGCCTGCTTAGTATAATTCATTAACCATTAGTACTCAAACTTGTGAACCCTTAACTTTATCGTATCATATCTTAAGATGGACAAAGAATGGGACATTGTGTTATAAAAATTTTTTATTCAGAAAGAGGACCTATAACCTCTCAAATTTTTTGTACTTATATCTGATACACCCTGTATATAATCACAGTCCCCACAAACTAGCAGGCAAATGTCCAAGATGAGAGAGAAACATCCTGTTGAACAGATGCCTGCAGAAAAAGAGGATGTTCAAAAAAAAGGCAACTGCCCAAATGTGGAAAATTACTGACCGATCAGCCTACTATCCACCTTCTACAAATTATTAACAAGAATAGTTAAAGATCAACAAATTCGAATTGCTATAGCAAGATAGACCACCTCCAAGTTAGGCATATTCTAATCGAGTAGACATGCCAGAGGTTCTCTTTGAAAAATTTTGGGAGAAAGTGGAAGACTGTTATCACACCAAGTTAGACGAAATTTGTTTTAGGTTTTAATAAAAATTCACTTCATCGTATTTTCAAGTCTCTATCACCTAAATTAAGTAAGGTGGAGAGAAAAATGATGATTCCATCAACTTATCTATGTACTACACTTTTTTGCAGAATTTTAAAGAAAATGCAGGTGAAGCAAAACGTCTCGAAGGAGTAGCAATTCGTGAAAACTCCCGTTTAAAAAAGGAACTTCAAGATTTAGGTCGTCAAGTTTGTCATTTATTGCGAGAAGTAGAAAATTTCCGATCTGGTAGTTCCAGCAACTCAACAGACCACGATTTAAGTGATACAACGTCTTCCGCTGATATAATTTCAAAACGATTGGTTACGTTTAGTGACATCAGTGAGCTACAAACCAATAATCAACGTTTGCTGGTACTCGTTCGCGAGCTTAGTTCTAAACAAAAAGACGTCGAAGATATTGATGCTGCGACAGTTGCGGCTTTAAGAACAAAATTGGAAAAAATGCGCGAAGAACAAGCGGATCTTTTAGAACAACACGATAAACAAAGCAAATTGATGGGAATGCTTACGAATCAAAGGGACATGTACAGAAATTTATACATGCAATTGGCTAATAATAAAGGGGCAAGCGATAACACAATTTCCGGTGAGAGAATGTTTGCGAAAAA
Source organism: Onthophagus taurus (assembly GCF_036711975.1). Classification (NCBI taxonomy): domain Eukaryota; kingdom Metazoa; phylum Arthropoda; class Insecta; order Coleoptera; family Scarabaeidae; genus Onthophagus; species Onthophagus taurus. The sequence goes on from NC_091966.1 coordinate 1,738,066, forward strand.
TGGCTCCGCCAGTTCAAAAGAATAAGAAAACGAGACTAGTCAAGGAAACGACGAGAAAATTCAAGAACTCGAATCTCAAAATGGAAGTTTAATAAAGGAATTAAAACTTCTTAAAGATGAATATGATACATATAAAAAAGAAAAGGCCACGAATGAAAAATTGCTGATTGAGGATCATGAAAAAACGCGCGGAAATCTGCGAGATATGATGATTCAAAACACTAAATTAGCGGTCAAACTTGAAACCATGGACGAATTGTTTAAAGTTTTAAAAAATAATATGGCTGTTTATAAAAACCAAATTGAAAAATTAGAGGAGCGCAATAAATTATACACTGAAACAATTACTAAACATGAAATTAGCGCTAAATATCTCCGAGAAAACGTGCTTGAAGCTCACACGAAGTTAAGTAGACAAAAAGTCCAAGCTAATAACCTCCAAAAAGAAAACGCGCTTTTACGCGATTCCGAACAAAGGTTATTAAAAGAGCGCGAGTCTATGAAACGTGAAGTGCACTCTAATAATTTACTTCACACCAATATTGAACTTATCAAAGCTACTCTTGAAAGAAACGACGCTGAAAGCAAATTAAAATTAGAAGAACAATTAAACGACGCTCATCGCGAATGTGCTGCTTTGAGAAGACGCCGACAAAAAGAACAGGATAACTTTGTACAATTATCAGAACATTTAGAAAAGCAAACTCAAGCTGCTTAAAGTCGAATGAAAGAAGAACAGAAAACCGCCAATAAATTGCGGGGAGAATTAGTACAATTACGAGATGATTTAATGTCGAAATCAACTCAACTAGAAGAACTTTCTAAAAAATTAAAAATAAGCCTCTTCACCGGAGACGGCGTTTCAAAGAAATTCCGCGAATTAGAACAAATGTTAGTTGAGCGCCAAGTCGAAGTTGAATCTCTTCAGCAATAATTAAAAATAGTCAAAGAAGCTATCAATCAACATTCAAACGTAGCCGAAGCTGCTGAAAAACAACTAATTGAAGTCGACGAGCAGAATAACAAGCTTAAGGAAACTACTGAAGCTAAATTAAAAGAACAAGAAAAAAGAATTAAAGATCTAGAGGAACAATGTTCTGAATTACAAGGAGAATTGTCAGTTTACACCGATGGTCAAGAAGCAGTAAATATCGGCATGCGAAAAATGGAAATAGCCCAATTACAAATTACCAAAGATTTAGTTGAGGCGAAAAAAAAATTAGATGCTGCTAAACTCGAAATTAAAACGTTGCAAGAAAATTTGCAAGCAGCCGAAAATAAATACGCACACGAAATGATGTTGCACAGTAACGACTTGGAAACATTAACAACTATTAAAGAAGAATTAACCAAGACTGTCGATTAAGTTGAATCAGTTAAAACAGCAAGAGATAAAGCAATCGCCTCTTTGGAAGAGAGCAAAATTGGGTGGATTAATCAAGAAGAATTATTTAAAAAAGAAAAAGTCGAATTAGAATCAAGATTTAAAGCATCTTAAGTGAACTTCACTGTATGTAAAATTCTTTGCTTATACATATATTAAGCATCGCCTCATTTCTGTATTGTGGTCACAAAGTACTAATTTTTCTTTGAAATCAAAAGCTTCTCTTTCTCTGCTGTAAAAGATAATCTGAATAAGTTTTCATCGATATTAATATATGTAATTTCAATAAATGTATTTAGAAAACATTACATAGTTTACTTTCTATATTCTTTTATACTTATTTCGTCCTTTTTGATGATATTTTTCATAAATTTCTTATCATTTAATCAAAACTGTCAAAAGCAGCAATCTTAGTTTCGCTATTAACGTATAGGTGGCCAATTTTGATACTTTATAATCCTTTTTTAAGTTTTATTTTAATGTGTATAAACAAAGAAATAATTTAAAAATGTATTAATAAATATGATTTAAATTTGAAAATAAAAAGTGATTATTTAAAAATAACTAGATAAAGCAACCGTTATTTTTTAATTTCGTTTTTTTTGTGTTGGCACTTGGAGCGCAATGCATTGTGGGTGCCAAAACCGGCATGTTTCTGTTGGTCGCCGTATGATGCTTTGATTGCTTTGTATGAGCGAAAAATTACGAAGACGCTGTGAACGTTTTATGTGAAATGTGACTGTATTTTTGCTGAGAACAATAATTTCAAGCAATGGAAGTAGCGGTGAGCAAATTGTTCGCTACGGCGTTAACAGAATCCGAGTGGAATGCGATTCCCTCTGATGTGATTAAAAAAATTGAGCATGTTGCGGAAGAACAGTTCGACCAGTTGCTAGCCGCCAAAGCTATTGCAGAAACGGCTCGATTCAATTCCGGTACGTACACTTTAAAAAATTTCGTTTAAAAAATCGTAAATTTCCCATCCATTTTGATAAAATTCCTTGAATTACTACAAAAAACTTATCTAAACATTTCTTTATTACACAGAAAAAGCCTTATCTGAAATAACAACGGAATTGGAAACATTAAAAACGGAAAACAACGATGTTAAAATTAAACTGGAAGCCGCAACTGCGACAATTTCCGAATTGGAAAACCAACTATCCCAAACGGTCTCCGAAAACAATAAACTCCAAGAGGCTTTTAATCGTGTTGAAAAGGAAATGTCCGATTACAGACACCAGCGTAATTTAGCCGTAGATGATCGAGATGAGCTCCAAAAAATGATCGACCGTCGTGTTAACGAAATTAACCGCCTCCAAACCGATTTTAACATGCTTACTAAACAATTAGAAGCTGCCATAGCTGCAAAATGTGAAGCTGTGAACAGAGCCGAAGAAGTTGAATCATTAAAATTAACCCTAGATTATAAAGAGAAAAGAATAGAACAAGAAAAAACGTTATTAAATGGCCAAATGGATGTATTAACCGAAGAATTACGCGAAAAAACTGAGGAATTATTAAGTTTACGTAGAGATAACACGTCGAGAGTGGTGCAATTAGAAGCGAAATTATCCGAAAAAATCCAAGAATTAAAACTAACAAACGATTCTGTACAAGTTTTAACCGAACGTAACCAAGTATTAATTCAAAAAATTGAAGAGATGAATAAAAAGAGTCTTGAAGAGAAAGAAGTTGCAGCTAAAGCAGTACAAGCTTATCAACACGAGATGGACGCACAAAAGAAACTGGTCGTTTTATACCAGGAAATGGCTCAAGAAAAATCAGAACTCACCGAAAAATTGACGAATGGTTATCAAGAAGTTAAAAACAAATTAGATGAGGCTGTTGACAAATATGGTGAATTAGAAACCAAACACAAAGAAATGACTGTTATACACGAAGAAGTATTAGCAAAAAAGAACGATTGTATTGAGTTACTCAAAAAGGAACTTGATGCGTCTCAAATACTTCTTGAAGCGACTAAAAACGAGAGCTTCCAAAAAGAAGTGGAGGGGATGTCGCCTGCGGCAGCTGTAGCTTCGAAATTTATTAAATCCGGGATGTCTATGACGCAGATTTACACTGAATATGTTAATATGAGGGATCAGCATGCTACTCTTAAAGAAGATCACACAAAACTCCAAGCTTACTTAAATAATATTATTCAAGAATTAGAAGAGAGAAGTCCAATATTGATCAAACAAAATGAGGATTATGAGAAAGCTCTTGAAACGATAAAGGAATTAACTAAAAATAATGATGATTTGATTAATGAAGTACAGGTAGGTGTTAAAACAAAAAAAAAATATGAAGCATAACAAAACAAGTTTAAAAAACGATCCTTTTCTTTTGTAAAAAGAATCTCTTTTATGAATTTATAATGTTGTATATCTAAATGACTGCAATAAACTTCAAGGGGTGATCCTTAAGTGAATTTTAGGGGAACTTTAATATACAGGGTGTATCTGAATGACGTTCCCAAACTTCAGGGGATGATTCTTTAGGCAATTTTAAGGGTACTTTCTCATATAAACTATCAGCGATTTCGACTCCCCTGCGGAGCTACGCCCCTTCAAAAATGGCGAAAAATTTTGGTTTATTTTTTTAACCATTAACACCAAGAAAATGAAATTTGGGAAATATGTTTAGCTTATAATAGGGCATGTTTCGAGCCTATTAGTACTTTCAATCTTCCCTTCTAAATTACTAAACATAACCACCCCCGTTCAATTTTTGTCTAGATCTTTTTTATGACGATGATAAATACATTGGAAATATTTTATTTAGATAGACGAAAATATTCTAAAACTTTTTTGCCTCTCTGATGTTCTTCGAAAAGTTAATAGTTTCTGAGAAAAAAATTAATTAAGCAAACTAACTGTTAAGCTGCAGCGTTGTTAATCGAAAGTTGGAATGAATTTTTAAAGAAAAAATCTTAGCAGGCTTAGCAATCTTTGTCAGAATTATTTTTGACGTTTAAATGTCAGTGGTTTTCTTACTATTATTATTGTTTTATTTAAAATTTTGAAACGTCGAGTGAACGAGCGTAAATGCGATAGAACTTTATTTAAAAATTAATTTGAAAAATAATAATAATAATACGAAAACACTGACATTTAAACGTCAAAAATATTTCTGACAAAGATTGCAAAGCCTACCAAGATTTTTTCATTAAAAATTCATTCCAACTTTTGATCGACAACCCCGTTGTTTAACGGGCAATGTTTGCTTTATTATTTTTTTTCTCAAAAATTAGTCGTTTTTGGAAAAATTTTAGAGAGACAAAAAAGTTTTAGAATAGTTTTATCTATCTAACTGAAATTTTTCCAATGTGTTTATCATCTGCATAAAAAAAATTTTAGCAAAAATGTAAAGGGGTGGTTACGTTTAGTAGTTTAGAAGGGTAGGTTGAAAGTACAAATAGGGTCAAAACGTGCCCTATTATGAGTAAGAGTGTGTTTACGTTGGAGCTGCGATAAACGATAATAGCGACGGTACTAGCAAAACAACGAAATTGTTGCCATAGTTTTATATGCAAGTGTTTATATTGGAGCGACGAATTGTCACAAGCTTGACAGCCAACTAACGATAAGAGCGACGCTAATTGTATTCCCTATTTTCTTTGCTATTATCAGGTGTGGTCGGCATGGATATCGACTGTTTAATTAGTGAAATTTTTGTTAGATCCCCCTTGTGGGACCAAAAAGATAAAAATTACCACAACAGATTTGTTCTGACAAATCGTTTTCAATTCATTTTGCGCAGCTCTTATCGCTGCTCTCATTGTTGTTCTTATCGTTTATCGCAGCTCTCGTTTCAATATAAACACCTGCATATAAAACTATGACAACAATTTCGTTATTTTGCTAGTATCGTTTATCGCAGCTCCAACGTAAACGCACCCTTAGACATATTCGCCAAATTTCATTTTCCTAGCGTTTATGGTTTTTGAGAAAAAGAAATTAAACCAAAATTTTCCGCCATTTTTGGAGGGGTGTAGCTTCTTAGGGGGGGCGAAGTCGCCCATGGTTCATATATTATATCAAAGTACCCTTAAAATTCACTAAAGAATCACCCCTTGAAGTTTGTTGCAGTCAGATACACCCTGTATAAACCATGAATGGCGGAAAATTTTGGTTTAATTTTTTTTTTCTCAAAAACCATAAACGCTAGGAAAATGAAATTTGGGGAATATGTTTAACTCATAATAGGGCACGTTTTGATCCTATTTGTACTTTCAACCTACCCTTCTAAATTACTAATCATGACCACCTCTTTAAGTTTTTGCTAAGATTTTTTTTTATGCAGATGATAAATACATTGGAAAAATTTCAGTTAGATAGATAAAACTATTCTAAAACTTTGTTGTCGCTCTGATTTTGTTCTAAAATTTAATAATTTCTGAGAAAAAAATTGATTAAGCAAACACTAACTGTTAAGCTGTAGGGTTGTTAATCGAAAGTTGGAATGAATTTTTAATGAAAAAATCTTAGTAAGCTTTGCAATCTTTGTCAGAAATGTTTTTATGTTTTTTTTAGTGTTTTTCTTACTATTATTATTGTTTTTCAAATTAATTTTCGAGTAAAATTCTATCGTATTTACGCTAGTTCACTCGGCGTTTCAAAATTTTAAATAATGTTTTTCCAATGTATTTATCACTTTCATATAAAAAAAATAGGAAAAAAATGAAGGAGTGGTTACGTTTAGTAACTTAGAAGGAAATATTGAAAATACAAATAAGCTAGCAATTATTATGAGCTAAACTTATTCCCCAAATTTCATTTTCCTGGCGTTTTTAGTTTTAGAGAAAAATAAATTAAACCAAAATTTTCCGCCATTTTTGAAGGAGCGTAGCTCCTTAGGGGACTCGAAGTTGCTCATAGTTCATATAAGAAAGTACCCTTAAAATTTGCTGAAGAATCACCTCTGAAGTTTGGGAACACCCTGTAGATATCAATTGTTTAAAATTTATGAATAGTTATGTTTAATGACGACTAAATAATGAAAAGTATTTTTTCTAACCCTTGTTTTGTGATTTGTAATTTACATGGTGCTCTGTTTTTATAAGATTTGATCACTTTCCTTTCTTTATGAGACAAGTAATGTGGAATAGTTAGAACATACGATGAAATAAAGTGAATTAACTTGTTTGGGATCTCAATAATATCATCATTCTTCTCAAGTCAAATAAAACTGTCACACACTAAGTGGACAAAAATTCAAGTTTTTTATGTGTTACTGTTGAGGTTATGAAATCAAAACTACTCTATTTAAAAAATATACAACGTCGTTCAAGCAAAGCTTAAGAAACCATCAAGACTGAAATATATGAAATTAAAAAGGTTGGAAGCCCTCACAACTCCAATGTCAATGAACTGGGTGAACATATTGAGATCGCCCCCCCTCAATCTCTTTTGTCTCCCATTTTTGTCAGATGGTAGCAGCAACTCTTGTTATTAGTTGGTTGTTTAACTTTCGGGTTGTAATTGTCTTTCACTTCTTTTTTGTTTTCTTTACTTTTCCCATTTGTTATTATTAAAAGAAAAAATATGAAAGAAAACAAATCACTACCTGGATTACTAGATTATATAAGTTAACATTTTAATGACTACATTCTTAATTTGATACTTTCAACGTATTGAATGTTGTTTTGATTTTAGCTCATCATATGTGTTAACCATCAATCGTTTTTATATTTTATATTAATTAAGTCATTGCAGAAATTTAACACTTTACTTGCTCTTCTTCTCTTCATTCTGTTGCTCTTCCACTAATTTTACAGCATTTCCCAAAGTGCAACAATTACGACAGTTTTTCTGCTTTTGGGCAAAGGATTTAGTACAACCAAAAGTACTACTAAAGCAAATCAGATTTTAGGTGATTCTTATCTTTTGGCAAATCTCTCCTATTTTATGAATTGTTTTTAAACTCTGTTTTAGACTATTCTTAGCAATTATACAAGTAATTTGGCATCTGCCAAGAAAAATTATTCCATTCTGCATTTATTCGGCGTACCTTCTCTGAAACTCGAGCGTTTTTTCATTGATTTTTCATTGATCATGCAATAAAAAAGGAAGAAGCAAAAAAATGGAAGGCCGTCCATTATTCTAATTATCAGTCATGTAGTTTTTGTGAGTTTATCTGAAACTACTTGACGAATTCTAATGCCATAAACACGCCTTAACAAGTCTCCAGAATGAACAGTAATTAAAGTTCATTTTCATAATCTAAACCTATACAAATCAGTTATTGAACATTAATGTCAAGATTCTGTACTCGTTCACAAAATCAACTTGTTGATTATTCAACAGAAATATCTAATGGAGTATTAACACTTGTAGAAATGGGGAAATTTAACAGATAATTATTTATGAACCTCAATATTCCATGCTAAGAATCATCAACATGTCATGTGTTATATAATAACGGACTTTTAGATATCTGCGCTAAAAAATGCGCATACATGCCTAAACCGCCATAGTGTATGATAAACTGTAATGGTTACACAATATCATCAGAAATAATTTCTTTTCCGGCAGATTCATTGAAATAAGTATATTTTTGATGTCAGTTTGACGCATCAGTTGAAGTTCGAATATTTGGACAGCCTCTTTGCGATTGTTAGAATGAAGTTGATCAACTCCAAGGAATGGGATACAGAAGAAACTGTCAAAATCAAACAAAATTGATTGTCTTTAAGAGACCAATACCTATTGGTCACTACTTACTTGTTTTTTGATAAAATGTTAGAATTTGATCAAATTTCGCTTTGAGTCAATTATTAATACCACGTCATGACTTCTTACATTGACCTTCCTCAGGTACGACTAAAAATAACGATGGTTATTAATTTCAATTGATTCAATTATTAAGAATTGATCATTAGTTATTTTTATAATGACTTATATAATCCTTTATATAAATCAAGTTCTCTCCTTGTGGTGTCAATTAATTTTAAATTACCAAAATTGGCTTGGTGTTCACAGCCTAATGGCAAGTCATGTGGCTTGTGTACTGGTGACCTGGTTTCGAGTCCCAGCACAAACATTTTTCCACCAGTCCTTCAGAGAGAACATCTAAAGAGCGACTGAATAAAACAATCGTAAACTCGTCTGGTCAGCGTTAGTTAAAAATAATTGGTTAAAAACCTCTCTTAATGGAAGAGGCATATGTCCGTACATGGACAAGAAATGATAAATGAGATAGACATGTTTATACACTGCAGAAGAATCTTTATTAGTGTGTTCTTTGAATCTAACGTTGGTGTTACGACTAGTCTGTCTGATACATATATATATAATCACAGTCCCCACAAACTAGCAAGCAAAATGCTCAAGATTAGCCTAGTATCCACCTTCTATAAATTATTAACAAGGATAGTTAAAGACCAACAAATTCGACTTCTATCAGGAAGTTAAACAGGGGGGTACTCGAAATGGCTATAGCAAGATCGAAAAGACATTCCACAGGTACTCTTTGAAAAATTTTAGGAAAAAGTGGAAGATTATTATCACACCATGTTAGACCAAGTTTGTTTTAGGTTTTAGATTTTAATAAAAATTCACTTCATCGTATTTTCTAATGTTTTCACCTATTTAATCCACAATGAATATCGAGTCTCTATCACCTAAATTAAGTAAGGTGGAGAGAAAAATGATGATTCCATCAACTTATCTATGTACTACACTCTTTTGCAGAATTTTAAAGAAAATGCAGGTGAAGCAAAACGTCTCGAAGGAGTAGCAACTCGTGAAAACTCCCGTTTGAAAAAGGAACTTCAAGATTTAGGTCGTCAAGTTTGTCATTTATTGCGAGAAGTAGAAAATTCCCGAGCTGGTAGTTCCAGCAACTCAACTGACCACGATTTAAGTGATACAACGTCTTCCGCTGATATAATTTCAAAACGATTGGTCACGTTTAGTGACATCAGTGAGTTACAAACCAATAATCAACGTTTGCTGGCGCTCGTTCGCGAGCTTAGTTCTAAACAAGAAGACGCCGAAGATATGGATGCAGCGGCAGTTGCGGCTTTAAGAACGAAATTGGAAAAAATGCGCGAAGAACAAGCGGATCTTTTAGAACAACACGATAAACAAAGCAAATTGATGGGAATGCTTACGAATCAAAGGGACATGTACAGAAATTTATACATGCAATTGGCTAATAATAAAGGGGCAAACGACAACACAATTTCTGGTGAGAGAATGTTTGTGGAAAATGGCTCCGCCAGTTCAAAAGAACAAGAAAACGAGACTAGTCAAGGAAACGACGAGAAAATTCAAGAACTCGAATCTCAAAATGGAAGTTTAACAAAAGAATTAAAACTTCTTAAAGATGAATATGATACATATAAAAAAGAAAAGGCCACTAATGAAAAATTGCTGATTGAGGATCATGAAAAAACGCGCGGAAACCTTCAAGATATGATGATTCAAAACACTAAATTAGCGGCCAAACTTGAAAGCATGGACGAATTATTTAAAGTTTTAAAAAATAATATGGCTGTTTATAAAAACCAAATTGAAAAATTAGAAGAGCGCAATAAATTATACACTGAAACAATTACTAAACATGAAGTTAGCGCTAAATATCTCCGAGAAAACGTGCTTGAAGCTCACACGAAATTAAGTAGACAAGAAGTCCAAGCTAATAACCTCCAAAAAGAAAACGCGCTTTTACGCGATTCCGAACAAAGGTTATTAAAAGAACGCGAGTCTATGAAACGTGAAGTGCACTCTAATAATTTACTTCACACCAATATTGAACTTATCAAAGCCACTCTTGAAAGAAACGACGCTGAAAGCAAATTAAAATTAGAAGAACAATTAAACGACGCTCATCGCGAATGTGCCGCTTTAAGAAGACGCCGACAAGAAGAACAGGATAACTTTAAACAATTATCAGAACATTTAGAGAAACAAACTCAAGCTGCTCAAAGTCGAATGGAGGAAGAACAGAAAATCGCTAATAAATTGCGGGGAGAATTAGTACAATTACGAGAAGATTTAATGTCGAAATCAACTCAACTAGAAGAACTTTCCAAAAAATTAAAAATAAGCCTCTTCACCGGAGACGGCGATTCAAAGAAATTCCGCGAATTAGAACAAATGTTAGTTGAGCGCCAAGCCGAAGTAGAATCTCTTCAGCAACAATTAAAAATAGCCAAAGAAGCTATCGACCAACATTCAAACGTAGCCGAAGCTGCCGAAAAACAACTGATTGAAGTAGTCGAGCAGAATAACAAGCTTAAGGAAACTACCGAAGCTAAATTAAAAGAACAAGAAAAAAGAATTAAAGATCTAGAGGAACAATGTTCTGAACTACAAGGAGAATTGTCAGTTTACACCGATGGTCAAGAAGCTGTAAATATTGGCATGCGAAAAATGGAAATAGCCCAATTACAAATTTCCAAAGATTTAGTTGAGGCGAAAAAAGAATTAGATGCCGCTAAAATCGAAATTAAAACGTTGCAAGAAAATTTGCAAGCAGCCGAAAATAAATACGCACACGAAATGATGTTGCACAGTAACGACTTGCAAACATTAACAACTATTAAAGAAGAATTAACCAAGACTGTCGATGAAGTTGAATCAGTTAAAATCGCAAGAGATAAAGCAATCGCCGCTTTGGAAGAGAGCAAAATAGGGTGGACTAATCAAGAAGAATTATTTAAAAAAGAAAAGGTTGAATTAGAATCAAGATTTAAAGCGATGGAAACTCAAAATGCTTTGTTATTAGATCAACTCCAAGAAATGAATACTCAACTCGCGATTGTTCAAGCACAATCAAGCGAGGCTAACACTTCAGCGATTGACGCAGACGTTAGTTTTAACCGCTCATTAAATGAAAACGAAGCCAATTCTAGCGATCAATTATTAAAGATCATCAAATATCTTCGTCAAGAAAAAGATATTGCAATCAGTAAGTGCGAAATTCTCGAAGCCGAACATTCTCGCATCAAATCATTACATGAAGCGTTAAATAAAGAATATGAAGCAACCAAAGCAGCTTTATTAGTAGAAAGAGAAAAATCCGATGTATCAATGGTAACAAACGCGAAACATGCTGAAGTTTTACGCAAGGTCGAAACATTGAATGCGATAACCGATAGTAATCGAAGCTTAAGAATGGAACGTGATGGTCTTTTATCTCAAATTAACGAATTGCGAACAAGAACTATTACACTCGAGGAGCAATTATCGCCGTTACAAGAGAAAAATAGAGAGTTGGGAATTAAAGCTGAAGCTATGCAAACTGAGAATTTAACACTAAGAGGTGAAGCAACGCGTTGGAGGCAAAGAGCTAATATGTTGATTGAAAAATCGAATCGTACAAGTCCTGAAGATTGGAAAAAACTTCAAAACGAAAGAGAGAGTTTAGCGAAACAATTAACTGTTGAACGATCGAATAACACACAATTAACAGCAGAATTTAATAATCTAACAAAAGAAAAAACTAAATTGGAGGAACAACTAAAAGAAATTAGAAAACAACAGGCGCTGCAAAAAGAAGAGATGGATCGTATGAGTGAGGAACTCACGACTTTGAGGACTCAAGTCAACAACTTAACAACGGATCTTTTAGCATCAAGAAACGACCATATTAAATTAACCGAAGAGCACCGCGTGCTAACAGAAGAATTTGCCGCAAAAGATACTATATTAGTAGACCTAAAAAATAATTTGATGCAAATCAGAAAAATCGCGAAAAAATATAAATCCCAATCCGAAGAGGTTACTAAAGAACTCGAAGAATTAAAGAAGCAACAAGCAAATCAAGATCAAGCAGACGTTCCCATCGATAAACAAGAACAATTAAGACAAGAAGGTAGGGCGGAAATCGAAGAGCGATTAACCCAGATGGAAGTAGCCCATCAAGCTAAAATCGATGAGATGAATCAACAGGTTAGTTCGGCTACGGAAGAAAACGACAGTTCCAAAAAAGAAATTGAAACTCTAAAACAAACCAGTTTGGAGAAAGAGGAGAGATTTAAGACTCTATTCAAAAATGCCAAGGATAGAATTATGACTTTAACGGAACAAAATACTACGTTAAAAGCCGAATTGAGTCAACTCAGCAATCAAGGTCAAGGTAAAAGTGATCAAAGTCAAGCGGATAAAGATAAATCCGACGAACTTGATAAATTAAAGAAAGAAAAAGATGAAATTTTAGCTGAGAAACAAGCGGAAAAAGAACGACTAACACAAGAAATTGAAACGCTTACTCAACGAGTTAATCAACTGCAAAGACAATTGGGATTACAACAAGGATCAAAACCTTCCACTAGTAGTGGATCCGCCGAAAAATCAAGCACAGAACCACCCACTGCTAATATTAAACCAATGAGTGGGCATTCGACGAATCAAACTCAATCGGTAACCGTGCAACCATGGAGAAATGTTGGGGAACCTCCTTTAGCTAGCATACGTCCAATTTCAATGGCAACCAGAACCGTTGTGGCTGGACGAACAAGTCAAAGTCCTAGCGTGATGGTTCCTCCGCAACAACAAGTTCATACAACTGGTTCAAGTGGAATTGAAGCCCTTTCAAGCAGTCCAACGAGTTCTCACACCGATTACGCCCCCGCTACAAGCTCTGCCAGTTCTGCTATAATTGGTGTTCGACAAGTCGCTGTGCCTCCAACGCAATCTTCGCAAGAAGAAGATGAGGATAACGTCCAGGTGCAAGCACCTCAACAACAAGCCGTAGCTTTAGTTTTACCCAGAGTAGAACCTCCGAATAGCGCTCAAGAACAGGGAACAAGTAGTAGTAGTAGTTCGAATACTGTAACGACAACTCAAGCTGCGCATAAAAGACCTCGCGAAGCTGATACCGATTGTCAATCGGATGAAGGAGGAAAACAAACTCAACAGGCGAAACGAACGCGAACCATTCAAGGTACGATGACGACGACTACCACGGAGAACTTTCAGAGCGTAAGTGAGAGCGGCTTGGAGGTGGAGTACCAGGTGCCGACCAGCAGCCAAAGAGACCACGAGGAGGATACTGAAAACGTTATTGTAGTCGAAAGCGATGAAGAAGGCGATTGTCCGGATGAAGGCGAAGGCGCCGACGATGAACCGGACGAAGCTGACGGCGAAGGTTACGATATGGAAGGAACGTACGGTGAACAAATGAACTATGAAGATGATTGCCAAGAAGTTGAAGAAGATGAGGGTGGTAATGAAGTGGAAGTTATTGAGGATTCCAGCGAAGTACCGAATCAAAGTGAGCGACAAGAAGATCCTCAAGAAGAAACTTCTGAACAACCTCAATCTGAAGCGATTAGCAGTGGTACTGATGGAAGCTCGTGCGTCACCGTTTCGCAAGCTTCCACTTCCGTTTCTGTTACAATGCCTAATTCTAGAACTAGACCAGTTGCTCCTTTATCGAGACAGCAACAAAGTCATTTGGAATTACCAGAAGAAGGTGGTGATGACGGTAAATAAAAACAAAATGGGTTCTTTTTACCGTATTGATTGGATTATTTTTTTTAGGAATTGTTCCTTCAACTCCTACTTTATATGTACCAAGACGATCAGATGGTTTCGGCGAAGCTGTTAGTTCGCCGCACGTTCCTACAAGTGGAAGATTTACTTTCAACGAGTCAGTTCCTCCTAGTAATGCGTCTAATGAAGTAATACCAGAGCAAACTTTAGAGATACCCATTGATGATAATGGTATGATTTATTTTCATTAAAAAGTAGGTGTGATAAAATGTTTTATTTATTTTAAAGGTACTGGTCGAAGTGTACCGAGCACTCCCCTTCAAGCCTCTCCTCAAGAAGCAGGGCCCAGCGGTGAAGAACAATCGGGACATAAAATGCACACGGATGGTAAAAATAAATAAAATTTTAATTTAATTTGTACATATTTTTTCTCAGTTTTATTTCTATTATTATTGTTATTAAAGAGGTCTTTATTACGTCATACGTGTTTTTATTACTTAATTTTTACCAAAATAATTTTCCAAAATTATTAATTAAAAAATTAATATTTTTTTAGGAGAAATTCCTTCAATTACTGTAAGCGGTGTTGGTGACGACAGCGAACAAGCACCTGAAGGAAGTGGAGGTGAATGTATGGGTCCCCCTTCCGTAGCTGGAACCTCCTCAGAAACTGTACAACAAGAACAACAACCTGAAGAAATGTTAGAAGGCGAAGATGGGGTAAATACTAAAAATTACATTAATTTTTTTGTTTAATTTAATTACTTTTAGGTATCATCCGAGGGTGAGAAGCCTTTAACTTCCGAAGAAGGTGAAGAGGAAGGTCGTGAAGCCGAAGCGACACCAAGCACAAATACGCGATCGAAATCAATGACAAGGGGCGTTCCAGTTGCTCGGCGATCGTCATCTATGCGGCATGCTACACATAGTAGAGGTGGAATATCCAGGCCAAGTCCAACGCCAATTGTTTGGGGTGGAGATCAACGTATGTTTAGACAAGGTGGGATTTTATTTAATAGGGTGGTCAGTAATAAAAATGTAACAAACTTATTTTAATAATTAATAACAGTCACTTTATTTAACAGTATGAAACCATCTTAAACATATTTATAAAGAAATTAACACTTTATTGTGAAGGTCGAAATATACTATATTATTGCACAGTGAATTTCACTTAAGTGGCTATACCAGTGTAATTGCTAAAGAATTTAGGTGATGTTTGGAATTTTTTTTTATTAAGTATTTCAACGAATGTTTTGAAACTTTAAGCATGTATTTGTCTATTGTTGAACTATATACAATAATTTTTTCATAGAAAAATAGTAACATTTTAGCGACTTATGCGCTATGTCTCGAGACACTCATAAAAAAAAAGATTCTTCACTGCTGCAGAAAAAAACAAATATCGATGTTAAACTAGAAGGTATTCTCCGTACTCCAAACTGGCGGAGTTTTGAAGAAAAACTTTTTTTATTTATCTCTAAGAAATCGCCGTTTTTCGATGTCAAATCGACAGTTTTTAAATGTGTATAAAACATGTTTATAATACTTTGTTAAAATTTCAAATCAATCGGATAATTTGTCTTTGAGTTAGAACTGCAGCAAATTTTGAAACTACCGTTTTTTGAAAAACGCGTTTAAAATTTTAACTATAAAATGATATACAGGGTGATCAAAAAACTGCTGACAGACTTCTAGGGCAGGTAATACATCAAAAATTAAGATGAAAAGTTTTAATATACATGGGGTCGCAAATGCGTCCTTAACGAGATATAGCGGGTGAAAGTTTCTTTAAAATTAAACATTATCTGCAATAAAAAGCCCTTTTTTTAAAATATTTTCAACTCCACTGCTAATTTTGTCAAACGGGCAGTATTTTCGTATAAAGTGATCAATTATCTATCAATTGGTCTCTTTACAAAAGTTTGATTAAAGCAACAGTTTTTGATTGAATTAACAAATTTTCTACAAACGTGTTTTTCTTAAAAAGTATTGCTTTCATCAAAGTTTTGTAAGAGACCAATTGATAGATAATTGATCATTTTACACGCGTAGAGAGCAATGGCGTAGATAATATTTTTAAAAAAGTGTTTTTTATTGCAGATAATGTTTAATTTTAAAGAAACTTTGATGCGCTATATCTCACCAACGAGGCATTTGCGACTCTATGTATATTAAGACTATTCATCTTAATTTTTCGTGTATTATCTACTCTAGAAGTTCGTCGGCGATTTTTTAAATTACCTGTATTTACCATAAGAAATGTCACTTCGCTATTATATAATGGAGGAGGGCTCATATAATGGACCCTCCTCTGTTTCAAAAGCTGAGCCGCTAAAGCTTTTTTTCGAGCAGTTCTACCCTCCTTTGATGCCGCTTGACGTAAATTAGTTTGATAAATTCTGGCGAACGATAGAGATGATCTATCGTTCGCACATTCATTTGTAATTGGACCAATAGTGATTTCCATAACTCGAAACAAATAGATTGAAAACCATCGTTAAAAATGGAAAGAGCCAGAAAATTAGCAAGTTGGATAGTTTCGAAGCCGCTGTGGAGGTGGTTTGGAACAAAGTGCCAGAGTTATAACCATTATAACTTTTCTTAGAAAATTTTATGATTTTTACAACTTCTTATTGCGCGATACAGTCCAGTACTTCCGTGAAAGGTACTTCTATCTAATAATAACAAATAATAGGCGAAATATAGAATAATATGTGTTTCTGACTTGCGGAAAGTTGGTAGTTAAAAGGTAAAAACTATTTGGAATCCGACTTTGAAATTCTAATATTATGTTCCTGAAAGTATAAACTACCGAAAAAAGCAAAAAAATTCACACTGGTATAGCCCCTTAAGATGCAATACGCAAAAATATATTTTCATAGAAACCAGGGCGTACCTACTTACTTTGTCCCACATAAAATGTAACAGTCAATATAATTTGACATTACAGTAAAACCTCGATATACTGGACCAATATGGGGAACGCAGTGTCCGTTATAGTTCAATAAAAATATACAACAATCTAGCGCTAAACAACAAATAAAACTAAGACTAATACTAGCATTGGAACTAACACTAGACCTAAAACTAGAAAGTATCGGGTTTAGCGTTAGTTCTAGTTTTAATTGTTATGCAGCGCTAGACCAAGAAGTAGAATCATTCAGATTTAGCCATCTTAAGAGACGTATTGCTAAACCCAAATGTTTCTAAATCTAATTTTAGTTCTAGTGACCGCAGGTGTAAAACTAGAACTAACACTATACCTAGAACTAGAATCATTCGAGTTTAGCCGTCTTTAAAGACGTGCGGCTAAACCCAAATGATTCTAGTTGTAGGTATAGTGTTAGTTGTACATAGTAGCAGTGCTAGTGTAAAACTAGAACTAACACTATACGTAGAACTAGAATCATTCGGATTTAGCCGTCTTTAGAGACATGTGGCTAAACCCAAATGATTCTAGTTGTAGGTATAGGGCTAGTTGTACATAGTAGCAGTGCTAGTGTAAAACTAGAACTAACACTATACGTAGAACTAGAATCATTCGGGTTTAGCCGTACGTCTCTTAAGACGGCTAAACCCAAATGTTTCTAGGTCTAATGTTAGTTCTAGTGACACAGCAAGTGTAAAACTAGAATTAGAATCATTCGGGTTTAGCCATCTTTAGAGACATGTGTGGCTAAACCCAAATGATTCTAGTTGTAGGTATAGTGTTAGTTCTATAGTCTCCGATTTTTCTGGTGGTTTTTATGACCGCCAAAATCAGTAGCGGTAGTAATTATCACCCCGAAAAAGTACCTGATCGTGATTTATGATAGGCCCTCCTAGCGAACTGGGTCCAGAGACGCACTTCTTTTTTTATTTTATTTAAATATAAATTATTTAACATTTCTAACCAGCGATTGTCGTTAATTCAAGATTCTTCATCAGTGTCATAACCAAAGCTCGGATATTTCGGTACCGTCTCAGTAGCGTCGCCAGCGCAGAACCTATGGGGCGCGATCATAAATGCACTCTCACCACGCGATCTACCGTTCCGATCGCTCACACATCTATAAGCATGCCAGGCCTCATCCGGATGTGTTCAGAGAATTCAGTACCAATTCATTTAATATCCTAGAATCCTTAGAATCCTTAGAATTGTACTATTGTTTCAGTTTTTATAATTTCAAACGGAGTGTATTGAATATTTTATTTAATTATCATCGAATATTTTCTTGATTTGTTTTAATTAGAAGTGCCTTCTTGTTTTAGGTTTTATAATTTAAAACTACTTCTATTAAGAATTAATATTTTGATTTTTATTAACTGAATTACCCTGTTGTTTTAGTTTTTATTATTTATTCCAATAGCACACTTAATAGCGATTTTTGGCGATACGTTCACATTAATTGACAACAGTGTAGCATTTTGCAACTAAGAAATATCTTCTAAATATGGCCTGTTAGTTCTAGCAGTTACATTTGTGCCCGTTACCAGTTGTGACGTCGAGTTAGGTCGTCATTTTCTGAAGTAAATTTAGAAAAAGTCATTATTATTCAATCATTTCACCAAATAGGAACTGAGAGTCCAGAAAAATTATAATAAAGTATATAATTACTTGCTCATTTAGCGTTAATACAGACCCTTGCTAACGCGTGCCTATGGATTACCATGACAACGCTGCAGACCAGTGAACTCGGGACCTTGGCTATGCGTCGCTCGTTAATAACGCAACATTCGTGAACTGGTCGACTGGACTTAGGTACCGAAGAATCCGAGCTCTAGTCATAACAGTTGTCACTTTCCGCGCATTCTAAGTTGTCATCAGAAGAATTATCAACACTAATAATAAAACGCTGTACATGTTTCGACACATACGAATCTTCGACATCTATCACGTGTTTTACGTACTGCGACCACAATTTGGATGAAATATTATTACATTCCTCACGAATTATGTTAATATTGTTTTTAAATATTATGTTTTTGTAATTTCCGTTAATGCGGACCTGAACAACTCGCGCCGGAGTTTAGACTTGTTTACAACCCCGTCTTTGTTCGTTATATGACTCCAATTAAGTTATAAAAACCACCAAAAAAATCGGAGACTATACATAGTAGCAGTCCTAGTGTAAAACTAGAACTAATACTATACGTAGAACTGGAATCATTCGGGTTTAGCCGTCTGAAGAGATGTACGGCTAAACCCAAATGTTTCTAGGTCTAATGTTAGTTCTAGTGACAGTATAAGTGTGAAACTAGATATAACACTATACCTAGAACTAGAATCGTTCGGTTTTAGCCGTCTTTAAAGACGTGCGGCTAAACCCGAATGTTTCTAGTTCTAGGTCTAGTGTGTTAGTTCTAATTTTAATTGTTATTCAGCATAAAATTGTGGTATATTTTTATTGAACGAAACGTACAACTAACACTAGGCCTAGTACCAGAAACATTGAGGTTTAGCCATGCGTCTCTTAAAATGGAAACTCAGAGTTATCATAAGCACGTCACCTTTTCCAAGCAAAACTTTTCCTTTGCAAAACTACCCAATGCCTGTACTGTTAAGCTATGTTGCATTTTATTTGTAACATAGCATATTTTTTAGATGAAGCTATTATAAAGAATTTGAGGCAAAAAGCTTAGGTTGTTAAAAACCACTAATCAATTCTAGATCATATTGATCATGAGTTGATAAAAATCTACTTCAAGTTGATCATGGAATAAAATTATAAAAGAAAGTTTGTTACATTTACTTTACATCATTTAGATTGATTTTAAAAAAATTATTTTTTTTTTATAGAACAACCTCAAAGAGGAAGAGGCAATTTTTCTCCAAGAACTGCAAGACGTAGTCGAGGTCGAATCCAGAGGCCGTATGGAGGCGGTCGTTTTTAATTTTCATTGCATTCCACGTCGCGCGTTTTTCGCCGGATAGTATTAGTGTTCCCCTACTTACGTTAATTTAAGTTCATCATCATAGTAGTCTTTTTTTAAAAGAAGTCCTTTTTTTTCGTGTAGATATCGTCACATTTGTTCTATTGTTGAAAGTAAAAATTGTGTATATTTTTCTTTTCCCCCCCTTATTACTTTGAAAGCAAACATTCGACCGTTTATTTTATAGAATATAAAAAAAAAGTTGTTATAAAATAGCCAGATATATGGAAGGGACTGATTTTTCGTAACCCAATCGTTTTGTATTTTGTAATGTGGCCTCTCCCCCGATTCACTCTTTGCAGACGCATAAACATGGTGTTAGTGTATTAGGATATGTCAACCTTAAACTTTGTTCAATATATATAACGATTTAAATGTGAAGGGATTTTAATTTATGGATTATTAACAACTTCCTTTTTTTTATAAAATATTTTATTATTAAAGATTAGTGATAAATAATTTAAACATCAATAATACTTATTACAAATCACAAATGCGTGTTAGGCATTTAAAATTGGTTCCTCTTATAAAATGTTTGGGTGATCAACGATTATTTTTTTTAGGATGAGCAAAAATAATTTAGAAATTAACATTTCATAGTTTCCCCATAAAAAAATTATTGTTGATCATAGCGTTGAATACAGAAATTAATTGACTTGATACATAAAAATTGAAATAAATAAATTAAATCTAACTACTTCATAATCGTCATCGCTTTTGATTTAAGTACAGTACCAAATTGGTTTTTACAGTCTTACGTTTGATTTATCATTAAAGAGGTGAATCCATCTCTATGTGTTATTTACACAGTTACACTTCGTGTGATTAAACGTTTCTACTTTTTTGATATCATGTGTTCTTTTTGACATGATATGCTGCAGTACCTCTAGTGTGATGTTTTCAACAACCGGCGAACATTTTAATCCAATAATCATCGCCAAGTCTGTAGGACATCGGTATAATATTGCTTCTGGGGGGTACAACTAAAATGCAAATAAAATATATCAATACTTTATTTTTTTTAAACAAATATCTTCATCCATTCACACATTCACTCCGGTTAGATAAGCTCTTTAAATATTTTTTTTAGATTACAATAATTATTTTTTTAAATAATTGTCTTTTATTCTTGAAATACATTGAATGAAAAAGTGTTAAATAAACAAAGATGACGTAATTAACATTTATTAATCGCTTAATCGGTCAAGGTATATCTAATTAATCTCAAAACCATTCATTTTTTAAAAACGTATTTTATTATAACAGTACAACATTTTTAACTCTTGTTTTATCTTATTTCGGTCGAGGTGATTAAAGGTCATAAGTGATTCTGGAGACATTCACATTAATTTTTTTTACATTTGAACCGTTTAGAAAGATTACAACATTTCTATACATTTCCTATTCGTCCTTGAATAACGTGGTTTTTGTATCTCAAAATAACTTTAAAAGAAGCGGCGCCAGTAAACCACTCGTTTTTTAATGAACCTTCCTTATAATGAACGATCCGTTACGGTGATAGGGAATGAATTATGTGGCGATAAAGCGTGGGTTTTTGTTAAAGGGAACCACGTATTTGTATTTTTAAACCATTTTTTTAAATTTTTTTTTCTAAATTTATAAAGTTTATATATTAATATTTTTCCTGGGATGTTTTGCCCTGTTACAGGTAGTTCATGGAATAAATTTCAACAAAGCAGTTAAAGGACAATATTTGAGAATGAAGACCCGCTTAAAGGTAACTTTATTAATTATTTATTTATGAAATGATTTAATTTGTTACTATCAAGTGAGATAGAATGGGAAACAACCCCTTTTCAATTTCTCCAAAACTTTAATTCTCCCCTAATAATAAAATGTCAAAGATTGGTGTGAAATGCATCATGGAGAAATATTAAAGTTTTCGTGGTATTAGAAACGGTTATCAAATTAAGAATTAAAGCAGAAATACTGGTCAATGAATTTAGACCTTGAGTGGCTTTATCGCTTTAATCCAAATGTGATTTATATGTGTTATCAAGCTTCGATAGTAAAACAGAATGAAGATTATTAGGAAATGCAGTCGTAAATTATTCATCTTGTAAGTTACACACCAAAATATGCGGCGACTTGTAAAAATACTGTTTAGGAATTATTTTTTCAAACGTCTACTTTGTGCTTACATGTTATGAATTTTCGAACAGACGTTGAATAACTGAATAATTAAACTTTCGATACCGGTAATATAATCTCCCAACACTTTCTTGACCTTTCCCAACATCTTTATTATCATTTGTCAATATCGTCTTTCTCGTTTCTAATTATGTAGTAATTATGTCATCAGATTATTTTTGATTTTTTACAACATCCATCTCTAATATACAGAGTGCCCGGAAATTGCGTTCATATATTTAAAGGTGTGATTCTACATAAAAAATCATGAAGAAAAGTTCATATAAAGGTGTGTCCTAAAATGCTTCCTAAGGGAGGTAGAGCACTTTGAAGAAGACGTTCAATATGAGGTTATTTCTCATTATTTCAAAAACTACTAGGATTAGAAACACGAAATTTTGCATATCCAGCTATTTTTACGGGGTGAATACGATAATCGAATAAAAAATTAGAAGGAATGTGCAGTTGCGGAAATAAGGGATAGGGGGCACAATTTATTTCCCATATTTTTTTTTGCTTTGAACTTTTCACTATTTTAACCTCAAAATTAGAATCTACGGAAAAAAATACATAAAAAATGTTCTGCTTATAAAATGGTCTACGACCATTCGTTTTCAAGATAAATAATACTAAGTAAAATACTGCACACAAACATGTGTATTAAATTATCACTAAAAATCTTAGTAGGCTCCTTTCATTTGTTGATCTTTGCTGTCAAACGGTCGATAAAAAATTATTTTAGTGCAACAATCATTATAATTTACGTTTAATTAAATCAAAATGGTTCAATATTCAAACGAAGAGATGGCAAACATTCACTTTACGTACGGTAGAGCTGATGGAAATGCCAGAGAAGCACGAAGATTGTACGCAGAACGATATCCAAACCTACAACTTCCCTGTGAACAAACGTTCGCTTCTATTCACAGAAGATTGTGTGAAACTGGGCGCTTTAAGGAAAATCGTTACGACTGTGGAAGATCATGCACTACGAGGACTGTAGAAGTGGAAGAAAGAGTGCTCGATGCAGTAGCTATCAATCCTACGGTAAGCACTAGGAGATTATCGGTACAAGAAAATGTGCCGAAAACCACCGTTTGGGAGGTATTTAAAGATCAGCTACTGCATCCATATCATTTCCAAAAGGTGCAGGCCTTAAAACCCAACGATAG
Source organism: Onthophagus taurus (assembly GCF_036711975.1). NCBI lineage: Eukaryota > Metazoa > Arthropoda > Insecta > Coleoptera > Scarabaeidae > Onthophagus > Onthophagus taurus. Next base: position 1,761,141 of record NC_091966.1, read on the forward strand.
CATCCCAAGACTACAGTTCAGTCGTTGGATTATGGAACAATTTCGCCATGACAGAAATTTTCCGGAAAAAGTGTTGTTTACCGATGAAGCTGGATTTACCCGAGATGGCGTCATTAACTTCCATAATATCCATGTTTGGGCCGATGAAAACCCATACAATGTTTTAGCCACGAAACATCAAGAAAGATTTTCTATTAATGTATGGGTTGGTATTATTGGGGATCATTTAATTGGTCCGCATGTACTTGATAACCGTCTCAACGGTACAAATGTGGTTTATGCATTATGGGGCTCCTCCTCATTTCAGCGTTCAAGTACGGCAATATTTAAATGAAACCTACCGTGAAAGATGGATAGGTCGAGGAGCGCCCGTAGCATGGCCCCCACGTTCGCCAGACTTAAATCCCATAGACTTCTTTCTCTGGGGTTATCTTAAATATTTAGTGTATGCAACACCAGTTAACAATGTCGAAGAGCTAGAACAACGTGTAAGGGACGGTTGTAACACTATTTGAAACATTCAAGATATTTTTTGGAAAGTAAGACGTTCATTAATTAAACGAGTGAGATGTTGCATTGACATGGATGGTGGAATTTTTGAACAATTCTTATAACTTCTTTTGGTGTTATTTGTTAAAAACTTAAGTGCTTTTTGTTAATGTTTTAAGTTAAACTTTTTATTTTTGTTAAATTGTTAATACGTTTTGTTTAAATTGTTTTTTTAGGGTTTTGGTAAAATTTTAAGTTATTATGAAAAATTAGTAATAATCATCTTTTGAATCATTTTGATAAAATTAACTATGATTGGAAACAAATTTTGTAGACAATATACGAAGTAATTTTTTATCACCCATTTGACAGCTTAAATCAAACCAATGAAAGAAGCCTATTAAGATTTTTAGTGATAGTTTAATACACATGTTTGTGTGCAGTATTTTACTTAGATAGTATTATTTATCTTGAAAACGAGTGGTCGTAGACCATTTTATAAGCAGAACATTTTTTATGTATTTTTTTCCGTAGATTCTAATTTTGAGGTTAAAATAGTGAAAAGATCAAAGCAAAAAAAAATATGGGAAATAAATTGCGCCCCCTATCCATTATTTCCGCAACTGCACATTACTTCTAGTTTTTTATTCGATTATCGTATTCGCCCCGTAAAAATAGCTGAATATGCAAAATTTCGTGTTTCTAACCCTAGTAGTTTTTGAAATAATGAGAAATAACCTCATATTGAACGTCTTCAAAGCGCTCTACCTCCCTTAGGAAGCATTTTAGGACACACCTTTAAATATATGAACGCAATTTCCGGGCACCTGTATATCAAAAATCGGGTTGTCCTCCTTATGCATATCTTCCCCATCATCTTGATCCATGTTATCTCTAAATAACGGGTCTGATATCTCCCAATATTGTTTCTGATATTCTCCTACATCATTGCTGACCTCCTCAATACCCTCCCATTTAACACTTAACATCATCCCTGATGTCTCTCAAAATTTATAACTTTCCCAACGCTTCATGGCCTCCCTCAATATATTTCCTATTATCTATCAACATCACTCAACATGTTTAGTTTAATAATGGTCCTTCCTTAACATTTTCTAAATCATATCTCAATATTACCCATGATATTTCTGATTATAATAATAATTAGCGTTTTATTACGTGCTTAATATCTAAACATAATTTCTGATATCTTTCAAAATCTTTCTATTAAAAGATATAAAAAGATAATGTAATAAGAAAATAATGATCTATACAAGTTGTTTACAATCTATGGAATTAATAACAAAAAACTATGTAACATAATTTTAAAGCTTTTTTTTTTGTTTATTCTCTATTTCTTTTCTTGCCTTTACACTCTCATTTCTCTCTGCTCAGTCAATTTTTTTCCTCTGTTTGTTCAGCATCTTTTATTGCCATCAATATCTTTACAGTCGCTCTTTATGGTTGCTTAACTTTTAGTCCAATTTTTTTAATTTATTTTAGTCTTTAATTACCAAAAAGTCAACATCTATGTTATATTAAATGTTTTGCAAATCTCGAAAACCCTTTGGTGTTGCCATCAATATATGAAATTTCAGCCACTTTTTCTTCTCCCAGTATATTGTTACTGGTCTTGTTCTTATTTTTTCAGTTTCTGCTCAGAATCTTTCTTCTCTGGTTTTCAATTTCTTTCTTACATTACTAACCTTTTTCAGGTTCATTTCTTTCTGCCCAATCACTTTCTTTTTTACAGGTCCTTTCTTCAATTATTAGACTATTTCAGCCTTCCTCATCTGTATCTAGTTCCTTTCTTGTACTTCTAGTCTCCTCTCTACCTACACAGTTTCTTTATTGCCTTTCTGGTCATCGTTCAGTTTTTTCCATCCATTACTAGTCCTTTTACAGCCTTTCTGTCCAGTTTCTTGTCATTCCCAGTTTTTTTAGGTTCTTGCACTGTGAAGTCTCTTCTATTATTCTCTTTCTAGTCTCTGTGCTCTTTGCCCACCGTTCTCTTTGTTATTCCAGTCTATTCCCAGTGTTCCCCTTCTCTATCAATTTCTTTCTTTCCTTTACAATGTTTTTTTAGTCTCTCTTCTCTCTGGCCCAGTTCCTTTTTATCTTCCAGTCTCTTTCTCTTCAATTACTAGTTCCTATTCAGGTACTCTATTTTCTGTCCAGTAACCTTCATCTCTTGCCAGTGTCTGGTAAATCCCTTTTTGCTATTATTGGTTTCCTACCAGTATTTCCCATTCATGTCAAGCACCTTTTTTGCCTTTATAGACTCCTTCCTGTCTGCCCAGTGTCCTTATTGTTTTTTCGGTCTTTATTTAACCTTTTTCTTCTATTACTAATCCTTTTACATGTTTCCTCCTTTCTGCCCAGTTTCTTTCCTTATTCTCTTTCCAATCTATCAAGTTTGTACTTATGAGTACAACAAGACTCTTTCAAGATTGCATAAAATCTTCTTGTAGGTTTAATCAAATCTTTAAGCACTGCATCAAATCGTCGTTCTTTGCCATCAAATAAATTGCTTTTCCTTCTAATTATTTCTTTATCTTTAAATATGTAACAACTTCGTAATGCCACCCACTCAATTCTTATTCAGTAAGCATAAATTATATACTGGGAATATCGTTGAGTTCGATAAAAGTGTTAACAATTCACCTCGCATGAAAAGCCTTTTTTTAATGTTAATCTTATTTATGTCACGCATTAAAACAGAATGATTTTTAGAACATTTTCAGATAAAACAACAATGCTAATATGTGATTTTGTAGAATTTAGTTATAACAATCAAATTAATAACCACGCGAAATGTGATAACAATTCAACCAATTCTATTTAAACAACTAATTTAAAAAGCTATATAACTTGTAATTTTATTTAAATGTTGACCACAATATTTTTTTAAATTATTTTTTTATCTTTATAAACGACATAATTATTGAATAACTTTTTTTTTTGAGAAAATATTCCCTTCTTAATAACTATATTATCACAGAAAAAAAAACCATGTTGATGACCAACCAAATGACCTATAACATTGTTTACATTTAGATCGAACCGTGATTTTCATATTCACACTCAAATACTCTTGAACACAAAATCCTTTATTTTTAAAGCACCCCTATTTTATCAAACTCACGTGGCTTCCAAGAGTATCGTTCAGGGACGCCCAAGGAATCCTCGTTTTTTGAGGGTTCTTCACGTAGGTTTCATATTCCTCAACAGTTTTTCGGTGATTTACAATCCGCGGTGTTTTGATCGTGGTTTCCTCCGCGTTTTCACAACTACACATCGCACACCATATACACAACATGCACCACCAATAACTCAACATTGTTAACATTGTCGGCAAACCACTACGTTACGATGCGACCAGCACCAGTGGCCTGAGGCCTTTTTATCAAAAACCGTTGCCGTTCGTCACGTCGAGCTACCGACGAATCATAATGAATTCGAAATGTGCCGATTCTCAATAAATTTACGTTTTCTGAGTCGATTTCAATGTCTAGAAGTGGGGAGAAACTTGACTTGAAGCGGGTTTTCACACCGCGCGGACAGTGTTAATTAAGATTGTTTTAATTTTTTAGGAATTCTTCGTTTTATAACATTTACGAATTATTTAAGGCCTATTTATAGCCTATAAGGTTTAATTATAACTTTTTTAAATTTGAAGGGGCAGAAACTTTACTTGAAGATTAAGTTTATGTTATTCTTGTTTTTGTAAATAATCTGGTGGAAAACAATTACTAGAAAATTTTAAGGCAGTTCATTGTCGATATCTTTCTATATTTCTCTTGTAAAATTGTTCAGGCACGTTCTGGTAAGGTATCCTAACAAAGATCAAAGAGTCAGTTATGTACGATTGTAAATAACTATGGTCCAAAATTCAAATACCTAATATGATTACAAGACATTCTTCTCATCTTTTAAACATTATGATCGCAACGTAACATTCTATGAAAATTCTAATAAGTTCCTAACTTTGTATAGTTAAAATCTTTGCCCCTTGTTGTATTAAGTTTGGTCCCAGCCAACTCCATATAAAATCTACATCAAGTCCTCATCATGTTTTTGCATTTAGTATGCATTTATGAATCCATTAAGACTCCCTCAAGATTGCATAAAGTCTTTATGGCTTCGTTGAATCTGCATCAAATATTCATTATGTTTTTTGCCTGCATCAATGCACTAAGCATACATTAAATTACTGTTATGTTTGTATCATGACAGTTATGTATGAAGTCCCCATAATTTTAATCGAGTCTATCAAGTCTGCATCTATGAATACATCAAGACTCCTTCAAGGTTGCATAAAATCTTCATACATATTTAATGACATCTGCATCAAGTTTCCATTATTCCTAAATCGAGACAACATAGTATAAAGTCTACGTTATCATTGCCTCATCAATTAATAAGGATATTTGAAAAGTTAAGCAGTTCTGGAAACTTCAAATTCAAGATATTTATTGTTTCCTTCCCCTTATATTCGGGTTAACGATCAAAGTTATCATCTAATCAAATCGCCATCTGGGATAACTGTTGTTAAATTGAATTATGGTTTTGGTTGTAATGCATACTTGGTGTTTTCTATTTCTGATTACCTTTAACCGTTTGAATGGCTCAAAATTGGCTTTGGCGATGAACATTGGCGTATGTGGCTAATGAAAAATGCTTATGTATACTTAATGACCTGGAAAATCGTGGTATTTTTTCTACTAGATCCTTAATTTTCTTTTGAGGTATTGTATCTAATAATATCGATATGTGTTATTCTATAAATCTTGTTGCATTTACTGCGCCGATTACAGTAAGTTTCTTAATATCCTCCTCATAATTTCTTTTAGTTATTCGATGGGCAAAGGATCAGATCCATCTATACACTGGCATGGAATATGTGGACGGGCATCATTCTGCCAGAAAAGTAGGTCAAGAATATGGAATTCTATCACCTCATTCACATTGCCTGGGAAGAATGCGAAACGAGACCTATTCCTATACGTTATAATAAGCAATTCTATAATCATTACAGTATTCGCCTGATCCTATTATGATTAAATTTTCGCATCCATACTTCTTTATCTCTTTTAATCTACATTCTAGCATTTCTTATCCGGGTATACACGCCTTCTGATTCCCAGCTTCCAGTCGCTTCTATCCTTCCAGTCTCGTGGTCTTAGGTTTCTCTCCGAATATGTATTCCCGATATCTTAGCCTGATCTGCGCCAGGAATTCATCTCTAGCGTTTTTTGTTAACTGTCAATTTTTATTGTTGCAAAGGGGGGAGAAGAAAGAGGGGAGGAATAGAAGTGGCAGAGAAGAGATGTAGAGGAAGTGAAAGAATATACGTACTTGGGATATGGGAAAATAATAAGGTCGGGTCGCTCGTGAGGGCGGTGGCAAAACGAGCACACAGGGTGGTGGGACAGGTTTGTAGATGTGGGGAGAGAACTTTTGGGAGGGATGTGGGAAAAAGAAAGGTTATGTTTGAGAGCTTGGTGAGGAGCACAATGATGTACGGCGTAAAAGTATGGGGATGTAGAGAACAAGGATTGCTCAAGGATGTACAAACAAAGTATTGGAGATGGCAAGGGAGACTCCAGGGTATGTAGTGAGGAGGTTAAAGTGGATGCAGTAAGGGTGGAGACTGGGAGAAGAGCAGTGAAGTACGAGGAAATGATAGACGGAAGACCACATTGCAGGATCCTGAGGGAGTGCTGGAGAGAAATTAAGGAGAAGAGGCTGATATATTGGTAGAAAATAGGGAAGGATATAATAGGAGCGTGGGATATTCACTAACTGGGATCGACAACAGAAGAATGGTGAGAGGTAAAATGTGGAGAGAACTAAGAGATAGGGACAAGGACATACAGAGGCAGGAAAGAAAGTCACAGATACGAAAAGGGAGATAAAATGAAATATATGGGGAGATAGTGGCAGAGGAACTGCCGAAATATCTGTTGATAGAGCCAGATTCCGCTGTGGCAATGAGGAAAGAGGGAGCAGGTATTGGGCGGACGGTGAAAGACATGGTAAGAGGGTGTAGTGAGCTAAGGATGGAGGCGATGGATAGGAAGCAGATTTTGGAAGAGGGGGGCTGAGGGCAAAAAATAGATGAGGGAGGTGATTGGGGCGAGGAGCCAAGGGTGTGGAGATGGGGGAGGAGAGTAGGGGATTTGGGTTGGGTTGGGTTGGGTTGAACTTTGACATATGATAGCTAAACCAATTACCAAAAAAAATGTTAATGCTTCAAAGTTTTCTGCAGCGAATTTATTAATAGTCAGTAAAATCAAACATTCAACAAAAACAAAATTGTCATTGTAATATGTCAGTTTTGCTATAAGGTTTAATTATTACATACGAGAAGAAACTCAAAATGTACGCTTATAGCACTGAAGATGCGTATAGCAGGAGAACAATTATTAAACAGAATACAAATGGCTGCTACTGAAATAAGAAATCAACCAGATATTTTAATTTGGCTGAAGAATTCTTTAATTCGTCGTTGTGAAGCATGTATTCTAGCAAAAGGAGGCTATTTTGAACAATATTTGTAACATTTATGTGTTTTTAAAAAAATGTAGCAGTTAATTATGATATAGTTGGAGCTGTGTATTTTTCTTATCATCGTGTGAATTAAATAAATTAAAAACTGCACTTAAACGATGATATTTATTGTAAATAGCTTAGTTTTCTACCGGTTTCGACTGTACAACAGCCATCCTCAGGAAAACGACCTTATTACATTTTTACACTACTTAAATGTAATACTAATAATGTAATTCTTGTTTCAAACAGGTCGTTTTCCTGAGGATGACTGTTGTACAGTCGAAACCGGTAGAAAACTAAGCTATTTACAATAAATATCATCGTTTAAGTGCAGTTTTTAATTTATTTAATTATGATGTAAACATTAAAACTTTAAAGTGTTATAATTTCGTCAAAGTTTGATGGTGAGCTAATAAATCACCCTATCTTTTATAATATATACATATAAAACACTTATTATTAATTTTTATTGTTAGCATTTCTTGCTATACATATATTTAGTCTTGTTAACTTTTCATTTTTGTTGAAACGTGTCTGACATAAATTTCAGATGCGCTTTATCGTGTAAAATGACTGGTCATCAGCATGGTAAGCCTATAGATAGAACAATAGTGTTGTCATCTATGGGGTGTATTCAGTATTGCAGATAAATTTTAAAGAGTGTTGAAAAAAGCATGTGACTGTTTGTATAATTATTTAATTGTATTAATTGCTTTGACACCTTTAATACTTGCTATACTTTCATCTATCGTTTATCCTTTATCCTGTACACTTTTTCAAGTAATGAAAAAATACACATCTGGCATTAAAGTCGCCCATGAGAATGTATTTTCGTTGATCACCGGCTTTTATAAGTAAATCTTTAACTTTTTGATTTCCCGGTCTTGCGCCATCTATATTTCCTAGTCCATCTGGTGTCCTGTCCATTTCCTCAGTCTGTCTGCACATCGAATCATGCTTTTTTGCTATAACAAGATTTTCCATTTGAAAAGTTTTTGCTTGTTAGGTGTCTAAAGCAGATAAGATATGATTTATTAATCAGCTTGATCAATATGTTTTTAATCTTTAATTCGTTCAATATTGAAAGTTTTGTAATGCTCCATATAGGACACTCTCAAATGCCAAGTTTTGCTTGCTAGGTGTCTAAAGCAGGTAAGATATGATTTATTAATCAGCTTGATCAATATGTTTTTGATCTTTAGTTCGTTCAATATTGAAAGTTTTGTAATGCTCCATATAGGACACTCTCAAATGCCAAGTTTTGCTTGCTAGGTGTCTAAAGCAGATAAGATATGATTTATTAATCAGCTTGATCAATATGTTTTTAATCTTTAGTTCGTTCAATATTGAAAGGTATGTTATGCTCCATATATAACACTCTCAAATGCCTGATCCACATCTCAAAAACTTCGATCATTTTTGTTTTGGTCTACGTTTCCAATGCGTACGTGGCAACAAGAAAAAATAATGACTTATTGCATAATAACTTATTGTGTAATTTTATTATTGGAGTTTGTTGGTAATCCTTTCTTCTTAGTTTCCGTAAGAGTTGCAATATTGGGTTTTCCGAGGGTCAGTTGCCAAGATTACTTGTTAATTTACGTTTTCTCCAAATAATAAGGAATTATTTCAATTCCCAACCTGGAGGATCAAGTAATTTTTGATTAAGGTTTCCTTCCTCTACCCTATGATGAGTTAACATCTAACTACAAGACAGCAACTTTATCATATCTGGCAAGGGTTCTTACCGTCTGGTGTCTTTCAGCGAGTTATTTTTACTCCACAATTTCTCACCCTTGTTAAACCTGACTTTGGCGAGATTTATTAACCCATTTAGTCCCACTGGTGTAAAAACGCACTAGCGTTTTTAAAATTATTTTACAGCCATACATTTCCAAATTTAAAGGTGTTAGCGATAACAGTATAAGGTTGTTAGGCTATACATATCAAAATATTTCATAATTCTTGCTATTTAAACCATATTTACATCAATTCTTTTCTATTGAACATTTCTGTTCAAAATATACAATGAAAATAAAACTATTTTTAGTGCATAAAATTCTTCAAAATTTTTTCATTTGCAAGTTTTTAGTGCATACTTTCCTCATATATATCTTGAAACGCGAAATAAAAATATGTATTCTGAAAATACGACTTGAAACATTAATGGTGCAAAAACGCACCATTGGGACGATGTATGAAGAGATATAAGGATTGCATCATCTTTCGTATTATTTGAAACCAGTTTAGACGCGTCTGTTAGGTGAATTTCCGAATGAATTTAGTCATTTATGGAATACTGCGTTGAGAGTGTGTTTTTGTGCAAAATGTCTCGGTTTCTCACAAAAAGGGAATTAGATGCTTCTCTAGAAGAAATTGTTAATGAACTGGAAATAGGGAGAAAGGGAGGTAATTCTTATATTATTTTGTTGTGGTTTAAAATTTATTTTTATTCGATATTGACTTTAACCGTCGTGGATGCTGTTTATATTCCTCCTCCGGTTGACTACCTAACAGATGAGGAGTATAGACGACGAAAATTTAACGTCTACGAATTGTCCTCAGGACAGACATCGCCGGTACTTACGAGGTACAAGTACCCAATGCAGACGAATACAATTCCTCAGACGATGAGTTCCTCGCGGTGAAACAACGCCGTCTTATGAAGGAAAAAGAAAATAGATTTGATATAAAATGGAAAAAAAGTCAGAAATTGTCCGTTAGAAAACATAAAATGTACTTCAAAGAAGGAAAGGGGTTTTTTTGATACAGCTTATGATACCTGTTCAAAAATTTCTTTAGTACGATTGAATGATAACTCCGTTGTCACTGTAATTACTAACCATTTGAATGTGGAGCCAATACAATCAATTAAGAGGTACAACAGAAAGAAAAAAAAGGAAACACCTAGTTAATCAACCTTATGCGGTATCAGAATATAATAAATTCATGGGTGGTGTAGATTTACACGATAACGGAAAGCCAACTATAGAACAAGAGTATTAGGAAAGAAGTGGTGGTGGCCACTATTTATTAATTCATTGGATAGTGTCATAATAAACGCGTGGAAATTATACAATACATACTGTCAATAATACTAAAATGGCACAATTGGATTTTAAATCACATATTGCAGTTCGGCTAATGAAATATGAAAACGCAACACCTAATACTGAACGAAACACGAGGTCAAACAGAGAATTTGAATCTTCCAATGGCCATTTAATAAAGAATCACGACTCTAAAGCTCGTAGAAGATGTAAAATATGCCATAAACATACTATACATATGTGTAGTAAGTGTAATGTTCATTTACATGTAGAGTGTTTTACGGACTATCACAATAAATCGTTATACTGTTAATCCCATTGGTGCGTTTTTGCACCAATTTTAGTTTAAATATTTTTTATATTAAACTTTATACTAAAGTAGGTATTTGTTAGTATAATGTTGTATTAGTATTATTATTTATTTACGACTAATTTATTACTTAGTTAATAAATGATAATCAAAATTTTTGTATGCTGTTGTTCACTTATCTTACCAGTGGTGCATTTTTGCACCATCTCATATCTCAAAAACAATTTTTTGTTTCAAACACCTGTGTACATTTTTATACTCTTCATTCCATCTTATATTAAGGAAAAGTATAAAAAAACAATTTTTTTAAACATAAAGCAACTTGGGACTAAATGGGTTAATATTAATATCTCGATATCGATATCTCGTATATAACATTGATATTTCTCGGTAGTTTTGACTTTATCTTATAGATTTAATTCAATCATTTCCAAATCAGTTTTATTTCTGATTATTCTTTTTATCAATATAATCGTGAAAAATACAGCAAATAACTTCGTTAATTTCAATCAATTAGAATTATTTTTCTCTTCTTTGTCAAGGTCCACAATGAAATTCCAAGTAATTTATTCTATTATCGGTGTTTTCCCGTTTACCTCAAGCGAATATTAAAGAGCTGGTGTATCACCAAATGTTATAACATTTACAAACCACAGTTTCATAATGCACTTTTGACTCATATCGTAAAAAAATAATTGACGGAGTGGAATTAATTTTGTTGGTTTATTGACGTCAAAATTAGATTGTTTTCGAAATTAATTTTTTAATTTATTTATACTAAATTGTTTGAATAATTCGAATAAAGAAATTCCAATCTAATTATACAACATGTGCGTATATAAACAGCGAAATATTTTCGTAAATTCCGGAAATTAGATCACTGATTTCCTAATTTCTTTTAAAATGTATTCGATTTCACGTCATCAATGAATCAACAAAAAAAATACAAATATAAATATTAAAAGAGCATTGCACTTTATTGTTAAAATAATTTTAATGGTTTTAAATAAGATTTTTATTTTTGAAATAGAAGTAAAACCCCAATTGTGGAATGTTTTAGTCATTCGCACTTTCACGTGTGTTAACAAATCGAATCGTTGGGAGTTGCTAAAGATAAAAATAAATGTTGACACATTCAAGTTCATTGTCGCTCGTAGATTTCTCGGAGGAAATTGATCTATTAAATTGAATTGGGTTATTATAGTAAAGTTGGGATGATGGTGATTCATAATTTGAATTCATAAATTTCAAATGTGCAAGTTTTAAATAAGTGAATCAAAATATGAGTCAGGTTAAATAATGAATCCGTGAGAAATACAAATATTTAGTAATTTGTTTGCATTAAAAAGGGATTTCTAAAAAATGTACTCGTGATTCATAGAATAAGATTGATTTAAATTATTTTTTTATTTATAAAAATCAAAAATATTAAACAGACGTAATAAATAGAAATAAATTAAGATATCACAAACATTTTATGGCTTAATTATCAAAGCTGCGATTATATCACATAATTTCTTATTTTTTTCTCTCCCTACATGAACATTTCACTTCATTATAAGTTTTTGCTTCTACAAATTCTTTAGTATCAACAATTAAAACCCCCATCTTCACTTCTTCTCTCGTTGCTACGCATTTTCGTTTTTTACCGCCAATATCTATATGTGTGGGACATCTAAGTACAATAAGCCCTTGAGGTTCAACCTATAACAAAAAATTTTTATTAAAAAAGTATTTCTCAATCGACTTATTAACTTACTCTTCTAGCTTTAATATCAATTGCATCTCTGGTGCTAATCATTACAACACTTGGAGGTGGTGACTTTATATATTTGTTGTAATTGCGTAAAACATCCCTAAATTTCTAAAAAAAACAATATAATAAAAATAATTAGATCCTTAAATAATATCTTACCATAAAGTTCGTTTTATTTCCATCAGATTGAAATGATGAACTAACAATAATTTGTAAGCTCAAAAAAGAAATGATATAAAAAACGATTTTATACTCCATGACTATTATTTAAATTTTAAGTGGGTCTATCGAAGTTAAAGAACGAAATGCGGCGATTTAGTGGTATCCATTTCAATATATAGACGATTCTTCATCATAGTAGACGTCATTGACACAGCTTAACTTCTTGGTAAAATTTTACGCAACTTTAAATTCATTCATAAATAATTCATTAAAGTGCGCTTTCTTATCGCGGTTTATTTTACTACATCAAGACGAGTTTTCTATAAATTTAATATCCGGTTAATTTAAATATCCGTAATGTGGTAAAATATTTTTTGTTGCGAAACATGTTGAGAGTAATAACAACAACAGAATGTTGCGAAATATTTCATTACAATAAATTAGAAAGAAATAATTATTTGAGTAATATTGGGAAAAAATGATTCGTTTTCTTAATTCATGATAGTGATGACCAAATAAAAAACAAAGTTGAGTTTGTGATTAACAATAAGACAATCGATTTGATGGCGAAATTAGAGATTAGAGCTAAGGGTTGTACTTTATCTATTTTAATTCGATTTATTAGTTCATCAATTATGAATCGAACCTGGTCTTCCAGGTTGAGGGGTAAAGCAATGGGCTTCTTGGATATAATAACATTTTTTTGCAAAAACAAAATAACGTCAAATTTTCAAAAAATCATATCATCTCTATTTTTAATGGTAATGATATGATGTATATATTAAATTAAAGCTTGAAGACTCTAGTTTATGATATGATATAAAAACTGTATGATAATATTAATAAAATTTCCTGAAAAACGGTACTAAAGAAAACACTGTCAAATTTGCAAAAACAAAAGAACGTCAAATTTTCAAAAAATCATATCATCTCTATTTTTAATGGTAATGATATGATGTATATATTAAATTAAAGCTTGAAGACTCTAGTTTATGATATGATATAAAAACTGTATGATAATATTAATAAAACTTCCTGAAAAACGCTACTAAAGAAAACACTGTCAAATTTGAAAATATAAAATAATCTAAAACTTTCAAAAAATTATATCTCTATTTTTAATTGTAATGATATGATGTATATATTAACTTAAAGCTTCAAGACTCTAATTTACGATATGATTTAAAAATTGTATGATAATATTAATAAAATTTCCTGAAAAAAGGTATTAAAGAAAACACTATCAAATTTGAAAAAGAAAATAACGTCAAATTTTCAAAAAATCATATCATCTCTATTTTTAATGGTAATGATATCATGTATATATTAAATTAAAGCTTGAAGACTCTAGTTTATGATATGATATAAAAACTGTATGATAATATTAATAAAATTTCCTGAAAAACGGTACTAAAGAAAACACTGTCAAATTTGCAAAAACAAAATAACGTCAAATTTTCAAAAAATCAATTCATCTCTATTTTTAATGGTAATGATATGATGTATATGTTAAATTAAAGCTTGAAGACTCTAGTTTATGATATGATATAAAAACTGTATGATAATATTAATAAAATTTCCTGAAAAACGGTACTAAAGAAAACACTGTCAAATTTGAAAATATAAAATAATCTAAAACTTTCAAAAAATTATATCTCTATTTTTAATTGTAATGATATGATGTATATATTAACTTAAAGCTTCAAGACTCTAATTTACGATATGATTTAAAAATTGTATGATAATATTAATAAAATTTCCTGAAAAAAGGTATTAAAGAAAACACTATCAAATTTGAAAAAGAAAATAACGTCAAATTTTCAAAAAATCATATCATCTCTATTTTTAATGGTAATGATATGATGTATATATTAAATTAAAGCTTGAAGACTCTAGTTTATGATATGATATAAAAACTGTATGATAATATTAATAAAACTTCCTGAAAAACGGTACTAAAGAAAACACTGGCTAATTTGCAAAAACAAAATAATGTCAAATTTTCAAAAAATCAATTCATCTCTATTTTTAATGGTAATGATATGATGTATATGTTAAATTAAAGCTTGAAGACTCTAGTTTATGATATGATATAAAAACTGTATGATAATATTAATAAAACTTCCTGAAAAACGGTACTAAAGAAAACACTGTCAAATTTGCAAAAACAAAATAATGTCAAATTTTCAAAAAATCAATTCATATCTATTTTTAATGGTAATGATATGATGTATATGTTAAATTAAAGCTTGAAGACTCTAGTTTATGATATGATATAAAAACCGTATGATAATATTAATAAAACTTCCTGAAAAACGGTACTAAAGAAAACACTGTCAAATTTGCAAAAACAAAATAATGTCAAATTTTCAAAAAATCAATTCATCTCTATTTTTAATGGTAATGATATGATGTATATGTTAAATTAAAGCTTGAAGACTCTAATTTATGATATGATATAAAAACTGTATGATAATATTAATAAAATTTCCTGAAAAACGGTACTAAAGAAAACACTGTCAAATTTGAAAATATAAAATAATCTAAAACTTTCAAAAAATTATATCTCTATTTTTAATTGTAATGATATGATGTATATATTAACTTAAAGCTTGAAGACTCTAATTTACGATATGATTTAAAAACTGTATGATAATATTAATAAAATTTCCTGAAAAACGGTACTAAAGAAAACACTGTCAAATTTGCAAAAACAAAATAACGTCAAATTTTCAAAAAATCAATACATCTCTATTTTTAATGGTAATGATATGATGTATATGTTAAATTAAAGCTTGAAGACTCTAGTTTATGATATGATATAAAAACTGTATGATAATATTAATAAAATTTCCTGAAAAACGGTACTAAAGAAAACACTGTCAAATTTGCAAAAACAAAATAACGTCAAATTTTCAAAAAATCATATCATCTCTATTTTTAATGGTAATGATATGATGTATATATTAAATTAAAGCTTGAAGACTCTAGTTTATGATATGATATAAAAACTGTATGATAATATTAATAAAACTTCCTGAAAAACGGTACTAAAGAAAACACTGTCAAATTTGCAAAAACAAAATAATGTCAAATTTTCAAAAAATCAATTCATCTCTATTTTTAATGGTAATGATATGATGTATATGTTAAATTAAAGCTTGAAGACTCTAATTTATGATATGATATAAAAACTGTATGATAATATTAATAAAATTTCCTGAAAAACGGTACTAAAGAAAACATTGTCAAATTTGCAAAAACAAAATAACGTCAAATTTTCAAAAAATCATATCATCTCTATTTTTAATGGTAATGATATCATGTATATATTAAATTAAAGCTTGAAGACTCTAGTTTATGATATGATATAAAAACTGTATGATAATATTAATAAAATTTCCTGAAAAACGGTACTAAAGAAAACACTGTCAAATTTGCAAAAACAAAATAACGTCAAATTTTCAAAAAATCATATCATCTCTATTTTTAATGGTAATGATATGATGTATATATTAAATTAAAGCTTGAAGACTCTAGTTTATGATATGATATAAAAACTGTATGATAATATTAATAAAACTTCCTGAAAAACGGTACTAAAGAAAACACTGTCAAATTTGCAAAAACAAAATAATGTCAAATTTTCAAAAAATCAATTCATCTCTATTTTTAATGGTAATGATATGATGTATATATTAAATTAAAGCTTGAAGACTCTAGTTTATGATATGATATAAAAACTGTATGATAATATTAATAAAATTTCCTGAAAAACGGTACTAAAGAAAACACTGTCAAATTTGCAAAAACAAAGTAATGTCAAATTTTCAAAAAATCAATTCATCTCTATTTTTAATGGTAATGATATGATGTATATGTTAAATTAAAGCTTGAAGACTCTAGTTTATGATATGATATAAAAACTGTATGATAATATTAATAAAATTGCCTGAAAAACGGTACTAAAGAAAACACTGTCAAATTTGAAAATATAAAATAATCTAAAACTTTCAAAAAATTATATCTCTATTTTTAATTGTAATGATATGATGTATATATTAACTTAAAGCTTGAAGACTCTAACTTACGATATGATTTAAAAATTGTATGATAATATTAATAAAATTTCCTGAAAAAAGGTATTAAAGAAAACACTATCAAATTTGAAAAAGAAAATAACGTCAAATTTTCAAAAAATCATATCATCTCTATTTTTAATGGTAATGATATGATGTATATGTTAAATTAAAGCTTGAAGACTCTAGTTTATGATATGATATAAAAACTGTATGATAATATTAATAAAACTTCCTGAAAAACGGTACTAAAGAAAACACTGTCAAATTTGCAAAAACAAAATAATGTCAAATTTTCAAAAAATCAATTCATATCTATTTTTAATGGTAATGATATGATGTATATGTTAAATTAAAGCTTGAAGACTCTAGTTTATGATATGATATAAAAACCGTATGATAATATTAATAAAACTTCCTGAAAAACGGTACTAAAGAAAACACTGTCAAATTTGCAAAAACAAAATAATGTCAAATTTTCAAAAAATCAATTCATCTCTATTTTTAATGGTAATGATATGATGTATATGTTAAATTAAAGCTTGAAGACTCTAATTTATGATATGATATAAAAACTGTATGATAATATTAATAAAATTTCCTGAAAAACGGTACTAAAGAAAACACTGTCAAATTTGAAAATATAAAATAATCTAAAACTTTCAAAAAATTATATCTCTATTTTTAATTGTAATGATATGATGTATATATTAACTTAAAGCTTGAAGACTCTAATTTACGATATGATTTAAAAACTGTATGATAATATTAATAAAATTTCCTGAAAAACGGTACTAAAGAAAACACTGTCAAATTTGCAAAAACAAAATAACGTCAAATTTTCAAAAAATCAATACATCTCTATTTTTAATGGTAATGATATGATGTATATGTTAAATTAAAGCTTGAAGACTCTAGTTTATGATATGATATAAAAACTGTATGATAATATTAATAAAATTTCCTGAAAAACGGTACTAAAGAAAACACTGTCAAATTTGCAAAAACAAAATAACGTCAAATTTTCAAAAAATCATATCATCTCTATTTTTAATGGTAATGATATGATGTATATATTAAATTAAAGCTTGAAGACTCTAGTTTATGATATGATATAAAAACTGTATGATAATATTAATAAAACTTCCTGAAAAACGGTACTAAAGAAAACACTGTCAAATTTGCAAAAACAAAATAATGTCAAATTTTCAAAAAATCAATTCATCTCTATTTTTAATGGTAATGATATGATGTATATGTTAAATTAAAGCTTGAAGACTCTAATTTATGATATGATATAAAAACTGTATGATAATATTAATAAAATTTCCTGAAAAACGGTACTAAAGAAAACATTGTCAAATTTGCAAAAACAAAATAACGTCAAATTTTCAAAAAATCATATCATCTCTATTTTTAATGGTAATGATATCATGTATATATTAAATTAAAGCTTGAAGACTCTAGTTTATGATATGATATAAAAACTGTATGATAATATTAATAAAATTTCCTGAAAAACGGTACTAAAGAAAACACTGTCAAATTTGCAAAAACAAAATAACGTCAAATTTTCAAAAAATCATATCATCTCTATTTTTAATGGTAATGATATGATGTATATATTAAATTAAAGCTTGAAGACTCTAGTTTATGATATGATATAAAAACTGTATGATAATATTAATAAAACTTCCTGAAAAACGGTACTAAAGAAAACACTGTCAAATTTGCAAAAACAAAATAATGTCAAATTTTCAAAAAATCAATTCATCTCTATTTTTAATGGTAATGATATGATGTATATATTAAATTAAAGCTTGAAGACTCTAGTTTATGATATGATATAAAAACTGTATGATAATATTAATAAAATTTCCTGAAAAACGGTACTAAAGAAAACACTGTCAAATTTGCAAAAACAAAGTAATGTCAAATTTTCAAAAAATCAATTCATCTCTATTTTTAATGGTAATGATATGATGTATATGTTAAATTAAAGCTTGAAGACTCTAGTTTATGATATGATATAAAAACTGTATGATAATATTAATAAAATTGCCTGAAAAACGGTACTAAAGAAAACACTGTCAAATTTGAAAATATAAAATAATCTAAAACTTTCAAAAAATTATATCTCTATTTTTAATTGTAATGATGTGATGTATATATTAACTTAAAGCTTGAAGACTCTAACTTACGATATGATTTAAAAATTGTATGATAATATTAATAAAATTTCCTGAAAAAAGGTATTAAAGAAAACACTATCAAATTTGAAAAAGAAAATAACGTCAAATTTTCAAAAAATCATATCATCTCTATTTTTAATGGTAATGATATGATGTATATATTAAATTAAAGCTTGAAGACTCTAGTTTATGATATGATATAAAAACTGTATGATAATATTAATAAAACTTCCTGAAAAACGGTACTAAAGAAAACACTGTCAAATTTGCAAAAACAAAATAATGTCAAATTTTCAAAAAATCAATTCATCTCTATTTTTAATGGTAATGATATGATGTATATGTTAAATTAAAGCTTGAAGACTCTAGTTTATGATATGATATAAAAACTGTATGATAATATTAATAAAATTTCCTGAAAAACGGTACTAAAGAAAACACTGTCAAATTTGCAAAAACAAAATAACGTCAAATTTTCAAAAAATCATATCATCTCTATTTTTAATTGTAATGATATGATGTATATATTAACTTAAAGCTTGAAGACTCTAATTTACGATATGATTTAAAAATTGTATGATAATATTAATAAAATTTCCTGAAAAAAGGTATTAAAGAAAACACTATCAAATTTGAAAAAGAAAATAACGTCAAATTTTCAAAAAATCATATCATCTCTATTTTTAATGGTAATGATATCATGTATATATTAAATTAAAGCTTGAAGACTCTAGTTTATGATATGATATAAAAACTGTATGATAATATTAATAAAATTTCCTGAAAAACGGTACTAAAGAAAACACTGTCAAATTTGCAAAAACAAAATAACGTCAAATTTTCAAAAAATCAATTCATCTCTATTTTTAATGGTAATGATATGATGTATATGTTAAATTAAAGCTTGAAGACTCTAGTTTATGATATGATATAAAAACTGTATGATAATATTAATAAAATTTCCTGAAAAACGGTACTAAAGAAAACACTGTCAAATTTGAAAATATAAAATAATCTAAAACTTTCAAAAAATTATATCTCTATTTTTAATTGTAATGATATGATGTATATATTAACTTAAAGCTTCAAGACTCTAATTTACGATATGATTTAAAAATTGTATGATAATATTAATAAAATTTCCTGAAAAAAGGTATTAAAGAAAACACTATCAAATTTGAAAAAGAAAATAACGTCAAATTTTCAAAAAATCATATCATCTCTATTTTTAATGGTAATGATATGATGTATATATTAAATTAAAGCTTGAAGACTCTAGTTTATGATATGATATAAAAACTGTATGATAATATTAATAAAACTTCCTGAAAAACGGTACTAAAGAAAACACTGGCTAATTTGCAAAAACAAAATAATGTCAAATTTTCAAAAAATCAATTCATCTCTATTTTTAATGGTAATGATATGATGTATATGTTAAATTAAAGCTTGAAGACTCTAGTTTATGATATGATATAAAAACTGTATGATAATATTAATAAAACTTCCTGAAAAACGGTACTAAAGAAAACACTGTCAAATTTGCAAAAACAAAATAATGTCAAATTTTCAAAAAATCAATTCATATCTATTTTTAATGGTAATGATATGATGTATATGTTAAATTAAAGCTTGAAGACTCTAGTTTATGATATGATATAAAAACCGTATGATAATATTAATAAAACTTCCTGAAAAACGGTACTAAAGAAAACACTGTCAAATTTGCAAAAACAAAATAATGTCAAATTTTCAAAAAATCAATTCATCTCTATTTTTAATGGTAATGATATGATGTATATGTTAAATTAAAGCTTGAAGACTCTAATTTATGATATGATATAAAAACTGTATGATAATATTAATAAAATTTCCTGAAAAACGGTACTAAAGAAAACACTGTCAAATTTGAAAATATAAAATAATCTAAAACTTTCAAAAAATTATATCTCTATTTTTAATTGTAATGATATGATGTATATATTAACTTAAAGCTTGAAGACTCTAATTTACGATATGATTTAAAAACTGTATGATAATATTAATAAAATTTCCTGAAAAACGGTACTAAAGAAAACACTGTCAAATTTGCAAAAACAAAATAACGTCAAATTTTCAAAAAATCAATACATCTCTATTTTTAATGGTAATGATATGATGTATATGTTAAATTAAAGCTTGAAGACTCTAGTTTATGATATGATATAAAAACTGTATGATAATATTAATAAAATTTCCTGAAAAACGGTACTAAAGAAAACACTGTCAAATTTGCAAAAACAAAATAACGTCAAATTTTCAAAAAATCATATCATCTCTATTTTTAATGGTAATGATATGATGTATATATTAAATTAAAGCTTGAAGACTCTAGTTTATGATATGATATAAAAACTGTATGATAATATTAATAAAACTTCCTGAAAAACGGTACTAAAGAAAACACTGTCAAATTTGCAAAAACAAAATAATGTCAAATTTTCAAAAAATCAATTCATCTCTATTTTTAATGGTAATGATATGATGTATATGTTAAATTAAAGCTTGAAGACTCTAATTTATGATATGATATAAAAACTGTATGATAATATTAATAAAATTTCCTGAAAAACGGTACTAAAGAAAACATTGTCAAATTTGCAAAAACAAAATAACGTCAAATTTTCAAAAAATCATATCATCTCTATTTTTAATGGTAATGATATCATGTATATATTAAATTAAAGCTTGAAGACTCTAGTTTATGATATGATATAAAAACTGTATGATAATATTAATAAAATTTCCTGAAAAACGGTACTAAAGAAAACACTGTCAAATTTGCAAAAACAAAATAACGTCAAATTTTCAAAAAATCATATCATCTCTATTTTTAATGGTAATGATATGATGTATATATTAAATTAAAGCTTGAAGACTCTAGTTTATGATATGATATAAAAACTGTATGATAATATTAATAAAACTTCCTGAAAAACGGTACTAAAGAAAACACTGTCAAATTTGCAAAAACAAAATAATGTCAAATTTTCAAAAAATCAATTCATCTCTATTTTTAATGGTAATGATATGATGTATATATTAAATTAAAGCTTGAAGACTCTAGTTTATGATATGATATAAAAACTGTATGATAATATTAATAAAATTTCCTGAAAAACGGTACTAAAGAAAACACTGTCAAATTTGCAAAA
The DNA here is from genome assembly GCF_036711975.1 of Onthophagus taurus. Classification (NCBI taxonomy): domain Eukaryota; kingdom Metazoa; phylum Arthropoda; class Insecta; order Coleoptera; family Scarabaeidae; genus Onthophagus; species Onthophagus taurus. The sequence continues at coordinate 1,782,928 of NC_091966.1, forward strand.
ACAAAGTAATGTCAAATTTTCAAAAAATCAATTCATCTCTATTTTTAATGGTAATGATATGATGTATATGTTAAATTAAAGCTTGAAGACTCTAGTTTATGATATGATATAAAAACTGTATGATAATATTAATAAAATTGCCTGAAAAACGGTACTAAAGAAAACACTGTCAAATTTGAAAATATAAAATAATCTAAAACTTTCAAAAAATTATATCTCTATTTTTAATTGTAATGATATGATGTATATATTAACTTAAAGCTTGAAGACTCTAACTTACGATATGATTTAAAAATTGTATGATAATATTAATAAAATTTCCTGAAAAAAGGTATTAAAGAAAACACTATCAAATTTGAAAAAGAAAATAACGTCAAATTTTCAAAAAATCATATCATCTCTATTTTTAATGGTAATGATATGATGTATATATTAAATTAAAGCTTGAAGACTCTAGTTTATGATATGATATAAAAACTGTATGATAATATTAATAAAACTTCCTGAAAAACGGTACTAAAGAAAACACTGTCAAATTTGCAAAAACAAAATAATGTCAAATTTTCAAAAAATCAATTCATCTCTATTTTTAATGGTAATGATATGATGTATATGTTAAATTAAAGCTTGAAGACTCTAGTTTATGATATGATATAAAAACTGTATGATAATATTAATAAAATTTCCTGAAAAACGGTACTAAAGAAAACACTGTCAAATTTGCAAAAACAAAATAACGTCAAATTTTCAAAAAATCATATCATCTCTATTTTTAATTGTAATGATATGATGTATATATTAACTTAAAGCTTGAAGACTCTAATTTACGATATGATTTAAAAATTGTATGATAATATTAATAAAATTTCCTGAAAAAAGGTATTAAAGAAAACACTATCAAATTTGAAAAAGAAAATAACGTCAAATTTTCAAAAAATCATATCATCTCTATTTTTAATGGTAATGATATGATGTATATGTTAAATTAAAGCTTGAAGACTCTAGTTTATCATATGATATAAAAACTGTATGATAATATTAATAAAATTTCCTGAAAAACATTATCTCTCTGAATCATTGCGTTTTTAAGAACCATGTTCTTAACGGCGATATTACACGGTTCAACCAAATTGATTAACTTTTGTTGAAAGGCGCAGAAATGAAAGATATGCTGTTTACGAAGAGGTCGTACGGTTGGGAATAACCTTAATTTGTGATCATTTAATTAAGAAGTTAACAAAAAAGAAGCAAAGAAATAGAAGGCGTTGGTGGGTACGACCATGAATATTAAGAAGACAGACCTTGGGAGCTTCAAACTGTCTATTGAGAGAATTGGCAGAAGAGGATCCAGATTTATATAATCTTCGACTGAATAAAACAAAATTTGAAGAACTTCTAAAAATGCTTACTCCAATAATCTAGAAAGAAAGTACTGTGATGAGATATACCAGCACGAATAAAATTGCAAATCGTCCTCAAACATCTTGCTATTGGTGATTGTTTTGGATCATTGGAACAATTTGATGCACAATTTCTTCTTTTATCCTAGAAGTATGTGAAGCTATCTGGATAGCACTACGAGATTACATCAAGGTAATAAGTATCATAAATAAAACAACCAATTTATATTTGTTATCTTCTATTTTTATTTTATTTCTTATTAATATTGTGCAGAATCTACAGGATGCATTTATATTGGTCAAACTGTTGTGTAGGTGTTTGAGTAGTAGACTGAGTGTGATAAGTCGGCGAATATTGAGTTAATGTTTCAAATTATCTTCAATAATATAGTCTGGTGAGTTCACGAACCAAGATGTTTGAGATGATAAACATGTTGAATTTACAAATTGAATATTTGTATCTACAAAATCCTATGTAGACCGTGAATTTAATGGGGAACTTATAGTGGGGGAGCTTATAACTGCAGTCGTTCCTGAACCATAACATTTTGTAGTTTTTGTTGGCAGATTAAGCCAACAAAATTACACGGTTCAACCAAATTGATTCACTTTTGTTGAAAGGCGCAGAAATGAAAGATATGCTGTTTAAGCATATCTTTTATTTCTTAAGTAGGTTCAGTAGGTTAAGTAGGTAAGTTCATTTCTTGCTTAAGTAGGAGCATATTTTTTAACTGCAATGAACATGTACTGAATCATTCAATACATGTGTTTACACGTCCAATTCTCTTTCATTTGAATGATGAACCGCAATTCACTTCAAAAGTGAAAATATTAAACCAGCCTAAGGGTCGATAGTTTAGTCGATGGACATAAATGTATTAAGTTTAATGTAGGTGCGCACACAATACAATTGCAGATCAACTCGATTTTTTAATCAAAAGGAGTCGATGTGCACTTATGATTAAAAAGTTGTGCAACTATCGTACAACTGCAATAATGCCACAGCTTCATATTGAAGCGCACACACAGTCGATAGTTTAGTTGAGCTTTTTAGGAATTTAGGTTGCGCGCGCAACTTTTTTGAGAGTTGAAGTGTCTTCTCTAGTATAACATAAATCGATTACTACTTTAGTTTCTCTCAATTATTTTATGATAAGTGAATTTATATCAAAAATTAAGTTAAATTATTTTCCGTTTTACTACCGCAGTTAATTATATACTACACTAAATACAGTGTGTTAATTAATTATCGTACCCGACGTCATCATTGCAAGTATGCAACCAAAATCACAGTGCAATACTCATTATACGCAAATCGTGTATTGCAATACCAATATTGTGATATGGGTTGCATACTTGCAATGATGACGTCGGGTACGATAATTAATTACCACACTGTATATTAAAGTAATACAAATACATTATTTTAAAAATTTGAATTATTTCCCGGTATTATTCAATATTCAATACAATATAAATACAAGTTCTTTCGAAATCGATATGTGTGTGCATACAACACGATTTATGAACAACTTTTAGTCGGTTATAAATTGATAATGCATCGCGATTTCAAACCAATCCAACTAAACTGTTTCGTCGATGAATAATCGACCGTGTGTGCCTACCCTAATTCTTTCAACGCGATAGCACAATCACATTGAAGATTCACTTTTATGTTTATATGATTCAATTTCGTTGCTTCATCCAAATTAAAAGGCAGAAGTGAACCGTGTAACATCGCCTTAAGTGTTTAAGCTATCATCTCAAAATGCGGTATTTGTATCTGTTTCTCATAATATGTCCAAGATACTCCAATTTTCTTCTCTTGATTCTCTTCATTACTATCCTGTTAGTACTTCTGTTGTTTTCTTTAGCATTAAAGTTCATTTTTAACACTTTTTCATTATCACATCTTCATAAAAAACATATTTGGCAACATAGTAGAACAACATTTTAACATTAAGAATTTTGATTCACACTCGATCGTAGTCGATCCGCCAATTTCTAAACACCCCGTATATAAATCAGAATATTATTCTAAAACGAATTTTCATTGAAACTAAAATATCTGAATATCTATTAAAAGAACCATGATAAAAGAAAATGTAATTTCTTTATTCTAGAAAAACGCTAATACGTGGAAACACGTACTTTTTTAAACAAATTCTTGTATATATCCTGTAGAATGCGGTTATCACTATCATTATTTTCAGGATGTTATTCATATCTTTGATAATAAATTTCTTCAGTATATAGCTGTTTTTACACGGGTGTGGCTACAATGTAAATTCACGCGTGAAAATCTACGGATTTATAAAAATTTGAATAAATGTGAATGGTGAATCTTGTTCTATTTAAATGTCTTGGTGTTGAATGAGGTGACGTAAAGAATTATGATTTTGAATGTTTAGTGCGCTGGTAAACCTATATTATTTGGAAATAGTGAAATTATTTACGTAGGTAAAAATAGTTATAATAAATAAATTGGTTATAACACCCGTTATACTTAAAAAGAGGTATACTGTATTAATAGTTTTTGGTGAATCAAGTAATGTTGCTTCTTGCCAATAGAGAACGCTGCTTAATAAATAAAATTATACTATTAATATGGTAACTCTTTTTCTAACACCTCTTACCACAATAAACGTAATTAGACGTAGGAGTTAGATTAAAGCAATTTTTAAAAGGCGATTTAATAAAATGGGTAGGCAACCAAATACACGTGGCGTTATTATTATTATAATAACAGTTTCATTTATATTTTTTATATATGTTATAAAAAAGACAAAGAAATGGCAGAATATTCAATTTTTTAAATTTTAGTTCTTTAATACTGTTGTCAAAAAGCTAGACACTGCGAACGTCAAAAACTAGATATTGTTAATGAAGCGTTAAATACTTTGTGTAAAGTATATTTATCCTACGACACGTTACTGCTTGGAAAAAATTGTATGCTGTTGTTACAGAAGTAAATATTGCCGATGAACGATTAAATAATGCTAATAGAAGCCTAGATACTGCTGTTAAAAGTTTAATACTGCCGTCAAAAGCCTTAATATTGCTGACAGAAGACAGTATACTAATTTAATAAATACTTTAATAGCCGATGGTAATAGTTAAATACTTTTTCCGTCGACCGTGTATTTATAAGATTTATAAATGTATACAAAATCATTCATTAATGACACCTATTAATAAACGATTTTCTATTAATAAACGATTTTAAGAAAGTCCGACAGAACTAAATAGTAGTCAATTTAATAAATATTCTCCAATGAAATTTGGAATACCGACCCAACCGACCACTATATCTATTCGGTAAGACTACAAAAATAAATTATGACACATTAAAAGTGAGTTTATTTTGCTAGTGACAGAATTGGGAGATTTTTCAACGATGGATTTTCTCTATTTTGTTGAAAAGACGGTCAACGGAAAAATATTGTAACTAACTCGTATATTAAAATGCGATTAATTATCTCGATAATTAATCGCCTTCATTAATAGACTTGTTGGTTAAATAACTATTTATAGATGTCTACTTTTTCCAGACTACACGATATTGCTTGCAAAATATAGTATACTGTTGGTACAAGACTGGATACTGTCAATAGATGATTAAATACTAATAATACAAGCCTAGATACTGACTAGATGACTAGATATTGTTAATGGAGGGGTATAGAAGTGTAGTTACTACAGATGACATGATACTGCTTGGAAAAAATTGTATACTGCTGTTACAAAACTAAATACTGCTGATGGAAGATTATATAATGTTAATAGAAACCTAGATACTGCTGTCAAAAGTTTAATGCTGCCGTCAGAACGCGTAATACTGCTGCCAGAAAACTAGATATTGATAATGAAGCACTAAATACTTTGTGCAGGAGTGTAGTTACTCTAGATGGCATGATACTGCTTGGAAAAACTTGTATCTGTTGTTACAAAATTAAATACTGCTAATGAAAGTTTAAATAATTCCCACTTCTAACAGTAGACTAGACAATATAATACTGCTTGCAAGACTATATACTGCAGGCATCAGATTAGATGTTGATAATAGGTATTCTGTGATTTCTTCCTTGGTTCAACGGTAACAATAGCATTACAAGCTAATTATTAACTAATTGAGTCGCATCCGGTGTGAGGCGGGAGGAGGTCTTCGTGTTCACTACCATGTTCCATGTTTTCCTAAGCTCCCAGCCATCTCCTCTGTTGACGTTATTTCTATGTCGATAGATTTCTATGGCTTTTCTTGTCAGCCTTTGGTAATATCTGTTGTCTCTAGCCAGTACCTTTGCTTGTTCGAAGTCTATTCGGTGTCCCTCTGTCATCTTCTTCAACCTTACATCCCTTTCATGCTCTTTCATGCGGCACTCGACGTTGCGTCCAGTTTGGCCAACGTAAACCTTCCCACAACTACACGATAGTCGGTAGACTCCCGCTCCTTTTAATGGAGTTAGTTTGTCCTTGGCTATTGGGAGTGTGTTCCGAATCTTATTCACCGTCCCGTATCGTACCACGATGTCGTTTTTCTTGATGTGCCCGGCAATTCATTCCGTCACACCTGAAACAGGGAAGACAGCTTTCTTTCTGCTTTTGCTGCTTGGTGGCCCGGTTGATGTCCCTCGCAGTAATCCCTCGGGAATGAGCTTCTGGCGGAGGCATCCTTGACTGGTACCCTGGTAAAAAGAGACTCAACATCGAAACTTACCAAAATATCCTCAGCGTCTAGCTTTATACCCTTTACCGATTTCACAAAATGTGTAGAATCCCTGACATATGATTCCGTGTTTCCTGTAAAAGGAGACAGAATCTTTGCGAGATATTTGACCAACTGGTATGTTGGGGAGTTGATAGCGTTCACGATAGGGCGGAGGGGGACGTCTGGTTTATGAATCTTCGGTAGTCCATAAATTCTTGGTGGTACCGGATCCTGCACAAACAATCCTTTCTGCTGTTCTGCTGGAATTCCTGTGAATTTTATCAGGTCCTTCATTTTCCTTACGATTCTGTCTGTGGGGTCCTTCTTGATCTTTCTGTAGGTGGCTGGGTCCAGTAGGTTCATCATTTTGTCATCATCTTGTCAACATCATCTTTTAGCGAGCACAGTGGTTTCATCTTTTGTTACTGGGACACTCGATCTGTTGATGACGATTGTTTCTACTGGTAAACTATTACTTTTCTTTTTTTGTATCCGGCGTTCCAGCGATTCAAACTTCTCGATGTGCGTGTTATGGGTCTTCTGGAATTCACCAATTATTCAAAGGGCAATATGATTTGTAATGAAGATTTTTCGTTATTCCCAGGTTCTGTCATTACTGTTGGTGTCATTATTCAAAACATCTTGATTTCATGGGAAGTGTTTGTTTGTATTTTCGGATAGCGGTGTTGAGCTGCCTTTTGTTTTCCATACGTATTAACATAGATTAAAGTCTGCCCAAGAGCAGCTCCAACTTCATTTAACGGGCAAACCCAAAAGGATTATCTAAATTTATTAAAACCACGTTGTTTGGAGTGTTATAGGAATATATAGGGTTCAACTAAAATTGTAATATGTTGCAAAAAAAATGTATTGATGTAATATGAGTTGCCTACTTAGCCGGTTTAATAGCAATTACATTTTGAGTGGTCATTCACACTATTTTCGAAATATTTATTAATAGAAATAAAATTTTTGCACTTTAAATTGCAATTAGAATTAAATATAATTTTAGTAAATAATTGAATTATAATTGAGTGAAATAAAAATATTTGGAATGTTTTTATGGATTGCATCCATTGCACCACGTTGGTTTCTTGTAGTTAGGTGGAAATGGGTGGAGTCCCGTAACTATCAAGATTGGTCGCTTGCGCACGCAGCAAAGGCTATTATTTTCTTTTTAAATGAACCGCCATTTCGAACACGCGACCAAACACGTGGGACTTATTGAGGCCGGGCCGGCTCCTTGCGTTCTCCACCCACGCAATTCCCTAACACATCAACCATGTTGTCTATACCTTCGGTTTTATTACAAATAATTTTAAAAAAAATGATAATTTTTGATTGACTTTAATAAATAATACTTTTCAATAAAAGTTATCTTTTATTGGGGAAGGTCGGAACAGGAAAATAAAACAAATTTGTGTACTTAACTCAACTCGAGAAACGTTTTAAAGTAAATATTTAACATCTCGCGTATACGATAATGTAAACATTTCTTCTATACTACATCGCCAACAAATCCTTTTCTTATTGGACAATTGTTGGTCATCACCTGAATGCAAAGATTAAACTTGTCCATTGACCACGAAATGAATATGAATCATCGACCACTTTATGATAAAATTTAGATCCTTACATTGTTCTTCCTCATTTCTGCATCAACTAATTTTGAATCTAAACCGTGGCAAAAATTAAATTTTATATTTTTATAAAGGTTATTGTACGAATTATACAGGCGTTACTAGGCGCGATACATCGAGACGATGACGACGTCGGTCTTTCGTACTGCATCAATGAAGTGTTGCTAATTATATCATAGAGTTCACCTTCTTTATCGCGCGGCGCGTCGTCTGTGTCGCGTCATCACCTCATTTTTTTTTAACAACTTTACCAACTCAATCAACATTTTGTATCATAACACGTGTTGCTTAACCTTTAACTACACGCGCCCTAAAACATAACGTTACTTACGTTATGTACGTTACTTACGCATGGTGTATTCTATACACCACTATTAAAATACCAACATTTAATTTATTTAGAGTAAGACACTAAGTTAAGCTATTTCCTGATTTATTTTTAAGAAAGAACATTATCAAAACTCGTTTTGAAATTATACAAAAATTAAAAAAAAATCTTATAATGTAGGTAAAAAAAACGAATTAAAAAACAAGCAACAAAGAACACTGGAACCTGTTTTAATTCGACTACCTTTATTCACTATTTCCGGAAACTTGTTGGTCATTTTTGCACGTTGGACAGGTAACAGTAGTAACAGCATGTTCTTTGCACACCGGCTGGTTGCATATACTACAAGTGATTGTTGTTACCCTATTCTTTTGCCTTCCGCAACAAAAACACCTTTTCCGTATTTTTGCTGGCGGTTCTTCGTCACATTGCTTCAAAGGCCTTTTATATTTCGAGAGAAAAACCTGTGTATCAAATGGTAAACTTTTGACTTCTGCCCTTTCTTCCAGGTAAGGTTTCATCAAAGACATTGCTAACGCCTTTAGATATTCTCTTCTGTATTTGTGCGGATTTTCAGTATGATTGGCATTGTACAGGATCTGACTATTTATACCTGCTATGTTCAGCAGTTGAAAAAAGACAAGTAATGGCCACCTTCTGGTTCTTCTAGATACCGAATACGTGCTGCACATCTTGTCAACAGTGTCGACTCCACCTTTGTTAGCATTATAATCCAGAATAATATCTGGCTTCTTGGTTTCGGGATCTACTGATGAATTGCTATGCATTGATGACAGCAAGATTACCGCTTTGCCCTTTTTTGGAGTAAATGACACGATGGTAACATCCTTTTGAGACCCAAATATCGAAGATCCTACTTGTCTCTTTTTATTCGGCAAAAACTCTTGTGGAAGTTCCCTCTTGTTTTTTTTCAACGTTCCTACCAATGTTATTTTTTGGGTAAGAAGCTCCTTTGCCAATGGATAGCTGGTATACCAATTGTCGCAAGTTAAATTTCTATTTTTACCTTTCCACGGTTCTAGTAAGCGATGAATTACGTCAGCTGGTTTAGTAGATTTGTTATAGGGTCCTTCAGGTTGCTTTCCACAATATATCTCCATATTGGTCACATAGAAGGTTTTAGAATCACATAACACGAATGCTTTCATCCCATACTTAGCTGGTTTGCTTGGTAAGTATTGAATAAAGCTGCATCTGCCTCTAAACGGAATTAACATTTCATCTATCGTCATTTGTGTACCAAGACAATAATTATTTTGAAAATTTTCTATAAAACGATCAAAAACAAATCGTATGGCTGCGAGTTTATCCGTTTTTTTTCTCTCAGTTCTAGTGACCTTATCGTCAAATCGTATAGCGCATAACATAAATAAAAACCTGTTGCACCCCATATTGGCCCTAAATATTTCACATCCGGTCCCATCTTTCGCCCACAACTACAGAAAGTGAGTATGATTTTCCTTTCTTATACCAGTCAAATATAACAATCCTATAAACGCCAAGAATTCGTTTTTTGAAATATTTTTTGCATCTCCAGCTCTTTCGAAATTTGCTCGCTTTTTTTCTATTTCTATATTGGTGTACACAAGAATTGTTTCAATAATATCGTCGGTAAAAACTTTTTCAAACGCGCTTTTTTCAGAAGTTATATCTCGAGAGCATTGCTTTGGCCCAGGAAAGATTCTAACTATATTTTTCTTACCAATTTTACTAAATTTAGATGCAAGTGAGCGTTTGCTCCATTGTGTCACTTTATCCTTTCCTAAAAAGTATTTCTCTTCCTCTTCTTCTTCAATGTCCCTCACCACACTGTCTGTGAAGGCGGCAATTTGATCGTCAGATTCCTGCTCTGAATCAGAGCTGTGATCGCTTTCGCTTATAACTTCCTCTTCTGATGTCTCTTCATTGCCTCCCACTTCTTCTTCCGAAACATCATCCCAAATAACTTGTGCAAGAGTCTCTAGCTCTTCTTGTGTGAGGCGTTTTGGGTCCTTAATTTTGACTCGATCCCTAAAAAAAACAAGTACCTAACAACTTTTAAAAAAATGCATTGAATTTGAAAATACATTGAAAAAAAAACCAGTGAAATGTTATATTTGATAATAAAATAACTTTCAAAGATATACTCACATGGCTACACGCGCGGTGTATTTTGTTCACCACGAGGTTTTTCCACGAAAATACGAACAACCCGTTCACCTACCTCGCATGTATCTGACTGTAACTATTGTTGGCTAATCTAGATACTATAGTAAGACGATAGAGGGCGCATGATATCACTGTTGTCAACTTAACAGGTTTCTATACGTGTTTTGCTGCGCGTGGTGTATAAAGTACACCAGCGCGTGTAGTTAAAGGTTAAATATACAGGAATATACAGGTGTCTCAGCGAGACCGGTCATTAGTTCTTCAGAAACAAGTTCGAAGTGACGAATTCGTTTTAAAATTTGACAATAAATACATGAAAAGCTAATTAATAACTAATTAGTGTCTAATTATCAACTAAGTTGTTTTGTCAAATCCGGGTGGAGAAGGCTTCGTTGAGTTCACCAACATCTTCCATGTGCGGCTGAGTTCCCTGCCATCTTCTCTATTCATGTTATTCCCATGTCGATGAATCTCTATCGCCTCTCTTGTCAATCTTTGGAAGTAATGTCCGTTTCTTGCTAGCACTTTGGTTTTTTCGAACTCTATGCTATGTCCTCCTTTGTGGCAATGCTCTGCGACTGCAGACTGTTGGATCTTCCTTAGTAGGACGTCTCTTTCGTGTTTCTTGATGCGGCACTCGATGTTACGTCCAGTTTGGCCAACGTAATATTTTCCGTAACTGCAAGATAGCCGGTAGACTCCAGCTCCCTTTAATGGGGTTAGTTTGTCTTTGGCTATCGGAAGAGCGTTTTGTATTTTGCTGACCGTACCGTATCGTACCACGATATCATTCTTCTTCAGACGCCTCGCAATTCGCTCCGTCACACCTGAAACATAAGGAAGGCAGATAAAACCGGCTGGTGTCGTACTTACCGAGTCATCGTTCTGTTTGTGTGGTTTGGTGGATCGTCGGATATCTCTCATCGTGTAGCCGTTCTTCTGCAGCACATCTTCTAGGAATCTTTCTTCTTTTCTTAGGTTCTCTTTATCGCATATCCTCTCTGCTCGCTGGAATAAGGTGGTGGGATGAAGCCTGCAGGTACCTATTCGTATGTGTCTTCTTTCGATATACTCCCAGTTCCATGCCCCCATCTGTTTTCCTAGTGACTAACACATCCAGGAATGGCAACTGTTTTGCATTTTCTGTTTCCATGGTAAATTTTATCATGGGGTGCTGTGAATTGAGGTGGTCTAGAAATTCCTGGAGTTGCTCTTTTCCATGTTGCCAGATCACGAAAGTGTCATCGACGTAACGGAGCCATAGCTTCGGTTTCCAAGGACTCTTCTTTAGCGCCTCCTCTTCAAACATCTCCATGTAAAAATTGGCTATCACAGGAGACAGAGGTGATCCCATGGCTGCTCCTTCGCATTGCTCGTAGAATTCCCCCTTCTAGCTGAAATATGTCGACGATAAGAAGTATTACTTTGAACCTATAACTGTCTTCGAATTAATTGAAGTTGTGAACAAAATGAAGAATAATAATACAGCTGATAAATATGGCTTGAAAACCAATATTCATTCAACAGTGTGTGGAACCACTAACGTTTCTCCTCAATCAATGTGCGTCTGAAGGTGTTTTTCCAGAAGAAATGAAAATAGCGAAGGTTCTACCAGTCCACAAGAAAGGTGATGTTAACGACTGTGAAAATTATAGGCCGATTTCGATTCTGCCAGTTCTCTCAAAGGTCTTTGAAAAGTTAATTTTAAACAGATTAGTAAGATATTTAAACCGCAATGATTTTTTAAATAATAACCAACATGGTTATCGTGAAAATAGATCCACAATTTCTGGGATTATGAAGGTAATGGAATTTGTATTGAATGGTTTGGATGAGCAGCAGCTGGTGCAAATCAATCTATTGGACCTAAGCAAAGCGTTTGACACGGTGTGTCATGAAGTACTGTTGGGTAAACTAAGTTTCTACGGAATTAGAGGTCAACAATTAAATCTGATTAGATCCTATCTGCATGGAAGACAACAATATGTCTTCTGGGCAAATCAATCGTCTGAAATGAAGGAAATAAAATATGGAGTACCTCAAGGGTCAATACTCGGCCCTCTGCTGTTTTTGATATACATCAACGACTTACCGGTGCATGTCAAGGAAGATGTTTGTATTTATGCAGACGATACTTCAATCTTGATCAAAGATAGAGATCATCAGGCGTTGCGGGAGCGGTCCACGGCTGCAACCAAAAGAGCTAAAGAATGGTTCTCGAACAATAAGCTAAAACTGAATGAAAACAAAACTGAGAAACTTGTCATTGATTTTAAGAAACCCAACAACTCTGAAGCTGTTAAGTTTCTAGGTTTAATATTGGATGTTAAGCTGACGTGGTGTCCTCACATTGATGCCATATGTAAAAAATTGTCAACGGCTGTTTATGTTATCCGACGTCTTAAAAAAGTTGCCTCTCATGAAGTTGCAAAAATTGCCTACTACGCGAATTTCTATACGATTGCGACGTATGGCATTGTTGTTTGGGGCCACTCGTCCAACATTGGAAGAGTCTTCGGATTGCAGAAAAAGGCAGTTCGTGCACTGTGTGATCTGGAATCGACCGAAAGTTGCAAAGAATCGTTCAAAAGAGAAAAATTACTTTCCTTATTTGGGGCATACATATTAGCAACTCTAGTATACGTACATGAAAATAAGATCAAATTTACTGAAAATGGATATATCCACTCACACAACACCAGAGGAAAAGAAATGTTAAGACCGCCACTACACAGAATCGAAACTACTAAAAAATATGCTGACTATTGGGGAGTCAAATTCTACAACAAGTTACCCGAAGACGTCAGAAGTAAGAAAATTTTGAGTTTTAAAAAATGTGTGAAGGACTATTTAGTTGCCAAGTGTTACTATTCGTGGTCTGAATACCTTCTTGATTAGTCTTTTAAATAATCTTTATAATAAATAATCTTTCTTTTTTTGTATGACGATTTCTATGTAATTAGTGATATTACATGAATAAATTATTATTATTATTATTATTCCACTAGTCCTGGGACATACTTGGGCAAACCCTCCGGGATGAGTTTCTTCTCCACCCGGATTTGACAAAACAACTTAGTTGACAATTAAACACTAATTAGTTATTAATTAGCTTTTCATGTATTTATTGTCAAATTTTAAAACGAATTCGTCACTTCGAACTTGTTTCCGAAACGTCAAACATTTTTTCAAAAAACGCACGGCTTAACCCGAAAGATTTTTGTTCTAGGTCTAGTGTTAGTTCTTGTGATAGTGCTAGTGTTAGTTCTAGTTTAAAGATAATTATTAGCTCACATGCATCAAGTGACGTAAACAAGTGAGTTTTTGTCAAAAACTCATTGAGAAGGCTTGTTTTTCATGGCACACTAGGCTAAATATCCATATATGTGTGCATTTTTCAAAAAACCCTAATTATCTCCTAAACTATTAATGTTAGGTATGGGACATATCGGATATAAAAGATGTAGAATGAGACGCCGAAGACGACAAAGTAATAAAATATGGGGGGTGCCATTTAAAAAAATGAAGTTATGGTACTTCCAAATTTTGAAAAGTTAACGTGCCATAGTAAAGTGACCAAACGTTCTAGATAGCCGTTCTCGGCACCAAAACATATCATGTTGTTTAAGCATATTCTGAATCCTAAATTGATATCCCAAAAATCGAGTGTTCTCTGATTTTTTGAACAAATGTCTGCTGGAGCAGATTTTTCTAGAAAAATTCGAATAACTCGAGAACGGCCGAATCAAATTGCAAAAAGTAAAGTTATTTATAAACCCTGAAAACAGACAAATCCAAATATGTAAAAATATACAGGCTGTTCCATTTAAAAAAATAAAGTAGGTGGCGACTTCCGGTATAACCGGAAGTGCAAGAAATCTGAAAATATTTTAGTCGAAGAGATCGTAATTGATAATGCTTAAGTCTGAATTCTCAAATTTTTATTTTCGCCAGAACCCCAGAAACGTCTAATGACTGGTCTCGCTGAGACACCCTGTATAATTCGCTCTAAAAAGACTATAACTTTGAAAAACTGACTGAGATATTAGGAGTAAAAAAAGGAGTATAATTAAAATAGAGATATAAAAAAAAGAAAATTTTTTTTTAAGACATGTTTAATGAACAGGCGCAAATACAATAAATTTTATGTAATAAAATACAAGAGAACAGTCAATATCAATAAAAAAAAACATTTAAATAAATAAATATACCAAAAATAATTGAGTAATTATTAAAATTAGCTTGGAAAAATAAATAGGAACATCACCAGAATTGGTCAATTTCTTTTCAGTTATATTTATGGTTGGAATTGTGGGGGGAATGTAGCTAGTTTTAAAAATTTGTGAAGTCGTCATCGAAAATATTTTCGATTCGCAAGAACACTCTATATGATCTTCGACGTTTAGTGCCAAATTCGTCGGTTTTGGATTCAAAATTGTTACGTGAACCTCTAAATATTTACTCTTCGTGACAACACAAGGTTGTTGGAAACCTACCAAACCAACGAACTTTGGACATTCGTTTACAATTATGACTATTGGATCTACCTAAATATTAATTAATTATTATTATTAACGTATAATGAGAAAATAAAAAAAAATACCTTTCGAATTCTTGTAGAATCTGGTAAAAGTTCTCTTGTAATCAACATCACTTCTCGTGGTTTTGGGTGTAACATGTATTTTTGTAACCGTTGTATCACCTGGAAAAATTGCATCACCTAAAAATAATTAATAGATTAATTAAGTTATCTAATAGATAATAATAATTACTTACTTGAGGTGTTGGAGATGGAGTTGATGATTCACCCATATTATTTGGAATGTGGCACAAAATGCACGTAAAAAGAATGATTACGATTTTCATGATTTAACTGATAAGAACTGTGTAAAAGAGAACCTATTGCTACCGGCACTTGAATGGGAATGAAAACTGAACAATAACCTTTCTTAAAACGCCCGTAAGGGGACGGCGGGTCGTTTCAAAAGGAGGTGGGGGGCGCTTTGCACCGCGATTTCATCCTTTTCCCACAAATGTATCGTGGCAATTTAATAACGAACATTTCCGATTTATGCAGTACCCACTAAAATTGGTATTACGTCATCTCGTCTCAATTTAGATACCAAGAATTATAATTATGTGTTTTAATACATTTAAAGTGAGACAACATTTGCACAATAATCGACGATCAATTTAGTGTTCCTGCTGTACATCCATAAAACTTTGTAAGAACGTCTGGTTCATTTATTCAATGAAACGCGTTCGAAATTCTTAGAATTGGTGACGTTGCGCTCTAAACCAAAGTCCAACCGGCTAAATTTCTTAGAACTCGTTCGATGCCACCAACAAACTTTTATTCTTCTTTTATTCTGATTTTACATATCGTTGTCTTACATTACATTACATAGATTACATATCGGGTAGGCGGACCAACCCACCTTGCATCGCCACCTTAATGATCTATTGAACCCCGATAAATAACGTTATCAAATTTCACCGTGCTCTTAACGAACACTAATACCTTGCTCGAAAAGGTGAAAAGTCACTCAGATCCTTTGGGGAGATAAATTGCGACCCAAAAATCGAGAATCTGATACGATTAACGGCAGGGCAATGGCATAAAACATGCTCAATCGTCTCCTCGTATTCCGCACATAGTTGGCATTCAACATCGTCGGCTAGCCCCAACAAGTTGAGGTGTGTAAATCGGCCCAGTAAAGACACCCATTAGAACTTTAATGCTGGTATGAGCAAGTCCTAAAATAGTCCCTGGTTTGACAGTGGCGATGTTAATAAACACCTTAACATATCTCATTCCAGGAGAACTGGTCCACAGTATTCGAAGTCTCTTTTTAACCCATAGTCCAAACCATAAGTTTGGCCATAGCAAATGATACACCAACTGCTGGTTCTGGCCCAAACAAACGCTTTAACGCTGCCTTCTCGTGCTAGCTCATCAGCCGCTTCATTGTCAGCAACCCCAGAGTGACCTAGGACCCAGATCACAGAAATTCTGGTTAAAAAACCAGAGAGGCGATTTTGTTCAATCTCGTTGGCAACAATAAAATAAAACTATTCCAGGATAGTATCAATCGAAATAAAAAAGGCTATTAAATCCTTAAACTAAATACAAAGAAATTCAGTAAAATATTGTAAAAATAACAAAAAGTAACTTACAATTGCAAGTAAATTGCGCGAAAGATCAAGAACAAACAAGACACAGTATACATTTTAAATACGTATGATACAATGGCAAAGTTTGGCAAACACCATTTATATAAAAAGTGAAAACAAGTTCTCCTTTTTCAAAAACACGAACATCACGTGAAGAACTTTTTTAACCTTCTCAATACAACTCTTTTATTTGGTAGGATCAAAAAACTAAATCAGTACCAATCATACAGAAAATTTTCTGTTCTTTCTATTGGTGCATAACAAAAATCGAATACTAGTTTCTAAAACCATTTTTTCATACGGACAAAACTTCGGAACCATATAGAATCTATAGGAAATTTTTCCCTCTATACAGTGGTATATAACTTTAGTAGATGGCATAGGTACACATGCATTTTCCCCCCAAAAACTGCAAAAACCGCGCATAATTGCCGAATATAAACGTTTATGGTGTCACAACTTTCTTATATGATTCGGACAAAACACTGGGATCGTATGGAATATATAGGAAATTTTCCGCTCTATACAGTGGTATATAACTTTAGTACATCGCATCTTTGCAGAAGTATTTTCCCCCCCAAAAGCTGGCAAAACCGCGTATAATTACCGTATATAAATGTATATCGCGTCATAACTTTCTTATATGATAGGGACAAAACTCCGTAACCATATAGAATTTATAGAAAATGTTCTGCTCTATACAGTGGTGTATAAATTAACTAGATCGCATGATTACACAAGTAGTTTCCCCACAAATACCGCAAAAACTGCATATTGTTGCCAAATATAAATGTTTACGGCGTCATAACTTTTTTATATGATACGGACAAAACTCCGTGCACATATAGAGCTTGTAGGAAATTTTCCGCTCTATGCAATGGTATATAACTTAAGTAGATAGCATGGTTGCACAAGCATCTTTCCTCCAACAAAACCGCGTATAAGTGCCGTATATAAATGTTTATGGTGTCACAACTTTCTTATATGATTCGGACAAAACACTGGGATCATATGGAATATATAGGAAATTTTCCGCTCTATACAGTGGTATATAACTCTAGTAGATCGCATGGTTGCAGAAGTATTTTCCCCCCAAAAACTGCAAAAACCGCGCATAATTGCCATATATAAACGTTTATGATGTCACAACTTTCTTATATGATTCGGACAAAACACTGGGATCATATGGAATATATAGAAAATTTTCCGCTCTATACAGTGGTATATATCTTTAGTAGATCGCATGGTTGCAGAAGTATTTTCCCCCCAAAAACTGCAAAAACCGCGCATAATTGCCGTATATAAACGTTTATGGTGTCACAACTTTCTTATATGATTCGGACAAAACACTGGGATCATATGGAATATATAGGAAATTTTCCGCTCTATACAGTGGTATATAACTCTAGTAGATCGCATGGTTGCAGAAGTATTTTCCCCCCAAAAACTGCAAAAACCGCGCATAATTGCCGTATATAAACGTTTATGGTGTCACAACTTTCTTATATGATTCGGACAAAACACTGGGATCATATGGAATATATAGGAAATTTTCCGCTCTATACAGTGGTATATATCTTTAGTAGATCGCATGGTTGCAGAAGTATTTTCATCCCAAAAACTTCAAAAACCGCGTATAATTGCCGTATATAAATGTTTATCGCGTCATAACTTTCTTATGTGATAGGGACAAAACTCCATAACCATATAGATTTTATAGGAAATGTTCTGCTCTATACAGTGGTGTGTAAATTAACTAGATCGCATGATTACATAAGTAGTTTCCCCACAAATACCGCAAAAACTGCATATCATTGCCGAATATAAATGTTTACGACGTCATAAGTTTTTTATATGATACGGACAAAACTTCGTGCACTTCTAGAGCTTATAGGAAATTTTCTGCTCTATACAATAGTAAATAAATGGCATGTTTGCACAAGCATCTTTCCTCCAAAAACTGAAAAAATTGCGTATAATTGCCGTATATAAATGTTTATGGTGTCACAACTTTCTTATATGATACTGACAAAACATTGGGATCATATGGAATATATAGGAAATTTTTCACTCTATACAGTGGTATATAACTTTAGTAGATCGCATGATTGCAGAAGTATTTTCCCCCCAAAAACTGCAAAAACCGCGTATAATTGTTATATATAAATGTTTATCGCGTCTTAACTTTCTTATATGATAGAGATAAAACTCCGTAGCCATATAGAATTTATAGGAATTTGTTCTGCTCTATACAGTGGTGTATAAATTAACTAGATCGCATGATTACACAAGTAGTTTCCCCACAAATACCGCAAAAACTGCATATTATTGCCGAATATAAATGTTTACGACGTCATAACCTTTTTATATGATACGGACAAAACTTCGTGCACTTCTAGAGCTTATAGGAAATTTACTGCTCTATACAATGGTAAATAAATGGCATGTTTGCACAAGCATCTTTCCTCCAAAAACTGAAAAAATTGCGTATAATTGCCGTATATAAATGTTTATGGTGTCACACCTTTCTTATATGATTCGGACAAAACACTGGAATCATATGGAATATATAGGAAATTTTCCGCTCTATATAGTGGTATATAACTTTAGTAGATCGCATGGTTGCAGAAGTATTTTCCCCCTAAAAACTGCAAAAACCGCGTATAAATGCCGTATATAAATGTTTATCGCGTCATAACTTTCTTATATGATTCGGATAAAACACTGGGATCATATGGAATATATAGGAAATTTTCCGCTCTATACAGTGGTATATAACTTTAGTAGATCGCATGTTTGCAGAAGTATTTCCCCCCAAAAAACTGCAGAAACCGCTTATAATTGCCGGATATAAATGTTTAAGGTGTCACAACTTTCTTATATGATTCGGATAAAACACTGGGATCATATGGAATATATAGGAAATTTTCCGCTCTATACAGTGATATATAACTTTAGTATATCGCATGGTTGCAGAAGTATTTTCCCCCCAAAAACTGCAAAAACCGCGTATAAATGCCGTATATAAATGTTTATCGCGTCATAACTTTCTTATATGATAGGGACAAAACTCCGTGGCCATATAAAATTTATAGGAATTTGTTCTGCTCTATACAGCGGTGTATAAATTAACTAGATCGCATGATTACACAAGTAGTTTCCCCACAAATACCGCAAAAACTGCATATTGTTGCCAAATATAAATGTTTACGGCGTCATAACTTTTTTATATGATACGGACAAAACTTCATGCACATATAGAGCTTATAGGAAATTTTCCGCTCTATACAATTGTATATAACTTAAGTAGATGTCATGGTTGCACAAGCAACTTTCCACCAAAAACTGAAAATGCAGCGTATAATTGCCGTATATAAATGTTTATGGTGTCACAACTTTCTTATATGATTCGGATAAAACACTGGGATCATATGGAATATATAGGAAATTTTCCGCTCTATACAGTGGTATATAACTTTAGTAGATCGCATGTTTGCAGAAGTATTTCCCCCCAAAAAACTGCAGAAACCGCTTATAATTGCCGGATATAAATGTTTAAGGTGTCACAACTTTCTTATATGATTCGGATAAAACACTGGGATCATATGGAATATATAGGAAATTTTCCGCTCTATACAGTGATATATAACTTTAGTAGATCGTATGGTTGCAGAAGTATTTTCCCCCCAAAAACTGCAAAAACCGCGTATAAATGCCGTATATAAATGTTTATCGCGTCATAACTTTCTTATATGATAGGGACAAAACTCCGTGGCCATATAAAATTTATAGGAATTTGTTCTGCTCTATACAGTGGTGTATAAATTAACTAGATCGCATGATTACACAAGTAGTTTCCCCACAAATACCGCAAAAACTGCATATCATTGCCGAATATAAATGTTTACGGCGTCATAACTTTTTTATATGATACGGACAAAACTTCATGCACATATAGAGCTTATAGGAAATTTTCCGCTCGATACAATGATATATAACTTAAGTAGATAGCATGGTTGCACAAGCATCTTTCCTCCAAAAAAACCGTGTATAAGTGCCGTATATAAATGTTTATGGTGTCACAACTTTCTTATATGATTCGGACAAAACACTGAGATCATATATAGGAAATTTCCCGCTCTATACAGTGGTATATAACATTTGTAGATCGCATGGTTGCACAAGTATTTTCGTCCCAAAACTTGCGAAACTCGCGTATAATTGCTGTATATAAATGTTTACAGCGTCATAACTTTCTTATATGATACGGACGAAACTTCCTGACCATATCGCAACTTATAGAAAATTTTCTGTTCTATACAGTGATATATAGCTTTAGTAGATTCCATGGTTACACAAGCATTTCCCTCTCAAAAACTGCAAAAACCGCATATTATTGCCGGATATAAATGTTCACGGCGTCATATCTTTCTTATATGATACGGATAAAACTCCGTGACTATATAACATTTGTAGGAAATTTTCCGCTCTATACAGTGGTATATAACTTTATTAGATCGCATGATTACACAAGCATTTACACCCGAAATAGTGCCAAAACGAGCGTGTAGTAGCGTATATGATCCTGCTTGTACAACCATGTGACCTATTATATTTATATATCACTGCATAGAGCGAAGAATTTCCTATATTTTTGATACTGGTTTAGTTTTTTGTTCCTACCAAATAAAAGAGTTGTATTGGAAAAGGCCTACTAATATTGAATAAATTAACAATTTGAGTGTTCCACATGATTACTACTTATTCAAGTTCTATAATAGTAATAAATCATATCGGTTTCTAATCCTGATATCGCTTTATTTACAAGTGAAACGTTTGTGATTTTCCTTTTAGATAATTTTAATAATTTTTAATACAAAATTTATCAATTTAACGACCGCACGGATGACTGAATGGTTTTAACGGTTAACCGAGAACACCGCGGCCGCAAACACGTTTGAATATACATATACATGTATATCCGATTCCGTACTTAGAATTAAATCATTACTTATTATTTTCTGATTTATACTAGTTTAGATTTGTTTTAGCTTCTCTACAACGTCAAACAAAAATATATTATGTGACGATAAAATGAGATCATCCTAATTATCAATGCACAAACTGAACGGTTATCGTGCGACGTTTGGTTTCGTTTAGAATCACTTGGAAAAAGTTGCCGAGTGCCGAGTTGAATAACCCAACATCAATGTCGCGTCATATCCATTATAAATTACGTTTTTAAATACCTCATTCGTATGGATTGTACTAACAGGACAATCTCTAACTGATTGTTAATCAAACAGAATCGAAAATGAAAATCGAATTGATTGGATGAAAGTTGGAGGCTCGGTTCTTAATCTTCAATCCGATCACGTATACACAATAAGTTAATAGCATAACAAACATCTTTTCACCGACTTTATATTGGGTCATTATCAGTCATATTTTATATTTATTAAAAAAAAGATTGTGTGGTTTCCTGTATAATACTTTAATACTCGATTTTTATACTCGTTTGTAACAACGAGAAAGAAAAGTATAATGACTGTACAAGTTTCGTCTTTAGCCCGTTTCCGTTCATGATTGACTCATTTTATTATGATGAGAAGGTACGTCACTTAATAATAACAACTTTAGGAAATAGTCACACGACCTACTTCCGAGAAAGACTTGAGACACATCACATTTTAATTATCGTTAAAAAATTCGTTTCTATGAATATGCGAGTACTTCTAACTGTCTGTTATTTATCTGTTCTGAAACTTAACATTTTGTAGAAGTATACTCTATTTTGCTACTTTACTAACAAAATTGATTAGATAAGTTCACGTGAAAGGTAGATGATTAAATAATACTAATTTGTTTAGTTAAACGAAAGTGAAGACGATGATGAAAACGATTATGATTTAAGAAATGACACTTTTTGGGGTTATTAAGGAACGTTTCAGGTTAGCTGATATCAAATTATAAGTTTTAATGATGATAAATTCATTTTATATACAGTTTTAAAGATCACATATTTATTTTGACGTTTATTGAAAGTGAGGCTAAATAAAAAATAGTTTTCTCCAAAACGGTTATGATTTAAGAAATGAAACTTTCTGGGGTTATAAAGGAATGTTTAAGGTTAAATCATATCAAATTGTAAGTTTTTATGATGATAAATTAATTTTATATACATTTTTAAAGATCGGGTAAATAATATTATTAAATTGTTTACTCTTAAATGGTTACTTCTGAATAAATGAAACTTTTTGGGGTTATAAAGGAAGGCCCTAAGTTAGGTTATACTAAATAATCAGTTTCTGACTAAAGACAGTCAATCATTTCATAGGAATTTCTGAAAATCGTCTATTCTATTTGACGATATTGAAATTGCAGTTAAAGCAAAAAATCGTTTTCTCCAAAACTGTAGGGATTTAAGAAATGAAACTTTTTGAGGATATAAAGGAACGTTTTACATTAAGTTGTACAAAATTTTAAGTTCGCAAAGTGAACAATTTATTTTATACGAATAATAAAAGTGTCAAAAAAGATGCTAATTTAAAAATTCCTGGAAGCCGTGTTTATTGAAATTAAGGAATGAAACTTATTTTAAATTAAAGCTCAAAGTTTTCTTTTTAAAATGATGTATAATAATTGTTGGATTGGTTTGGAAAAATATTGAGAAAAGAAACGTTGAAACAAAACTTACATTTTCGTATAACCTAAAAATGTTAAAAAAGATGCAAATTTAAAAATTCCTGAATGCCGTATTTATTGAAATTAAGGAATGAGACTTATTTTAAATTAAAGCTCAAAGCTTTCTCTTTAAAATGATGTATAATAATTGTTGGATTGGTTTGGAAAAATATTGAGAAAAGAAATGTTGAAACAAAACTTACATTTTCGTATAACCTAAAAATGTTAAAAAAGATGCAAATTTAAAAATTCCTGAATGCCGTATTTATTGAAATTAAGGAATGAGACTTATTTTAAATTAAAGCTCAAAGCTTTCTCTTTAAAATGATGTATAATAATTGTTGGGTTAGATTGGAAAAATATTGAGAAAAGAAATGTTGAAACAAAACTTACATTCTAGTATAACCTAAAAATGTCAAAAAAGATGCAAATTTAAAAATTCCTGGAAGCCGTATTTATTGAAATTAAGGAATGAGATTTATTTTAAATTAAAGCTCAAAGTTTTCTTTTTAAAATTATGTATAATAATTGTTGGCTTGGTTTGGAAAAATATTGAGAAAAGAAATGTTGAAACAAAACTTACATTTTCGTATAAACTAAAAGTGTCAAAAAAGATGTTAATTTAAAAATTCCTGAAAGCCGTATTTATTGAAATTCAGGAATGAGATTTATTTTAAATTAAAGCTCAAAGCTTTCTCTTTAAAATGATGTATAATAATTGTTGGGTTGGATTGGAAAAATATTAAGAAAAAAAATGTTGAAATAAAACGTACATTTTCGTATAACCTAAAAGTGTCAAAAAAGATGTTAATTTAAAAATTCCTGAAAGCCGTATTTATTGAAATTAAGGAATGAGACTTATTTTAAATTAAAGCTCAAAGTTTTCTTTTTAAAATGATGTATAATAATTGTTGGATTGATTTGGAAAAATATTGAGAAAAGAAATGTTGAAACAAAACTTACATTTTCGTATAAACTAAAAGTGTCAAAAAAGATGTTAATTTAAAAATTCCTGGTAGCCGTATTTATTGAAATTAAGGAATAAAACTTATTTTAAATTAAAGCTCAAAGCTTTTTCTTTAAAATGATGTATAATAATTGTTGGGTTGGATTGGAAAAACATTGAGAAAAAAAATGTTGAAACAAAACTTACATTTTCGTATAACATAAAAGTGTCAAAAAAGATGTTAATTTAAAAATTCCTGAATGCCGTATTAATTGAAATTAAGGAATAAAACTTATTTTAAATTAAAGCTCAAAGCTTTCTCTTTAAAATGATGTATAATAATTGTTGGGTTGGATTGGAAAAATATTGAGGAAAAAAATGTTAAAACAATACTTACATTCTCGTATAACCTAAAAATGTCAAAAAAGATGCAAATTTAAAAATTCCTGGAAGCCGTATTTGTTGACATTAAGGAATGAGACTTGTTCTAAATTAAAGCTCAAAGCTTTCTTTTTAAAATGATGTGTAATAATTGTTGGATTGGTTTGGAAAAATATTGAGAAAAGAAATGTTGAAACAAAACTTACATTTTCGTATAAACTAAAAGTGTCAAAAAAGATGTTAATTTAAAAATTCCTGGAAGCCGTGTTTATTGAAATTAAGGAATGAAACTTATTCTAAATTAAACCTCAAAGCTTTCTTTTTAAAATGATTTATAATAATTGTTGGATTGGTTTGGAAAAATATTGAGAAAAGAAATGTTGAAACAAAACTTACATTTTCGTATAAACTAAAAGTGTCAAAAAAGATGTTAATTTAAAAATTCCTGGAAGCCGTGTTTATTGAAATTAAGGAATGAAACTTATTTTAAATTAAAGCTCAAAGTTTTCTTTTTAAAATGGTGTATAATAATTGTTGGATTGGTTTGGAAAAATATTGAGAAAAGAAATGTTGAAACAAAACTTACATTTTCGTATAAACTAAAAGTGTCAAAAAAGATGTTAATTTAAAAATTCCTGAAAGCCGTATTTATTGAAATTAAGGAATGAGACTTATTTTAAATTAAAGCTCAAAGCTTTCTCTTTAAAATGATGTATAATAATTGTTGGGTTAGATTGGAAAAATATTGAGAAAAAAAATGTTAAAACGAAACTTACATTCTAGTATAACCTAAAAATGTAAAAAAAGATGCAAATTTAAAAATTCCTGGAAGCCGTATTTATTGAAATTAAGGAATGAGACTTGTTCTAAATTAAAGCTCAAAGCTTTCTCTTTAAAATGATGTATAATAATTGTTGGGTTGGATTGGAAATATATTGAGAAAAAAAATGTTAAAACAAAACTTACATTCCCGTATAACCTAAAAATGTCAAAAAAGATGCTAAATTAAAAATTCCTGGAAGCCGTATTTATTGAAATTAAGGAATGAGACTTGTTGTAAATTAAAGGTCAAAGCTTTCTTTTTAAAATGATGTATAAGAATTGTTGAATTGGTTTGGAAAAATATTGAGAAAAGAAATGTTGAAACAAAACTTACATTTTCGTATATCCTAAAAGTCTCAAAAAAGATGTTAATTTAAAAATTCCTGGTAGCCCTATTTATTGAAATTAAGGAATAAAACTTATTTTAAATTAAAGCTCAAAGCTTTTTCTTTAAAATGATGTATAATAATTGTTGGATTGGTTTGGAAAAATATTGAGAAAAGAAATGTTGAAACAAAACTTACATTTTCGTATAAACTAAAAGTGTCAAAAAAGATGTTAATTTAAAAATTCCTGAAAGCCGTATTTATTGAAATTAAGGAATGAGATTTATTTTAAATTAAACCTCAAAGCTTTCTCTTTAAAATGATGTATAATAATTGTTGGGTTGGATTGGAAAAATATTAAGAAAAAAAATGTTGAAACAAAACTTACATTTTCGTATAAGATAAAAGTGTCAAAAAAGATGCAAATTTAAAAATTCCTGGAAGCCGTATTTATTGAAATTAAGGAATGAGACTTATTTTAAATTAAAGCTCAAAGCTTTCTCTTTAAAATGATGTATAATAATTGTTGGGTTGGATTGGAAAAATATTGAGAAAAGAAATGTTAAAACAAAACTTACATTAACGTATAACTTAAAAATGTCAAAAAAGATGCTAAATTAAAAATTCCTGGAAGCCGTATTTATTGAAATTAAGGAATGAGACTTATTTTAAATTAAAGCTCAAAGCTTTCTGTTTAAAATGATGTATAATTATTGTTGGGTTGGATTGGAAAAATATTGAGAAAAAAAAATGTTGAAACAAAACTTACATTTTCGTATAACCTAAAAGTGTCAAAAAGATGCTAATTTAAGAATTCCTGGAAACCGTGTTTATTGAAATTAAGGAATGAAACTTATTTTAAATTAAAGCTCAAAGCTTTCTCTTTAAAATGATATATAACAATTGTTGGGTTGGATTGGAAAAACATTGAGAAAAAAAATGTTGAAACAAAACTTACATTTTCGTATAACATAAAAGTGTCAAAAAAGATGTTAATTTAAAAATTCCTGGAAGCCGTGTTTATTGAAATTAAGGAATGAAACTTATTCTAAATTAAACCTCAAAGCTTTCTTTTTAAAATGATTTATAATAATTGTTGGATTGGTTTGGAAAAATTTTGAGAAAAGAAATGTTGAAACAAAACTTACATTTTCGTATAAACTAAAAGTGTCAAAAAAGATGTTAATTTAAAAATTCCTGGAAGCCGTGTTTATTGAAATTAAGGAATGAAACTTATTCTAAATTAAACCTCAAAGCTTTCTTTTTAAAATGATTTATAATAATTGTTGGATTGGTTTGGAAAAATATTGAGAAAAGAAATGTTGAAACAAAACTTACATTTTCGTATAAACTAAAAGTGTCAAAAAAGATGTTAATTCAAAAATTCCTGAAAGCCGTATTTATTGAAATTAAGGAATGAGATTTATTTTAAATTAAAGCTCAAAGCTTTCTCTTTAAAATGATGTATAATAATTGTTGGGTTGGATTGGAAAAATATTGAGAAAAGAAATGTTAAAGCAAAACTTACATTAACGTATAACTTAAA
Source organism: Onthophagus taurus (assembly GCF_036711975.1). NCBI lineage: Eukaryota > Metazoa > Arthropoda > Insecta > Coleoptera > Scarabaeidae > Onthophagus > Onthophagus taurus. Next base: position 1,810,052 of record NC_091966.1, read on the forward strand.
AATGTCAAAAAAGATGCTAAATTAAAAATTTCTGGAAGCCGTATTTATTGAAATTAAGGAATGAGACTTGTTGTAAATTAAAGTTCAAAGCTTTCTTTTTAAAATGATGTATAAGAATTGTTGAATTGGTTTGGAAAAATATTGAGAAAAGAAATGTTGAAACAAAACTTACATTTTCGTATATCCTAAAAGTCTCAAAAAAGATGTTAATTTAAAAATTCCTGGTAGCCGTATTTATTGAAATTAAGGAATAAAACTTATTTTAAATTAAAGCTCAAAGCTTTTTCTTTAAAATGATGTATAATAATTGTTGGGTTGGATTGGAAAAATATTGAGAAAAAAATTGTTGAAACAAAATTTACATTTTCGTATAACCTAAATTAATAAATAAAGTGTCAAAAAGATGCTAATTTAAAAATTCCTGGAAGCCGTGTTTATTGAAATTAAGGATTGAAACTTATTTTAAATTAAAGCTCAAAGCTTTTTCCTTAAAATGATGTATGATAATTATTGCGTTGGATTGGAAAAATATTAAGAAAAAATATTTTGAAACAAAACTTACATTTTCGTATAACCTAAATGTGTCAAAAAAGATGCTGATTATATAATTTATGAAGCATATATCTGTAAAACCAAAGAAAAGCTTGTGCCACCACTTCTTGGAACAGCGGTCGATTGCATACACTTGTCGAAGTTGATCTGCATGATCTACCGAACGCAGTAGTTGAAGGACAATCCTTTCACCTAATCCATAAGTTTGAAATTTTTCTTCAGTATCAGGAGATTTTCCCTCATACACATAAAATTTCTGTATGTACCGTTTCTTATCTGCTAAGCACCAGAGCTTATAACCTCTTTTTATGGTCTTCTTGAGATTGAATTGTTTCATGCTTGACCTCTCTTTGAAGATTATCATGGATTCATCCACAGCCAACTGCCTAGTGCCATAATAATAACTGGAAAACTGACAGTTAAGTGTTTCCGTTTAAGTGTTGACATGCAGATATAATAAAATCTCCTGAAACCTGTTACGGATCATTGTTCGTATGACAAGTGGTACATCCAAGTCTTCAGCATAACTCCAGAAGAGTTTATAGCTTGGCAAACTGTGATAACTCATTAAGAAATTTATGCCAATATCTTCTTTCAAATTTAGCATTTTATTCGTTTGGGTGGCGTACAAATTACTTTGAAAGGTAATATCTTTCACCGAGTTACCCATCAGTGTTAGAAAATAATCTGTAGGATTAATAAAGTACCTTTTGATATCTTTTGGCATATTTATTGTAGTTGAGAAGCGATCTTTTCTGGAAACCAAGCTACCCTGAGTTCTATCATAATGATTTTGTTAGATTTAGCATCTTCCCTTTTAGGATTTGGATTTGTTGATTGTCTAATTTGCTGCAGAGCTGGTCGTAAATGTATATTTGAAATTTTTTCGATCGTTAAGTATCTCCAAATTGCTTCCAGAGTCAATCGATTATTTACTCTGACTCTAGCTATATATAAACCTTACCCAGTGTATAAAACCTTACCCCCTAACAGGTTAGTTTATATATTAATAAATAAAAAAACAAGCTATTTTAAAGAAAAATTTATATATTTTGCTCTACATTAAAATACTACATAGCGGATTACAAAATAAATATAACTAATTGATTAATTTTTAAATAAATAAATAAATTAAATATAGTTGACTTACAATTAAAATCAATATAGAGAAGTAAATAGCATCACCGGAATTTGTTTCACTTTTTGTTGGAAATGTAGGCAGAATGGTTTGAATTATTTGCGAAGTTGTTATCGGATAAAATTTAGATCCACAAGCGCATTTTAAGTGATCCGAGACATTTAGCATAACTTTCGTTAGATTTGGATTATATACAACAACCGGAACTTTTAAATGTTTGCTATTGGCGGCAAAACAAGGCTTTTGGAAATTTGGTAAACCAACGCTGGCTGGACACTGATTTGCAATGATGAATATTGGATAAACCTAAATATATAACCTTTATTTATATATAAACAAGATTAAGCTAACAGTTTCTTACTCGTTTAGTTCTTAAAGATTTTGGTAACAAATCTCTTGTCCACAGTATCATTTCTTTTGGTAGTGGATTCTCCATGTACTTTTGATACCTTTGCATCAATTGGTAGAATTTAACAACCTAAAACAAAAAATTAAATATTTTCCAATTAAGTATAAAAATTAATAAGTACTTACCTGAGGCGTTGGAGATGGAGTTAAAGTTGGTGTCACACCCATATGACTTAGAATGTTACACAAAATGTACGTGGAAAAAACGTTTAAGACTTTCATTGTTTCGCTGATAAAAACGCCGAATGTGTGAGTACCGATCGTAATAAGGAATTGCCGATAAGTAAACAGAAGTTGAAATGAACCCGGCGCATACAACTCGAGCATGCCACCGACTTGGGCATGCGCTTTTTACTCCAACATTTCAGTACCTTTAAGAGGATAACCTATTAGCGAAAACAACGAATACCATTTTATTCAGTCATCGTTTGAAATTTTTGTATGTTTGTTACATCAAAATTTCTATTTTTTTATATAGTTTTTAGTGATGCATTTAGTTTTTTCAAAAAATGTCGCGTAACGTTTCTAAAATCACGTTTTAAAAAATTTTTAAAAACGGAATGCATCACCAGGTAGTGAAATGTAAAGTAAATCATATTTAAAGAGTTCAATTTTTTTATTAAATGCAGCAAATTTAAATAAAATGGGTTTAAAACGTTTAGTCGGTTTTGATTGCTTTCGGAGTATAAATACGGCAACATCGCAAATATTGCTCCGTCCCAAACATTGCCCGAGACATAGTGGAGCTATACGAGCTATACCGAGCTCGGTAACCGAGACGTCGGCGTCGGCGTAGTGTCTCCCAAGAAAAACAAACCTGAAGCAATTAATATTTTCGGATAGATCAAAAAATTTTTATATCACTAATTTAAATTTAAACATTTAATTTACGTAGAATGCAAAACAATGTTTAAGTGTGGCAATAAATTTTTAATAATGAGAATATTTGCACAATTATCTGATCATATACTATTAGATTAATTATTAAAATAAATACAAAATAAATATGAAAAGAATATCACCAAAGGTATATTTTAAAATAAATAATACAACATAAATAATAAAAAAATAAATTAACTCATAAAAAACAAAAAATTTTGTTAATAAACAATTTATGCATTTTTTCAAAAATTTTCTGATATAAGGACACTAAAATTTGACATCGTAAAGAGAAAAGCAATCTCTATCAAATGAGCGTAAGAAAAGGGTACAATGCTATTTAAAAAAATTCAAGTGTTATTCGTTGCTCATTTGTTTTCTGAAATATAAACAATTGAATGTTGTCCTATTATGGCAAATAAAATATTAAACAACTTTTGTATAAAATGGTTTTTTATAAAGTCAACATTTACCGAGATATATACTATATTCCATAAATAATGGGCACCCTGTATAAAAATATATGTGGTTCTGTAAGTGGTGGCATAATTTCAACCACATATACTGCTAGAGCAAAAATTATGACAACTAGTGTAAACATTTTTAATCTTTAAATACAGGGTTATTTATTAGCTCACCATTAAACTTTGACATATGATAGCTAATCCAATTATCAAAGAACATATGTCCTATTTCAATTATTTACGAAATTATAACACTTTAAAGTTTTCTGCAGCGAATTTATTAATAGTCAGTAAAATCAAACATTCAACAAAAACAAACTTGTCATTGTAATATGTCAGTTTGCTGTAAGGTTTAATTATTACATACAAGAAGAAACTCAAAATCTACGCTTATAGCACTGAAGAGTATGCTGATATAATTTTCATGTATGGTTTTTGCAATTGAAATGCTCGACAATCAGTACCAGAATATCAAGAAAGATTTCCACAGCGTTATTTGCCATATTATTCAGTTTTTAGCGATTCTTTCAGAAGACTTCGAGAAACAGGTAATCCTATTCGACAGCATGTATTTAATGTAGAGGACGAAGAAGCTGTAATTAATGCTGTTATTGATAATCCTTATATCACCACTCGAAGAATAGCACACAACATACATGTAAGTCAAATATTGCACCGCCAAGTCCTTCATCCGTATCGTAAACAGAACGTTGAAGCTCTACAGCCAGGAGATAATCAGCAACGGTTAGCATTTTGTGAATGGTTATTGCAGTAACATGCCCAAAATAATCACTTCATTTCAAATGTTCTCTGGACAGATGAATCATGTTTTACACGAGATGGTATAAATAATTACTATAATGAACATATCTGGGCATTACAAAATCCGCATGCGATTAGACCAAGAAAATTTCAACGTTTCAGCATCAACGTTTGGGGTGGAATATTTAACAATTTACTAAGTTTGCATGTACTCGATGGACGTTTGAACGCTGTAAATTACAGATTTTTTTGAACAATACATTTTTTGATTTACTTAAAGATATACCTCTTAATGTAATTCAAAATATGTGGTACCAGCACAATGGTGCCCACCTCATCGCGGAAGAGTAGTTGTCGAGTGGTTAAAACAATATTTTCCAAATAAGTGGATTGGTAATAATGTTCCATTTGCTTGGCCACTTAGATCCCCCAACCTTAATCCATTGGATTTCTACTTATGGGGTCATATGAAACAAATTGTGTATCAAGTGGAAATTAACACACGAGAACAGTTATTAAACAGAATACAAATGGTTGCTACTGAAACAAGAAATCAACCAGACATTTGAATTCGGCTGAAGAACTCTTTAATTCATCATTGTGAAGCATGTATTCGTCCTTCAGAAGGAGGCTATTCTGAACAATATGTAACAATTGGAACAATTGTAATATTTATGTGTTTTAAAAAAATGTAGCAGTTAATTATAATATAAAAATTAAAACTTTAAAGTGTTATAATTTCGTAAATAATTAAAAGGACATATGTTCATTAACATTTTTTTTTTGTAATTGGATTAGCTATCATACGACAAAGTTTGATGGTGAGCTGATAAATCACCCTGTATAAATCAATAAATGGCTAAGGTATAGATTACCTTCAATAATTTCAATGATTTGTCATATACAGGTAAAATTTGGTATGCTGTGTAATTTTATAATGAGAAATCTGATAAGATCGGCATCGACCAACATTCCTTTTTGAAGAAAATATATAATTTTAACTAACAATCGATAATAATGAAATATTAGTAATAACAGCTATGTTCCAAAAAACGGCCCCGACTCGTATTCAAATGCATTCAACTAAAGAATAAAATCAACGTCGCTGATTGTCGGGGAATTACCCGACAATCGGACAGTCCTAGTCGCCATCGGCCTGGCGCGCCAGCCAGATCGAGTACACATGGAGCGGTGTTGCCGCATTAGTCGTGTTCACGAGCGAATCTCGTTTCGAATTTTTCGCCAGCTAGGTAGGCCTCTTAAAGTGTCTGTTTTCTTCCTAAGAAGGAGAAGCTGTCTAGCCCACTTCAATTTAATAGTCTCCTATTGGTAGAAATATCAGGCGATTTTCCAAGAAATATTATCCACGTCGCGCGTCGTCGCCTTCAATTTCGTTCAATGATCTTTAGTGATTAATAATAATTTTATTTTTCTAAATATAGATATTGTGATTGCAAAATTTCCTGTTCGATACTCTCAGAATCTAATAATATGTATTTTTTTTTTAATTTTATGATTTTAAATGTTTATTGATTTAAACCGTTGTTTCTTTAACACCTGGCATGCTAATTAGATGACCGTGAACTGTTCGCCAACGGAACCTAATTCATAGCGATAACCAATTTGAGTGGATTGAGTCTGGAGGCTCGGCTCGTAATCTTTAATCTTAACACGTATATCCTGACCTTACATAATATGCTCATATCACAAGGCCAAGTGTCTTTGTACATAACTAAAATTAGAACTTGTACATTTTTTTAGTTGCTATATACATATATCTAATATTTTTACCCTACGAGCTGTCTCCTTAAAACGTTTATGGTACAAAGTATCGTCCATTGTACAAAACTTACCCTCCTAAATTTAAGGGTGGAGCTCCTAATTGTGTGGAAAATTGACGCTTGCGCACCTATCAGAGGCTATTTTCTATAGCATCGCCATGAAAATAAGACTCCAAGCATGTCCAGTCTAACCAAACGTAAACCTTTCTAACTAAAACAACGAATTACACGTCATCTTAAAGAAGACAGTTTAAGGTTTAATTTGATGTTAGGATCGCTTCTTAATTTATAAAATTAAGACTTCCACGATTTTTTTAATTTTATCCTTCTTTTTTGCTATTGGGTTAAACGTCAAAATAACATCGATCTCTTTAAAAATGTATTAATGAAAAACCTTTCTAACTAAAATAACGAATTACACGTCATCTTAAAGAAGACAGTTTAAGGTTTAATTTGATGTTAGGATCGCTTCTTAATGTATAAAATTAAGTCTTCCACGATTTTTTTAATTTTATCCTTCTTTTTTGCTATTAGTTTAAACGTCAAAATAACATGGATCTCTTTAAAAATTTATTAATGACAAACCTTTTTAACTAAAACAACGAATTACACGTCATCTTAAAGAAGACAGTTCAAGGTTTAATTTGATGTTAGGATCGCTTCTTAATGTATAAAATTAAGTCTTCCACGATTTTTTTAATTTTATCCTTCTTTTTTGCTATTAGTTTAAACGTCAAAATAACATGGATCTCTTTAAAAATGTATTAATGAAAAACCTTTCTAACTAAAGCAACGAATTACACGTCGTCTTAAAGAGGACAATTTAGGCTTTAATTTGATGTTAGGATCAATTCTTAATTTTTAAAAATTAGGCCTCCACGATTTATTGAATTTCAACATTCTTATTTTGCTATTAGGTTAAACGTCAAAATAACATCGATCTCTTTAAAAATGTATTAATGAAAAACCTTTCTAACTAAAATAACGAATTACACAACATTTTAAAGAGGACAATTTAGGCTTTAATTTGATGTAAGAATTGCATTTTAATTTTTTAAAATAAGACCTCCTCGATTTTTTGAATTCAAACATTCTTATTTTGCTATTAGGTTAAACGTCAAAATAACATGGATCTCTTTAAAAATGTATTAGTGAAAAACCTTGCTAACCAATGCAACGAATTACACGTCATCTTAAAGAGGACAATTTAGGCTTTAATTTGATGTTAGGATCGCTTCTTAATTTTTAAAAATAAGACCTCCACGATTTATTGAATTTCAACATTCTTATTTTGCTATTAGGTTAAACGTCAAAATAACATGGATCTCTTTAAATATGTATTAATGAAAAACCTTTCTAACTAAAACAACGAATTACACGTCATCTTAAAAAGGACAATTTAGGCTTTAATTTGATATTAAGATCGCTTCTTAGTTTTTAAAAATAAGACCTCCACGATTTATTGAATTTCAACATTCTTATTTTGCTATTAGGTTAAACGTCAAAATAACATGGATCTCTTTAAAAATGTATTAATGAAAAACCTTTCTAACTAAAGCAACGAATTACACGTCATCTTAAAGAGGACAATTTAGGCTTTAATTTGATGTTAGGATCGCTTCTTAATTTTTAAAAATAAGACCTCCACGATTTATTGAATTTCAACATTCTTATTTTGCTATTAGGTTAAACTCAAAATAACATCGATCTCTTTAAAAATGTATTAATGAAAAACCTTTCTAACTAAAACAACGAATTACACGTCAGCTTAAAGAAGATAGTTTAAGGTTTAATTTGATGTTAGGATCGCTTCTTAATTTTTAAAAATAAGACCTCCACGATTTATTGAATTTCAACATTCTTATTTTGCTATTAGGTTAAACGTCAAAATAACATCGATCTCTTTAAAAATGTATTAATGAAAAACCTTTCTAACTAAAGCAACGAATTACACGTCGTCTTAAAGAAGACAGTTTAAGGTTTAATTTGATGTTAGGATCGCTTCTTAATTTATAAAATTAAGACTTCCACGATTTTTTTAATTTTATCCTTTTTTGCTATTAGTTTAAACGTCAAAATAACATGGATCTCTTTAAAAATGTATTAATGAAAAACCTTTCTAACTAAAACAACGAATTACACGTCATCTTAAAGAAGATAGTTTAAGGTTTAATTTGATGATAGGATCGCTTCTTAATTTTTAAAAATAAGACTTCCACGAATTATTGAATTTCAACATTCTTATTTTGCTATTAGGTTAAACGTCAAAATAACATGGATCTCTTTAAAAATGTATTAATGAAAACCTTTCTAACTAAAACAACGAATTACGCATCATCTTAAAGTGGATCGTTTAGGCTTTAATTTGATGTTACGATCGCTTTTTAATTTTTTAAAATAAGACCTCCACGATTTTTTAAATTTTAACATTCTTTTTTGCTATTAGGTTAAACGTCAAAATAACATGGATCTCTTTAAATATGTATTAATGAAAAACTTTTCTAACTAAAAGAACGAATTACACGTCATCTTAAAGGAGACAGTTTAAGGTTTAATTTGATGTTAGGATCGCTTCTTAATTTAGAAAATTAAGACTTCCACGATTTTTTGAATTTTATCCTTCTTTTTTCTATTAGTTTAAACGTCAAAATAACATGAATCTCTTTAAAAATGTATTAATGAAAAACCTTTCTAGCTAATACAACGAATTACACGTCGTCTTAAAGAGGACAATTTAGGCTTTAATTTGATGTTAGGATCGCTTCTTAGTTTTTAAAAATAAGACCTCCACGATTTATTGAATTTCAACATTCTTATTTTGCTATTAGGTTAAACGTCAAAATAACATGGATCTCTTTAAAAATGTATTAATGAAAAACCTTTCTAACTAAAGCAACGAATTACACGTCATCTTAAAGAGGACAATTTAGGCTTTAATTTGATGTTAGGATCGCTTCTTAATTTTTAAAAATAAGACCTCCACGATTTATTGAGTTTCAACATTCTTATTTTGCTATTAGGTTAAACGTCAAAATAACATGGATCTCTTTAAAAATGTATTAATGAAAAACCTTTCTAACTAAAGCAACGAATTACACGTCATCTTAAAGAGGACAATTTAGGCTTTAATTTGATGTTAGGATCGCTTCTTAATTTTTAAAAATAAGACCTCCACGATTTATTGAGTTTCAACATTCTTATTTTGCTATTAGGTTAAACGTCAAAATAACATCGATCTCTTTAAAAATGTATTAATTAAAAACCTTTCTAACTAAAACAACGAATTACACATCATCTTAAAGAGGGCAATTTAGGCTTTAATTTGATGTTAGGACCACTTCTTAATTTTTAAAATTAAGACTTCCACGATTTTTTGACTTTAACCTTCTTTTTTGCTATTAGTTTAAACGTCAAAATAACATGGATCTCTTTAAAAATGTATTAATGCAAAACCTTTCTAACTAAAGCAACGAATTACACGTCGTCTTAAAGAGGGCCATTTAGGCTTTAATTTGATGTTTGGATCGCTTCTTAATTTTTAAAAATAAGACCTCCACGATTTATTGAATTTCAACATTCTTATTTTGCTATTAGGTTAAACGTCAAAATAACATGGATCTCTTTAAAAATGTATTAATGCAAAACCTTTCTAACTAAAGCAACGAATTACACGTCGTCTTAAAGAGGACAATTTAGGCTTTAATTTGATGTTAGGATCGCTTCTTAATTTTTAAAATTAAGACTTCCACGATCTTTTGAATTTTATCCTTCTTTTTGCTATTAGTTTAAACGTCAAAATAACATGGATCTCTTTAAAAATGTATTAATGAAAAACTTTTCTAGCTAATACAACGAATTACACATAATCTTAAAGAGGGCAATTTAGGCTTTAATTTGATGTTAGGACCACTTCTTAATTTTTAAAATTAAGACTTCCACGATTTTTTGAATTTTACCCTTCTTTTTTGCCATTAGTTTAAACGTCAAAATAACATGGATCTCTTTAAAAATGTATTAATGAAAAACCTTTCTAACTAAAGCAACGAATTACACGTCGTCTTAAAGAGGACAATTTAGGCTTTAATTTGATGTTAGGACCACTTCTTAATTTTTAAAATTAAGACTTACACGATTTTTTTAATTTTATCCTTCTTTTTTGCTATTAGTTTAAACGTCAAAATAACATGGATCTCTTTAAAAATGTATTAATGAAAGAACCTTTTTAACTAAAACAACGAATTACACATCATCTTAAAGTGGACAATTTAGGCTTTAATTTGATGTAAGGATTGCATTTTAATTTTTAAAAATAAGACCTCCACGATTTATTGAATTTCAACATTCTTATTTTGCTATTAGGTTAAACGTCAAAATAACATGGATCTCTTTAAAAATGTATTAATGAAAAACCTTTCTAACTAAAATAACGAATTACACGTTATCTTAAAGAAGACAGTTTAAGGTTTAATTTGATGTAAGGATCGCTTCTTAATTTTTAAAATTAAGACTTCCACGATTTTTTGACTTTAACCTTCTTTTTTGCTATTAGTGTAAACGTCAAAATAACATGGATCTCTTTAAAAATGTATTAATGTAAAACCTTTCTAACTAAAACAACGAATTACACGTCCTCTTGAAGAAGACAGTTTAAGGGTTAATTTGATATTAGGATCGCTTCTTAATTTTTAAAAATAAGACCTCCGCGATTTATTGAATTTTAACATTCTTATTTTGCTATTAGGTTAAACGTCAAAATAACATGGATCTCTTTAAAAATGTATTAATAAAAAACCTTTCTAACACAAACAACGAATTATACATCATCTTAAAGTGGACAATTTAGGCTTTAATTTGATGTTAGGATCGCTTCTTAATTTTTAAAAATAAGACCTCCACGATTTTTTGAATTTTAACATTCTCATTTTGCTATTAGATTAAACGTCAAAATAACATGGATCTCTTTAAAAATGTATTAATGAAAAACATTTCTAACTAAAACAACGAATTACACGTCATCTTAAAGAAGATAGTTTAAGGTTTAATTTGATGTTAGGATCGCTTCTTAATTTTTAAAATTAAGACTTCCACGATTTTCTGAATTTTATTCTTCATTTTTGCTATTAGTTTAAACATCAAAATATCATGGATCTCGTTAAAGATGTATTAATGAAAAACCTGTCTAACGAAAACAACGAATTACACATCATCTTAAAGAGGACAATTTAGGCTTTAATTTGATGTTAGGGTCGCTTTTTAATTTTTAAAAATAAGACCTCCACGATTTATTGAATTTCAACATTCTTATTTTGCTATTAGGTTAAACGTCAAAATAACATCGATCTCTTTAAAAATGTATTAATGAAAAACCTTTCTAACTAAAGCAACGAATTACTCGTCGTCTTAAAGAGGACAATTTAGGCTTTAATTTGATGTTAGGATCGCTTCTTAGTTTTTAAAAATAAGACCTCCACGATTTATTGAATTTCAACATTCTTATTTTGCTATTAGGTTAAACGTCAAAATAACATCGATCTCTTTAAAAATGTATTAATGAAAAACCTTTCTAACTAAAGCAACGAATTACACGTCGTCTTAAAGAGGACAATTTAGGCTTTAATTTGATGTTAGGACCACTTCTTAATTTTTAACATTAAGACTTCCACGATTTTTTGAATTTTATCCCTCTTTTTTGCGATTAGTTTAACGTCAAAATAACATGGATCTCTTTAAAAATGTATTAATGAAAAACCTTTCTAACTAAAGCAACGAATTACACGTCGTCTTAAACAGGACAATTTAGGCTTTAATTTGATGTTGGGATCGCTTCTTAATTTTTAAAAATAAGACCTCCACGATTTTTTGAATTTTAACATTCTCACTTTGCTATTAGATTAAACGTCAAAATAACATGGATCTCTTTAATAATGTATTAATGAAAAACCATTCTAACTAAAACAACGAATTATACATCATGTTAAAGTGGACAATTTAGGCTTTAATTTGATGTTAGGATCGCTTCTTAATTTTTAAAAATAAGACCTCCACGATTTTTTGAATTTTAACATTCTCATTTTGCTATTAGATTAAACGTCAAAATAACATGGATCTCTTTAAAAATGTATTAATGAAAAACCTTTCTAATTAAAACAACGAATTACACGTCATCTTAAAGAAGACAGTTTAAGGTTTAATTTGATGTTAGGACCGCTTCTTAATTTTTAAAATTAAGACTTCCACGTTTTTTTGAATTTTATCCTTCTTTTTTGCTATTAGTTTAAACGTCAAAATAACATGGATCTGTTTAAAAATGTATTAATGGAAACCTTTCTAACTAAAGCAACGAATTACACGTTTTCTTAAAGAAGATAATTTAGGCTTTTATTTGCTGTTAGGGTTGTTACAATTTTTTTAAATTAGTACATATTTTTACTTTGAGGTTTAACATTGAAAAGCATCAATATGACGAAACCAAAATGACTGTTACACTTGGCCAACTATTGTAAAAGATAAGCATTTGATGATGTCAAATGAGGGAACCTTTGAACAGATAAACATGCGTTCAAGACGAAAGCAACGTAATTAAGTCGGATTTACACAACATTCAGAGTAACCACTTTGTGAATGCGCAACGTGTAAATGCCGCATTATTCGCCTACTGTGTCTGGACCGTCTGGACGCACCGTCTACTGTTGGCAAAAATAGACCATATCAAGACGTAATTTTGTGTGTCAGGATCACGTCGATATCTGCATATATTTAGTCTCTCGTTTACATTTTTATTCAGTGTAATTTTTTGTATAATTTTAATGATTTATTTAATTTCTTTCTTGTGATCACAAACTTAATAAGTTCTATTTGTTCCCTGATGAAACAATATTAGAGATAACGTTAAAGTAAGAAATGTATCGATGTAATTCTTAATGTTAAGAGGCCTACCTAGCTGGCGAAAAATTCGAAACGAGATTCCCTCGTGAACACGCTTAATGCGGCAACACCGCTCCATGTGTACTCGATCGGGCTGGCGTGCCAGGCCGATGGCGACTAGGACTGTCCGATTATCGGGTAATTTCTCGACAATCAGCGACGTTGATTTTATTCTTAGTTGAATGCATTTGAATACGAGTCGGGGCCGCTTTTTGGAACATAGCTGTTATTGCTAGTATTTCATTATTATCAATTGTTAGTTAAAATTATATATTTTCACGAAAAGGGATGTTGGTGGATGCCGATCTTATCAGATTCCTCATTATAAAATTACACAGTATACCAAATTTTATCTGTATATGACAAATCATTAAAATTATTACAGATAATCTATACCTTAGCCATTTATTGATTTATACAGGGTGATTTATCAGCTCACCATCAAACTTTGACGTATGATAGCTAATCCAATTACAAAAAAAAATGTTAATGAACATATGTCCTATTTTAATTAATTACGAAATTATAACACTTTAAAGTTTTCATTTTTATATCATAATTAACTGCTACATTATTTTTAAAACACATAAATATTACAAATATTGTTCAAAATAGACTCCTTCTGAAGAAGGAGTTAGCCGAATTAAAATGTCTGGTTGATTTCTTGTTCCAGTAGCAGCCATTTGTATTCTGTTTAATGACTGTTTTCGTGTGTTAATTTCCACTTGATACACAATTTGTATCATATGACCCAATAAGTAGAAATCCAATGGATTAAGGTCGGGGGATCTAGGTGGCCAAGCAAATGGACCATTACCAATCCACTTGTTTGGAAAATATTGATTTAACCACTCGACAACTATTCTTCCGCGATGAGGGGGGCATCATCGTGCTGGTACCACATATTTTGAATTACATACATTAAGAGGTATATCTTCAAGTAAATCGAAAAGTGTGTTGTTCAAAAAAATCTGTAGTTTACAGCGTTCAAACGTCCATCAAGTACATGCAAACCTAGTAAATTGTTGTTAAATAATACACCCCAAACGTTGATGCTGAAACGTATGTTCATTATGGTAATTATTTATACCATCTCGTGTAAAACATGATTCATCTGTCCAGCGATCATTTGAAATGAAGTCATTATTTTGGGCATGTTACTACAATAACCATTCACAAAATGCTAACCGTTGCTGATTATCTCCTGGCTGTAGAGCTTGAACGTTCTGTTTACGATACGGATGAAGGACTTGTCGATTCAATACGCGCCATGCGAAATGTTGACTTACATGTATGTTGTATGCTATTCTTCGAGTGCTGATGGAAGGATTATCAATGACAGCATTAATTACAGCTTCTTCGTCCGCTACATTAACTACATGCGGTCGAATAGGATTACCTGTTTCTCAAAGTCTTCTGAAAGAATCGCTAAAAACTAAATAATATGGCAAATGACGCTGTGGAAATCTTTCTTGATATTCTGATACTGATTGTCGACCGTTTCAATTGCAAAAAAAATACACGAAAATTACATCAGCATACTCTTCAGTGCTATAAGCATACATTTTGAGTTTCTTCTTGTATGTAATAATTAAACCTTACAGCAAACTGATATATTACAATGACAACTTTGTTTTTGTTGAATGTTTGATTTTACTGACTATTAATAAATTCGCTGCAGAAAACTTTAAAGTGTTATAATTTCGTAAATAATTGAAATAGGATATATGTTCATTAACATTTTTTTTTTGGTAATTGGATTAGCTATCATATGTCAAAGTTTGATGGTGAGCTAATAAATCAACATGTATTTAAAGATTAAAAATGTTTAGACTAGCTGTCATAATTTTTGCTCCTAGCAGTATATGTGGTTGAAATTATGCCACCACTTACAGAAACACCATATATTTTTATATAGGGTGCCCATTATTTATGGAATATAGTATATTTCTCGGTAAATGTTGACTTTATAAAAAAACATTTTATACAAAAGTTGTTTAATATTTTATTTGCCATAATAAGACAGCATTCAATTGTTTATATTTCAGAAAACAAATGAGCAATGAATAACACTTGAATTTTTTTAAATGGCAATGTACCCTTTCGTTAGGCTCATTTGATAGAGATTATCTTTCTCTTTACGATGATGTAAAATTTTAGTATCCTTATATCAGAAAATATTTGAAAAAATTTAAAAATTGTTATTAAGAAAATTTTTAGTTTTTTATGAGTTAATATATTTTTTTATTATTTATATTGTATTATTTATTTTAAAATATACCTTTGGTGCTTCTTTATATTTTTATTTTGTATTTATTTTAATAATTAATCTAATAGTAGATGATCAAATAATTGTGCAAATATTCTCATCATTAAAAATGTATTGCCACATTTAGACATTGTTTTGCATTCTACGTAAATTAAATGTTTAAATTTAAATTAATGATATACAAATTTTTTGATCTATCCGAAAATATTAATCGCTTCAGGTTTGTTTTTCTTGGGAGACACTACGACGACGTCTCGGTTACTGAGAATACCGAGCTCCACTATTTCTCGGGCAATGTTTCGGACGGAGCAATATTTGCGATGTTGCCGTATTTATACTCCACAAGCAATCAAAACGGACTACACGTTTTAAACCCATTTTATTTAAATTTGCTGCATTTAATAAAAAAATTGAACTCTTTAAATATGATTTACTTTACATTCCACTACCTCGTGATGCATTCCGTTTTTAAACATTTTTTAAAACGTGATTTTAGAAACGTTACGCGACATTTTTTGAAAAAACTAAATGCATCACTAAAAACTATATAAAAAAATAGAAATTTTGATGTAACCAACATACAAAAATTTTAAACGATGGCTGAATAAAATGGTATTCGTTGTTTTTGCTAATAGGTTATCCTCTTAATTTTTAAAATTAAAACTTCCACGTTTCTTTGAATTTTACCATTCTTTTTTGCTATTAGTTTAAACGTCAAAATATAATGGATCTCTTTAATAATGTATTAATGAAAAATCTTTCTAACTAAAGCAACGAATTACACGTCGTCTTAAAGAGGACAATTTAGGCTTTAATTTGATGTTAGGATCGCTTCTTAATTTTTAAAAATAAGACCTTCACGATTTATTGAATTTCAACATTCTTATTTTGCTATTAGGTTAAACGTCAAAATAACATCGATCTCTTTAAAAATGTATTAATGAAAAACCTTTCTAACTAAAATAACGAATTACACGTCATCTTAAAGAAGACAGTTCAAGGTTTAATTTGATGTGAGGATCGCTTCTTATGTATAAAATTAAGTCTTCCACGATTTTTTTAATTTTATCCTTCTTTTTTGCTATTAGTTTAAACGTCAAAATATAACGGATCTCTTTAATAATGTATTAATGAAAAACCTTTCTAATTAAAACAACGAATTACACATCATCTTAAAGAGGACAATTTAGGCTTTAATTTGATATTAGGATCGCTTCTTAATTTTTAAAATTAAGACTTCCACGATTTCTTTAATTTTATCCTTCTTTTTGGCTATTAGTTTAAACGTCAAAATAACATGGATCTCTTTAAAAATGTATTAATGAAAAACCTTTCTAACTAAAATAACGAATTACACGTCTTCTTAAAGAAGACAGTTCAAGGTTTAATTTGATGTTAGGATCGCTTCTTAATGTATAAAATTAAGTCTTCCACGATTTTTTTAATTTTATCCTTCTTTTTTGCTATTAGCTTAAACGTCAAAATAACATGGATCTCTTTAAAAATTTATTAATGAAAAACCTTTCTAACTAAAGCAACGAATTACACGTCGTCTTAAAGAGGACAATTTAGGCTTTAATTTGATGTTAGGATCGCTTCTTAATTTTTAAAAATAAGACCTTCACGATTTATTGAATTTCAACATTCTTATTTTGCTATTAGGTTAAACGTCAAAATAACATCGATCTCTTTAAAAATGTATTAATGAAAAACCTTTCTAACTCAAATAACGAATTACACGTCATCTTAAAGAAGACAGTTTAAGGTTTAATTTGATGTTAGGATCGCTTCTTAATGTATAAAATTAAGTCTTCGACGATTTTTTTAATTTTATCTTTCTTTTATACTATTAGTTTAAACGTCAAAATAACATATGTAGATCTCTTTAAAAATTTATTAATCAAAAACCTTTCTAACTAAAGCAACGAATTACACGTCGTCTTAAAGAGGACAATTTAGGCTTTAATTTGATGTTAGGATCGCTTCTTAATTTTTAAAAATAAGACCTTCACGATTTATTGAATTTCAACATTCTTATTTTGCTATTAGGTTAAACGTCAAAATAACATCGATCTCTTTAAAAATGTATTAATGAAAAACCTTTCTAACTCAAATAACGAATTACACGTCATCTTAAAGAAGACAGTTTAAGGTTTAATTTGATGTTAGGATCGCTTCTTAATGTATAAAATTAAGTCTTCGACGATTTTTTTAATTTTATCTTTCTTTTATACTATTAGTTTAAACGTCAAAATAACATAGATCTCTTTAAAAATTTATTAATCAAAAACCTTTCTAACTAAAGCAACGAATTACACGTCGTCTTAAAGAGGACAATTTAGGCTTTAATTTGATGTTAGGATCGCTTCTTAGTTTTTAAAAATAAGACCTCCACGATTTATTGAATTTCAACATTCTTATTTTGCTATTAGGTTAAACGTCAAAATAACATGGATCTCTTTAAAAATGTATTAATGAAAAACTTTTCTAACTAAAAGAACGAATTACACCTCATCTTAAAGAAGACAGTTTAGGCTTTAATTTGATGTTAGGATCGCTTCTTAGTTTTTAAAAATAAGACCTCCACGATTTATTGAATTTCAACATTCTTATTTTGCTATTAGGTTAAACGTCAAAATAACATCGATCTCTTTAAAAATGTATTAATGAAAAACTTTTCTAACTAAAAGAACGAAT
This sequence comes from Onthophagus taurus, assembly GCF_036711975.1. Classification (NCBI taxonomy): domain Eukaryota; kingdom Metazoa; phylum Arthropoda; class Insecta; order Coleoptera; family Scarabaeidae; genus Onthophagus; species Onthophagus taurus. Next base: position 1,827,926 of record NC_091966.1, read on the forward strand.
TACACGTCATCTTAAAGGAGACAGTTTAAGGTTTAATTTGATGTTAGGATCGCTTCTTAATGTATAAAATTAAGTCTTCCACGATTTTTTTAATTTTATCCTTCTTTTTTGCTATTAGGTTAAACGTCAAAATAACATCGATCTCTTTAAAAATGTATTAATCAAAAACCTTTCTAACTAAAGCAACGAATTACACGTCGTCTTAAAGAGGACAATTTAGGCTTTAATTTGATGTTAGGATCGCTCCTTAATTTTTAAAATTAAGACTTCCACGATTCTTTGAATTTTATCCTTCTTTTTTGCTATTAGTTTAAACGTCAAAATAACATGGATCTCTTTAAAAATGTATTAATGAAAAACCTTTCTAACCAAAACAACGAATTATACATCATCTTAAAGTGGACAATTTAGGCTTTAATTTGATGTTAGGATCGCTTTTTAGTTTTTAAAAATAAGACCTCCACGATTTATTGAATTTCAACATTCTTATTTTGCTATTAGGTTAAACACGTCAAAATAACATCGATCACTTTAAAAATGTATTAATGAAAAACTTTTCTAGCTAATACAACGAATTACATATCATCTTAAAGAGGGCAATTTAGGCTTTAATTTGATGTTAGGACCACTTCTTAATTTTTAAAATTAAGACTTCCACGATTTTTTGACTTCAACCTTCTTTTTTGCTATTAGTTTAAACGTCAAAATAACATGGATCTCTTTAAAAATGTATTAATGCAAAACCTTTCTAACTAAAGCAACGAATTACACGTCGTCTTAAAGAGGGCCATTTAGGCTTTAATTTGATGTTAGGATCGCTTCTTAATTTTTAAAAATAAGACCTCCACGATTTATTGAATTTCAACATTCTTATTTTGCTATTAGATTAAACGTCAAAATAACATCGATCTCTTTAAAAATGTATTAATGAAAAACCTTTCTAACTAAAATAACGAATTACACGTCGTCTTAAAGAAGACAGTTTAAGGTTTAATTTGATGTTAGGATCGCTTCTTAATTTATAAAATTAAGACTTCCACGATTTTTTTAATTTTATCCTTTTTTGCTATTAGTTTAAACGTCAAAATAACATGGATCTCTTTAAAAATGTATTAATGAAAAACCTTTCTAACTAAAACAACGAATTATACATCATCTTAAAGTGGACAATTTAGACTTTAATTTGATGTTAGGATCGCTTCTTAATTTATAAAATTAAGACTTCCACGATTTTTTTAATTTTATCCTTTTTTGCTATTAGTTTAAACGTCAAAATAACATGGATCTCTTTAAAAATGTATTAATGAAAAACCTTTCTAACTAAAACAACGAATTATACATCATCTTAAAGTGGACAATTTAGACTTTAATTTGATGTTAGGATCGCTTCTTAATTTTTAAAAATAAGACCTCCACGATTTTTTGAATTTTAACATTCTCATTTTGCTATTAGATTAAACGTCAAAATAACATGGATCTCTTTAAAAATGTATTAATGAAAAACCTTTCTAACTCAAATAACGAATTACACGTCATCTTAAAGAAGACAGTTTAAGGTTTAATTTGATGTTAGGATCGCTTCTTAATGTATAAAATTAAGTCTTCCACGATTTTTTTAATTTTATCCTTCTTTTTTGCTATTAGTTTAAACGTCAAAATAACATGGATCCCTTTAAAAATGTATTAATGAAAAACCTTTCTAACTAAGGCAACGAATTACACGTCGTCTTAAAGAGGACAATTTAGGCTTTAATTTGATGTTAGGATCGCTTCTTAGTTTTTAAAAATAAGACCTCCACAATTTATTAAATTTCAACATTCTTATTTTGCAATTAGGTTAAACGTTAAAATAACATCGATCTCTTTAAAAATGTATTAATGAAAAACCTTTCTAACTAAAATAACGAATTACACGTCATCTTAAAGAAGACAGTTTAAGGTTTAATTTGATGTTAGGATCGCTTCTTAATGTATAAAATTAAGTCTTCCACGATTTTTTTAATTTTATCCTTCTTTTTTGCTATTAGTTTAAACGTCAAAAAAACATGGATCTCTTTAAAAATGTATTAATAAAAACCTTTCTAACTAAAGCAACGAATTACACGTCGTCTTAAAGAGGACAATTTAAGGTTTAATTTTAGTTAGGATTGCTTCTTAATTTATAAAATTAAGACTTCCACGATTTTTTGAATTTTATCCTTCTTTTTTGCTATTAGTATAAACGTCAAAATAACATGGATCTCTTTAAAAATTTATTAATGAAAAACCTTTCTAACTAAAACAACGAATTACACGTCCTCTTAAAGAAGACAGTTTAAGGTTTAATTTGATATTAGGATCGCTTCTTAATTTTTTAAAATAAGACCTCCACGATTTATTGAATTTCAACATTCTTATTTTGCTATTAGGTTAAACGTCAAAATAACATCGATCTCTTTAAAAATGTATTAATGAAAAACCTTTCTAACTAAAACAACGAATTACACGTCATCTTAAAGAAGACAGTTTAAGGTTTAATTTGATGTTAGGACCGCTTCTTAATTTTTAAAATTAAGACTTCCACGATTTTTTGAATTTTATCCTTCTTTTTTGCTATTAGTTTAAACGTCAAAATAACATGGGTCTGTTTAAAAATGTATTACACGTTTTCTTAAAGAAGATAATTTAGGCTTTCATTTGCTGTTAGGGTTGTTACAATTTTTTTAAATTAGTACATATTTTTACTTTGAGGTTTAACATTGAAAAGCATCAACATGACGAAACCAAAATAACTGTTACACTTGGCCAACTATTGTAAAAGATAAGCATTTGATGATGTCAAATGAGGGAACCTTTGAACAGATAAACATGCGCCTCAAGACGAAAGCAACGTAATTAAGTCGGATTTACACAACATTCAGAGTAACCACTTTGTGAATGCGCAACGTGTAAATGCCGCATTATTCGCCTACTGTGTCTGGACCGTCTGGACGCACCGTCTACTGTTGGCAAAAATAGACCATATCAAGACGTAATTTTGTGTGTCAGGATCACGTCGATATCTGCATATATTTAGTCTCTCGTTTACATTTTTATTCAGTGTAATTTTTTGTACAAATTTAATGATTTATTTAATTTCTTTCTTGTGATCACAAACTTAATAAGTTCTATTTGTTCCCTGATGAAACAATATTAGAGATAACGTTAAAGTAAGAAATGTATCGATGTAATTCTTAATGTTAAAATTAAACATTTTAAGAAAACAATCCTTTTATAAAAACATGTAATTTATGTTTAAACAAAAATAAGTTTTTAATGTTGAGCTTTCCTTCTTTAAACAAAGACACAAAAAGTTGTGCTATTATTATCGTGGTAATTTACATAAATCGAGCCATTTACTATTACTCATTTTCCATTCACGGTGTTCTAGAACTTTCTATATACACACATAAATAGCAAGCCTACAACCATTCATCCCAACAATTAAACATTATATAAAATGATTTTCAACACAATAAATGTTAATTATATCACGTCTAAAATGATAATATCTCAATTCGTTCTTAAGATACTAATTACGTTTATAATTTTTTTTATTTATTCTTAATCTTTGAATAGGAAATCCTTGGAAAATATTCTTTTCGATTGTGCGAAAGTCACCTAGGGGCGAGAGGGGATTATCACTCGATTTTCATTCTGTTTTATTTAAACCAAATCGGTAAATGTCGGGAAAATACGTCACACCGAGAATATTCTCTTTTATACGATGATAAATACGGTTAGTTATGCAACCCAATTCACATATCAAATTCACAACATTATTATAATTGCCAAAGAAAACTTCAAGGTATAATTAATGTTTGTAAACAAAACTAACCTTACCTAACATTCCTTCACGCTATAATTGCCAAAAAATACTTCATGGTATAATTAATGTTTATAAACAAAACTAACCTTACCTCACATTCCTTCACGCTATAATTTACATTACAAAAGAAAACTTCACGCTATAATTGCCATTACTAATTGCTAAAGAAAACTTCATGGTATAATTAATGTTTGTAAACAAAACTAACCTTACCGAACATTCCTTCACGCTATAATTGACATTACAAAAGAAAACTTCACGCTATAATTGCCATTACTAATTGCCAAAGAAAACTTCATGGTATAATTAATGTTTGTAAACAAAACTAACCTTACCTAACATTCAGCGTCTGAAGACACAGGGCTAAACCCGAAACTTAAAAATATACAACTTACCGCTGAATAACAATTAAAACTAGAACTAACACTTGCAATAGTAAAAAATTTAATTAATATGTAAAGAAGGGGTGAACCAACATGATGTATAACGTAAATGAAAAAAACGGATTAAATTTGCTTAAAAATGTTTTTTAAATCAACTTGATGTCTCAATTACTTTTTGAGATATGGCTTATTAAAAATCAATGGGTGAATTAAAAAAATCACCACGTTTAAAATTGTAAAAATAAACTAATGATTTTCAACTTAATAAATATCAATTACATCATCTTTACCATGGTTTATATTTCATGGTAATATCTCAATTCGTTTTTGAGATACAATATTTTAAATTGCGTTGATTACAACTTGACGTCATTAATGATGGGATGGAATTAAAAAAATTGTATCACCTGGATTTATTGAAACGAAGGAAATGTTTTTTGGGTGTTAAAAGCTGATTAAATTTGCTTTAAAATGGTTTTTAAATCAGTTTGATATCTCAGTTAGTTTCTGAGATATGATTTTTTCAAAATTGTCGTTTATAATATTAAGGTGTCACAAGTAAATGTGTAGAGGTGAATTAAAAAAATCACCACGTTTAAAATTGTAGAAATAAACTAATGATTTTCAACTTCATAAATATCAATCACATCACCTTTAGCATGGTTTATATTTCATGGTAATATCTCAATTCGTTTTTGAGATACAATATTTTAAATTGCGTTCATTACAAGTTAACGTCATTAATGACGGGATGGAATTAAAAAAATTGTATCACCTGGATTTATTGAAACGAAGGAAATGTTTTTTGGGTGTTAAAAGCTGATTAAATTTGCTTTAAAATGGTTTTAAAATCAGCTTGATATCTCAGTTAGTTTCTGAGATATGATTTTTTAAAAATTGTCGTTTATAATATTAAGGTGTCACAAGTAAATGTGTAGAGGTGAATTAAAAAAATTACCACGTTTAAAATTGTAGAAATAAACTAACGATTTTTAACTTAAATAAATATTAATTACATCACCTTTAGCATGGTTTATATTTCATGGTAATATCTCAATTCGTTTTTGAGATACAATATTTTAAATTGCGTTGATTACAACTTAACGTCATTAATGACGGGATGGAATTAAAAAAATTGTATCACCTAGATTTATTGAAACGAAGGAAATGTTTTTTGGGTGTTAAAAGCTGATTAAATTTGCTTTAAAATGGTTGTTAAATCAGCTTGATATCTCAGTTAGTTTCTGAGATATGATTTTTTCAAAATTGTCGTTTATAATATTAAGGTGTCACAAGTAAATGTGTAGAGGTGAATTAAAAAAATTACCACGTTTAAAATTGTAGAAATAAACTAACGATTTTTAACTTAAATAAATATTAATTACATCACCTTTAGCATGGTTTATATTTCATGGTAATATCTCAATTCGTTTTTGAGATACAATATTTTAAATTGCGTTGATTACAACTTGACGTCATTAATGACGGGATGGAATTAAAAAAATTGTATCACCTGGATTTATAGAAACGAAGGAAATGTTTTTTGGGTGTCAAAAGCTGATTAAATTTGCTTTAAAATGGCTCTTAAATCAGCTTGATATCTCAGTTAGTTTCTGAGATATGATTCTTTCAAAATTGTCGTTTATAATATTAAGGTGTCACAAGTAAATATGTAGAGGTGAATTAAAAATATCACCACGTTTAAACCTGTAGAAATAAAGTAATGATTTTCAACTTAATAAATATCAATTACATCACCTTTAGCATGGTTTATATTTCATGGTAATATCTCAATTCGTTTTTGAGATACAATATTTTAAATTGCGTTGATTACAACTTAACGTCATTAATGATGGGATAGAATTAAAAAAATTGTATCACCTGGATTTATTGAAACGAAGGAAATGTTTTTTGGGTGTTAAAAACTGATTAAATTTGCTTTAAAATGGTTTTTAAATCAGCTTGATATCTTAGTTAGTTTCTGAGATATGATTTTTTCAAAATTGTGGTTTATAATATTAAGATGTCGCAAGTAAATGTGTAGAGGTAAATTAAAAAAATTACCACGTTTAAAATTGTAGAAATAAACTAACGATTTTTAACTTAAATAAATATTAATTACATCACCTTTAGCATGGTTTATATTTCATGGTAATATCTCAATTCGTTTTTGAGATACAATATTTTAAATTGCGTTCATTACAAGTTAACGTCATTAATGACAGGATGGAATTAAAAAAATTGTATCACCTAGATTTATTGCAACGAAGGAAATGTTTTTTGGGTATTAAAAGCTGATTAAATTTGCTTTAAAATGGTTCTTAAATCAGCTTGATATCTCAGTTAGTTTCTGAGATATGATTTTTTCAAAATTGTCGTTTATAATATTAAGGTGTCACAAGTAAATGTGTAGAGGTGAATTAAAAAAATCACCACGTTTAAAATTGTAAAAATAAAGTAATGATTTTCAACTTAATAAATATCAATCACATCACCTTTAGCATGGTTTATATTTCATGGTAATATCTCAATTCGTTTTTGAGATACAATATTTTAAATTGCGTTGATTACAACTTAACGTCATTAATGACGGGATGGAATTAAAAAAATTGTATCACCTAGATTTATTGAAACGAAGGAAATGTTTTTTGGGTGTTAAAAGCTGATTAAATTTGCTTTAAAATGGTTTTTAAATCAGCTTGATATCTCAGTTAGTTTCTGAGATATGATTCTTTCAAAATTGTCGTTTATAATATTAAGGTGTCACAAGTAAATGTGTAGAGATGAATTAAAAAAATCACCACGTTTAAAATTGTAGAAATAAACTAATGATTTTCAACTTAATAAATATCAAGCACATCACCTTTAGCATGGCTTATATTTCATGGTAATATCTCAATTCGTTTTTGAGATACAATGTTTTAAATTGCATTGATTACAACTTAACGTCATTAATGACGGGATGGAATTAAAAAAATTGTATCACCTAGATTTATTGAAACGAAGGAAATGTTTTTTGGGTGTTAAAAACTGATTAAATTTACTTTAAAATGGTTTTTAAATCAGCTTGATATCTTAGTTAGTTTCTGAGATATGATTTTTTCAAAATTGTCGTTTATAATATTAAGATGTCGCAAGTAAATGTGTAAAGGTGAATTAAAAAAATCACCACGTCTAAAATTATAGAAATAAACCAATGATTTCCAACTTAATAAATATCAATTACATCACCTTTAGCATGGTTTATATTTCATGGTAATATCTCAATTCGTTTTTGAGATACAATATTTTAAATTGCGTTGATTACAACTTGACGTCATTAATGACGGGATGGAATTAAAAAAATTGTATCACCTGGATTTATTGAAACGAAGGAAATGCTTTTTGGGTATTAAAAGCTGATTAAATTTGCTTTAAAATGGTTCGTAAATCAGTTTGATATCTCAGTTAGTTTCTGAGATATGATTTTTTCAAAATTGTCGTTTTTAATATTAAGGTGTCACAAGTAAATGTGTAGAGGTGAATTAAAAAAATCACCACGTTTAAAATTGTGGAAATAAACTAATGATTTTCAACTTAATAAATATTAATTAAATCACCTTTAGCATGGTTTATATTTCATGGTAATATCTCAATTCGTTTTTGAGATACGATATTTTAAATTGCGTTGATTAGAAGTTAACGTCATTAATGACGGGATGGAATTAAAAAAATTGTATCACCTGGATTTATAGGAACGAAGGAAAAGTTTTTTGGGTGTTAAAAGCTGATTAAATTTGGTTTAAAATGGTTCGTAAATCAGTTTGATATCTCAGTTAGTTTCTGAGATATGATTTTTTCAAAATTGTCGTTTTTAATATTAAGGTGTCACAAGTAAATGTGTAGAGGTGAATTAAAAAAATCACCACGTTTAAAATTGTGGAAATAAACTAATGATTTTCAACTTAATAAATATTAATTAAATCACCTTTAGCATGGTTTATATTTCATGGTAATATCTCAATTCGTTTTTGAGATACAATATTTTAAATTGCGTTCATTACAAGTTAACATCATTAATGACAGGATGGAATTAAAAAAATTGTATCACCTAGATTTATTGCAACGAAGGAAATGTTTTTTGGGTATTAAAAGCTGATTAAATTTGCTTTAAAATGGTTCTTAAATCAGCTTGATATCTCAGTTAGTTTCTGAGATATGATTTTTTCAAAATTAGTCTTTATAATTTCAGCTGTTATAAGTGACCATAACTTCTGTTTACTGTTAAAATTGAAGATACAATATGTTTAATTAGGAAGATCTAGGTCTAAATGAAAAACAATGTTGTTGAAATAGATAGTTTAAATATAGAGAAGTAAATATAACTCAAAGTTTAACACATTTAATCCATTCAAAGTAAATCTTTATAAATTTTTGGACCGATATCTTTTTTTTTAAAACTTTTTTCCGAATTTAACTTCAACCACATATTCCATTTTTTTGTTAATTCTTCTGCTTTACATTTTCTAACACAGTCCTAGATTTTAATAGATAATCATACGGGTTTTGGACACTTTCGAATGATATGCCCCACCGGTTTAACCTACAATTTAATTATTATAATACACTTCTCGGATCTATTCCCGGAAAAATGTTTCTTTTGGAAATAATATTATCATACGACTCGGGTGATTTCATATATTTCTGCATTATTCGTTGAAACCTCACTTCCTAAAAGTCAAATATTTTAATAAAACTTCGTTAATTTCTATTCGTAAAAATTCACCATTGAAGAAGAATTTGCGGTTAATGCTGAGTAAAAGTATCTAGTCTTCTGTAAACAGTGTCTAGTCATCTGGAAACAATATTTAAGCTTTTGCAAGTAGTATCTAGTTTGCTATAATCAGCACCTGATCTTCGACTATGGAAATCTTATTAGTCTTCTGAAAACAATGTTTAATCTTCTGCAAATAGTAAGTTGTTCGCTATAAGCAGTATCTAATATTACTACTATGACATTTTGATCTATTACGAGTAGTATCTAGTCTTCTGCAAGCAATATCTAGTCTGCTATAAGCAATATTTAATCTTCTACAATGAAAATTTTTAATTTTGCAAGCACTATAGTTTTTTTCAAGCTATATGTCGTTTTCTGAAAGGTTCAAATAGTGTGTAATCTTCATCACGCAGTGTCTACTTATTATTAGTTATTGTTAATCTTCCAAAACGAGAATCTGGTTTTTCTTTCTGGTTTTTTAAATACCTTACTTGACAAAAACTCCAAATTACTTACTTACTCAGAAGTTCAGCACTGCTTTGGAAATTGTGACGTAACATATACACCAAAAAAGCGGCCAAAATTAAATTGTGATAAATTTTTTTGTTATTTAATAGAATTGTTGCGTTTGATGGCTTGGAAATAATGTGGCCTTCTCATTTTAACTTTCTCCTCTTATTGTGGTTAAGTTATAAAAATAGAATAAAATAATTCTATATTAAAACTCCATATAAAGTATTCTTCACACAAGTTTATTATTATAACATTAAATAATGAATAAATAAAAATAAATAAGTAAATAAATAAATTTTGGTACATAACTCATAGAGTTTACACTTATTCCAACTTATAATTACAAAATTAACACGCACAACTCGTTTCGTGTTTAACCAACACCGTTTTCATGACTCTCCCCCTTGCAAGATTGACCTCGACTACCATTTGTTCTTCTTGAAAATCACTGGCTTTGCATCTCCTTTCATTTCCATCAAAACCAATTTTTTCTGGACATCTCTGAACCACAACTCCTTGTGGTGTAACCTTTATTAAAAAAAAATTGATTAATATTTTTGATTCATTTCTTAACTCGTTAATAAACTTACACCTCGCGCATTTATTTCCTTAATTTCTGGTAAATCCCTGGATGAGATGAGAATGTGGGATGGCTGAGGTGATTTAATATATTTTTCGTAACTCGCCATCGTTTTCGCAAATAATTTATGCTAAATAAAAAAATGAATGTGAATAAAACAACTTTCCTTTAATAAAACAATTGTTACTTACCATTGATGAATTATTTTCAATTGATGGTGCAGCTTTGGCGAATAAAACACAACATAAAACACTAAACGCTATACTAAGATACATGGTGATTATTAAGCTTTATCGCTGAAGAACTCTGTTTTCACTTTTAGTGTGTCAGTTAAAATGTGAATTGGAAATGGTAATATCTGGTATAAATACCCAACAATACGTCATCATATTGCATAGAAGTTCCGTCGTCTACGTAAAGAAATGTTTGTGGTTTTTGTCATCCACTTCGTGTAACAAAAAATAAGCAACAAATAGAATGAATAGAGATGGTGCTAATTGTTTTAATGAATGAAAAATAAAACGTAAATGTTCTAGGTAAATTTTAAAAATTGGGCTAAGTTTAACAAAGTTGTAAAATTTTTTTTTTTTTGCTATTTTTATGAATTTATTTCTCAAGAACAAACAGAGATATTAAAAAGCTGTTTAATGATTTAGATTCGATAACTAATTTAAGTTTCTAAATTTAGTTTCTCCACTCTCACTCGAAACGTCGTCTTAAATCGGATATCTTTTTAGGTTATTTTTAGGAATTTATTTCTCAATAACGAAGCGAGATATCAAAAAGCGGTTTATTGCTTTAGATTCGATAACTAATTCTAAATGAATCTACCAAATTTAGTTTTTCCATTCTTAATGATGAGTGAGAGACACATTTTTGAAATCAACCTTACTACAAACCGTTATCTAAAATCGGATATCCTGTTAGGTTATCTTTAGGAATTTATTTCTCAGGAACAAAGTGAGATATCAAAAAGCGGTTTCTTGCTTTAGTTTCTATAACTAGTTCAAATTAAATCCACCAAATTTAATTTTTTGATTCCTATTAATAAGTGAGATATTAATTTTTTAAATCAAGCTTGTAACGAAACGTCAATTTCAACCGGAATTTTTACGTTATCTTTAAGAATTTATTACTCAAGAACTAATTGAGATATCAAAAAGCGGTTTGCTGTTTTAGATTTGACAACTAATTCTAAATAAATTCCCCAAATTTAGTTTTTCCATTCTTATTAATAAGTGAGAAATTAATTTTTAAAATCAAGCTTAAAACGAAATGTCAATTTAAACCAGATTTTTTTAGGTTATCTTTAAGACTTTATTGCTCAAGAACTAATTGAGATATCAAAAAGCGGTTTGCTGTTTTAGATTCGACAACTAATTCTGAATAAATTCACCAATTTTAATTTTTCCATTCTTATTAAGAAGTGAGATATTAATTTTTTAAATCAAGCTTGTAACGAAACGTCAATTTCAACTGGACTTTTTACGTTATCTTTAAGAATTTATTACTTAAGAACTAATTGAGATATTAAAAAGCGGTTTGTTGTTTTAAATTTGGCAACTAATTCTAAATAAATCCCCCAAATTTAGTTTTTCCATTCTTATTAATAAGTGAGAAATTAATTTTTAAAATCAAGCTTAAAACGAAATGTCAATTTAAACCAGATTTTTTTAGGTTATCTTTAAGACTTTATTGCTCAAGAACTAATTGAGATATCAAAAAGCGGTTTGCTGTTTTAGATTCGACAACTAATTCTGAATAAATTCACCAATTTTAATTTTTCCATTCTTATTAAGAAGTGAGATATTAATTTTTTAAATCAAGCTTGTAACGAAACGTCAATTTCAACCGGAATTTTTACGTTATCTTTAAGAATTTATTACTCAAGAACTAATTGAAATATCAAAAAGCGGTTTGCTGTTTTAGATTTGACAACTAATTCTAAATAAATCTCCCAAATTTAGTTTTTCCATTCTTATTAATAAGTGAGAAATTAATTTTTAAAATCAAGCTTAAAGCGAAATGTCAATTTAAAACAGATTTTTTTAGGTTACCTTTACGAATTTATTGCTCAAGAACTAATTGAGATATCAAAAAGGTGTTTGCTATTTTAGATTCGACAACTAATTCTGAATAAATTCACCAATTTTAATTTTTCCATTCTTATTAAGAAGTGAAATATTAATTTTTTAAATCAAGCTTGTAACGAAACGTCAATTTCAACCGGAATTTTTACGTTATCTTTAAGAATTTATTACTCAAGAACTAATACAGATATCAAAAAGCGGTTTGCTGTTTTAGATTTGACAACTAATTCTAAATAAATCCCCCAAATTTAATTTTTCCATTTTTATTAATAAGTGAGAAATTAATTTTTAAAATCAAACTTAAAGCGAAATTTTCTTAAGTTACCTTTACGAATTTATTACTCAAGAACTAATTGAGATATCAAAAAGGGGTTTGCTGTTTTAGATTCGACAACTAATTCTGAATAAATCCCCCAAATTTAGTTTTTCCATTCTTATTAAGAAGTGAGATATTAATTTTTTAAATCAAGCTTGTAACGAAACGTCAATTTAAACAAGATTTTTTTAGGTTATCTTTAAGAATTTATTACTCAAGAACTAATTGAGATATCAAAAAGCGGTTTGCTATTTTAGATTCGATAACTAATTCTGAATAAATTCACCAATTTTAATTTTTCCATTCTTATTAATAAGTGAGATATTAATTTTTTAAATCAAGCTTGTAACCAAACGTCAATTTCAACCGGATTTTTTACGTTATCTTTAAGAATTTATTACTCAAGAACTGATTGAGATATCAAAAAGCGGTTTGCTGTTTTAGATTCGACAACTAATTCTGAATAAATTCACCAATTTTAATTTTTCCATTCTTATTAGTAAGTGAGATATTAATTTTTTAAATTAAGCTTGTAACGGAACGTCAATTTCAACCAAAATTTTTACGTTATCTTTAAGAATTTATTACTCAAGAACTAATTGAGATATCAAAAAGCGGTTTGCTGTTTTAAATTCACCAATTTTAATTTTTCCATTCCTATTAAGAAGTGAGATATTAATTTTTTAAATCAAGCTTGTAACGAAACGTCAATTTCAACTGGACTTTTTACGTTATCTTTAAGAATTTATTACTTAAGAACTAATTGAGATATTAAAAAGCGGTTTGTTGTTTTAAATTTGGCAACTAATTCTAAATAAATCCCCCAAATTTAGTTTTTCCATTCTTATTAATAAATGAGAAATTAATTTTTAAAATCAAGCTTAAAGCGAAATGTCAATTTAAACAAGATTTTTTTAGGTTATCTTTAAGAATTTATTACTCAAGAACTAATTGAGATATCAAAAAGCGGTTTGCTGTTTTAGATTCGACAACTAATTCTGAATAAATTCACCAATTTTAATTTTTCCATTCTTATTAAGAAGTGAGATATTAATTTTTTAAATCAAGCTTGTAAAGAAACGTCAATTTCAACCGGACTTTTTACGTTATCTTTAAGAATTTATTACTCAAGAACTAATTGAGATATCAAAAAGCGGTTTGTTGTTTTAGATTTGACAACTAATTCCAACTAAATCCTCCGAATATAGTTTTTCCATTCTTATTAATAAGTGAGATATTAATTTTTTAAATCAAGCTTGTAACGAAACGTCAATTTCAACCGGAATTTTTACGTTATCTTTAAGAATTTATTACTCAAGAACTAATTGAAATATCAAAAAGCGGTTTGCTGTTTTAGATTTGACAACTAATTCTAAATAAATCTCCCAAATTTAGTTTTTCCATTCTTATTAATAAGTGAGAAATTAATTTTTAAAATCAAGCTTAAAGCGAAATGTCAATTTAAACAAAATTTTTTTAGGTTATCTTTAAGACTTTATTACTCAAGAACTAATTGAGATATCAAAAAGCGGTTTGTTATTTCAGATTCGATAACTAATTCAGAATAAATTCACCAATTTTAATTGTTCCATTCTTATTAATAAGTGAGATATTAATTTTTTAAATCAAGCTTGTAACGAAACGTCAATTTCAACCGGACTTTTTACGTTATCTTTAAGAATTTATTACTCAAGAACTAAATGAGATATCAAAAAGCGGTTTGTTGTTTTAAATTTGACAACTAATTCTAAATAAATCCCCCAAATTTAGTTTTTCCATTCTTATTAATAAATGAGAAATTAATTTTTAAAATCAAGCTTAAAGCGAAATGTCAATTTAAAGCAGATTTTTTTAGGTTACCTTTACGAATTTATTGCTCAAGAACTAATTGAGATATCAAAAAGGGGTTTGCTATTTTAGATTCGATAACTAATTCTGAATAAATTCACCAAATTTAATTTTTTCATTCTTATTAATAAGTGAGATATTAATTTTTTAAATCAAGCTTGTAACGAAACGTCAATTTCAACCGGATTTTTTACGTTATCTTTAAGAATGTATTACTCAAGAACTAATTGAGATATCAAAAAGCGGTTTGTTATTTCAGATTCGATAACTAATTCAGAATAAATTCACCAATTTTAATTGTTCCATTCTTATTAATAAGTGAGATATTAATTTTTTAAATCAAGCTTGTAACGAAACGTCAATTTCAACCGGACTTTTTACGTTATCTTTAAGAATTTATTTCTCAAGAACTAATTGAGATATCAAAAAGCGGTTTGCTGTTTTAAATTTGACAACTAATTCTAAATAAATCCTCCAAATTTAGTTTTTTCGTTCTTATTAATAAGTGAGAAATTAATTTATTAAAATCAAGCTTAAAGCGAAATGTCAATTTAAACAAGATTTTTTTAGGTTATCTTTAAGACTTTATTACTCAAGAACTAATGGAGATATCAGAAAGCGGTTTGTTATTTTAGATTCGATAAGAAATTCTGAATAAATTCAACAAATTTAATTTTTCCATTCTTGTTAATAAGTGAGATATTAATTTTTTAAATCAAGCTTGTAACGAAACGTCAATTTCAACCGGATTTTTTACGTTATCTTTAAGAATGTATTACCCAAGAACTAATTGAGATATCAAAAAGCGGTTTGCTGTTTTAGATTTGACAACTATTTCTAAATAAATCCTAAAAATTTAGTTTTTCCATTCTTATTAATAAATGAGAAATTAATTTTTAAAATCAAGCTTAAAGCGAAATGTCAATTTAAACAAGATTTTTTTAGGTTATCTTTAAGAATTTATTACTCAAGAACTAATTGAGATATCAAAAAGCGGTTTGCTGTTTTAGATTCGACAACTAATTCTGAATAAATCCCCCAAATTTAGTTTTTCCATTCTTATTAAGAAGTGAGATATTAATTTTTTAAATCAAGCTTGTAACGAAACGTCAATTTAAACAAGATTTTTTTAGGTTATCTTTAAGAATTTATTACTCAAGAACTAATTGAGATATCAAAAAGCGGTTTGCTGTTTTAGATTTAACAACTAATTCTAAATAAATCCCCTAAATTTAGTTTTTCCATTTCTATTAATAAGTGAGAAATTAATTTTTAAAATCAAGCTTAAAACAAAATGTCAATTTAAACAAGATTTTTTTCGGTTATCTTTAAGAATTTATTACTCAAGAACTAATGGAGATATCAAAAAGCGGTTTGTTGCTTTAGATTCGATAACTAATTCTTAATAAATTCACCAAATTTAGTTTCTCCACACTTATTAATAACCGAGAAATAAATTTTTTAAATCAAGCTTGTAACGAAACGTCAACTTAGAACCTTAAACAATTTGTGTTAAAATCTTTAATATGAATGCATTTTATCAACCAACTTGAATTTATTATTAATGAAAATATTACTTTTGGATGATATCAACTTTACGTCATGTTTATGAGTAATGTAGAATATTTAAAATGAAGGAATTTTTAGCCTGTTAAACAATTCTGCTTGACTTTTTATTCATTTTATGTCCATCTATATGTTCTAATTATTAAATGAATTAAACAAACTAAAATATTGTTAATAAATATATATTTCTAAATACACAATTAATACAATTTTTGGCTATTAGAGTACATACAATAAATAACATATAAAATAAATAATTTAAATTCACAAATAAATAATAATAACACTCATATATCACATTGTTAAAGAATAAGTTCAGTACATAACTCACAGAGTTGACACTAAATTCAAAATCGATTTCCTAGTTATTAAGACTAATTATAAACATTCACATTTCGTTTCGTGTTCAACCGTTATATGTTTCATGACCCTTCCCTTTGCAAGATAGACTTCAAGTACCATTTCCTCCATTTCGGAATCGATGGCTTTGCATCGCTTTTCATTTCCTCTAAAACCAATTTTTTCGGGACATTTTCTAACAACAACTCCTTGTGGCGTCACCTTTAATAAAATTAAAAAAAATTGAAGGTTATTTTCGTCTCATTTTTTAGTCGGCAATAAACTTACATTTCGCGCACTTATTTCTTTAATATCTTTTAAAGCCCTTGCGGAAACAAGCGTGTAGTATGGTTCAGGTGATTTCATGAAATTTTCGTATCTGCTCCTCGTTTTCAAAAATAGCGTTTTCTAAACAACAAGTAATTAAAGTAAGAATAGAAAGTAAGATAAGAGTGTAAATGAAAATTAGTTTAAAAATTATTACTTACCATTGAAGAATTTGGTATATCGTTTCCGCTTAATGGTGCAGCTTTGGCGTATAAAACACAGCATAAAAGAGTGGCGAACAATACACTGATTGTAAGATGCATTTTAAAAAAAAAACGTTGTTTGGACAGTCGAAGAAGTGTCTATATAGTTGTTTTCACCTCTGATTGTTCAAAGAGAATGAAGTGACCAAGAGAAATATCCCGTATAAATACTGTACGTCGTTTACGATAAAAAAAGTTTGTGGTTGTAGAGAGGAAGGAGTTAGCCAGCCTAGTCATACAGTGTTGTTACGCAATGTGGGTAAATTTTAAAAATATATATCCTAGCCTTTTGATGTAAAAATAAAAAATGATAAGATTTTATTTATAAAGAATATACCACAAATTGAGAAGGATAAAGTTAATGAGTTATTTATAGTGTATCTTGAAAGTTAAATAAAGTTTTTAATACGGCTAAACCTAAATGTTTCTAGTTCTAAGTGTAATGTTAGTTCTAGTGACAGTGGTAGGTAGCGCTAGATAGCATAAGATAACACTATGATGCATTTTTTTTATTGCACTAAAACTGGAACAAGAACTAGAACTTCTAGTCACTAAGGACGGCTAAACCCGAATGATTCTAGTTCTAGTGTTAGTTCTAGTGATAATGTTAGTGTAAAACTAGAACTAACACTAGACCTAGAACTGGAAACATTCGGGTATAGTTCTAGTTTTACACTAACACTATCATTAGAACTAACACAAGACCTAGAACTAGAATCATTCGGGTTTAGCCGTCTTTAGAGACGTGTGGCTAAACCCGAATGTTTCTAGTTCTAGGTCTAGTGTTAGTTCTAGTTTTACACTAACACTATCATTAGAACTAACACAAGATCTAGAACTAGAATCATTCGGGTTTAGCCGTCTTTAGAGACGTGCGGCTAAACCCGAATGCTTCTAGTTCTAGGTCTAGTGTTAGTTCTAGTTTTACACTAACACTGTCACTAGAACTAACAGAAGACCTAGAACTAGAATCATTCGGGTTTAGCCGTCTTTAGAGACGTGCGGCTAAACCCGAATGTTTCTAGTTCTAGGTCTAGTGTTAGTTCAAGTTTTACACTAACACTATCATTAGAACTAACACAAGATCTAGAACTAGAATCATTCGGGTTTAGCCGTCTTTAGAGACGTGCGGCTAAACTCGAATGTTTCTAGTTCTAGGTCTAGTGTTAATTCTAGTTTTACACTAACACTGTCACTAGAACTAACACAAGATCTAGAACTAGAATCATTCGGGTTTAGCCGTCTTTAGAGACGTGCGGCTAAACTCGAATGTTTCTAGTTCTAGGTCTAGTGTTAATTCTAGTTTTACACTAACACTGTCACTAGAACTAACACAAGATCTAGAACTAGAATCATTCGGGTTTAGCCGTCTTTAGAGACGTGCGGCTAAACTCGAATGTTTCTAGTTCTAGGTCTAGTGTTAATTCTAGTTTTACACTAACACTGTCACTAGAACTAACACAAGATCTAGAACTAGAATCATTCGGGTTTAGCCGTCTTTAGAGACGTGCGGCTAAACTCGAATGTTTCTAGTTCTAGGTCTAGTGTTAATTCTAGTTTTACACTAACACTGTCACTAGAACTAACACAAGATCTAGAACTAGAATCATTCGGGTTTAGCCGTCTTTAGAGACGTGCGGCTAAACCCGAATGTTTCTAGTTCTAGGTCTAGTGTTAGTTCTAGTTTTACACTAACACTATCATTAGAACTAACACAAGATCTAGAACTAGAATCATTCGGGTTTAGCCGTCTTTAGAGACGTGCGGCTAAACCCGAATGTTTCTAGTTCTAGGTCTAGTGTTAGTTCTAGTTTTACACTAACACTATCATTAGAACTAACACAAGATCTAGAACTAGAATCATTCTGGTTTAGCCGTCTTTAGAGACGTGCGGCTAAACCCAAATTATTCTAGAATTCTAGAACCCTAATGTTTTTAGTTCTAGGTCTAGTGTTAGTTCTAGTTTTACACTAACACTGTCACTAGAACTAACACAAGACCTAGAACTAGAATCATTCAGGTTTAGCCGTCTTTAGAGACGTGCGGCTAAACCTGAATGTTTCTAGTTCTAGGTCTAGTGTTAATTCTAGTTTTACACTAACACTGTCACTAGAACTAACACAAGACCTAGAACTAGAATCATTCGGGTTTAGCCGTCTTTAGAGACGTGTGGCTAAACCCGAATGTTTCTAGTTGTAGGTCTAGTGTTAGTTCTAGTTTTACACTAACACTGTCACTAGAACTAACAGAAGACCTAGAACTAGAATCATTCGGGTTTAGCCGTCTTTAGAGACGTGCGGCTAAACCCGAATGTTTCTAGTTCTAGGTCTAGTGTTAGTTCAAGTTTTACACTAATACTATCATTAGAACTAACACAAGATCTAGAACTAGAATCATTCGGGTTTAGCCGTCTTTAGAGACGTGCGGCTAAACCCGAATGTTTCTAGTTCTAGGTCTAGTGTTAGTTCTAGTTTTACACTAACACTGTCACTAGAACTAACACAAGACCTAGAACTAGAATCATTCAGGTTTAGCCGTCTTTAGAGACGTGCGGCTAAACCTGAATGTTTCTAGTTCTAGGTCTAGTGTTAATTCTAGTTTTACACTAACACTGTCACTAGAACTAACACAAGACCTAGAACTAGAATCATTCGGGTTTAGCCGTCTTTATAGACGTGTGGCTAAACCCGAATGTTTCTAGTTCTAGGTCTAGTGTTAGTTCTAGTTTTACACTAACACTATCATTAGAACTAACACAAGATCTAGAACTAGAATCATTCGGGTTTAGCCGTCTTTAGAGACGTGCGGCTAAACCCGAATGTTTGTAGTTTTAGGTCTCGTGTTAGTTCTAGTTTTAAATATTGTTTAGCGTTAGATAGTGGTATATTTTTATTGAAAGAAAAGTAGAACTAACACTAGACCTGGAACCAGAAACATTCGGATTTAGCCGCACGTCTCTAAAGACGGCTAAACCCGAATGATTCTAGTTCTAGGTCTTGTGTTAGTTCTAGTGATAGTGTTAGTGTAAAATTAGAACTAACACTAGAACTAGAAACATTCGGGTTTAGCCACACGCCTCTAAAGACAGCTAAACCCGAACGATTCTAGTTCTAGGTCTAGTTTTTGGTTCTAGTTTTACACCAATACTATGACTACAACTAACACTATCATTAGAACTAACACAAGACCTAGAACTAGAATCATTCGGGTTTAGCCGTCTTTAGAGACGTGTGGCTAAACCCGAATGTTTCTAGTTCTAGGTCTAGTGTTATTTCTATAGTGATATCTTATGCTAACTAGCGCTACCTACCATTGTCACTAGAACTAACATTAGACCTAGAACTAAAAACATTCAGATTAAACCGTCTTAAAAGAATACGGCACGCCAGGTGGCATTCGACAAGACGAGAGTCTCAGCCCATTTTTATTCAACTTATTAATGGACAAAATAATACAGGAAGTGATAACTTTAAACCTAGAATACACAACTGACCCAAAAAAATTTGCCTAAATTGCTACGCTAACGATCGCGACGCTGCGATAATTGGCAATTCAGAGGATAACCTAAAAGACAACTACACAAGTTCTACCAAGCTTTGTATCCTGCAAAAACTAAATGTAAGCTGGAATTTTTCTACTTGGACGTGTACATCTCAAGCACTCATGATCCCCCAAAGAATCTGAGAAGCAATATCAACAAAGCGTCTGCAATTACGGGCTGTCTAGGAAATACTATTTCTTCGAACAAATTCATGCATATACAAGACCCAATTATCACTAATACAAGAAGATACATATAAAACTAAGAATTTGTTAATAGTAACAGAAATGAAGACCCAAATGGGATAGAATTAAAAACCCCAACGTCACAGACCAATGTGAGATGGAGAAGAGATTTTGGCACAAACGGCTGCCAAAAATTGTGCACAAATAACTCGCCCAGAATCAGACCACCAATGAGATGCAGAGACTAGCGGTTAACTTCTTGGGAGATGACTACTAGCTCATCAACTCCGACACGCTGATTGCAGAACTTCGCTGACAGGGAGCTGTTTCATAACATCGTCTTATTCAGACGTCGAGACATCCTGTGCTTTATTCAGTCACTTTATAATGTAGCAAAAACCGAGCCGTAACGCTCACTTTCGCAAAGCTCGTTCTGACTCTATGATGATGTTCTCTCGTGTTTCTGAAACTTGTCTAAATGATTGGAAACTATTCCAGTTTGTTCAAAATGATTCAAAACTGCAATTAAATAGCCCAAAATAAGTTTTTAACATTACCTAATTGTTCAAAATGATTGAAAATTAATTTGGTACTCATTGAAAACATGTCTAAATGATTCTGAACTAATTCAAAGCTGTTCCAAGTTGTTCGAAATGATGAAAAATTAATTAAAACTTGCCTGAATAGTTTTTGAAGTAATTCATTATTATCAGGTTGTTCAAAATATATACAAATATATACAAGTATAGACATATACAAAGAATGTAAAAAAAGAATAAAATATTAATGTCAATTTTTAATTGTCTTAATCATTAAATTGCCATTTCTGTTGGTAAGATAAATGGACCTATCTGTTTATCAATAAGATTATATCTAATGTTGATGTTTGCTTGTTCTTGTCTAATAAAAATTTTAGAACATTTTTACAACATAACATGAAGAGACCCAACATTTTTTTAATTATTCATTAATTTTTATCTCTCATTTCCCCTCTTTTACCATAACCCGTTCATGTTTCAACAAGATTGCTTTTTGATAGACCAAATGACTCCGTCGGAGAAACCAACAAAGTAATTACATCTTCGTGGATTCCCGGTGGGGAATCCCGGCACCACCCATCTTTTCTTTATGACATATAAACCTCCTACTTTATTAATAAATACCTCGATATAAACAATTAAATTTTTTTTAAAGAAAATTTTTGGTTTTTTAATAAAAATTCTAATTATTGAAAGGTTCGCGTGAAAGTTTTCCTTTCATCGAAATGAAACATCATCTGAATATATTAAGTCAATTGTTTCTTAAGAATTCGATCATGACTAAGTCGTCAGGACACAGGAAGTGAATTTCAACAAATAAAGAAATTAAATTATTTAGTCCTTTTATTGCACAAATTTTAAATACAATTAATTGAAATAATAAAAATATATAATAAATAAATATTCTTAAAACAAATATCACATTTTAACTTATAAACTAATTAATTCATCTAATAGGAGTTAAACAGTTTAAGGTTTACAGTCGCACTTAGTGTGTTCTACAGTGTGTATTTTATGCATTTTATTAACTGGTTTATTTCCGGTCATTACTGTAAAATTTATTTCAATGGTAATTTTTCTTTCTTCAATACTTTTACAAACAAAAGTTTTATTAGAAAATACAATTTCTTTGTGGCAACGGCGTAGTACAACTCCTTTTGGGATCACCTAAAACATTTATACCATTATTATAATAATATTGATTATTAATGAATCAAAACCTACATCGATTGTATTATTCAAAAATGTTCTTGTTGAAATCAAAGTCAAAGGTGGTTCGGGATTCTCCAAGAAATCAGAATACATTTTTACAGCACTTCTAAATTTTATAATCTATATAAAAAAAAAATTATTATTAAATATTATTATATTTAAAAAAAAAATTGTAATTACCTTTTCTTTATGAGACTCCGTTGGTGCACATTGTATAGTCGATATTAAGAAAAAGATTACAAGAATGATCGGGATGGAATTCATGATATCACAGTTGAAATAAAAGATCTAAATGATTGGTCGTCTCGAGCTGTGAAGGACTCCGAAAGAGAAGTGAGTTTCGAACGGTTTTTGATGTTCTTAAATACACGACTTACTCCCACTTTTACCACCTCTAGATAAATTTAACCGATAGATAATTACCATGGTTACAGCGGTTTTAAGCGCTCTCATTGGCTAAGAGCACCAATTTATCTATCGGTTAAATTTATCAAGAGGCGGTAAAAGTGGGCCTTTCTACGTCACCGGAATATTCGTGGTAAAGAATAAACGAGTGCACATTTAATTGCGGTTGATATCTTTTTTATAAGAAATATTTTTACACTTAATGTTAAGTTTGATAAGTACGCATAGGACAGATCCGGAACCATTCAGGATATAAATAAGCTTTAACATCTAAAATTAATTTTATTTATTCGTAAGGGAGAAGTAAAATTTAAATATAAAGTTTATAACTCTACATAAATTAATAATAAATAATGTAGGTAATTTATATGGCCTCTTAAATCTAAACATGTTTGTGTTAATCCTAGGTTAATTCTACCTTGTTAGTTGAGATGGCTAGCAAAGTTCAGTTACAAATGTTACAATAGAGTTCCTATTCAGATGTAGATAAAATAGCATTTATTGCATCTATCTTATTCTGAAGTCTTAACGTTTCAATTAGTAATTCCAATAATCTATTCATAGAAATAAAGAGAATCTTTAAAATAATTCTTATATGTATAGATGTGGAATCCAATACAGTGAGCATAATTTCCTAATAAGATAGTTTTTCGTTACTTAGGACACTTAGTAAAGTATGTCCAATGCATGGAAATATTGCATGAAACTGTATATGTCGATGCTCTCCTATGCTAGCAAACAAGAAAGTCACTCTAATAAGGTTCTTATATTATATTAATGTGTATGCCCTCACTGAAGAAAAAACATAAAGCCATGACATAAAAATCATAATTGGAGACCTCAACGCAAAAATAGGAAAGGAGCAAAAGTACCACGAATAGATAGGAAACAACTTTCACTAGAAAAGAAATGAAAACGGAGTGCGGGTGGTAAATTTTCAGCCCGAAAGGATCTGGTAATGGGAAGGACTTTATTTGAAAGAAAAAACTTACATGAAACAATTTGGGTATTTCTCAACGAAAAGAAAGCGATTGGTTTGACACCGATTGTAACAGAATAAGACGAATAACAGCATGGATAAAAAAAAGGTGAGAAAGGTGGCGAAACGAATCGAGAATACTCTACGGAGGATTACTACTACTATTAAACAGACCAAGTATGGCCGTGGAGAATCAGAACAGGAAGCATCAACCCTAGCAAAGATCAAATAAGTCGAAGAATTAGAGTAAAAATTGTAATATCACATGGTAAAAATAACTCTAATGTACAGGGTGTCCAAATATCGATGGGTTTGCAGGGTATCTCAGTTAATATGAAAGATAGAAAGTTGCGGCTTTCGCGAACCTGAGCTACTTTTTTGTGAAACTTACAATGGCGCAAACCAAATTTTCATAGCCCTCTTCGTTTTTGATATACAGGGAGTGTTTGAAATTTACGATTTTCAGACACCTCCTGTATCTCGGCTATCCGCAAACTTAGTAAAAAAGTAAAAACGGATTCTAATAGATTTTTTCACGTAGAATCCAATGGTGCACGTAGAATTTTTCTAGTCATCACGGTTTTTGAGTTATAAACACAACTCAAATACTGAATACTCAACTTCTAAAATACTTAACTCTTTATAACTCAAAAACCGTGATGACTAAAAAAATTCTACGTGCACCATTGGATTCTACGTGAAAAAATCTATTAGAATCCGTTTTTACTTTTTTACTAAGTTTGCGGATAGCCAAGATACGGGAGGTGTCTGAAAATCGTAAATTTTGAAACACTCCCTGTATATCAAAAACGAAGAGGGCTATGAAAATTTGGTTTGCGCCATTGTAAGTTTCACAAAAAAGTAGCTCAGGTTCGCGAAAGTCGCAACTTTCTATCTTTCATAATAACTGAGATACCCTGCAAACCCATCGAAATTTGGACACCCTGTACACTATATTGAATATTAATATAGAGTTCATATATTATTCACTTAATAGAATAGTTTTTACAGTTCTCTAAAGGAGAGTTCTTTTTTACTTTTGTTAGTGAAGTTATGTAACATATAAAACATTAAATTTAACACTAGACGTGCTTCGTAGGCACCGCACTATTTTGCTCGGGATTACTCGTCGGTACCACGTGATCATCATGTGGTGTGATACAAGCTAAAATTTAACGGTCATCTACTAAACGAGTCGGAACTCGATAGCGTCTCGAGACCTGATTTACGCGATATAGAAAGAAAGACCGATTATTTTTATTTTAATTATGTTTGCCAAAATAAAACATTCATGATGTGAAATTAGTGGAACTTCCGGAAGATTTTACATACAAGTTCCTTGTGAAGATTGGTAAGTATGTGCAACTTGGTGCAACTATACATATAGGAAACTTATAGAAGACTCATTAGATGCAGTTTTGATGGTGACTCGGTGGAAACTTTAAAATGAATTAAGTGTTATATATGTATATAAACAGAATTTAATTTTTTTAAATTTAAGTTATAACAATATATTACAAGTAAAAATAAAAACAAATATTTTATAATTTTGATTTTTATTACAAACGTAAAACTTCCCTAAAAAATACTCCACTTCCTATTTAAAATTAACACTAATAAGTGGAAGATACACACTATTTAGTGAAATTTACACTGATTAGATTAGAAATGTATCTAATTAGAGTCACGACAACATCTAGTTAGATTACATATAATACACTGTTATAGAGTAACGATTTTACACTATTTAATAAACACCATCTTCTCACTATTTAGTGTAAATTTTTAATCTATTCACCTACACTATACCGGGTGTAACAGGATCATGGTACACCACCCGTATGTCCTTTAGTTTTGAAGATAATTGATTCAAATTTGGGACACCTATACACATGATAAGAGACACTTTTTGACATACAAGTAATTTTTTTTTCAATTCCGGTTTCGCCGGAAGTGACACTAACTTTAGATTTTTAAATGGAGCACCCTGTATACAGGTGTTTCGGTAACTCGGGGAACAAATTTAACCACATATACTAGACTGAAAGTGATCACGATTCATGTAAAAAAAAATTAGTAAAAGTCTTCAAATTTCAAAGATACAGGCCATGAAAGTTAGGAAATTTTAACACATTTTTCCAAATATCTAAAACATTATTTACAGTAAAGCGCTGAAATTTGGTACAGTATAAATCAATGCGATGTAAAATCGTTAGGCAATTTATGAGTTGGATCGGTCCGCGGGAACAATGCTATACAGACTGTTCCTAAAGTTTGTTTGCTCAGAACTTTTTTATTCTATCATAACCCTAGATTTATTTTTGCAGTTTCTAATAGTAAATTTAGTTTAGAAACTTTTATTATTCTTAGATAATATTGATTAGAATCACCGTATTCGTGTTAAATGCAAAAATGTTGAGTTCCGATTTCAATAATAGCACTAAAAAAAAAGAAATCTAAGTTTTTGAACATTTCCTTTAGTATTTTTTATTACTTGTCTTGTTATTTTATGTACTTTTTTATTATTCCTGTTAGTGTTGTCGTTTTTTTTCTTTATTTTTTGTTGTTTTTTAATTTATTGTTTTTGGATTTTTTTATTAAACCAACTAAAACAAATTAAAAATGTGATTTAGCTAAATCTACACTTGGACATGTTGCATACATGATAGTAATAACAGCTCAGTTCGATTTTCACTTGTCATTGCCAATTCAGATTATTTATTTATTTATTTTTTTAGTGTTATTGAATTCGGAGCCTAACATTTTTGCATTTAATACGAAAACGGTGGATTTTATCAATATTCTCTAAGAGTGATAAAAGTTTCTAAACTAAATTTACTATTAGAAACTGCAAAAATAAATGTAGGGTTATGCGAGAATAAAAAAATTTTGTGCAAACAAACTTTAGGAACAACCTGTATAGCATTGTTCCCGCGTACCGATCCAACTCAAAACCTGCCTAATGATTTTACGTGATATTAGTTTACACTGTGCCAAATTTCAACGCTTTACCATAAATAGTGTTTAAGATATTTAGAAAAATGTGTTAAAATTTCCTAACTTTGATGGCCTGTATCTTTGCAATTTGAGGACTTTTACTAATTTTTTTTTACATGAATCGTCATCATTTTCACTCTAGTACATGTGGTTACATTTGTTCCCCGAGTCACCGAAACACCCTGTATTATTACATTTTTGAAATTTGAATAATTTTTTGAATCCAATGGTACCACATAAGTGACATTTCAAACGTCAATATTTTTTAGAATTTACTGTTTAATTTTCCATTTAAGTGTGCCATGAGAGTTCCGTTTTATTCTAATTAACCCGTCTAATGCTAGAAAAATCTAAATTCCGCCAAAAATACCAAATTACGTGATTTATGTGCAAATAAAGTTCATCAAAATGACGGAATTAAAATTTTTCTAGCATTAATTAAAATAAAGGGTTAATTAGAATAAAACGGAACTCTCATGGCACATTTAAATTGAAAATTAAACTTAAATTCTAAAAAATATTGAAGTTTGAAATGTCACTTATTAGTCACAGATTTCAAAAATGTAATAATATACAGGATGTTCCATTTAAAAATCTAAAGTTAGTGTCACTTCCGGCGAAACCGGAATTGAAAAAAAAAATTAATTCTATGTCAAAAAGTGTCTCTTATCATGTGTATAGGATGCCCCAAATTTGAATCAATTATCTTCAAAACTAAAGGACATACGGGGGGTGTACCATGATCCCTGTTACACCCGGTATAGTGCAAAAAAATAAGTCTAAATAAATTGGACCGATCTGAACCTTGTTTTAGAGTTGATTTTTACTCTATATTTTTTTCTGTGTATATAGTGTGTCCGTAAAGTAACGGATATAGGCGATAAAATCATAATAAACGGTTTATGGAAAAATCCCTGAAACGGGTCTAAAGATTTAAACTTTTTGCAATTTTTTGGTGTAGATTTCAAATTTTTTCCGCCATTTTTAAACGAGTTATGGTGTCATCAATATTTTTTTTAAATGGCAATCCCCCATTTGTATTGCGGAATATTAAAAAGGATTTTTTTCTGTATCTAGTACAATCAATATTAATATTGGTTAAATAAGAAAATTTTCGAGAAAAATTACTTTAAAGTTTAATTACTTCAAATTAGTATAATGATAAAAATAGCAGTAGTCAAGAGTAACTATGGTAACCAATTATTCTAAACAATTCCCTGAGTGTTAAAAACTGATTTAGGACCGGTTGTACAATATACCGATAAACCTCCCGACAGCGTTATCTGGTCGATAAGTTAGTTTGTGCTGTATTACAATGTACGGATATATTTGTCGGTGAGATTATCGGCAGGATAACTTATCGGGTACTGAACGGTGACGATAAGACAGTTATCCGGCAGATATTTATGGTTACCAAGGTTGTTA
Organism: Onthophagus taurus; assembly: GCF_036711975.1. NCBI lineage: Eukaryota > Metazoa > Arthropoda > Insecta > Coleoptera > Scarabaeidae > Onthophagus > Onthophagus taurus. The sequence continues at coordinate 1,855,977 of NC_091966.1, forward strand.
TATAAAAACTTTGTATGGTTACTGCATAGGTTAGCCTATAACATTAACCGTTAATCCTATACGTGCGTTGTGTCAGCTATCTGTCATGAAACATTTCAAAATTGTTATTGTCAAAATCATAATTAAAACGTCAAAGAAAGACGTTAGCGGTAAAAACTACTACCAATCGACTCTTATTTCGCCGATTGCAATCGTACCGACAAAAACAGTTTGTACAACAGCGAATATCTTTATCCTCCCGATAAGTTTATCGGTAGGATAGTTAACAGGTAGATTTATCAGCATATTGTACAACCGGCCCTTAGTAAAGCTTCTTGAAGTGTGGTGGCGCGCCATCTTATTGGAATTAAAGTCCCTAGATTTACAAAGTACCGCGGTTCATGACGCCTGTTTTCGAGCTAAAATGGCGGTTTGACAGCTTGTCATTGCATCTTACCACTTATGTACAAAAATATTGCCGTCTTGTTACTTTTGGAGTTGCAAAAATGGCAGTAAGAAGGACTTTCGACTCTTCAGAGTACCACGAGAAAAAAGAAAGGAAATTTGGCGTAATGTTATTAATAGAACGACATAGTTTTAAATTTCCCGCTTGACTTTTTAGCCAAAATGGTTCTTTGTAAATCTAGGGACTTTAGTTGGAATAACTGCCGTTAGAATTGAGTTGTGTCAACATTATCGGGATGGAAGAAATGACATCGCTTTGAAAAAATTTAAACATTTCTTTCCAATTAAGGTTTCCTCAAATCTTTTGCGGATATTGGATGTACGAGTTTCTTGGCTAATTTGGATTTTGGGTAGCACAATACACTGAACAAAATTTTGTACGTATTATTAATAAACACTGTTTATTAATAGCAACTTTATTGTCACATTGAAATTTTCATCGATATTATGAAAATGTTATAGATTTTTCTTGGTGACTCTATAATGCATTTATCAATATTACAAATCCGATTTATTGAAATTAATGTATAAAAATTATTGTGGCAACAACCTTTTTAATTTAGGCGAAGTATTCAATCATTACATCAATGAAACTTTTCGTTATGCTGATAATAAAAATCAATAACACGAATTCGTAGTATTAATGTATACGTTTATTGGTGAATGAACAAGTACATCACCTTAATGTACACATCGAAGAAAAAATGATAAACATAATTACTAATATTACGAATCCGATTTATTGATATTAATGTACAAATGATCATCTCAATAAATTATTTTATCTACAACTATTGAATTATCTATTCGTTATACAATTGATTTTTGACGGGTAATGACACTCATTACCCATGACAGACAAAGTGTTGAATAATGAGGCCATTATTCCACACTTCTGACACTGCCTACTAATCAAAAAATAAAATATTAACAGAAATGACAGCTTTCTTATATTGAGGTTATGTCTGAAATGTCTATCAAGTTTATTTTTTTTTCGTTTTTTTGATTTTTTTTTCAAAATTAAATAGTTGTAGATAAAGTATAGTATTCAACTTGCGTATAATGGATGTTACCCACTCAGATTACAACACTCGCTCGCTTCGCTCGCTCGTGTTGCAACTTCTTCTTCGTGGGTAACAGCCGCCATTATACGCTTGTTGAATAATATACTATTTGACGGGTAATGACACGCATTATTACCCATGACTGACAAAGTGTTGAATAATGAGGCCATTATTCCACACTTCTGACACTGCCTACTAATCAAAAAATAAAATATTAACAGAAATAACAGCTTTCTTATATTGAGGTTATGTCTGAAATGTCTATCAAGTTTATTTTTTTTTCGTTTTTTTGATTTTTTTTTCAAAATTAAATAGTTGTAGATAAAGTATAGTATTCAACTTGCGTATAATGGATGTTACCCACTCAGATTACAACACTCGCTCGCTTCGCTCGCTCGTGTTGCAACTTCTTCTTCGTGGGTAACAGCCGCCATTATACGCTTGTTGAATAATATACTATTTGACGGGTAATGACACGCATTATTACCCATGACTGACAAAGTGTTGAATAATGAGGCCATTATTCCACACTTCTGACACTGCCTACTAATCAAAAAATAAAATATTAACAGAAATGACAGCTTTCTTATATTGAGGTTATGTCTGAAATGTCTATCAAGTTTATTTTTTTTTCGTTTTTTTGATTTTTTTTTCAAAATTAAATAGTTGTAGATAAAGTATAGTATTCAACTTGCGTATAATGGATGTTACCCACTCAGATTACAACACTCGCTCGCTTCGCTCGCTCGTGTTGCAACTTCTTCTTCGTGGGTAACAGCCGCCATTATACGCTTGTTGAATAATATACTATTATCTACGACTGCTTGGATAAGTCATCATTACCGCACTCATTTGAGGTGATTTGAGTTACGTAATGAAGTTCATTACCGCACTGGTTTCATTACGTAACGCATTTTTAGTCTAATCAGAACAGATTTAATTTATTGAAACGAGCAACAATATAAAAGAAAAAGTGCTATCTACTTACAGAGAAACAATACTATTTATTATAAACATTAATTGTTATGTTTTTACATTTCGAAACACTTATTCCAGATGGGTAAATATGTTGTTGAAACTGACAATTCAAAATTGTCAACAATCATTTCAAAATATTTTTATAAATGTCAAATAAACTTTTTTAAAAAAATTGATTTTTTAGTAATTTTTAGCAGTCGTAGATAAAATGCTGTATATCACACGTGGGCTAGAGCATAATTACAGTACTCGTGTGATTACCTAATTCTCCACACTCGTACTGTAATTATGTTTCTAGCCCACTTGTAATATAAATAACTATTATTAGGGAGACGTATTTTATTCATTATAATGTCGAAATAATTTGTTGTACCAATAACAATATTATATAAGATCGCCAAGTTCGTAAAATTAACGTAATATTGATTATCGCAACGTACTAAACATCAAAAAAAAACTGAACGAATCCAATAAGATATGATTTACAATTCGTCCCTTACGAACCTTGTTTACTTGTTTCTACCGGTTTCTGCTTGTTTACAAAAATCGTATCTTTATTCTATGCTAGCTGATTCGCTTATATCACGTGTTCCTTCGCGTAACGAAACTTCTGGGTGAAGTGAATTTAATAAATTGTGCAATTTGGTAAGTAAAATACTGTTTTGTTTACTTGTTACAAAAACTATTAAACAGTTGTAGATTTATATTTGAACTGAGATAATTTTTGATAAAATAAGTTTTGTTCTTCAAAGTGCTCAACTTGTTTTTTTTAACATGTTTATTAATATTTTACTAGGATACTTAAATTGAGGTGCATTGATGATAATAACTTTTGGTAGGTATTTTAAGTTGTTGATAATAATGATTTGATCATTATCATATGATAATCTCTCTTCCGAATATTTTGACCATGCTTGGAAAGCCTGCAGATAGTTAGGGTTTACAGACCTTAAAACGGTAACCTCAACATCAGAATTACTTGAAAAATGGCCATTTTATAAAAAGCCATATGGGTTTCGTTTGGTATAAACAATATCTCTTTCGTAATTATACCAGAAAAGCTTACAACATGTTATTTTACAGATTAACATGGACGTTACGGCAGGGTGATACTAATCACGATAGCTCTTTTAATGAATTGGAAGCAATGTGAGGAGATAATTATGTATTCCTAAATGACAAAAATCATGTCAAAGAAAAAGGCAAACGCAACATCGTAAATGAATTACGAGAAATGCGTAAAGATGATGATGAAAGTGAGTTCATCTAAATATGCTTTACTTAATTGGATTTCTCCACAACTTGTTTGAATTTATTTTGTTAATTCTAGATTATATATTATATGCTATGTGGCTGCACTAATACAACCTTTTGTGATGGCAATTGGTGAGAATATTTTTAAATTAAAGTTTAATGTTTTGAAGTTGCCATAAAACACCTATTTAGATATGTGTTGCAGTACAATAAAGCCTGAAAAATGAATTTGGTGTTTAATTGTCTGATTAGTATTACCTTATTTATGTTAGAAAATTACTGAATGTGAAAGGATAAAAGATATCCTGTGATCAACGAATTTCTTTCAAGAAAATTATGATAAGAGATGCGTAACCGTGCAAAGTCCGTAGTTAAACGTACACCCTCTAGTACTAATCGGGAAAATTATCGAATTTTACGCAACCGCTGTAATCATAAATGCAAGTATGCTAAGAGATCTTATTTCTACCAGAGACTGTCTGGAGTCGCGCCCAAAACATTTTGGAGGACTATGAGGTCTCTCGGAGTGATTGATTCTCCGTCTGTCCACGTCTGTCCAGATGGATCTTGATTGTGAGTCGATGGCAAACTTTTTTGCAGAGCCTCCCCTGATCATCGATGACGTAACTAAGGCGGCTACAATTAATGAAATTCTTACTTCTCTTAAATCTTGCTCCTTCTCTCTTACGCTTGTGACCGCGATTGGAGTAGGCGATGCTTTGACTTATTCGAAGTCCCCTTGCGTGGGTTCTGATGGTATCGGTCTCAACCTTCTTCTTCCTATCCTGGATATAGTGCTTCCTCCCTTAACTCATATCTTCAACTTTTCTTTTGAGCGGTCTTTATTTCCCTCTGTCTGGAAGGTTGCTCATGTCGTTCCCATACCCAAATCCAAGTCCTCTTCATGTAACACTGATTTCCGTCCGATTTCAATTTTATCCGTACTATCAAAAGCTCTTGAACGCTTAGTTTATTTACAAGTCCCAGGATTTCTAGAGAGGTTTAATTTACACAATGAGTTGCAATCGGGTTTTCGCAGTGGGCATAGTACAACTACTGCTCTCATTAAAGTTACTGATGATATTAGGTATGCCTGCGACAACAGATGTGTTACTGTGCTGGTACTGCTCGATTTCAGCAAGGCTTTTGATTCTGTCGACCACGGCCTTCTTTTAGCGTCTCTTTCTGCCTACGGATTCACTCCCGCCTGTGTTTCTTGGTTTCAATCCTACCTTTCCCATCGCTCCTTGTGCGTACGCGCTAACTCTTCAATTTCTTCTGCTTGTGCAATCAAATGTGGTGTTCCTCAGGGCAGTGTATTGGGTCCGTTACTTTTTTCTTTGTTCGTTAATAGTGTTACTAATTATATCTCGTGTAATTATCATTTGTATGCCGACGACCTGCAGATATATACTGCTACTACTGTTGCTGAATTTCCGGCAGCTATTGTGCGACTTAATAACGATCTATCTAACGTCTTGAACTGGTCTCGGAGATACGGACTTAAGTTGAACTCAGTTAAAACGCAAGCTAGTGTGTTTGGAACTCGTCAATTACTTGGTAAGATTAATCCATCTGCCTGCAGTGATCTGATGCTGGATGGTAATGTCATACGGTTTTCTAACACAGTTAAAAATCTTGGAGTCCTTATGGATTCTCCACTGTCTTGGAAACCGCAAATTCAACATGTTTGCAGAAAAGTCTATGCTTGCTTCCACTCTTTAAAAAGACTTCGCTGCTCTCTTCCTCCTGTGGTGCGTCGTAATCTTTGTTACTCTCTTATATTTCCTCACTTCGACTATGCGGACGCGGTTTATCCCGATCTCTCGGTGACTCTTCTGAGTAAATTGCAGCGGCTACGAAATAATTGTATCCGGTTCATATTTGACCTAAATAGATTTGAGCATGTAACGCCGTATCGCAATTACATTCAGATGTTAACCTGTGAGAGACGTAGATCCTTTCGTTTATTAACCATTTTATTTAAAATCCTTCATAACTGCACCCCAAAGTACTTATCAGATAGGTTCCAGCAATTATCAACTCATGAGCTTGCTACTCGTTCACGTTCTGATACTATTCTTACATTTCCCGTTCTGATTCTGATTGCGCTGTGGAATGGACTGAATTCTGAAATTCGTAATATTTCTAGAATTACTAATTTTAGACATGTTTTAAAGAGCCACTTGCTTGCCCTTCAACTGGCTGTTTCCTGATTCTTTGTTCTTTGTCTTTCTCTTTTTTCCTCTCTTCAACTGCTCTCACTTGTTGGCAACTGATATCCGGCAGATTCTTTTAGTTTCTTTTGTCGCTCTCTATCTCTCTTTTTGTGTCTTTTCTTTATTTTTCTCTTTGTTTTTCTTTTCTTGCTTAATCTTATTTGGTGATGTTAATAATATCTAAGTATCACTACTTGCCATATTCAGCAAATACTATTTTTATTTTTGTTTGTTCTGTTGGGTCATTTGGCAGAGATCGCTTGTGCGATAAAATGATCCATTTGCTGATACTGTTTAAGTTAAGTGTATCTTATGTAATTTTGTATTTTTGTCTGTGGCAATAAATGATAAATAAATAAGAAGGTACGGTATTTATAACTACCGTCATGCAGTGACATTGTGAGTAGCTAAGTCAAGGTACATAGTGTTAATTAACAGTTAGCATTAAAGCAACAAATAATTTCATTGTCCCAACGTATAATGTTCATGTACTTGATGAATAATATTTAATGGATAAAGGAATATTTTATGACGTAGCTTCATTAGCAGGATTAATATGTACATTATAAGAACGTATGATGTTATTGGCTCAATGAACAGCTTTAATTGATACTGTGAACTAGCATCGTTAGAAAGATAAACCTGTACATGATTACATTGTATGGTGTTATTGCAGCAATGAACATTTTTAATCGATACTATAAAGTAGTATGATTGGCAGGATAATCCTGCTCATAATTATAATGTTCGACTTAGTTGGCTTAATAAAATGTGATTTGAAAAAACCAATGTACGCTATTCATTCATGCAATAAATTTACATTAATCAATGAACGAGTTCATCCTTTTGTGCAAAATGTTCATTGTGTCGACATACTTTTTCATCGGACTGATTTTATCGTTATTTTCATTGTTGCAACGAACAAATTCGTTGTATACACGTCACTTTTTCTCAGTGTATGTTTAATAACTATCTTAATGATATGCTACATTTGCTATTTTTATCGTTGAATTGTTTATGTTAATCACGTTCATTACGGTAGAAGCGTTTATTCCTGACATTCGAACATCATAGACAGTTCTGGGAAATATACTTATCGAGAACTGAGAATATATTCTCTGAGTTCCTCGATTAGTTATCAAATTGAGGATTCAAAATGTTTCACAAACTAAGTGACCAAGATAAAATCTCAAATTATGAATACTCGCTAATTTTTATGAATGAACGTTGATAAGAAACAGTTTATTCGTTATTTATAGTATACAAATGTAAATTTTATATATGTATGAAAGCGGTGAGTCACGTAGTGTTTCCCGCAACATGTGGGTCAGCAACAGCCAATAATTAAAATCCCCCAATTACAAATACAGATCATCTAATAAATCCAATATAAATCTATACTAGAACAGTTTTCCCCGGCGATTAATTCAGAATTCTTTTCGTTTACATAAGATTGTTGTAGTAATGCTTGTTTATAATATTAACAACTGGTTGTGGTTACGTTAATTATCACTTACACACTTTTTGTATCACCGATAAAAAAACTGTTAGTCATTATTTATAACCTGTTGGTGTTTATAATTCAAATCGGCACGCGTTCTAAAAACCGTAGGTCAAGTTCGGAATCTCCAGCGACGATCTTTATTATGATATTATTTGATCGGGAAAATCCTTTGTTATAAAAAAAGACCCTGGTTATGTCGTCAATTGAAACAACTCATTCCTAACGTATAATTAATTTTGATTAAGAAGAATCTTTTGTGTGCTTTACCCGAACGATCAAACAAATTAATGAGTAAATGATTAAATTAATTATTTTATGTGATATTGAATAAAATTGGGAAAGTGTTACAGCGAGAAAAGACTCTTAACAATTTAAAGTTGCGTAAACCAATTTCCATTAGAATACTAATAAACCAAGACTAAATTATCATAATTTCTCTTTTTCTCACTCGGAAATTTAAATATACGTCACGAGGCTTGTCTCGATATACGTAAATATGTGAAATGCGTAAACTTTTTAATCTGTAGTTATGTGATGAATACGTCTAACAAAGAATTTGCATTCTTATTTATTTAAGTAGGTATTCTAATTATGCCGTTTTAATTTTAAACGATCAATCTTGACGTAAATTTCAAAATGAAACAGTTATGAAATTATAAGTAATGTTGACTTGGCATGTTGTAAGGTTGCGATTCGTAGTCTAGAACGATTTTTCAACTGAAATCAATAAAAACACAAAGATCATTCATATAAAAAATTATATTTCACTTGAAATGTTATGAAATACTACAATACGAACGGAATTATCGATCGAAAATGGCTTTAATACCAATTTAAATATAAAACGTCAAAGAATATGTCAAAAATCTAACCTCAACTTTCTTTCTGTCACTTTGAATCATGTCATAAAATCCTTAACCAACTTAATAATAAAAAAAATTTTAATTTAATTTAGTTTTCTTGTAAATAATAAAATCTTTTATCGCTGATTTTGTAATAAACAAAGTATTTGTAGTTGAAATCGTTAAAAAACATTCAATATTAATTGAATTAAATTAATAAGATACCCACGTTGCTAAGCAACGAATATTTTTAATGACATGATGTTTTGGCGGAAATTATGTACAGTGATACAAAAAAGTCTACATACAGCTCGGAAAATTCAATAAAATTTTTTAACAAAATATGTAAGAAGTCCATACTATTTCCATATTTTACATAAACACTATATAAGTTATTATTAATCAAGAGGAACACAAAACATAATCATATCTTTAACTCAAAAAAGTCTACATACAGTCCTAAAAAAAAGTATATCGGTGTCCGTTATATCTCGAGTAATATTGGAATTAAACGTACCATGTTTGGGCTCATTTTGAATGACATGATTCGTTTATATCAAAAAATAAAAAAGATAGAACAAAAAACATTAACCTTGAATATTTTTAGTTGTAGTTATAGTGTTAGTAACAGTGCTAGTGTAAAACTAGAACTAACACTATATCTAGAACTAGAATCCTTCGGGTTTAGCCGTCTTTAGAGACTTGCGGCTAAACCCAAATGATTCTAGTTCTAGGTATAGTGTTAGTTCTATATAGTAACAGTGCTAGTGTAAAACTAGAAATAACACTAGACCTAGAACTAAAAAGATACGAGTTTAGCCGTGCGTCTGAAGAGAACTGGTTGAGCATAATTTTATACTTGTCTAAATGATTAACAACTAGTTTTTAAACACTCCATGTTGCTCAAAATGACTGAAAATTAGTTGATAGTCATTAAAAACGTGTCTAAATGTATAAGGATTAGTTTGTAGCAAGTCTAGGTTGCTCAGTATGATTTCAAACTGCACCAACATTGTCTAAAATTGGTTTATAAGGTAGCAAAATTGTTCAAAATGATTGGAAATAACTTCATAGCCATCTCATGTTATTCAAAATCATTGAAAACTGGTTGAGCATAATTTTATACTTGTCCAAATCATTAACAACTAGTTTTTAAACAATCCATGTTGCTCAAATGACTGAAAACTAGTTGATAGTCATTAAAAACTTGTCTAAATGTATAAGGATTAGTTTGTAGCAAGTCTAGGTTGCTCAGAATGATTTAAAACTGCACCAAAATTGTCTAAAATTGGTTTATAAGGTAGCAAAATTGTTCAAAATGATTGGAAATAACTTCATAGCCATCTCATGTTATTCAAAATCATTGAAAACTGGTTGAGCATAATTTTATTAAGAGTTTATTGTATACAGTAATTGTTTACAATTCTTTACATTATTCAAATATTACTTTCACTCTCTACCCTCTTCCTCCATTTCCACCCCCTCGGCTCCTCGGCCTAATCATCCCCTCACCCATCCCTTTGTCTCCTCACCCCCATCACCATTCTCATCCATCGTTTCCCCTCTCCCCCCTCTCCTAAGATCTGCCTTCGGTCCATCTCCTCCTCCCTCAACTCACTGCACCCATTCAGCATGTGTTCTAACGTTTCCCATTCCTCCCTGCACAGCCTACACCACCTCTCCTCATCGGCCATCCAGTATTTGTTGGCTCTCTCCTCGTTTCCACAACGGAACCTAGCCACCAACTTTTTCCCTTCCTCATCTCTTTCCAATAACAAGTATCTAGGCAGCCCCTCCGTAATTATGTCCCTGTATCTTTCGTTATACCTTCCCTCTTTTATTTGTGTCCTTCTTTCCTGTCTCTGCACATCTCGGTCCCTGTCTCTCAACTCCCTACCCACCCTTCGTCTACTATTTATCTCCGTTACCGAGTAGCCCGCTCGTCTATAATAGTTGTCTCTGTCTCCTTTCCCATATCTGACCTTTCCCTCTCTAATTTCCCTCCAACACTCCCCCAGGATCCCGCAGCTTGGCCTCCCTTCTATTCTTTCTTCATATTTCACTGCCCTCCTGCCCGCCTCCACCCTGACCTTATCCACCTTTACCTCTTCCCTCACTATATACCCCGGTGTTTCTCTCGCCACCCCAAGCACCCATCTCCAATATCTAGCCTGCACGTCCTCCAGCGGTCCCTGCTCCCTCCATCCCCATACCTCTGCCCCATACATCATCAGACTGCTAACCAGACCTTCAAACATAATCTTCCTCGCTGCCACATTCCTTCCAAAGATTCTCTTCCCCCAACCCCATACTTGTCCCATCACCTTATTCGCCTTTTTTGCCATAGCTATCACATGCGACCCCTCCCTGTTATCCTCCCTAAACACATACCCCAAGTAAGTATACTCCCTAACCTCCTCGATATCCTTTCCCTCCCATCTCCAGTTTTCTGTTCTTTTTCTCCCACCCTTACAAAACTTCATCATCCTTGTCTTCCCCACATTCACTTCCAGCCCCTTCCCTCTAAAATATCTTTCCAATGTCTTTATCATCTCCTTGATCTCCACCGCTTCTCTCGCCATGACCACGATGTCATCCGCGTATGCTAACATATGCACCTTTCTACCTCCCACCACCAATCCTCCCATCTGCCCCTTCCCCAATCTTTCCTCCAGGTCCGCCGTATACAGTGCAAACAGACTTGGGCTCAGCGGACATCCCTGCCTCAGTCCCTTCGTAGTCCAGAACACGTCGCTCAGCTTATCTCCCACTTTTATCCTAGCCATCGTCTCCATATATATTTCCTTCACTCTAGCAATTAGGTGTTCCGTTATCCCCCTCCTCCCCATCTCCTCCCACAACTTCCCCCTATCCACCTTATCAAAAGCCGCCTTCAAATCTATAAACAGGGCGTACAATTTCCCTCCCTTCTTATCCAGCTCTCTATCTGCCAAATGCTTCAACACATACACGTTGTCGATTGCTCCCCTTCCCTTCCGAAAGCCTGCCTGCCCAATCGGCAATATTCCCCCCAACTCCATCTCCTCCTCCAATCTTCCCAGCAGTATCTTCGTGTATACCTTGTATGCCGAGTCTAGTAGGTTAATTCCCCTGTAGCTCTCTACACTTCCCTTATTACCCTTTTTATATACTGGGCAAATTATCCCCACTTTCCATCCCTCCGGAGTCCCACCCCCTCTCCATACGATATTCATCCCCTCCAACAACTTCACTCGCACCACCCTTGATGCTTCCAACCATGCTTCGTTATGTATCCCATCTTCACCTGGCGCCTTTCCCTTCTTCAATCTCCTAAGCACCGCCTCCATCTTCCCTTCTGCTATCTCCTCTCCCCCATCTCCCTCATATCCTCCCAACCCCGTTAGCCTCGTTTCAACCCCTCCCAATAATCCCATAAAGTAACTCTTCCATTCTGTCATGTGTATTTCGCTGGTTATCGTCTCCCTACCCTTCTTTCCTTTTTTCAGATATATGTATTCTCTTCTGTTGAGCATAATTTTATACTTGTCTAAATCATTAACAACTAGTTTTTAAACAATCCATGTTACTCAAAATGACTGAAAACTAGTTGATAGTCATTAAAAACTTGTCTAAATGTATAAGGACTAGTTTATAGCAAGTCCAGGTTGCTCAAAATGACTGAAAACTGCACCAACATTGTCCAAAATTGCTTTATAATGTAGCAAAATTGTTCCAAATGATTAGAAATAAGTTCATAGCCATCTCACGTTGTTCAAAATCATTGAGAACTGGTTGAGCATAACTTTATACTTGTTTAAATGATTAACAACTAGTTTTTAAAGAATCCATGTTGCTCAAAATGACTGAAAACTAGTTGATAGTCATGAAAAACTTGTGTAAATGTATAAGGACTAGTTTGTAGCAAGTCTCGGTTGCTCAGAACGAATGAAAACTGCACCAACATTGTCTAAAATTGGTTTATAAGGTAGCAAAATTGTTCAAAATGATTGGAAATAATAATAAGCATTTTATTGTTTTTTTACTATTAACAATTTTCCCTTTAATACATTCTAATCTATATTATTAATATATTATTTTCACCCTCTACCCTCTTCCTCCATTTCCACACCCTCGGCTCCTCGGCCCAATCATCCCCTCATCCATCCCTTTGTCTCCTCACCCGCACAACCATTCTCATCCATCGTTTCCCCTCTCCCCCCTCTCCTAAGATCTGCCCTCGGCCCAACTCCTCCTCCCTCAACTCACTGCACCCATTCAACATATGTTCCAACGTTTCCCATTCCTCCCTGCATAGCCTACACCACCTCTCCTCATCGGCCATCCAGTATCTGTTAGCTCTCTCCTCGTTTCCATAACAGAACCACCAACTACTTCCCTTCCTCATCTCCTTCCAATAACAAGCATCTAGGCAGCCCCTCCGTAATTATGTCCCTGTACCTTCCCTCTTTTATTTGTGTCCTTCTTTCCTGTCTCTGCACATCTCGGTCCCTATCTCTCAACTCCCTCCACATCTCCCTACCCACCCTTCGTCTACTATTTATCTCAGTTACCGAGTAGCCCGCTCGTCTATAATAGTTGTCTCTGTCTCCTTTCCCATATCTGATCTTTCCCTCTGCGGGGCTAATGCTTTGATAGTAGCGAGAGGAAGTTTTAGGAAAACCAATGTCTTCAACAACAAAATTTTATTTACAACAATAATAACAATAATGTAAGTGCGGACGCGAAAAGGGTAACTGCTGACTGATCTGCCGATGGTAACTGACAACTGATAACTGCCGATGGCAACTGATAACTGAACCCTCTGGGCCGATCCTGGTTCCTTTTATCCCCGAGTCCAGTAACATCCCCGGTGAAAGCTCTCTTCGAGTCCTTGTCTGGACCAAAAGGATCTGCTGTCCAGATGTACGGAGAGAGTTCTTCTGAATAGTTTCGAACGCTTTCTGGCGACCAGATGTTTGCCACGGAGAGCGTCAAGTAATATCTCCGGTGAAAGTTTTCCGGGAACTCTTTGCCTGGACCAAAAGGGTGTCCTGGCCAGATGGCCGGAGAGAGATTTTTTGAACGGTTTACAAAGTTCCCTGGCGTCCAGATGTTCCCCACACCCTCTCTAATTTCCCTCCAACACTCCCCCAAGATATCGCAGTTTGGCCTCCCTTCTATTCTTTCTTCATATTTCACTGCCCTCCTGTCCGCCTCTTTACCTCTTCCCTCACTATATACCCCGGTGTTTCTCTCGCCACCCCAAACACCCATCTCCAATATCTAGCTTGCACGTCCTCCAGCATTGCCTGCTCTCTCCATCCCCATACCTCTGACTCTCTTCCCCCAACCCCATACTTCTCCCATCACCTTATTCGCCTTTTTTGCCATAGCTATCACATGCGACCCTTCCCTGTTGTCCTCCCTAAACACATACCCCAAGTGATACTCCCTAATCTCCTCGATCTCTTTTCCCTCCCATCTCCAGTTTTCTGTTCTTTTTCTCCCCCCGTTACAAAACTTCATCATCCTTGTCTTCCCCACATTCACTTCCAGCCCCTTCCCCCTAAAATATCTTTCCAATGTCTTTATCATATCCTTCATCTCCGCCGCTTCTCTCGCCATGACCACGATGTCATCCGCGTATGCTAACATATGCACCTTTTCAAAATTATTGGAAATAACTTCATAGCCATCTCATGTCATTCAAAATCATTGAAAACTGGTTGAGCATAATGTTATACTTGTCTAAATCATTAACAAGTAGTTTTTAAACAATCCATGTTGCTCAAAATGACTAAACATTAGTTCATAGTCATTAAAAACTTGTCTAAATGAATAGGGATTAGTTTATAGCAAGTCCAAGTTTACCTAGTTTTGCATTAACACTATCACTAGAACTAACACAAGACCTAGAACTAGAATAATTTGGATTTAGCCGTCTTGAGAGACGTGCGGCTAAGCCCGAATGTTTCTAGTTCTAGGTCTACGTCTATCTCATTTATCACTAGAACTAACACAAGAACTAGAATAATTCGGGTTTAGCTGTCTGAAGAGATGTGCGACTAAATTTACTGCTGTAGCCTTCACTTCGTAGTACAAGTCGAACTGTTTCGACTTTGTATTAAAATAATATAGACTTATAATATCCTTCGTTTAAAAAATTCATTGAATTACATTTCAGGAGCTGAGATATTATCATTTTCTGGGGTGTATACATTTTAGCTGGTTATTGTATCACTGTATATAAATTAAAAAATTTAAATTTAAGAAATGTCGCATTTAGGAACCTGTTAAAATGCGTATTTAGAGACCGGGTGCGATTCATTGTTGTTACGATGTCATAAAATGTATGAGTTCCCAGTAATTAATGACCAAATCCTAAATTTGTAACAAGTTTCAAGAATTGAACAATAAGAATACGAAAAAGAAATGACCTTTTCATTTTACAGCACTACATAAAACAAAATGATTAATTAAAAACTGTTACTGCTAAATTTAGTGTTAATGCATCAAAAAGAACTTTTTTAATAACAATAATTTTATTAGAATTTTGTTTTTAATACTTTAATTCGTTGAAAACGACTTCACGCAAACAAACTTTTCTACAAAGACAAACAAACAACCATCTGCATTTCGGTAATTAGAATTTAAATTATTCTTTGAACTCTGTGGTTTTCTTATCAACCGTTACTTATTCACCTCTTGATCACGTTGAAGCATGATAGAATGACTTTCTCTGACTCAGAATTTAAAAAGAATCGTTATTCTTCAAAATTATAATAAGCGCAAATAAATGAGAAAAATTAAAATAATAACCAAAAAGAAATTTAACTTAAAAAAATAATTTTATTAATATCTTTTTATATTCACTGTGTTAAAGAACGATTTACTTATATGGTGTTGTTATCATTTTCGCAAATGAAATAATTCACCAGGAATTTGTGGTTTGTTTACATGTCATCATAGTATACTAAATAGTTGGTGTTACAAATTACATTCCGAAGCTAGTCATGAAATTTATGAAGTGGATTTTCATAAATTACCAAACATCTTAATTGGGTTCATTTAACTTTAAGATAATTACTAAACGATCTTGGAGGGTTCAATGAAATCAAAAGCGTTATTATATACGGCATTTTTCTCCTGTTCCACAAACAACAATAAACAACAGGATGTTGTGGTTTGTTTGGCATCATAGTAAACTAATTTTTTTAATGAATGGGATTCTAAAGTTATATGTATCATTGGAATAGAATGTTATTAATAATTTTCCTTTGGTTTTTACATAAATAACCTAACGCGTTGGTTTCCTTCTACCTAAACAACCACTTGAATTTTTCTCCCAGAATTTTCTTGCAGAACTTTATCTCCACACGCGTCTATAAAAACCAGGATTTTTTTTCTTCTTATTGAATCATCGATACATTTCTCCATCTTTTTATAGAATTAAATAAATAATTTTAATTTTTACTTTTATGGTCACAAGTTTCAATAAAATGTTGTCACTTTATGGTTTACGTAATAATTACGTTATCACACAAGAATTAATTTCTGGATATGTTGGAAACTTTTAGGTATGCTTGAAATCTTCTAAAAATGATTGCAAATTGAAAAAAAATCGAACTTCATCTTTAGTTATGTCCCCAATGCGTAATATTGCTATACTCAATCAGCATTTGAACTATTTCATCATCTACTACTTTTAGTAGTAGAGTTTAGTCGTCTTAAGAGACGCATGGCTAAACCAGAATGTTTCTGGTTGTTAGTTCTGGTGATAATACTAGTTGTAGCGTGCTGTGGCAGCAGCTCCATTTAAAAACATAAAATGTATTTCATTTGTTATTATTTTTATATTTGCCACACAATTGTTTTTGAAGCAAAACAGACGCAAAATAAAAAGTCTGTCAAAAAGTTAATTTTATTATTATGTTGGCTAATACCTCATTGGCAATATATTCTGCCATAAAATTTTTTAATCATTTCCTACACGGAAACAATTTTACAGTTTTCACCGCCCACAAACCTATAACTACGGCAATGTTTTCATCAACAGAAAAAACACCAAGACAAACCAGGTACCTAAATTACATAACACAATATACATCCGATGTGAGATACATTAAGGGAAATTCCAATATTGTTGCAGACGCTTTGTCCAGGACAAATATTGAATCCCTAAATTCTCAGTACCCCGACACACTTACACTTTACAAAGCTCAAGTCACAGATATCGAATTGTCGAACCTACTACATAAACAATTTTCTCACACTCACACTACAACACCCTATCAGTTATTGCTACAACCCACAACGCTACCTGATATCAAATTATAGTGTGAAATATCAACGGAATCTCCGCGAATTTACATTCCGCAGCAATTTAGAGAAATAGTTATACAAAAATTTCATGGTTTATCTCACCCTGGCATTCGAGCTACCATTCATTTAATAAAAACAAAATTCTTTTGGCCTCATATGTCGAAACAAATTCGTATTTGGACAAAATCATGTTTACAATGCCAGAAAGTTAAGATACAAAGGCATACAAAATCGCCAATTCTCAAAATCAAAGTTCCAAAAGTTCGATTTGAACACATTCACATTGATTTGGTTGGCCCACTTGTTCCATCTCTTGGATGTACTTATCTGCTCACAGTCGTTGAGCGTTTCACACGGTGGCCAGAGGCTTTTCCTCTAAAAGATATCTCTGCAGCCTCTATTGCAGATACTCTTTTCAGGCATTACTTCAGCCGTTTCGGTATTCCTACCATGATCACTCACGATCAAGGACGACAATTCGAATCACTATTATTTTCAAAATTCCAATTATTTTTAGGTACTCATCAAATACACACATCTGGTTATCACCCACAAAGTAACGGTATGATTGAACGATTTCACCGTACTTTGAAATCAGCGATTATTGCTCCAGGTAATTCTACTAGATGGAACAATGACTTGCCTTTGATTCTCCTAGGTCTCAGGTCATCCCTAAAGGAGGATTTAGGTTGCTCATCCGCTGAATTGGTTTATGGTCAGCAACTCAGATTACCAGGAGAATTTTTCTTACCTACCGAACCATCAATTGAAACTGAACCATTATTATCACGTTTAAAATCATCTTTTGCTGACATTAAACCAGTTCAGTCAACCATACATTCCAGCCAAAAACCTTTTGTTCACAAAGAATTATTCAGGTCAAACTTTGTTTTTATTAAAATTACTGGAATTAAACCTACGTTGTCTCCTAGGTACGAAGGTCCCTTCAGAGTGTTGAAGAGATTTTCAAAATTTTTCGTGGTATTGAAAGACAGTAAAGAAATAAATGTAAGCCTCGATTTGCTGAAACCGGCTTTCTTTCTGAACGAAAACGTTTCTCCTGAAGTCAACAATTTAATAATTAATAAAACTAAAAAAGTACATTTTAAATTTTAATTCAAATTTTTGACTAAATGTTATCGCTCTTTCTGTTCTTTCTTTATAGGAGGGGAAGTGGATGTAGCGTGCTGTGGCAGCAGCTCCATTTAAAAACATAAAATGTATTTCATTTGTTATTATTTTTTTATTTGCCACACAATTGTTTTTGAAGCAAAACAGAACAGACGCAAAATAAAAAGTCTGTCAAAAAGTTAATTTTATTATTATGTTGGCTAATACCTCATAGCCACACTAGTGTTAGTTCTAGATTTCGTTGTTATTTAGTGCCAGGTTGTATGTATGTAGGTAGGAAAGGAGAGGGTATGCTTCCACATACAGCACCTAGGTCCCAACGGGCTCCTTGTACATCCTCCTGCACTCTCTCCGGCTACATCAACCAGCCTAAGGAATTTCCGAAGGGTGGGATACAGCTCAGAGGTGTGTTCCTGATGCCATCTGTGCTCAGCCATTCCTCTCCGAAGTCTCTCATTCTGAGGTCTTGCAGAGTGGGGCATTCACACAAGATGTGTCGAATCGTCTCCTTGCTCTCTTCACAGAGGTGACAGAGACGACTAACAGCAAGCTTAAGGTTATAAAGATGCTTGTTTATCTTACAGTGACGACTCAACCCGTGACGAGTCTCGTTACAGTTCGTAGAGGGTTTCTACCAAGCCTTACGAAAGACAAGACTGCCTCTGCTGAAGGATAATGTAATACTTCCTTAGACAGATGGTAGCCCTTAACCCTATCCCACCAGTTCATAAACATTTTGTGGGTAAAATCTTTAATTATGTCAATCTGAGTTGATAAGGACGGAGCGATTATCGGTTCAGGCGAACATGGCGCTCGGTTGGCAGCCCTTTTGGCAAGCCTATCAGTGTGCTTGTTACCTGAACAAGTCGAGTGTCCTTTTGTCCATTGAAGTATAACACAGTTATTCACTGCGGCTTTCTCCAATGTCAGATGACCGCCCATAACAAGTCCCGAGATAATTGTTATTGTGTAAATTGTAAAGTCTTACCTACTAAGTTGGATCTGACAATAACGTCAGCGGCAAGTTGTATGGCGAATAGCTCCGCCTGCATGGCGGTGGTACTTTTACCTAGAGGTTCAGATACGTGGAGTTGGAGATCGTACGAGAAGACTCCGGCTCCAGCTTCTTCCCGTCTACTTGAACCATCAGTGTAGATTTTAAGGCTGTTTTTTACCCCTACTTCTGTAGACCTTGGGTGGGTGAGATATTTCTTCGTAAAAATGTGTTGTAGGGGTGTGAAGTCCGTTATACATTCCAGAATTAGTTTTATTTCAGAGAATGGCATTTTTACTACATGTCTCACTAATTAGAATTCCTGCTGCTCGCAGTCGTAACATGGTCAACCAATGCTGAATGAACAAATGAAGTGGCGTTAGGTTCAAGATGTTTTTCATGGTTGCAGTGGGGCTAGTCCGCAGCACACCTGTAACATACAAACACGCAAGTCTCTGTACTTTATTATGTACAGGAGTGGATGCAGACTGTAAGGTCTTTGACCACCATACTACTGCACTATATATAAGCATAGGGCGGATTATAGCCATATAAATCCAGAGGGCATTTTTGGGTAACAAACCCCATGTCTTACGCTTTTTTTACTCTATTATCTAGGTGGGCTCTCCATGTCAATTTGTTGTCAAGTGGGATTCCCAGATATTTGGCCTTTTTTGACAACACCAATGGAGTATTAGCAAGGGATGGCATTCTGGTCTTGCTAAACTTCCTCATCCGTGTGAAAAGAATCAACTCTGTCTTCTTAGGATTCACAGAGAGTCTTTGTTCGTCACACCAAGTCTCTATCAATTTGAGAGCTACTTGCATCCTATCAAAAAGCACGTTTATGTACTTGCCTTTGACGAGAATGGTTAAATCATCTGCGTAACCAACTGTAGTAAAGTTGGCTTCAGCATCCAGAGTGAGGTTCCACAAAAGTCGGAATAGTACACCCCCTAGTGGACAGCCTCAACTTTTAGGCATCCTTGAAATCATCTAGAAATGATTGAAAAATCGAGTTTCATTTAGTCATGTCCCTAATGTGTAATGTTGCTATTACTACTTTTCTCGGTAACTGAGTACCTGGCGAATTGTTTAGGGTATCTTCATTCTTTATAAACGAATCCTCGTCACTAACTTCACCATTAACATTTTCAGATGGGAGTATTATTATTTCGTCTTGTTATTTGGAGATCATGTACACTTTATATCTTGAAGATACTAAGTATTAGATACATAATCGCTTATAAAACCAGTTACCAAAAATGTATGGTCTGCAGCTCAAGCCAGATTTAAGTTTGGTGGAGTCGAATATAGCTTCGGCCGTAAGCAACCTCAACTATTAGAAATCGAGTTCATTAACGATAAAATTTCACTGTTTCGTGAAAGAAATATGTAGTCAAGGTCGCTTGCGGCACAGACATTTTATTTGAAGATCAGCTACACACTCGATACATCTCGAAAAAGTAAGTGATCTTGTAACGATTTCCAAGAATTTTCAAAGACAACCCAAACATTCTAACAATTTCTAGGGATTTAAAAACATTTCCAAGGATATCCCATTGATTTTCAAAGATGTCTTGGATTTCGGAATCTTTTTTTCAGAGAAGTAGTAAGTAGAAGTAGTCATTTTCCAAAGTTCCAACATATTTTTAGGGTTGTTGTAAAGATTTCCAAGAAAGTTTGAAGACAACCTAAAACTTCGAACAAATTTATGTTTTCCATGGATTTCTAAGAAAGTTATAATGATTGCGATGAATATTTAGGAATTACTAAGAACATCTAGGATTTTAAAGATTCGGCATTTATAAGAGTAGGCATTTTCAAAGTTTCAACAGATTTCTAAGCTCTCAGATGATTTTCTAAAGATTTCTAAATGTATCCAAGCTTCTAACAATTTGTGGGAATATAGAAACATTTGCAAGAGTATCCCATCTGTTTTCAAAGATGTCTTGGAATTTCTGAATATCTTTAAAAATATCGTCTGATTTTTATAAGGATTATGTTAAATATTTAGAGATTACTAAGAAAATCTAGGATTACAACGACTATCAGAGACATGTATACAAGCATTTTCTATTTATATCTAGGGATATTGTAACGATTTCCAAAAAAGTTCAGACACAACCCGAAATTTAGAACAATTTAACGATTTCGATGGATTTCTGGGGATGCTATAATGATTGCGAAGAATATTTAGGAATTACTAAGAACATCTAGGATTTTAAAGATTGTCGGAGATAACTAAATAGGCATTTTTCAAAGTTTCAACAGATTTCTAAACTCTCAGATGATTTTCTAAAGATTTTTAAATGTATCTAGTGATTTTATAGCGATTTCCAAGAATTTTCAAAGAAAACCCAAGCGTCTAACCATTTTTAGGGATATAGAAACATTTGCAAGAGTATCCTATCTGTTTTTAAAGATGTTTTGGAATTTCTGAATATCTTTAACAATATCGTTTGATTTTTATAAAGATTATCTTAAATATTCAGAGACATGTATACAGGCATTTTCTATTTATATCTAGGGATATTGTAACGATTTCCAAAAAAGTTCAGACACAACCCGAAATTTAGAACAATTTAACGATTTCGATGGATTTCTGGGGATGCTATAATGATTGCGAAGAATACTTATCAATTACTAAGAACATCTAGGATTTTAAAGATTCTCGGAGATAACTAAATAGGCATTTTTCAAAGTTTCAACAGATTTCTAAACTCTCAGATGATTTTCTAAAGATTCTTAAATGTATCCAGTGATTTTATAGCGATTTCCAAGAATTTTCAAAGAAAACCCAAGCGTCTAACCATTTTTAGGGATATAGAAACATTTGCAAGAGTATCCTATCTGTTTTTAAAGATGTTTTGGAATTTCTGAATATCTTTAACAATATCGTTTGATTTTTATAAAGATTATCTTAAATATTCAGAGACATGTATACAGGCATTTTCTATTTATATTTAGGGATATTGTAACAATTTCCAAAAAAGTTCAGAAACAACCCGAAATTTAGAACAATTTAACGATTTCGATGGATTTCTGGGGATGCTATAATGATTGCGAAGAATACTTAGGAATTACTAAGAACATCTAGGATTTTAAAGATTCTCGGAGATAACTAAATAGGCATTTTTCAAAGTTTCAACAGATTTCTAAACTCTCAGATGATTTTCTAAAGATTCTTAAATGTATCCAGTGATTTTATAGCGATTTCCAAGAATTTTCAAAGACAACCCAAGCGTCTAACCATTTTTAGGGATATAGAAACTTTTGCAAGAGTATCCTATCTGTTTTTAAAGATGTTTTGGAATTTCTGAATATCTTTAACAATATCGTTTGATTTTTATAAAGATTATCTTAAATATTCAGAGACATGTATACAGGCATTTTCTATTTATATC
Source organism: Onthophagus taurus (assembly GCF_036711975.1). Classification (NCBI taxonomy): domain Eukaryota; kingdom Metazoa; phylum Arthropoda; class Insecta; order Coleoptera; family Scarabaeidae; genus Onthophagus; species Onthophagus taurus. The sequence continues at coordinate 1,878,118 of NC_091966.1, forward strand.
TAGGGATATTGTAACGATTTCCAAAAAAGTTCAGAAACAACCCGAAATTTAGAACAATTTAACGATTTCGATGGATTTCTGGGGATGCTATAATGATTGCGAAGAATATTTAGGAATTACTTAGAACATCTAGGATTTTAAAGATTCTCGGAGATAACTAAATAGGCATTTTTCAACCGACAACCCGAAACTTCGAACAAATTAATGATTTAAATGGATTTCTAGGGATGTTATAATAATTGCGATGCATACTTAGAGATAAGAATATCTAGGATTCAAAAGATTCTTAGAGACAAGTATACAGCCATTTTACAAAGTTCAGTGGATTTTTAAGTGATATACAGTGGTTTTAGTACGATTCCCCAGAATTTTCAAAGACAACCCAAAGCTTTTACTAATTTCTAGGGATTTCAAAGATGTCTTAGAATATTTATATGCATATATAAGAATTTTCATTGATATCCAAGGATTATTAAGAATATCTAGTATTACAACAACTCTCAAAGGCATGAATATGACCATTTTCCAAAGTTTCTAGAGATTACCAGGTTATGCGAAAACTTACAAATGTTAAATCATAATTTTATTTTTTACTATTTTTGGATGATACAATTAATAATCAACAAATTTAAACTCAGACATTTAATTTATTTTCACATTCACAAATCATTCTAATACATTTTACTACCTTCCAAAAAAATTTATAAAAAATCTTTAGATTTTTACGTTGGAGGAATTTCCTTTTCCATTTTGGTTAACTGTATGTTTCGATCGGTCTCCGTGCTACCCGTGGATTCATCGAAAGATTTCAAACGACTTCTCAAATCTAAACAACGAATATCCGTCATTAAAGCTTGACACTTATTTTCCAAATCTTCATCAATAAGAACTTGTTGATCTTCCAAAGCGTTATAAGTCGCTTTGGCGCAATTTAGTTTGTTGGCAATATCCTGTTGGGTTTGCGTCAACTGCGTAACTTCATCTTTTAACCCAATTTCCGCTTCATCTCGAGCCAATTCAAATCCAGGTCGGTAAGTCCTATTTTCAAGACGCGTTTCGGCGAGCTTTCTCGCATCATCTTTGTTATTGAGAGCTTCCTCTAAACTTTGAATTTCTTTTCCCACTTTTTCCATTTCTTCTCGCATTTTCAATTGTTGCCATTCCAATTCGTTTCGTGCTCTTTGAATTTCATAAATTCGTTTTCTCAGTATGAAATCGACGTAATCTCTTTGGGCTCTTATATCGTTTCGAGCTTTTTCTCTTATTACGAATAATGCTTCTCTTAATTTGCATGTGTCTTCTAATTCTTTATCTGCGAGGAGTTTTGTGTATTTTGAATGTTCTAACCAGGTTTCGTAAGGAATTGATCTAAAATGTTAATTGTTTGTATTTGTATTGATTTATTATATCCATTTGCATCATGCAAAAGAATTTCGGAAATGGGTAATCAGAGCAAATAAAATAGCAGGATATCTCAATCAAGTGATAACAAGAATATACAAAACAATAATAAAGCTCATTATGACTTATACAGCGGAAACGAAACCAGACACATCAAAATAAGAAACTTCTTGACAAAGTTGAGATGAATATAGAAGAAGGAAAAAGCGGGAGAACTAACAGTAGAACTAACACTAGACCGAGAACCAGAAACATTCGGGTTTAGCCGTCTTAAGAGACGCACGGCTAAACCAGAATGTTTCTAGTTCTAGTGTTAGTTCTGGTGATAAACAGGGCACGGAATTTTTGTAACAAAACGATACGATTTCCCCCCTCCACTCGTTCTCAGCGGCGTCCGCTGAGAAAATCTTGATTAAAAGAACAGCATACTGTTCAGTGGGAAATTAAAATTTCAAGTTAGAAAAAAATGGTGTTAACAAAAATTGTTTCTGAAACAATTCTAAACAAACTTTGTCAACAATTTTTTTTGATTTAATCAATAATTAAGGAGATAACCTCAAAATAATAATTTTTCCGTTTTTATACATAATTATACTTAGATGCTTAATTAATAGAGATGTAAAAAAATGTTATTGAGATAATTGATTCAAAATCGAAATTGAAACAAATTTTATTTAAAACATTTTTTGATAAAAACAATAATTATTGAGATAATTAATTTTGGTAGCATACTATTCAGAGGGAAATTAAAATTTCAAGTTAGCAAAAAATTATATTAACAAACACTGTTCCTGAAGTAATTCTAAACAAATTTTGTTAACAACTTTTTTTGATTAAATCAACAATAAGGATATAACCTCAAAAATATTAATTTTTGTAGCATACTATTCAGTGGGAAATTAAAATTTCAAGTTAGAAAGAAATTGTGTTAACAAAAATTGTTCCTGAAACAATTCTAAACAAACTTTGTCAACAATTCTTTTTGATTTAATCAATAATTAAGGAGATAACCTCAAAATAATAATTTTTCTGTTTTTACACATAATTACACTTAGATGCTTAATTAATAGAGATGTAAAATTTTTTTATTAAGATAATTGATTCAAAATCGAAATTGAAACAAATTTTAGTTAAAACACTTTTTGATAAAAACAATAATTATTGAGATAATTAATTTTGATTGCATACTATTCAGAGGGAAATTAAAATTTCAAGTTAGCAAAAAATGGTGTTAACAAACACTGTTCCTGAAGTAATTCTGAACAAATTTTGTTAACAACTTTTTTTGATTAAATCAACAATAAGGATATAACCTCGAAAATATTAATTTTTGTAGCATACTATTCAGTGGGAAATTAAAATTTCAAGTTAGAAAAAAATTGTGTTAACAAAAATTGTTCCTGAAACAATTCTAAACAAACTTTGTCAACAATTTTTTTTGATTTAATCAATAATTAAGGAGATAACCTCAAGATAATAATTCTTCCGTTTTTACACATAATTACACTTAGATGCTTAATTAATAGAGATGTAAAAATTTTTTATTAAGATAACTGATTCAAAATCGAAATTGACACAAATTTTATTTAAAACATTTTTTGATAAAAACTATAATTATTGAGATAATTAATTTTGATTGCATACTATTCAGAGGGAAATTAAAATTTCAAGTTAGCAAAAAATGGTATTAACAAACACTGTTTCTGAAGTAATTCTGAACAAATTTTGTTAACAACTTTTTTTGATTAAATCAACAATAAGGATATAACCTCAAAAATATTAATTTTTGTAGCATACTATTCAGTGGGAAATTAAAATTTCAAGTTAGAAAGAAATTGTGTTAACAAAAATTGTTCCTGAAACAATTCTAAACAAACTTTGTCAACAATTTTTTTTGATTTAATCAATAATTAAGGAGATAACCTCAAAATAATAATTTTTCCGTTTTTACACATAATTACACTTAGATGCTTAATTAATAGAGATGTAAAAATTTTTTATTATGATAATTGATTCAAAATCGAAATTGAAACAAATTTTATTTAAAACATTTTTTGATAAAAATAATAATTGTTGAGATAATTAATTTTGATTGCATACTATTCAGAGGGAAATTAAAATTTCAAGTTAGCAAAAAATGGTATTAACAAACACTGTTCCTCAAGTAATTCTGAACAAATTTTGTTAACAACTTTTTTTGACTAAATCAACAATAAGGATATAACCTCAAAAATATTAATTATTGTAGCATACTATTCAGTGGGAAATTAAAATTTCAAGTTAGAAAAAAATTGTGTTAACAAAAATTGTTCCTGAAACAATTCTAAACAAACTTTGTCAACATTTTTTTTGATTTAATCAATAATTAAGGAGATAACCTCAAAATAATAATTTTTCTGTTTGTATACATAATTATACTTAGATGCTTAATTAACAGAGATGTAAAAATTTTTTATTAAGATAATTGATTCAAAATCGAAATTGAAACAAATTTTATTTAAAACATTTTTTGATAAAAACAATAATTATTGAGATAATTAATTTTGATAGCATACTATTCAGAGGGAAATTAAAATTTCAAGTTAGCAAAAAATGGTATTAACAAACACTGTTCCTGAAGTAATTCTAAACAAAATTTGTTAACAACTTTTTTTGATTAAATCAACAATAAGGATATAACCTCAAAATTATTAATTTTTGTAGCATACTGTTCAGTGGGAAATTAAAATTTCAAGTTAGAAAAAAATTGTGTTAACAAAAATTGTTCCTGAAACAATTCTAACCAAACTTTGTCAACATTTTTTTTTGATTTAATCAATAATTAAGGAGATAACCTCAAAATGATAATTTTTCCGTTTTTATACATAATTATACTTAGATACCTAATTAATAGAGATGTAAACATTTTTTATTAAGATAATTGATTCAAAATCGAAATTGAAACAAATTTTATTTAAAACATTTTTTGATAAAAACAATAAT